>NC_141197.1:3544289-4209289 GCF_054491065.1 Syngnathus leptorhynchus
ATTGGTGATACAGGGACCGAACCGCCCTTATCAGTTGGCTCGGCACCCCGTACTCCCGAAGCACCCTCCAGAGAACCTCCCGAGGGACACGGTCGAACGCCTTCTCCAAGTCCACAAAGCACATGTGTACTGGTTGGGCGAACTCCCATGCACCCTCGAGGATCCTGCCGAGGGTGTAGAGCTGGTCCACTGTTCCACGGCCAGGACGAAAGCCACACTGCTCCTCCTGAATCCGAGGTTCGACCTCCCGACGGATCCTCCTCTCCAGCACCCCTGAATAGACCTCACCAGGGAGGCTGAGGAGTGTGATTCCCCTGTAATTGGAACACACCCTCCGGTCCCCTTTCTTAAAGAGGGGAACCACCACCCCAGTCTGCCAATCCAGAGGCACCGTCCCCGATGTCCACGCAATGCTGTAGAGGCGTGTCAGCCATGACAGCCCCACAACATCCAGAGCCTTTAAGAACTCCGGGCGGATCTCATCCACCCCCGGGGCCTTGCCACCGAGGAGTTTTTTGACTACCTCAGTGACTTCGACCTCCGAGATTGGAGAGTCCGCCTCAGAGTCCCCAGGCCCTGCTTCCACAATGGAAGGCGTGTTGGTGGAATTGAGGAGGTCTTCGAAGTATTCCCCCCACCGACTCACGACATCCCGAGTCGAGGTCAGCAGCACACCATCTCCACTGTAAACAGTGTTGACCGTGCACTGCTTCCCCCTCCTGAGACGCCGGATGGTGGACCAGAATTTCCTCGAAGCCGTCCGGAAGTCATTCTCCATGGCCTCGCCAAACTCCTCCCACGCCCGAGTTTTTGCCTCAGCAACCGCCGAAGCCGCGTTCCGCTTGGCCATCCGGTACCTGTCAGCTGCCTTCGGAGTCCCGCAGGCCAAAAAGGCCCTATAGGACTCCTTCTTCAGCTTGACGGCATCCCTTACCGCCGGTGTCCACCAGCGGGTTCGGGGATTGCCGCCACGACAGGCACCAACAACCTTACGGTCACAGCTCCGGTCGGCTGCCTTAACAATGGAGGCGCGGAACAAGGTCCACTCGGACTCAATGTCCCCCGCCTCCCCCCGGGACGTGGGAAAAGCTCTGCCGGAGGTGGGAGTTGAAGCTCTTCCTGACAGGGGATTCTGCCAGACGTTCCCAGCAGACCCTCACAGAGCGTTTGGGTCTGCCAGGTCGGACCGGCATCTTCCCCCACCATCGGAGCCAACCCACCACCAGGTGGTGATCAGTTGACAGCTCCGCCCCTCTCTTTACCCGAGTGTCCAAAACATGCGGCCGTAAATCCGATGACTACAAGGTCGATCAACGAACTGCGGCCTAGGGTGTCCTGGTGCCAAGTGCACACATGGACACCCTTATGCTTGAACATGGTGTTCATTATAGAAAATCCGTGTCGAGCACAGAAGTCCAATAATAGAACACCGCTCGGGTTCAGATCAGGGGGGCCGTTCCTCCCAATCACGCCCTTCCAGGTCTCACTGTCATTGCCCACGTGAGCATTGAAGTCACCCAGTAAAACGATGGAGTCCCCAGAAGGAGCGCTCTCCAGCACTTCCTCCAGGGACTCTAAGAAGGGTGGGTACTCTGAGCTGCCGTTCGGTGCATAGACACAAACAACAGTCAGGACCCGTCCCCCCACCCGAAGGCGGAGGGAGGCTACCCTCTCGCTCACCGGGGTGAACCCCAATGTGCAGCGCCCAGCCGGGGGGCAATAAGTATGCCAACCCCTGCTCGACGCCTCTCACCGTGGGCAACTCCAGAGTGGAAGAGAGTCCAGCCCCTCTCGAGAGGGCTTGTACCAGAGCCCAAGCTATGTGTGGAGGCAAGTCCGACTATGTCTAGCCGGAACCTTTCTGCCTCACACACCAGCTCGGGCTCCTTTCCAGCCAGAGAGGTGACATTCCATGTCCCTAGAGCCAGCCTCTGCAGCCGGGGATCGGACCGCCAAGGTCCCCGCCTTTGGCTGCCGCCCAGCTCACTATGCACCCGACCCCTTTGGCCCCTCCTATAGGTGGTGAGCCCATTGGAAGGGGGACCCACGTCTTCTTTTCGGGCTATGCCCGACCGGACCCCATGAGCGAAGGCCCGGCCACCAGGCGCTCGCCTTCGAGCCCCACCTCCAGGCCTGGCTCCAGAGACGGGCCCCGGTGACCCGCGTCCGGGCGAGGGAAAACAGCATCCATTTATCTTTTCCATCATAAGGGGTCTTCTGAGCCGTACTTTGTCTGGCCCCTCACCTAGGACCCTTTTGCCATGGGTGACCCTACCAGGGGCATGAAGCCCCAGACAACATGGCTCCTAGGATCATAGGGGCACGCAAACCCCTCCACCACGATAAGGTGACGACTCACGGAGGGGTATATATATATATATATATATATATATATATATATATATATATATATATATATACATACATACATACATACATACATACACACACACACACACACACACACACACACACACACACACACACACACACACACACACACACACACACACACACACACACACACACACACACTTACTTACATACATACTATATACTATATTTTCCGGACTATAAATTGCAGTTTTTTTTATGTGAAGTTATTAACACATTACTTCCTTTCTATTGCATAGTTGATGCACATGTTATTTTCACTTTAAACCGCATGAGGGCGCACTAGGCCTGTGGAATAATTGGAGCCGCCACTGCCAATGAGTGAGACCTCAGCGCAGAATGTACTTCCGGAGTCAGCAGCGGTGTAAGTGACACGGAGGACAAAGATTTCGATGATTTTAATGATTTGGAGTGACACGGGTGGTTCGATAAAATTGTTATTGAAGTTATAGTTAGGGTGGTTCGGTGGGGCACTGGTAAGCACGTCCGCCTCACAGTTCGGAGGGTGCCGGTTTGATCCACCTCTGACCATCCCTGTGTGGACTTTGCATGTTCTCCCTGTGCCCGCGTGTGTTTTTCCGGGCACTCCGGTTTCCTCGCACATCCCCAAAACATGCTTGGTAGGCCAATTGCGCACTCCAAATTGCCCCGAGGTGTGAATGCAAGTGTGGATGGTTGTTCGTCTCTGTGTGCCCTGCGATCCGCTGGCAACCAGTTCAGGGTGTCTCCTGCCTACTGCCCGATGACTGCTGGGATAGACTCCAGCCCGCCTGCGACCTCCGTGGGGACAAGTGGTATAGAGAATGAATGGATTGATGTTATAGTTATTTGGTATATAGCTTCTATATAGTAATATAGGTCGATATAGGTTACATGGATATTTTGATAACTTGTATGTTACGTCAGGCACATTCTCAGTTCCTCGTTTGTGTTTATGTAACATTAGCATACGTATTGTTTAGCCTGATTTTGCACATTCATGTCCGTTCTTGGTGTTGTATTTTGTCAAATAAAGTTCCCCTAAAAATGCGACTTGTACTTCGGTGCGACATATATAATTTTCTTCTTCTTTATTATGCATTTTATGGCTAGTGCGACTTCAAAGTCAAAGTCCGCTTTATTGTCAATTTCTTCACATGCCAGGCACACGAAGAGATCGAAATTACGTTTCCCACCGTCCCACGGTGACTAGACAGTACACAACACTCACATCAAATAGCACAAAGAGTAAAAACGAACAGACAAAAGCAACGAATAAGTAATAAGCAAATAAAGAGAATGGAAGAGAATGCCTTTTTCGCTAACTTGATGCCTCGGGACAGGTTCGCCCTATCTGATCTCACGCCCGCTTCATCCCCAACCCGGTAGGCTTTGTCTCTGGCCCTCAGCAGCCCGAGGACAGCCCCTGTCAGCCGGCATTCTCTTCCAAGATTACCGCCCACTTCAAAGACAGCAGGAGCCTGTGGCAAGGCATTCAGACCATCAGGGACTGCAAGCCCGCGCCGCAGAACTGTGAGGGCGATGTCCCTCTGCTCAACGAACTGAACCACTTCTTTGCTCGCTTCAACGCTCAGAACAGCACTTGTCCGCTGAAGACCCCTCCCCCTCCGAACGAGCAGCCCCTGTGCCTCTCTGCCGTTAGCGTGAGGAGGACGCTTGCTGCTATCAACACCCGTAAGGCGGCGGGCCCGGACAACATCCCGGGTCAAGCGCTGAAGGACTGCGCTGAGGAGCTGATGGATGTCTTGACGGACATATTTAACATTTCCCTGCAGCAGGCCATCGTCCCGTCATGTTTCAAGGCCGCTACCATCATACCTGTGCCGAAGAAACCTGCTCCTTCCTGGTTCAATGACTACCGCCGTGTGGCACTGACACCCATCGTCATGAAGTGCTTTGACCGGCTTGTCATGGCGCACTTCAGGTCCGTTCTCCCCCCCATCATAGACCCCTTCCAGTTTGCGTACTGAGCCAAACGGTTCTCTGAGGATGCCATCTGCTCTGCCCTCCACTCTGCCCTCACCCACCTGGAGAACTCGTATGTGAGATTGCTGTTTGTGCACTTCAGTTCTGCATTCAACACAATTGTTCTACAGCGTCTCATCTGCAAGCTCGACAAGCTGGGCCTCAGTACCTACCTTTGCAACTGGCTACTGAACCTCCTCTGTCAGAGGCCTCAGGTAGTACGTGTTGGCGACAATATCTCTGACAGCATCACGCTGAGCACGGGGGCCCCCCAAGGCTGCGTGCTCAGTCAGCTGCTCTTCACCCTGCTGACGCATGACTGCACTGCAAACTACAGCAGCAACCACGTGCTGAAATATGCCGACGACACGACTCTGGTGGGTCTCATCACCGGGGACAACGAGACTCAATACAGGTTGGAGGTCGACCTTCTGGCCACGTGGTGCAGGGACAACAACCTCTTGCTGAATGTCAGCAAGACCAAGGAGATTGTTGTTGACTTCCGGAAGGGTCACACCCAACACCTGCCGCTGACCATCGACGGTGCTGTGGTGCAGAGAGTGAGCAGCACCAGATTCCTGGGGGTGCACATCAGTGTGGACCTCTCTACCGTGGCACCATTGAGAGCGTCCTCTCCAGTTGTATCGCTGTATGGGGTGGTAGCTGCACTGAATACAACATGAAGGCCCTGCAGCGCATAGTGAACACGGCTAGTAAGATCTTTGGTGCTTCACTCCCCTCCCTGAAGGACATTTACACCTCCCATCTCGCCCGCAAGGCGACCATGATTGTGTGTGATATGAGTCGCCCCGCTCACTCTTTGTTTGATCTTCTGCCCTCTGGGAAGAGGTACAGATGCCTGCGCTCCCGCACCACCAGACTCACCAACAGCTTCATACTCTAAGCTGTCAGGATCCTGAATTCCCTCCCCCCTCCCCCCTCGGCTGCATAACGTCCTGTTCTTTTGCGCTATAGTCTGGCTGTCTGCTGTATGCAAGCTTGCTCCATTTTGCTCCTCTTATTTGTCTATTTATTTATTTATTTATTTATTTATTTATTTATTGTTTATTTATTTCGGTTGTTTGCTTATTACTTATTCATCGCTCTTATCTATTGTTTTTACTCTTTGTGCTATTTGCTTGTATGTGTTGTGTAATGTGTCTAGTCACCGTGGGACGGTGGGAAACGTAATTTCGATCTCTTTGTGTGTCTTAACATGAAGAAATTGACAATAAAGCAGACTTTGACTTTGAAAATTCTCTAAGCTAAATATTGGACTGTTGGGTCAGCAAAATACATTTGTATGCCAAGCTCAGCTGAACTAGTAATCAGTGTGAGCCAACTTTTAAGTTGCTCTTCTGATAGCAGGCAGTGGTAACGTGGAGAATTTGCAACAAATGTCTGAATTATGTCACGGATGAGGTGTGTCCCGAGAACAAACACGTCTTTAATGCTGTGGAACTACTACCCAAAATTAAAGCATCTTTTCATCCAGAAAACAAAATGGTCCCAGAGCAGAACAACCCTGAATGGAAATGGCACCTGGCGTTTTTAATTGCTGTAACAGAAATGCTAAATATCCTTGTAGCTACAATGCCAAGAAAAATTCATTCCCAACAAATATTCCGACATGTATTAAGGGAATATTGTCTGTATTGTCTTTGAGGTGAAACTAGCCCTGCTTTTAGAACAAGTAAAAAGCACTTCATCCATCTTACTGCGAACCAAAACATCTCTGCAAATAATCCAGCGGTCCCATTCCAACCTGATAGGTTTGCAGAAGAACTGGAATTGCTGAAGGCGGAATTCAGTGTGAGATTCCATGAATGTCAGTGCAAAAGAAATATGTCTGTTCCAGAACCCCTTTTTGCCAACATCAAAGAAGCCAAGCCTTCTAATCAGTTCAAGTTGCCGTCTAAAACAAAACCACTTTGGTCACTTAGTGATTATTAATAATAGTGATAATATATCGGTTTTATATAGCACTTTTCTAGACACTCAAAGTCGCTTTACATACACAATTACAACAGATTATCAAGATAAAAAAACGTGACCAACTTATACACCTATGTACAAAAAGCTGCGTTTTCTTAGCTCAGGCGCCGTGCGGCTAGTTGGCGTAGGCTATGTGCGTGTCGTCGCTGAGGAAGTTGAGCATGGTCTGCACCAACTTGGGAAGGTCGTAGTCGTGCTTCCTGGCCCAGTTGCGTTTGGCGTTGGAGTCGTCAAAGTCCATCGGCCAGGAGTCGGCGATGGCCTGCCGGATGGGGGGGGGGGGGGGGGGTCCACGTTGTACGGAACCTCCAGCTCAGGCACGTGCCTGCGCAGCTCCCGCACTAGCTCTTCAGGCGAGAGGCTCATGGCGCCGATGCAGTATGCCGAGCATGCCGAGCGTGTCGTCCGTTGCCTCCAGCACCCCAAGGGTGGCGCGCAAGCAGTCGTCGACACACACCATGGGAAGTGAAGAGGGAGCATGTTCTATTAGGATGGACAATCTCTGTACAATATGATGCTCATATATGTACAATTCTTTTATTATTTTATGCAAACATAACTGCTCAATCAGAACACGAATACAACACACACGCACACACCGGGGGGTGTCGCCCCCCACACTCAGGTACGAACTGGTCATGTGACAAGTTCCCGCCCCAGGTATGAAATGGTCATGTGACAAGTTCCCGCCTTTCCGGACAGTATAAAACAAGCTGACCTGGAGACAGAAGTTGTTGTTTCAGCTGCTGCCGTGCCTTGTGTATTGGCCGCCATTAAACAACCCAAGATCTTGTCATACTTGCTATACTCCACATCTTTGCTTTCCTGGCTCAACAACGGACATCCCGCACAACACGCAACAAATGGTGACCCCGATGTGGGTTTTGTCCAGTTGAGCAGGTTTCGGCCGCTTTCAGGTGAGGCTTGCCGCTTCGGGCCGGAGGTCCGCTTTGAAAACGTAAGAGGAGTTTTTCCTGCACGAACTGGGACCTCCGCACCGTGGTGGCATTGCCCTGTCTAGCGCTAAGTGTGTTTTGCCATGAACGGGTTTGTGCGCACGAACTTGTTCTGGTAGAATAAAGCGGTCGGGTGTGGGCAGGAGTTGTTCCTTTATTGGGGTATGTGTAGACCGCGTTTGTGTTATTGTTTGAGATAAACTTTTGAGAAATGGGTCCCGCGGCGTTGCAGTTTTGCGATCTCGAGTGACCTTCGGGATTTGCGCTGCGTAGACCGCGTTTGTGTTGTTGTTTGAGATAAACTTTTGAGAAACGGGTCCCCTGGCGTTGCAGTTTTGCGATCTCGAGTGACCTTCGGGATTTGCGCCGAGTAGACTGCGTTTGTGTTGTTGTTTGAGATGAACTTTTGAGAAACGGGTCCTGCAGCGTTGCAGTTTTGCGATCTCGAGTGACCTTTGGGATTTGCGCCGCGTAGACCGCGTTTGTGTTGTTGATTGAGAGAAACGTCTGAGAAACTGGTCCCGCGGCGTTGCAGTTTTGCGATCTCAAGTGACCTTCGGGATTTACGCCGTGTGGACCGCGTTTGTGTTGTTGATTGAGAGAAACTTCTGAGAAACTGGTCCCGCGGCGTTGCAGTTTTGCGATCTCAAGTGACCTTCGGGATTTACGCCGTGTGGACCGCGTGTGTGTTGTTGTTTGAGATAAGCTGTTGAGAAACAGGATTCCTTATTTGTGTGATCGTTTGGCTGCGGCATCTTCTCCCGCCAATTTTTGAATGTGTTTGTGTGATTGTTTGGCTGCGGCACCTTCTCCCGCCAATTTTTGAATGTGCTTGTGTGATCGTTTGTGCAGCATCTTCTCCCGCCAATTTTTGAATGTGCTTGTGTGATCGTTTGGCCGCAGCATCTTCTCCTGCCAGTTTTTGAATGTGTTTGTGTGATCGTGGGGCCGCAGCGTTTTTTCCCGCCGTTTTTTGAATGTGTATGTATGGTCAGTTGGCCGAGGCGTTTCCCCACTACGATTTTTGAATGTGAGTCAGATGAGTGGTTGTTGTAATTTGCCTGTGAAAGGACTACTGGGGCGTGATCCCCAGGTGTCTCACCTGTGCCTCTCCATGTTTCTTTGTCTCCATGTTTGTTGGAGTGCAAAAGGGGGGTACGTGATTGTTGTAATTTCCTTATGAAAGGACTGCTGGAGCTTGCTCCCCGCGTGTGTCACCTGTGCCTTTCTGTTCCATTGTCTACACGGCTGTTGGAATGTGGGTGGGGTGATTAATATTGTAATTTGATTGTGGGGAAGACTGATGGAGGTGCGGGGGTCTGGGCTCTGCGGGTAGCCATTTGCTGGGTTGGCGCGGGTGGGGGACAATGGCATTGATCGTTCCAGTACTGGCCAGGCTGGGATGAATCAGTATGGAAATGCCCCCCCCCCCCCCCCCCTCCCCCTTGCGCCCCTCGTTGTGGCTGCGCGCAGAGTGTTGTAACCGCTCCAGATGTGTGCTGAGGGCGTGGTAGCAAGCGAGAGTAAGACAGGATGATGGAAGAATGAATGTGGACAAGCAGGGAATGCATCTACGGCATGGGATGTGCACGATTGTAACTGAGACCCGGTGGACTTCAATGTCTACCTGCTCACGGCCATCATGAAGTTACATGTGGGACAGGGGCTGAGCTGTGATGGTGAAAAAAATGGGCGGCTTTGTGTCTGTTAGTTTGTACGTGTGTGCGCGCATATGAATGGCCTAGGATTTGATGATTACTCAGGGGCACCATTGATGACAAATGGTTCGATGGAGAAGGCCTGTTTCCTGTGGTTGGACAAGACAGGACGATCTAGTCCAGCCGGGATGGATATGATAATGTGTCCGGGACACCTTGCCGGTCCCGTTTGCTCCCCAATAACTATTGCCACATTACGTGAATGTGTCAAAAGGGGGGGAGTAGAATCATTTACCCTAATGGAAGATTCAATGTTTTGTCAAATGTAATTGTTTTTGGACAGGACATGTAAGAATTCAACACACAGTGATGAGAGGAGCAGAAGAAACATCTCAAAAGACTGCAAAGGTTGCTGAAAAGATTTGCTCAGCAAACTACTGCGAATACGGAAGCAAAGACCGAGGTCCAGATCACTCCAACATTCTGGCAGAAGGTCCCAAGAAGGAAGGGGACGGAGCCTGCGTTGACTAGACCCTATAAAGTGGTGGAGCGCATCCCACATGCCGTCCAGTTGGCCGGCAAATGAGATGCGTGGTATCATCTGTCCCAGGGCACTGGCGGAGTCCAATCTGAATTGGGTTCAGGCGCTCCCTCTGGCATTGATGTGTGCGCGTATGTCCGTTAACGCCCGAACTGGGCACACCACTTTTGAGTTGCAGAACGGACACTGTTTTCCGGGACCTGCGTCTACCCTTCCGGTTGCAGATTCTGAGGGCGATAAGCGCTCTCCCACATATCTCCAACTTATTTTCCAGCTCCTTGGTTCCAGGTTTGGAGAACAGACGACAGCGGACCCAGAAGGGATGGCCGAGATCCAAATAACTCCATCGGTCTGGCTGAAGGTCCTGAGACGGAGGTGGACAGAGCCGAGGTGGACGGGCCCTTATAAAGTGGTGGAACGCACCTCACATGTTGGCCGGCAAAGGAGAGCCGTGGTACCATGTGTCCCAGTGCGCTCGAGTGAAGGGTTCCTGCAAGGAACCAGATCCGCCATCGACAGCGTCCCCCGCCCCCAGTTCAAATAGAGGCAGAATAATCCTCTTCCCCCTTGGTGGCCAGGTAGTCTACCCTGACCTACTGAAGACAACGACCGCGCGGCAGACATTTCCAGGTTCTCCCCGGACGAAGCAGAGCTGCAAAGGGGGTGAGAATTGTGCTCACCCTCCACCAGTGGGCGTGCCAAGCCCCCAACGGCTGAACAATCACGAGCAAGTTTTTGTCTTGAACTGTTGGTATTGATAACGCTCTGGTCGCCTAAGGCAGAGGGACCGTGTGAGACTTTTCCTGCATTATAACATCTTGCCGCAGGTTTTTCACTCACACACTAAAATTGAACTGGAATATTGAGGCAAAACCTCCTCTTCACTGAGAATTATTGCTGTCATTGTTTGCTGTTTTTTATCATGTATCACCCTTCACGATCCCCTACATGTCCCCTATCATTTACTCTTTAGTGTTGGATTTTTGTGCTCTGTTTTTGTTGACCTCTTTCGAGGTCAAAAGGGGGATTGAAGAGGGAGCAACAGCAATTTGTACATGTTCTATTAGGATGGACAATCTCTGTACAATATGATGCTCATATATGTACAATTATTTTATTATTTCATGCAAACATAACTGCTCAATCAGAACACGTATACAACACACACAACTGGATGAACACACACAGGGGGGTGACGCCCCCCCACACTCAGGTACGAAATGGTCATGTGACAAGTTCCCGCCTTTCCGGACAGTATAAAACAAGCTGACCTGGAGACAGAAGTTGTTGTTTCATCTGCTGCTGTGCCTTGTGTATTGGCCACCATTAAACAACCCAAGATCTTGCCAATAAAGAACCAACTCTTTACTCCACATCTTTGTTTTCCTGGCTCAACAACGGACATCCCGCACAACATGCAATAGAAGCCACGTGTTGGGCCACAGGAAGCACCCAAACCTGCCCCTCCCGAGAGCGTCACCAACCAGGCCAGCCAGGATGCGCTGGCGGGGGCTGCTCGCATCCAGCAGCTGGCAGTGGAGGCTGCCGCCACCGCTGGCAGCCAAAAGACGCAGGGAGCTGCAGAGGGCCACCAAAAAGCAGCAAAAAACACCCTAAAATACTAACTTAAAAATAGCTTTAGTGATTTAAAAAGTTAAGAAAGAAAAAGACTAAAACTAAGCTAACTCTGGTGGAGAAGCGGCGAACATTCAGCGCCAGCGTCCTCTCCGACCGGAAGTCAAATATGCTTCATTAGTATTATTTATTATTATTATTTTATTAAACTGAAATTGGAATAATAATTACTATCTGAACAATTTAGACACACGTGACATTTGTTTATGCTTTGGTCAGAAGCTTTTTAGTGTATTCTTTTGGCACAAATTCCATTCTTTTGTTTCATGACCAATCAGGAATCATTCATTCTATTTCGTAAATATTTTTTATTATTTTATTTTTATAGTTCAAGTATCTTGGGGTCTTGTTCATGATGAGGGTAGGGAGTGGGAGATTGACAGCCGGATTGGTGCAGCGCCTGCTCTGATGCAGAGTCTGTACCAGTCTATCGTTGTGAAGGAGTTGAGCATAAAGGAAAAGCTCTCGATTTACTGGTCAAGGAAAAGTTTGGGGTCACTTTGAAATGTCCTTATGTTTAAAATAAAATCACTATTTTTTAAATGAAGATAACATTAAACTAATAAGGAATACATTCATTCTCGCGACAAAGGTCTTGTTTTTAACACAATACAGTGGCACCTCTACTTACGAGCTTAATTGGTTCCGCGATCGGGTTTGTAAGTATTAACGTTTGTAAGTAGAAGCAACGTTTCCAACAGAAATAACTATAAAAGCAAATAATGCGTGCCGGAATATCCCAAAAGTCACACCTTTTGCCCTATTACTCTGTGTAAAACACAGAAAACCAAAACAACAGTTTTATTTTTCCTATATCAAACCTTTACAATGAAAACTGAATGTTGCTTTATTCTTGACCTCCTAACTTTACTGTTCTTATTTTCTACACTTGCTAAAAAAATATCCCAGAGAAGGCACAGAAAAAGTCAGGCTAATAAATTATTGTATGCTTCCACATACTCCATGCAATGAGTACGCTAGGGTACCCATCACTTTTTGGTGACAATAATGAGTTTTCCAACTGTGTGAACGCACCTCACGCAAAACATGAGCGATAACTTAAAAAAATAAAATAAAATTAAAAATTCTCATGTCAGTGTGTCCTTAGTGGAACCAAAGACACATAACAGTGTTCCCTCGCTACTTTGCCGTTCGTTTATTGCGGTTTCACCGCATCACGGATTTTTTCCAGCCAAAAAAAAAAGATATAATAAGAGCTCTAAAAACACATTTACAGTAATGTACCTTGTTATAAGAAGTTGTTATAAGAATAAAAGAGTCCTAAAATCATATTTACAGTATGTATCCTTTAGCTACATATACCGTAATTTTTGGACTATAAGTCGCTCCGGAGTGTAAGTCGCAGCAGCCATAAAATGCACAATAAAGTGAAAAAAAAAACATATAAGTCGCACCGGAGTATAAGTCGCACTTTTGGGGCATATTTATTTGTCAAAATCCAACACCAAGAACAGACATGAACGAGCAACAACAAGCTAAACGACAGGTATGCTAACGTGACATAAACACAAACGAAGAGCTGAGAACGGGCCTGACGTAACATTCAGAGTTATTCTAATAACTATTACATAAAGAACACGTTTATAAAACCATCTGTGTCACTCCAATTCATTAAATCAATCGATCGTCGTTTATGTAAACAATGCCGCGTACGCGCGCCGTCGGACTCGTCGTGATTTGCATTTCTAATTATTCCACAGACCCATGAAAAGTATATTTCAAATAACTATCATATTACAACAATATTATCAAACGATCTGCGTCACTCCAAATCATTAAATCCATCGATCAAATTCCTCGTCCTTTGTCAACAAAGCCGCGCGTGCGCCCTGACGTCAGCCTCGTCGTTATTCCACATATCTAGTATATAACTATATTGTAGCGTCAACAAAGTACAAGGAAAGACGTGGGTTTGGTAAACGACTCTTTATTTAACAAAACAAGAGTTCAACGAGCCAACAACTACTGAACTTCCAGCCACGGAGGTAGAAGAGAGCGCCATAGAATAGGACCAGGCGTGCGTAAAAGCCATGTCCAAGCCCCATCCACCGTCCCTGAACAGCCACTCGGCCGAGCGCCAGCCCCCGACTTCCATCCACAGAGGTGAAAGAAAGCTCCGTAGAGTATGACCGGGCGTGCGTAAAAGCTATGTCCGAACCCCATCCACCGTCCCCGGACAGCCACCCGGCCGAGTGCCGGCCCCCGACTTCCATCCACGGAGGTGAAAGAGAGCTCCCGTTGAGAAGGACCAGGCGTGCGTAAAAGCCATGATAGTTTTTCAAACCTTCTGTGTTACTCCAAATCATTAAATCCTTCAAACTTTTCGTCCTCTGTGTCACTTACAAACAAAGCCGCTAATGATGCCGGTAGTACATGGGGCCCTTCGTCATCTTCCCATGATCGAATCTTTGTCCTTTATGTAAACAACTGCCGCGCCGCTGACGTCACTTGAAATTCAAATTAGAGCAATTCCTTGCTACATCGCGGTTCAATTCTCGCGGGTTCCCTTTTTTTTCCAATTTATTTTTTTTACTTTTGAAAATTTGTGAAAAAAAATCACATATAAGTCGCTCCTCAGTATAAGTCGCCCCCCCATCCAAACTAAGAAAAAAAACACGACTTATAGTCCAAAAATTATGGCACATATACATATGTTTTCTTGGATGTTTTGTAATATGTCTTGTCACCGTGGGATAGTGGGTAACGCAATTTTGATCTCTTTGTGTGTCTTGGCATGTGAAGAAATTGACTTTAAAACAGACTTTGACTTTAATATACATCTACAAAATGCGCATAGCACTGCTATGGTAACTTGCGACCACTAGATGCCCCTGTTAAACCAAGGTTAACAACAGATCGTCACATCTACATGTTACACACACACCCCCACACACACGTATAAACACGTAAAATTATAGTTTCAATATTTATACAATATTTTCTGCATGTTATTTATATGATTAATGTATTATTTACATATTTGAAACTATTATTTAATATTCTAATAATAACATATGCACAGGGATCACTGTAGGGTGACCTAGGTGCTAGGTGACCCTAGCAATTGCATTTATTGGCCGAATAACACAAAACAACATATATACAATAACAAAAACATATTTACACGAACACTCCTTTGATGGCACCGCTCGAGGGCCAACCTGTTACAGCAGCTCTGACCTTTGATTGATCAATCAAAAACATGTGTACATTGACATTTTTTAGTTTTATAGTGGTCCATTAAGTAAAAAAAAAGACAAAAGAAATCAAAGTCACAGTCCGCTTTATTGTCAATTTCTTCTCGTTAAGACACACAAAGAGATCAAAATTACGTTTCCCACCGTCCCACGGTGATTAGACACAGTACACAACACATACAATCAAATAGCACAAAGAGCAAAAACGAACAGACAAGAGCAACAAATAAGTAATAAGCAAATAACCCAAATAAATAAACAATAAATAAAAAAATAGATAAATAAGAGCAGCAAAATGGAGCAAGCGTGCTAGTAGCAGACAGCCAGATCATAGCGCAAAAGAACAGGACGTTATGCATCCGAGGGGGGGGGGGGGAATTCAGGATCCTGACAGCTTGGAGTATGAAGCTGTTTTTGAGTCTGGTGGTGCGGGAGCGCAGGCTTCTGTACCTCTTCCCAGAGGGCAGAAGATCAAACAAAGTGTGAGCGGGGTGACTCACAATCGCGGCCGCCTTGCGGGTGAGACGGGAGGCGTAAACGTTCTTCAGGGAGGGGAGTGGAGCCCCGATGATTTTACTTGCAGTGTTCACTATGCGCTGCAGGGCCTTCATGTTGTACACATCGGTGCATTTGAAGAAAAAATAAGGGCTCCTCTTTAGTCCTCCTCTTGCGGGGTGCGTTGGCACCTTTACTTGCCACAAGCACGTATGTGCCTGCCTTGCATGTCAAGCACTCAGGTTCATAAGATCACGACCCTGGCGAAAGCACAGGAATTGTTTTATTCAACTCCTCCCTGAACATGCATTTTTGTTTTGGCATTGCCTGTAGACTGGCCAGCCCACTCTACTTCTACTTAAAAACCTGGAATTGAGTGAAATGGAACGGAGTGGCAATTCTATTGACAATGTACTGTCCGTGTATTATGTTTGAGGCTGTCCTACAAAATCCCGGACAATTTTGAAATTCCCCCCAAACATTTCATTAGGGTTCAAAAGTAGGACACGTCTGTGAAAAAGAGGATGTCTGGTCACCCTAATATCTATAGCCTTAGTAATAAATACACGAGAGTTGAAAAGCCCTGGATTGGTGAAAGGGGTGGGGTTTCAAGTTGCAGCTTTCAGTTGCTTTCAGTAGCAGCTGAACAACATGTGTCTTGTTTGGAGTTTGCAACGGGACTTTTCCAGTCAGTGAGCCAAAGTAAGCTCTACAATCATCAGTAAAAGAAAGAAGGAAACTTTCAGTCATGGTTCACAAAATGGCTATGTCTTTGAATGGGTCATGCAGAGATAAACAAAAATGTTAAGCCACATGCATATGTGGCCATAGACAAAAAGGATGTCAGAAGTGGTACAAAGATCCACACACTGGCATGGATGATGTTTTGTATATCCAGCCCTCAAGACAACAAGTAAACCACTAATATTTCTTGGGGCTGTAATTTTTCATCGATATGGTTGGTCATTCCTTGCAATTATTGAATAAATCCTATACTCATTGATTAAATCATACACATTATCATAATAATTCCATGCAATATTTCCAACCTGGCAAGTAACTATTGGTAAATTAATAAATGTTGCACACTAACTCACCGTAGTCGATCATTTTAACTCTCAGTCAGCTTTAAATGCTTCTACCAATGGTGCAAAGAAAAGGGGACCCAAACAAGAGACTTTATCCATGAAAAGAAGCAGGACAAATGGAAAACTAAAGATCGAAAACAGAAAAATCAGATCAAACGCATGCTTCCTTAACACGATTCAACTGTGCATGTACCTCTCCTCCTTCTAGGCAGTTTCCACCTCCTCAGCCAAAAGACTACCAGAGTGTGTCTCAAAAAAGCCCCTCAAAAATCACTTCCCCTTTCCTGTGAGCCAACTCCAAATAAAAAACACATATTTCTTAACCGGGCCTGACCACACGTTTTTTTTTTTTTTTTGCATCACACACTGGCTGTAGTCTTACAAGGCTTTTCCTGCATGTGTGTGAGCGTGTGTTGGCAGCCGAGTATGAATAAATTCTCCGTGGCCCACTTCAATTTACACTTAACAAAAATCCCTCATTTGTTTTCATGAGTGAAGTTGCACATCAGTGAAGACCTCTCCTGGACCACCAACATTGCATCACTGGAGAAGAAAGCTCAGCGCCGCCTGTACTTCTTGCGGAAACTCAGGCGAGCAGGTGCTCCACTGGCCATCATGAGCACATTCTACCGTGGCACCATTGAGAGCGTCCTCTCCAGTTGCATCTTTGTGTGGGGTGGTAGCTGCACTGAATACAACATGAAGGCCCTGCAGCGCATAGTGAACACAGCTGGTAGGATTATTGGTGCTTCATTCCCCTCCCTGAAGGACATTTACACCTCACATCTCAACCACGATTGTGTGTGACGTGAGTCTACTGCCCTCTGGGAAGAGGTACGGAAGCCTGCGCTCCCGCAGCTTCATTCTCCAGGCTGTTAGGATCCTGAACTCTCTCCCCCCTCCACCCTCGGCTGCATAACGTCCTGGCCTTTTGGGCCACTTTGGCTGCCTTGCACTACTCCTCCTGTACTTTTGTGCTATATTCTGACTGTCTGCTGTGTGCTCACCTGCTCTATTTTTGCTCCTCTTATCCATCCATCCATCCATCCATCCATCCATCCATCCATCCATCCATTTTCTGAACCGCTTTGAACCCACGGGGGTCGCGGGCGTGCTGGAGCCTATCCCAGCTGTCATCGGGCAGTAGGCGGGGGACACCCTGAACCGGTTGCCAGCCAATCGCAGGGCATACAGAGACGAACAACCATCCGCACTTGCACTCATACCTAGGGACAATTTAGAGTCTCCAATCGGCCTACCAAGCATGTTTTTGGGATGTGGGAGGAAACCGGAGTGCCCGGAGAAAACCCACACGGACACGGGAGGGTCGGAGGTGGAATCGAACCCGCACCCTCCTAACTATGAGGCAGATGTGCTACCCAGTGCGCCATATTTATTTATTTATTTATTTATTTATTTATTTATTTATCTCTTATTTATTCATTGTATGTGCCTTCTTGTTTTTCCTTTTTGTGTTTGAATGTTTTGTTTGTCCGTGGAATATTTATATATATATATATATATATATATATATATATATATATATATATATATATATATATATATATATATATATATATATATATATCCATTATATCCATCCATCTTGTTCCGCTTATCCGGGGTTGGGTCGCGGGGGCAGCAGCTTTAGGAGGGACTCCCAGAGTTCCCTCTCCCCAGCCACTTCATCCAACTCATCCCGGGGGATCCCAAGGCGTTCCGAGGCCAGCCGAGAGACATAGTCTCTCCAGCGCGTCCTGAATCGTCCCCGTGGTCTCCTACCGGTGGGACATGCCCGGAACATCTCCCCAGGGAGGCGTCCAGGAGGAACCCTGATGAGATGCCCGAGCCACCTCATCTGGCTCCTCTCAAAGTGGAGGAGCAGATGCTCTACTCCGAGTCTCTCCCGGATGACCGAGCTTCTCACCCTATCTCTAAGGGAGAGCCCGGACAACCTGCGGAGGAAACTCATTTCGGCCGCTTGTATCCTGGATCTCGTTCTTTCGGTCACGACCCATAGCTCGTGACCATGAGCTTTGCCATTCAGCTCAGCTCTCTCTTCAACACGACGGACCAGTACAGAGTCCACATTAATGCCGACGCTGCACCGATCCGCCTGTCGATCTCGCGCTCCATCCTGCCCTCACTCGTGAACAAGACCCCAAGATACCTGAACTCCTCCACTTGGGGCAGGATCTCATCCCCGATCCGGAGAGGGCATTCCACGCTTTTCCGACCAAGGACCACGGACACGGATTTGGAGGTGCTGACCCTCATCCCCACCGCTTCACACTCGGCTGCGAACCGCTCCAGTGAGAGCTGGAGATCACGGCCTGAAGAAACCAACAGCACCACGTCATCTGCAAAAAGCAGTGACGCAATGCTGAGGTCCCCAAACCGGACCCCCTCAACGCCTCGGCTGCGCCTAGAAATTCTGTCCATAAAAATTATGAACAGAACGGGTGACAAAGGGCAGCCTTGGCGGAGAACAACCCTCACTGGGAACGAATCCGTCTTACTGCCGGAAATGCGGACCAAACTCTGGCATCGGTGATACAGGGACCGAACCGCCCTTATCAGTTGGCTTGGCACCCCGTACTCCCGAAGCACCCTCCAGAGAACCTCCCGAGGGACACGGTCGAACGCCTTCTCCAAGTCCACAGAACACATGTGGAGGATCCTGCCGAGGGCGTAGAGCCTGTCCACTGTTCCACGGCTAGGACGAAAGCCACACTGCTCCTCCTGAATCCGAGGCTCGACCTCCCGATGGATCCTCCTCTCCAGCACCCCTGAATAGACTTTACCAGGGAGGCTGAGGAGTGTGATTCCCCTGTAATTGGAACACACCCTCCGGTCCCCCTTCTTAAAGAGGGGAACCACCACCCCAGTCTGCCAATCCAGAGGCACCGTCCCCGATGTCCACGCAATGCTGTAGAGGCGTGTCAGCCATGACAGCCCCACAACATCCAGAGCCTTTAAGAACTCCGGGCGGATCTCATCCAGGAGGAGTTTTTTAACTACCTCAGTGACTTCGACCTCCGAGATTGGAGAGTCTGCCTCAAAGTCTCCAGGCCCTGCTTCCACAATGGAAGGCGTGTCGGTGGAATTGAGGAGGACTTCGAAGTATTCCCCCCACTGACTCACGACGTCCCGAGTCGAGGTCTGCAGCACACCATCTCCACTGAATTTCCTCGAAGCCGTCCGGAAGTCATTCTCCATGGCCTCGCCAAACTCCTCCCACGCCCGGGTTTTTGCCTCAGCAACCGCCGAAGCCGCGTTCCGCTTGGCCATCCGGTATCCATCAGCTGCCTCCGGAGTCCCGCAGGCCAAAACGGCCCGATAGGACTTCTTCTTCAGCTTGACGGCATCCCTTATCGCTGGTGTCCACCAGCGGGTTCGGGGATTGCCGCCACGACCGGCACCAACAACCTTATGGCCACAGCTCCGGTCAGCTGCCTCAACAATGAAAGCGCGGAACATGGTCCACTCGGACTCAATGTCCCCCGCCTCTCCCAGGATGTGGGAAAATCTCTGCCGGAGGTGGGAGTTGAAGCTCTTCCTGACAAGGGATTCTGCCAGACGTTCCCAGCAGACCCTCACAGAGCGTTTGGGTCTGCCAGGTTGGACTGGCATCTACCCCACCATCGGAGACAACCCACCACCAGGTGGTTATCAGTTGACAGCTCTGCCCCTCTCTTCACCCGAGTGTCCAAAACATGCGGCCGCAAATCCGATGACACGACTACAAAGTCGATCAACGAACTGCGGCCTAGGGTGTCCTGGTCCCAAGTGCACACATGGACACCCTTATGCTTGAACATTATAGAAAATCCGTGTCGAGCACAGAAGTCCAACAATAGAACACCGCTTGGGTTCAGATCGGGGGGGGGGGGGGGGGGCGTTCCTCCCAATCACGCCCTTCCAGGTCTCACTGTCATTGCCCACGTGAGCATTGAAGTCACCCAGTAGAACGATGGAGTCCCCAGAAGGAGCGCTCTCCAGCACTTTCTCCAGGGACTCCAAATAGGGTGGGTACTCTGAGCTGCCATTCGGTGCATAGACACAAACAACAGTCAGGACCCGTCCCCTCACCCGAAGGCGGAGGGAGGCTACCCTCTCGCTCACCGGGGTGAACCCCAATGTGCAGGCGCCCAGCCGGGGGGCAATAAGTATGCCAACACCTGCTCGACGTCTCTCACCGTGGGCAACTCCAGAATGGAAGAGAGTCCAGCCCCTCTCGAGAGGGCTTGTACCAGAGCCCAAACTATGTGTGGAGCCAAGTCCGACTATGTCTAGTCGGAACTTTTCTGCCTCACGCACCAGCTCAGGCTCCTTTCCAGCCAGAGAGGTGACATTCCATGTCCCTAGAGCCAGTCTCTGCAGCCGGGGATCGGCATGAAGCCCCAGACAACATGGCTCCTAGGATCATAGGGGCACACAAACCCCTCCACCACGATAAGGTGACAACTCACGAAGGGGTATATCCATATATATTTGTCTTTGTCTTGTGGGATAGTGGGAAACCTTCGGTGTGTGCTACTCAAAGGGCAGTGGGAAAAATCTGACGAGAGTTTGGAATGTACCACTCTTGCCTAGCTCAAGGATTTTGGTCATATGGTGGTTGAGACATGATGGAGTTTATTTGTGTGTGTGTGTGTTTGTGTGTACGTTTGTGTGTGTGTGTGTGTGTGTGTGTGTGTGTGTGTGTGTGTGTGTGTGCGTGTGTGTGTGTGTGTGTGTGTGTGTGTACATGTGAGTGTGTATGTGTGTGTGTGTGTGTGTTCGTGTGTGTGTGTGTGTGTGCGTGTGTGTGTGTGTGTGCGTGTGCTTTGTGTTTTAAAAATTGGTACACTCACTGATCCTAGCTCAGTGGTTCTTAACCTTATTGGAGGTACCGAACCCCACTAGTTTCATATGCGCATTCACCGAACCCCTCTTGAGTGAGAAACATGTTTTTTTTTTAATTCAAGACATCAATGTTTATTACTGGTGCACAAAATGAGCCATGCATGAACATCACCTTGTTCAAAGAACATAACCAACACAATGCATGAACTCAAAACAAATTACATACCTGCAAATCAGTGTGACTTCTGCTGTTGCCTGTGCGAGACCAGTTCAAGGTTAGGGTTAGGGTTGTCACGAATTTACACAATAAATCAGGTGTGTTTGGACCTCTCCAGTGGAGGCTCTGCCAAACCCCTGAGACAGACTCACCGAACCCCTGAGACGGACTAATCGAACCCCTAGGGTTTGATCAAACCCAGGTTAAGAACCACTGTCCTATGTACAAAACATTAACTATCAAAATAATGTTAATGGATGATTAAACTCATCGAACCCACAACCTCTGCACTGTGAGGCAAATGTGCTAACCAGTGCCCCACGGTGCCACCCTGACCCCTAATTGATAGTGGACTATTTCCTATCAGCACTGCTGAACATTTCATGGCACATTAGTGTGCTGCAACACAGTGGTTGGGAAACACTGGCTTAGATAAGGGAGTTCAGAAAACTGTTCAGAAACCCCACTCTATGAAGCTAAATACATTGTAACCAATGGGAGCGTTTGAACGCGTCTTACTGGAAGTTTCTCTTACATTGGTTCCTCCATGACAGATCTCAGGAATAATGCACATAGATATCCCACAGAAATAATAAATTCATTTGATTTGAGTGAGAAGAACAACAAAGGAAATGCACTTTTTTATTTTTTATTCACAATAAATAGTCAGAGATCTTAATGCACAGCTATGACAAAAGATGGTCACCTGATATGCGTCAAGGTGAAAAGCAGTGAGCTGGTTGTCCGACTCGCCAAGCAGAATAAGGGAACCACTTTTAAGTGCCACATATATGTAGTGTGGGTCTATAAAGTGATTGATGGGTTAGGAGATAAGGGTGGACATTCGAAACAGCCTAAGCCTGCCTACATTGGTTTTCACGTTATTTTCTGCCTCTACTGCGCAAATTCCAATGAGTATGGCATGCGGCTTTCCCAATAAGTCTGGGAAAATCCTTTTATACATGTTTCATCCGTAAAAAAATATTTTTTTATTTTCTCTTTTAAGGTAGTATGCAGTACCTCTGAGTGCTACATAAATATTCGCCTGCATCATCCACAATGAAAATGGAAAATTTGTTGCAAAATGCAAACACAACCTCTGGAGGGCACCATTCACAATACTGAGGTAATATACTCTGAATGGCTGAACCAAACAGTCAAGTTGGTTCTTTGATAGGCTCTTATTACCTCATGCACTGTTACATCTGGGAACCAGGAGACAGCGCCATAGGAGACGAGACGAACTACCTCGCCAGCAGTGGACTACACTGAACGTTTAAGAACTGGTGTTGGGCGCTTCAACACATCTATGCGGCAGTGGGGACTGGCGGACAGTGCGGCATGCGAGTGCGGGGACCCCGGGCAGACAGCCGACCACATCATCAACACCTGCCCCCTATATAGACCACCTTTGGAGGCCGGCCTCTTTGACCTGGGACCAGAGATGCTGGCGTGGTTCCACGACACCAAGTTGGAACTCTGACGTTACACAAAAAGAAGAAGAACCTCATACAGGGATGCTAGCCTGAAACGCACACTTAGAGCAGTGTTTCTAGCAATAAAATCAGTTAACAGTAATAGTGGCAACGGAAGATGGCTGCCCTCTGGCTTCGGCTGAAAGGGGCTGTTAGGATACGGATTTTTAGCTATTGATCCGACTCCAAATTGCGATCAACACTTAACACAAGTTGCTATGTCCCAATCCACACACTGGCACACCTAACAATTTTGCGAGTTCGTTCTGTCAAAGAGAAGACCAGTCGATCAATCAGACCAAATTTACCAATTGTTTATTCCTAACAAAGCGCACTAATACAGGCCTGGGTCCCGGGTCCCTCACACTAAAACTCGTGCGTTTTTGTGACCACCAAAAGACGACACATTCTTCCGTGTTGCCCAGTTTTAAAGAAACACAATATGAATATTAAAATATGCAAAACATTGTGTGATGATTGGTCGATGGCCATCTCCTCCCTGTCGATATGTCATCACTGTGGTCAGGGGGTTGGGTTTTTTCCTCTCGAAGCCCACCCACCTGAACGTGGTGTTGTTCTTTGTTCTCGTTCCTCACCGACCTTCAGGTGTTATCGTCCGGTACTCCCCTCGTCCTGTACCGTCCCGTACTCTCTTCGTCTGGTACTCCCTTCCTGGGCCTCCCTGTTCCACAACTCTTAGAAGAAAACAAGTTCATGCAGTGTGCCTGCACATTCCTCACCCCCACCAATCCACACAAGCACTCCAATACTAGATATTATTATATCTATTATGTAGTATTGTGTCTAGTATTATATCTAGATTATATTGATATGATTATAAGTTTAACACAACCTTAAAAAATATGTTTGCAAACTGCTAAAAGCACATTTCCCTTTAGGGCCCATTAATGATTGTTATGCTGTAGTCAATGTAAGTGGGAAGTCGGACTTTACCGACCTCCAACAAAGAAAGTTCACTAGACTAGAACACTCCTTTGAACTGGGAGGTCCGAGTTGCGTAGTCCGAAAGGAAGGACTCCGAATTCACCAACAAACTACGTTACGTCACTCGACAAAGCGGTCCGTAGATGGGATCGCTGGGGTACACGCGTCTGTGTGAAGCTGGGCCTTCACCCCACGCAAAATTTAAGGGATATAGTCTGTTTTTCGTTTGTGCTTCGTTTGTGCTGGTTTGTTCCGTAAAAATGTTCGATTGTACTGCAGCGTTTTTTTAGTGATCCGAGATTATTTTATAGGTCATCCAGAGTTCACCCAGCACCCCCATCTGCTCCAAATGAACCCGAAATGGTACCATTTGTTTGTGCTTTGTTTCTGCTGCAAAAACATCACTCAATTTGTTATTTATTCAATATTAATTTATTTTCTAGAGACATCAAATCCTTTCTCCACGAGTCGTTAAATAACTTTTTGTTTGTGCCATTGCAATTTTGATTGTTAAAATTATAATGCACCTTCATATACCCCCTGTCATGTATTTTCTTCTCACAATTTTTCACTTGACATGCAAATAACTCATCAATTCTTACACGTGTTATCCAACTTTGTGTGTGTGTGTGTGTGTGTGTGTGTGTGTGTGTGTGTGTGTGTGTGTGTGTGTGTGTGTGTGTGTGTGTGTGTGCATGGAGATGTACCTGTATGTATGCATGTATGCATGTTTATGTATACTTTTGGGTATATGTGTATAGGGATATAAATATTTAAGCGTGTGAATAGATATGTATACATGTATATACATGCATATATATTATGTTTCGATAAAGGGGTGAGCTAAAAATGTCCAAATATCTTTTTCTTTTTCTCTCTGCGTGTTTATTTGGCTTCCTAAACTTCATTTTGGTTTTATGCAAGGACTTTAGCTGAGAACAAACCAGAAGGTCTGTATTATTTGAATATTTGGAATAACATTCTTAATCAATCAATCAATCAATCAATCAATCAATCAATCAATCAGACTTCCAACTTTCCCCAAATGCAGCAACAGTCCATTCTGTCTGTGGGCTAGAATGGGGGTCAAGAGGGTTGGGTTCGGAAATTCCCTCTGACACCGAACACGACCCCTGTGCCCAAAATCACAGGCTTTTTCCTACGAAGACCGCTTTCTCGACCGGTTTTCAGTCTATATTACGTCATTTTCTGAGCAACCCGATGGTACGTCACGTGAGACACGAATGCAGCCTTGAAACCAGCCTTTGTTTCCATAGCGACAGGCTTGTTTCTTATTAGTATCTTTTAAAGTATTTATTTAGGAACTCAGAACATGGAAACAAAACTGGGTGTCAAACATAGAGCTAAAGAAATATAGAACTTTTGTGTGCTTTGGAATTTGTGGATTGACCAATATTTACACATATAAATTAGGTTTCTGGTTAATGTATCGACATTTAACAACATGCCATTGAGCCAGCAGTATCTTAGAAATGTACATTTGTTCAGATTCGGTGCATGTAGTGATGGGTCCGGCAACACCGATGCGTCGGCGCATGTGTCGGGCTCATAGAGCGAAGCTCCGTGTCGGTGCGCGTATCGCTGTAAAAATGTCACGTGACCGAACGAGCAGCGTGCAGTATAGTCTGTGAAGGAAGCGCGCCAAAGCTCTGTTAAATGAAGCGCGTTGTCCACGGGATGGATCTGCTAAAACAATATCTGATCTTTTGCGGTTCATCCTCGGAGTTATCAAGAATTATGGAGCAGCCCCAAGTCAGATACTGGGACAATCAAAAGACCCATGACACTGCACTGCTGCCTCATCTGTGCCGTGTGAGTGGGTGTTTTCAACGGCAGGAGAAATTGTGTCCAAAAAGCGCAACAAGCTCGATTTCAAAAGATTGCAAAAACGTATTGTTTTAAATAAAAAAAAAATCCCAGTGCACAAGCATCCTCTTTCACAACACGTTTTCTTGGATTTTCATGTCATGATACATGTTCACATTATTGATTGACTGGAACTAAAAAATAAAATATATTTTCAATTTAAATGAATATGTAAAAGAATATAATGTAAAATATAATTACTTAAATTAATGTATATACTAGGTCATCAAATCAGTCTCAGTCGAGTCTGTCAACTAGCCTGTAGTATTTTTAAGGTCCAGCGGGTGTCAGGAGTCAGCGACACAGTATCGACAGTTTGTCAAAACGACGCATCATGGACCCATCACTATTTGCATGGGTAACACAAGTATTTTTGATTCGCTTGGGGGGTTACGGCAGTGCTCAGTACGCTGTACTTTATTTCTTTGCGTCACGCGTTCAAATTTCTATTTTATACATTTTTTTTCGTGTTTGCTATGTGTTGCAGACAGTCGGAAATGCAAACGAGACGTTTCGTTCAACGTTTTTATTGAGAATTTGAACAGTTTTGCAGTTAGACAAGTTCCAAGTCGCTTGTGACGAATCTCCAGTTGAAAAACACAAAATCGCTTTACCATAACAGTCGTAACTCGAGACGGGGAGCAAGATAACATGGGAGCAAGTTGACATGTAACACAGGTGTTGTGTTCGATTTGGTTCCCCCGTGAGATTTTGTTCTCCCTGCCGCGGGAACGCGCACGTCTTGTTTGGAAAGCGAAAAACCGATGCCGTACGATGTCGTACAGCGTCAGCACTATGTTGTTTTCAATAAAAACATGAAGAACTCACGTTTCCGTCAGTCAATTTTAAATTTGAGAAAGGATTATTCTCATTTGATGTCTTTTAGTTCATTCGCGTTCTGCCGTTGAAGCGGGGTGCATTCAAAGACCAGTCGTACAGACGGAACACTCAATCACTTCACCAAAAAGCAACGATATAATTACGTGAGCTCTTTGCATAAACCTCGATGCAAAGAAACTCCTCTTTTTGGGTACCATTACATGCTACAAGGAGTATATATTACAAAGGAGACTTTATCCTTAATTGTGATCATCATTCCAGAAAAAGAAGTTGATGTCACGCGAGTAGCTTGCAATAAAAAGCAAACCCTGTCACCGACTTCACGTGTCTATTTTATCCAATCCATCCATTTTATTACTCAGGTATTTTCAAAGCAAATTAATATTGTTGCATTTATCAATTTGCTTTAAGATCACAGCGCAATACAATTAAAAGCTGACACTATAGCAATGTCTAACGTGTTCATTTAAGAAAATGCCACACACGTTTTGTGATCAAATCTTTCATAACGAGAATGATTTGATGAATTGATTTGAATGAATAATTGAGAAGATAATTGTGTGTTCCCCCTGTAACTTGGGCTAGGAAAGAGAATAATCTTTTCTAAAAATTAAATTAAAATTGATTGACGCAAACGTGAGTTCATGTTTTGATTGAAAACAACATAGTGCTGACGCTGTACATCGTACGGCATCGGATTTTCGCTTTCCAAACAAGGCGTTCGCGCTTCCGCGGCAGGGAGAACAAAATCTCACGGGGGAACCAAATCGAGCACACACCGGCGCTCAAGTGGTGACGTCACACGCCCGAGCCCCATTAAAGGCCGAAGTCAGGAAAGCGTCGAAGAAGACAGAGGCAAAATGAAGGCTGCGAAGGTCACATTTTTTATAGCCTTTACCCACGGCCAGATTTGACGGCTGATTGTCGTCTGTGTGAATTGGGACACCTGTGGTGCGGGCTTGTAGCGCCGGAAATGACGCCACGCCGTCGCCACTTCGTCGCCATGTTGTAGTTTGAAGGACGCTATCTATTAATTTGTACGGAGCTATTCCGCCTGTCCGAATTTGCCACGGCTTGTGCCTGTCCATGGAGGCGGAGCTTTTTCGGGCAGCGAAGGAAGGACCCAGCCTTTGAACTAGCCTTTGAGGACGCAGCCTGCGAATTTGTACACAGCTGATATGAGAGCAGTGTATTGAGGGACAGCATGTTTACATTTTTTAGAACGCACCCGAGCGTGGCCAGGGGTTTGCTGCCATCTTCTGCTGAAATGTTCTCACCAACATAATAATGGAGTTCAACATTCTATCAATCAACGTCACAGTCATCCCCACCCTTAGTGCAGCTTTGTGTTTGACGATTTGCCTGTTGCAACCACATGAACGAATTGGACATAAAATTGACAAGTGGGGTTCGGCTTCTTGATAACGCGCCTCTTCCCGTCAAAATCCTCAGAATAAGCTAATAGTGGCTTTGTGCAAATACAACTGTATTGAAAGTATACACAAAATTGCAACAGATGACAAATATTAGGGGTCATGCTCATACTGAGAAAACAACTAAAACAACTCATGTTTTTTTTTTAAGAACATAGCCTGAAATAGGTCAAGTACTGTACTACAAGTACTTAATGTAGGTATTTTGTTAAAAAGTATGCAACTACAATGACAAGCATGCTCAGTTCTCATTGGCAAGGGTTTGAATTCCACAATGTGTGTTATTGTAGTTCTCATTTGCAACAGTTGGACTTCACCCCATCATAAGAGATGTAATCGAATAATTTGATTGCCTTATTTATGACATAAATAAATAATCACCTATTATAAATATAAATTATAATAATAAAAGTTGTTCTAAAAACATATTTACAGTATGTGTTAAGAATTCTCCATGTTATTTATGTTTTTCAGCCGTGCTTTGAGGTAGGGTGATTTATTTTGAAGGCCGTTTTCAGGCGATACCACTTCCTGTTTTACTTTCGTGTACATATGTCGGTTACAGTGGTCCAGAAGTCATTGACGATGTAAGTAGGTCTGCTAACAAGAGAAATGAACGATAAGACGTGTCTAACCTTCAGTACTATGTCAAAGTCCGCTTTATTGTCAATTTCTTCACATGCCAGGCACACAAAGAGATCGAAATTACGTTTCCCACCGTCCCACGGTGACTAGACAGTACACAACACGCACATCAAACAGCACAAAGAGTAAAAACGAACAGACAAGAGCAACAAATAAGTAATAAGCAAATAACCCAAATAATAAACAATAAATAAATAAATAGACAAATAAGAGCAGCAAAATGGAGCAAGCGCGCTAATAGCAGACAGCCAGATCATAGCGCAAAAGAACAGGACGTCATGTAGCAGAGGGTGGAGGGGGGAGGGAATTCAGGATCCGGACAGCTTGGAGCACAAAGCTGTCCCTGAGTCTGGTGGTGCGGGCGCGCAGGCATCTGTATCTCTTCCTAGAGGGCAGAAGTACAAACAAAGAGTGAGCGGGGTGACTCTCATCACACACAATCGCAGCCGCTTTGCGGGTGAGACGGGAGGCGTAAACTTCCTTCAGGAAGGGGAGTGGAGCCCCGATGATTTTACTCACAGTGGTCACTATGCGCTGCAGGGCCTTCATATTGTACTCAGAGCAGCCACCACCCCACACAGCGATGCAGCTGGAGAGGACGCTCTCAATGGTGCCACGGTAGAATGTGGTCATGACAGCAGGAGGAGCACTTGCCCGCCTGAGTTTCCGCAGAAAGTACAGGCGGCGCTGGGCCTTCTTCGCCAGCGACGCAGTGTTGGTGGTCCAGGAGAGGTCCTCACTGATGTGCACCCCCAGGAATCTGGTGCTACTCACTCTCTCCACCACAGCTCCGTCGACGGTCAGCGGCAGGTGGTGGGTGTGGCCCTTCCGGAAGTCAATGATAATCTCCTTGGTCTTGTTGACGTTCAGCAGAAGGTTGTTGTCCCTGCACCAAGCGGCCAAAAGGTCGACCTCCAATCTGTAGTGAGTCTCGTCGCCACCGGGGATCAGACCCACCACAGTCGTGTCGTCGGCATATTTCAGCACGCGGTTGCTGCCGTAGGTCGCAGTGCAGTCATGCGTCAGCAGGGTGAAGAGCAGCGGACTGAGCACACAGCCTTGAGGGGCCCCCGTGCTCAGCGTGATGCTGCCGGAGACACTGTCGCCCACACGCACTACTTGAGGCCTCTGACAGAGGAAGTCCAGAAGCCAGTTGCAAAGGGAGGAACTGAGGTCCAGCTTGACAAGTTTGCAAATGAGACGCTGTGGAACAATGGTGTTGAATGCAGAACTGAAGTCCACAAACAGCAATCTCACATACGAGTCCCTGTTCTCCAGGTGGGTGAGGGCAGAGTGGAGGGCAGAGCAGATGGCATCCTCAGAGGACCGATTGGGTCGGAAGGCAAACTGGAAGGGGTCCACGGTGGGGGGAAGAACAGATCTGACGTGCGCCAAGACAAGCCTCTCAAAGCACTTCATGACGATGGGGGTCAGTGCCACAGGGCGGTAGTCATTGAAGCAGGAGGGAGCAAGATTTTTCGGCACAGGTATGATGGTGGCAGCCTTGAAGCAAGACGGGACGACGGCCTGCCGCAGGGAAATGTTAAAGATGTCCGTGAAGACATCCATCAGCTCCTCAGCGCAGTCCTTCAGCGCCCGTCCCGGGATGTTGTAGTATTGCTCCAAATGTTGGTTTACATTCCTTAAGAGCAGGGGTCACCAACCTTTCCTTAACCGAGAGCTACTTCCTGGGTACTGATTAAGGCAAAAGGCTACCTGTTTGACACACACTTCTGAAATAGCCAATTTGCTTCAATTTAGCTTTCACTGTGTGTTATTATTGTCATTTCCAGTTCACATGTGTGATTTTAACAAGAATAGCAAAAATACAGTCAAACCTCGGTTTTCGACCACAATTTGTTTGAGAAGCAAATCTGTCGAATTCAGAATATATTTTCCCATGACAAATAAGAGAAAAATGTTTAGTCCGTTCCAAGAAAAAAAAAGCCTTTTTTGTAAAGCATTTTTTCATTTGCGCATTTTTGTCCGATTGCGCAACTGCAGCGCACCGCCGAACGCTCCACCGTAGCGCGTCGCCCACCGCGTAACTGCACCGCGCTCGTCGCATTATTGTGACAGAGCCGTCGCTGAAATTTAGAAAGTATTATATTTAAAGTCCTGATGTACTTTCCAGAATTTAAGTGGACCTAAGTGCGCAGGGAGCTTAACCGCCAAACGTGCAACCGTAGCGCGTCGCCGACCACGCAACCGCAGCGCGCCGGGCGCTCACTGTCGCATTGCTTTAAGAGCGTCTTTGTGTTTTAGGATGGCTTTACTGCTCCCACTTGCTTTCTTTGGAGGCATGATTAGGGGTTAATACAATCCTCAAAATAACGACAATACACTAACTACGGAGTCAGTCGGCATCCGGGCCACGCGGTCGGGTTTTCCCGGGTCCTCCCGGCTCATCTTGCGAGGTTCGACCTCCGAATTTTGTTCAACAACCGAAGCAAAAGAATCTCGAATTTTTGGTTCAAATTTCGATTTGTTCGAGAACCGGGACGTTCGGAAACCGAGTGTGACTGTAAAATAAATAGATGCAGCTCACTGACAAGTGCTGCTATTTGAGCTAATTTTAGAACAGTCCTGCGGGCGACTCATGCGGTCCTCACGGGTGACCTGGTGCCCGCGGGCACCGTGTTGGTGACCACTGCTTTAGAGGTCCATTTTCGCGTGTTAGCATGATCGTGAATTAGCATTTTATGCTAACTCGGTTTCATATACATTTATTGACACACAAAAATGTATAGATGAGAGAGTGACCGTACTTCACGGATTTCACTTATCGCAGGTGGTTTTTGGAACCAATTATCCGCGATAAACGAGGGATTACTGTATTTTAACTAACACAGTTGTGGTTGTCACAAATGTCACACATTTAGAACACAAAACTGACTCAGGTCTGATATGAATGGTTTGATTGATGCAGTTATCTTTCTTTTTTGTATCATTGTAGAGTTAATGGTGAAAATCTTGGGGCCATGCATCTCTTACTAACATGCTCTATTGTGAATTTGGCTGCAACAGTAAGAATGGCTGCTATGCCACTCAATCAGCTAAGGATATACATTATTTAAACAGGATTAGTTGCTCTTATCGGGTTGCCACAACACAATTTGTTACAAAGTAAACGGAGATGACATCAGTTTTGTTGTTCTGTTCTTGTATCTCTTAAATTTTGTTTAGTGCTAAAAGGTTAAAAACTGAAAAGTTCCTTTTGTCATTTTTTCCTTATTACAAGCATCCGGTTTCCAGGTAACAAACAATGTAAACAATGATTTTTGTGTTTGTGAATCAGCATCCTTGTCCTTGGGTACACGGATGGAAGCCCCTTGGGGGAAACGGATAGGCAAGTGTTCCTCTCGTGAAGCAGGAAATGGGCGAAGCCTTGCCTGAAAATTATGACTCCAGTCCTTTGTCATGTGAAGGAAGCCACTCCTGATAGCACAGGCTAAAGGTTTCCTGTTGAAGGCCAATGGTTTTGTGCAGGCAGGAAGGCTGAAGAATGCTGCAACATGAGCTGCCTAAAGTTTATTCCTGTATGGGATCATAGCACAAACAGCTAGTGAGCTGCTTTTGTCATAATTGTATACACATACACATTTAAATGTGTGCACACACAAACACGACTCCTGGTCCCACAAGTCTTGGCTTACTGAAAATAATCAGGGCTAACAAAATAATTATAATTTAATATATAAATAAATTATATTATATTCCGTAATTTTCGGAGTATAAGTCGCACCAGCCATAAAATGCAGAATAAAGTGAAAAAAACATATATAAATCGCACCGGAGTGTAAGTTGCACTTTTAGGGCAAATTAATTTGTCAAAATCCAACACCAAAAACAGACATGAACCAGCAACAACAGGCTAAACGATACGGTATGCTAACGTGAAACGAGGAGCTGAGAACGTAACATTCAGAGTTATTCAAGTAAGTATTACATAAATAACACGTTTGTAAAACCATCTGTGTCACTCCAATTCATTAAATCCATCGATCTTGCTTTATGTAAACAATGCTGCGTATGCGCCGCATATGCTGACGTCGGATCCGTTGTAAGTTGCATTTCTAATTATTCCACAGACCCATATAACGATGTATAAAGTATATGTCAAATAACTATCATATTACAACAACATTATCAAACCATCTGTGTCACTCCAAACCATTGAATCCATCGATCAAATTCCTCGTTCTTTATGTCAAAGAACTTATGTTCTTTGTGCTGCAGAGATCTAGTATATAACTATATTGTAGCGTTAACAAAGTACCAGGAAAGATGTGGGTTTGGTAAACGGCTCTTTATTTAACAAAACAAGAGTTCAACGAGCCAACAACTACTGAACTTCCAGCCACGTAGGTGGAAGAGAGCTCCATAGAATAGGAGCGGGAGTGCGTAAAAGCCATGTCCGAGCCCCATCCGCCGAGCGCCGGCCTCCGACTTCCATCCGCGGAGGTGAAAGAGAGCTCCTGCCGAGAAGGACCAGGCGTGGGTAAAAGCCATAATAGTTTTTAAACCTTCTGTGTCACTAAATCCTTCAAACTCTAATCCCTTGCTACATCGCGGTTGGTTTATCGCGGTTTGACTACATCGCAGATTTTTGAGAATTTGTGAAAAAAATCACATATAAGTCGCTCCTGAGTATAAGTCGCCCCCCCCCACCCAAACTATGACAAAACCTGCGATTTATAGTCCAAAAATTACGGTACTTTTATTATATAATTAAATATTATTTAAATACACAGAATAATTATAATTTAATATATAATTAAATTATAATTATATAATTATATTATATAATTATACATAATTTAAAAACACACACAAGGAAAAAGGGAAACACCCCAGGGTAAAGATGATGGACAAAAATGTCTCCCATTTACATTACAAGTTACTTATGTCCTCTTGGGCCCATTACAATAAGATATTTCAAACTACAATTATTGATCTATGTGTGCAAAAAAAATGAAGGAAACCTTTTTTCGAACAACTTTTGTTCAAATATATTGTATGAGCTAGTTTGTTAGGTTACAATGACATTGTATTTTTTAGGTAAAGTTTTCCATACTGTCTAAGTCTGAAATTTACTTTTTTCTTATACTAAAGTGAAAAACTTTTATCACTCAAATAATTAAGTTGATATTAATAACAAAGATTTTACTGATGAGCACGGAAATGGCACAGAGGGGTACAACGGGCAGATTGTTATTTTTGTTCATGTTTGTTAGTTCATTTGGGTTGCACGCCAGTTTTCTTTTATCCTGCATAGTAATCTGACTCAAAAGTTAACTTTATTTTCTGAAATTAACAAAACACATTTTTAATCACTTTACAAATTTCTATTTTGCTTGAAGAAAAATGAATTTACCAAAATTGACTGGATTTGTCATGTGACTTGTTGCCACAAAAATGGTTTACCCACCCTTAAAAAACATGTATACATAGCAGTTAGGTTTACCTTTCGGTAAATGTTCACTGAGAACGTGTATACTTGACAAATGTATTCGTACGTCATGACTGAGATTGAGAGGCAATGTAAACACCAGGGCCTCAGCCATTATAGTTCTAAATAATCATGTGTTTGTTTCTTCATTGTTACCTCAAATACCACCATTAAATGAAGAGAACCTTGAATCTGAAGCATTTCTTTATTTAGTATTAATAGCAATTTACTGGGAGCACATGATGCCAATTTACAGGTGCATCTTTAAGTCACATACGTAGTAAGACACAGAGACTCAAGGCGAGTGTCTGCTGCTGCACAACACTTCAGCTTCTGTTTGCTGACACAGAGGCATGAAGTCTCACTGCTCAATGAAGAATCGTCTCTCTGAAAGCATAGTGTAAAATTTTAACTGAAAATTATTATTTACCGTACCTAAATACTATAATACCGTATAATATAACTGTATGTATATATGTGGGGTTACTATTGGCTTGTAAGTTAGTTCTAACCAACAACATCAAGTTGTGCTAGCTTAATTCTATGGGAGACTTTAGAGTCTACAAAAACACTTTAAGTTTCACAGTTTAATAGTTTAAGTTGAATAGGACTGATGACATTTGGAAACCCAAAGACCCATCTTTTCAAACAAAACTGGTTCTTGGAAGTCTAATGAAAATCAATCAAAACAAACCCTTTAATATGTATATTATGGGTAATTGCCTCCACTGGTATTTGGGTGACATTAAAAATCATGGTTTGATTGAATAAATAAATGAGTCAAGCAACAGCTTATCAGAAACATTTTAATTGTTGAAATAAATACTCCATTACATGCATGGTCGAACACATTAAAATACTATGTGAAGTCTAAAAACGTGTAAAAACCTGTGGCACACTCACAGCAGCTTTACCAAGTAGGAATTCACACACATTGAACAAACCAAAATCGAGACACCTGTCACTCATACCAAGCTTGAGCAGGTCAGTCAATCATAGGTTCACATAGCAAGGCTACATCCATCCTACATCAGGGCTGGTATTTTCACCAGAACTGAAAACTGAGGTAAACCTTTTAGGTTAGAAGGGTGGCATCAGTTTGTGAAGATCAGGAAGTGGGCCTGAGCTCACCTTAGGGTGACGGTGTCAAAGTGGGCTGATTACATAGGTTAAGAGTCACATCCAGCATGACACAAAACCCTGAAGAGAATTGCTCATTGATGTTTCAGCGCTCTTTGTGAACAAACACCAGACATACGAGCACGTTTGTCGGAACCTTTTCCTAACCTGATGAGCGGGGATAATATGTCTCTTTGGTATGTTCTTATAGGATAGAGTTGGACCAGAAATCACACTGGCTCTCCCTGAACTAGGTCACAGATTGAGAGTTGACTGGCGGCAGAGTCCTTGGAGATGAGCGCTCTCTGAGTGCCTGTGTGAGAAGGGTGCAGCCATCTGACACAGCACACGCCGAGTTCCGTAGGCGTTCCCGGTAGTCAGCCATTTTGGAGCTGCTCTCAGGGTGCTGGGCAACATCTCTGAGTCCTTGGGTGAGGAGGACACACGCTGAAACCACACTCATGGCGCCCCCTAACACTGCAGTCTGTACACCCTTCCCTTCAGTGGAAATACTTGCAGCTCTCCCCAGGAACTGAGGCTCTGTGGCAAAGCCGACCAGCGCATTGACTGCTTGGACCAGTGCGGCACTGAAGAGGACACAACGATTCCTTGTTAGCTCGCTGGGCTGGGTTTTGACCTCTTTTACGCAAGCCAGGAAAGCAGTGCCGCTAGTGCTCATGCTCTTGACGCTCAGTTTGAACTGCTCTTTTCCAAAGCGGTCCCTGGACCTTTCGCTGGCCAGCGACGAGATGTCTGTCAGAGTCTTGAGGTTGGTGGAGATGTTCTGGGAGAGCTCGAGGAGGAGCTGGGGAGTGAGGTTCAGCAGTGGTGTGACTCGGAGGATGCTGCAGCTTTGTTCAACCTCATGCCGACAACAGGTCACTTTGTAACGGTCCACAAGACCAGGCAAGCAGGGCTGTGAGCCAGTGGTCTCTACTGCTGCCAGATACGCAGCATGGGCAGAGCACTCAGTCAAAGAAACCACTAGATCAGCCATCTCCAACAGGCGGTCCCCCACCTCTGTGAATCGGCCCATGTTGAGCTGGCTTTGTATGTCATGGGTGAGAATAGAGAGCTCTTTCGTCCTTGCAATGACCGTATCGCGACACTGGTCAAAGGTGTCCGCCACTGTCACACCCTCAGAAGTCATGACTGGCCTGGACTCACTGGACAGCAGGAGGAGGTCGGCCACCAGCTGCATTTTGCCCTTACATGTTTCACAGATAGATGAAAGGCGCTTTCTCTGCTGAAGACTGCCACTGGGTGTGCTGATAGATCCCTCACTAGTCGACTTGTCAGAGCCACCACTGGCCATAATAAGGAGGGGAGTGCCAGTTGGGGTGGTCAAACAGCTCTTTTTGACAAGGTTATTTATAGTTTTTCCGCTGTTGCTGGAAACTACATTGTTCTGATGAAGAAGTTCCGAGCCAATGCTCACAGCAGTTTAAAATTTCAGAGCAAAGCGAAAAGCAACTGGCCAAAAGTCTTCCTTAAATTCTTTCAGAATATGGCAAACCAACTGTACATTATATGCTGTTGCACTGGAGTTATTAGTTATAATGCTATTGTAAACACTGGTGAAAAGCAAAATAAATGTACTGCATTATTGAAGTGACAATCCAATTGTCCCCCTGTGATTTACTTCAGTCATTTACTAATACTGGCGTACAAGAGCTTGTGCTGACCGCTTAATGTAAATGCCCTGAGTTAAAAATACAAGTATCAGAATAGTCTCAAGCAACAGAAACAGAAAAATTCACAGATTAAATTTGAAATGAAATCACAAACTGCAACTAAATGCCTTACAATAGGCAAAGTGCAGATGAAAAATGGTCCAATATGCAATTTACATAGGAAAGGGACAAAAAAAATCAATTTACATTTTTTTTGAATACATTTGAAAACTGTGCTGTTGTAGTAAAATTAGAGACAATGGGAAAAAAAATCTCACTTTTTTGATAACTAACTGAAGTCTCTTTCGGTTTAACTCAATGGGATATCATCTTGTGTCCACTCGAAGGGCGGATCTTGAACAGCACCTTGCCCGACTTCCCGTTAAGTTTGACCGGTCTGCCCTACTCAGGCTGGTTACAGACGGGACACCATCCGGGCAGTACTTATGGACAACGAGAAAAGGTGGCTTTCCTTCCAGCGCCATCGTTTCATGAATCCCACTGGAGAAAAAAGAAATCAATCCTCTCGGTTAAAGTCCATTCACCCCGACCCCACGATCCAGTTTCAACCTTGTCTTCTTCAAACACCAGCCCGGGTTACACTCTAGCGATCGCTTCGACTCCATATGCATCGCCCGTATGTCCACCTCCTCCTTGGCGTCTTAACCCGGGACCAGAGCGCGCGAAACCCCGCAGAGACTCTGTGACCACTCGCTTCTTACACCCATACCGCTCGGTAGTCGTCCCACGTGTAATCCACTTGCGAGTACAGGCGGCAATGTCCCCAAAAATAAAAATTGGTTTGCAAGAGGTGGCCGTTATTCCCAGAGTTTCAAAGCGGCGTTGCGCGCTCCCACTGCAGTACTTTGAGGAAGCGGGGAGGGTGTGGTCGCGCTGAACGGCCGCTGGAGTGAGCCAACTTGGAGCGACACACTGATACAAGGCATCATTAGCGTACGACGAGCCACGCTCCACTTTTGGAAACTCCACAGCACCAAATAAGACTTCAAGAAGGCGATCTGATGATCATGGTCGGCGTATTTAGAGGCGTATTTAAATTTGCTCTTTCACACTCCTCGTAGTTCTGCCATGAGACATCCCCGAGTCAAGTGTAACACCAACTCACCGAGCCGACACATACCGGATGTTTAAAAAATAAAGGCACAAAACGTTCAATTCTGTGTAGAAATGTTGAGAATGATATTTTTAGTACAAGTAAAAATTCAACACTAAACAAATTTAGTTAAAATCGTTATTTTGGTCCACAATTATGTACACTCAACATATGCATAAATGTCAAAGTTGATTGACATTTGACATTGGTTCTTTCCAATAAATTTGAACATTTATAAATAAGAGATACCTACAGTATTGTAGGATAAATATATTCAATATGCGGTAACATGAGCATATATGTAGAGTATGTAGATTGCTTTTGTGTCAGTCTTGTTTATCTATCCAGGGGCGCAAAATCCTCAGCACTTTGCTATTCTATTAAGATGACTCTCATGGCAGTTATGAGAAAGCCCCACAAAATCTTCCTGGCAACTATGTTATTATCATTATTTTTATTTTCATTTCTAAAGATTTGTGATGTCTGAAGAGTGACTTGTTTTGTATTTGTATTAAAATATTTGTAAAAGCAAGTGAAAGTCGTTTTCTCAGTATGTACTATGATATATATTGTATAGACAGATTTCTATGAGTCCACCTGTTAGGGTTTACAAAATTGACACAGGTGACAGGTCCTGACAACCCATGCTAGGCAATTGTCTAAAATTATTAGTGGTGTACAGGTTCATACAATTACACGCTGACTTTAATTTTGCCATAATTTGTATTAAGTAATGTGAGAAGTGTATGTTTAGTTGAAAATTATAAGAAGTAATAGTAGTATTTCAGTTCAGGCAGCCGTGAGGGTAGGAACCTTTGTTCTGCTCTCAAGGTTATGCTGCAAACTGAGAGATAGCGGCACACAATCAACATTACCGTAATTTTCGGACTATAAATCACGTTTTCTTTCATAGTTTGGGGGGGGGGGGCGACTTATACTCAGCAGCGACTTATATGTGATTTTTTTCACAAATTTTCAAAATTCAAAAATCCGCGATGTAGTGAAACCGCCATAAACAAACCAATGACGGCTGGGATAGGCTCCCTGACGCCCGCGACCCCTGTGGGGACAAAGCGGTTCAGAAAATGGATGGATGGATATTGTTATATGGGTCTGAAAATGCAACTTACAACGGGTCCGACGTCAGCATATTCGACGCATATGCAGCATTGTTTACACAAAGGACGATCGATAGATTTAATGAATTGGAGTGATACAGATGGTTTGATAAACGTGTTATTTATGTAATACTTACTTGAATAACTCTGAATGTTACGTCAGGCCCGTTCTCAGCTCTTCGATTGTGTATATGTCATGTTAGCATACCGTATCGTTTAGCCTGTTGTTGCTGGTTCATGTCTGGTCTTGGTGTCGGATTTTGACAATTAAATTTGCCCCAGAAGTGCGACTTATACTCCGGCGCGACTTATATTTGTTTGTTTTTTTCACTTTATTGTGCATTTTATGGCTGGCAACTTATACTCCGGAGCGACTTATAGTCCGAAAATTACTGTACTCAATACAAAATAGCTTTACTTGTACAAGGGAGGAACAGAAGAAATATTTTATTTTTCTAATTTTTGAGCGACGGGGCCAAAAAAGGATCAGGCAATGTCCTATGCTTTGGAAGAAATCAAAAATCAGCTGGGAACTCTGGAAAAAAATCAGCAGAAAACTCTGGACACTCTTCAAGAGACTGGTGAAGAGATCAGAGACAATAAAAAGTGTATCATGGAAATGGAGGCTCAAATGACTATTAGAAACCAAGATGGAAGAGATTGTATTTCTCAAAGCTGAGAATTCCAAGAAAGACCAGCTGATAAAAATTCTCACCAACAGTGGTAAGATATCGACCAACAATATAAAATGAATGATGTGATCATCTCTGGGCTCAAGATATTGCATAGACAATGGGCCCGATGGTGGAGACGAGGTAAACAATCGATCCGTGGAACAGCAAGTGGTGGATTTCCTTAAAACAACGAAACAGCACTGGACATGACAAATGTGGACTTCTTCCCAAGAGGAGCAACTGGAAGTAGGGTCAGTGAAAATCATATGGTACTACTGAGATTCCCTCCGTGAATCGTCACCTTATCGTAGTGGAGGGGTTTGCGTGCCCCTATGATCCTATGAGCCATGTTCAAGCATAAGGGTGTCCATGTGTGCACTTGGCACCAGGATACTCTAGGCCACAGTTTGATGATCGACTTTGTAGTCGTGTCATCGGATTTGTGGCCGCATGTTTTGGACACTCGGGTGAAGAGAGGCGCAGAACCGTCAACTGATCACCACCTGGTGGTGGGTTGGCTCCGATGGTGGGGGAAGATGCCAGTCCGACCTGGCAGACCCAAACGCTCTGTGAAGGTCTGCTGGGAACGTCTGGCAGAATCTCCTGTCAGGAAGAGCTTCAACTTCCACCTCCGGCAGAGCTTTTCCCACGTCCTAGGGGAGGTGGGGGACATTGAGTCAGAGTGGACCATGTTCCGCGGCTCCATTGTTGAGGCAGCCGACCGGACCTGTGGCCATAAGGTCGTTGGTGCCTGTTAGGGCGGCATTCCCCAAACCCGCTGGTGGACACCGGCGGCAAGGGATGCCATCAAGCTGAAGGAGTCCTATCGGGCTGTTTTGGCCTGTGGGACTCCGGAGGCAGCTGACAGGTACCAGATGGCCAAGCGGAACACGGCTTTGGCAGTTGCTGAGGCAAAAACCCGGGCGTGGGAGGAGTGGCGAGGCCATGGAGAATGACATCCGGACGGCTTCGAGGAAATTCTGGTCCACCATCCGGGGTCTCAGGAGGGGGAAGCAGTGCACAGTCAACACTGTTTACAGTGGAGATGGCGTGCTGCTGACCTCAACTCGGGACGTTGTGAGTCGGTGGGGAGAATACTTCAAAGACCTCCTCAATTCCACAGACACGCCTTCCATTGTGGAAGCAAGGCCTGGAGACTCTGAGACAGACTCTCCAATCTCTGGGGTCGGAGTCACTGAGGGAGTTAAAAAACTCCTCGGTGGAAAGGCCCTGGGGTGGATGACATCCGCCCGGAGTTCTTAAAGGCTCTGGATGTTGTGGGGCTGTCATTGCTGACACGCCTCTACAACATTGTGTGGACATCGGGGACGGTGCCTCTGGATTGGCACTGGGGTGGTGGTTCCCCTCTTTAAGAAGGGTGACCGTAGGGTGTGTTCCAATTACAGGGGAATCACACTCTTCAGCCTCCCTGGTAAGGTCTATTCAGGGGTGCTGGAGAGGAGGATCCGTCGGGAGGTCGAACCTCGGATTCAGGAGGAGCAGTGTGGCTTTCGTCCTGACCGTGGAACAGTGGACCAGCTCTACACCCTTGGCAGGATCCTCGAGGGTGCATGGGACTTTGCCCAACCAGTCCACATGTGTTTTGTTGACTTGGAGAAGGCGGGAGTGTCGAGCCAACTGATAAAGGGCGGTTCGGTCCCTGTATCACCGATGCCAGAGTTTTGTCTGCATTTCCGGCAGTAAGTCGGATTCGTTCCCAGTGAGGGTTGGACTCCGTCAAGGCTGCCCTTTGTCACAGATTCTGTTCATAATCTTTATGGACAGAATTTCTAGGCGCAGCCGAGGCGTTGAGGAGGTCCGGTTTGGGGACCTCATCATCGCGTCTCTGCTTTTTATAGATGACGTGGTGCTGTTGGCTTCTTCAGGCCGTGATCTCCAGCTCTCACTGGAGCGGTTCTCATCCGAGTGTGAAGCGGTCGAGATGAGGGTCAGCACCTCCAAATCCGAGTACATGGTCCTCGGTCGGAAAAGGGTGCAATGCCCTCTCCGGATCGGGGATGAGATCCTGCCCCAAGTAGAGGAGTTCAAGTATCTTGGGGTCTTGTTCACGAGTGAGGGCAGGATGGAGCGCGAGATCGACAGGCGGATCGGTGCAGCGTCGGCAGTAATGCAGACTCTGTACCGGTCTGTCGTGGTAAAGAGAGAGGGCCTAGAGTTAGGGTTAGGGTTAGGGACGGTTTGAGAGCGCACCTGGCTGATGGCCTCTCATTCACAGCGGCCTTGGATAACACTCTACGACACTACAGGGCGACACCACACGCCATGACCAATACCTCGCCAGCCTTCCTGATGCTGGGCCGTGAACTCGAGCTTCCCCAGAATTGACTACGACCTCCCAGGGAAGACACGCTGACAGCAATGCCCTCTTCCAGAGACACGGTGGCAGGGAACCAGCAACGCATGAAGCGGCGCTACGACAGGGTGAGACAGCCCGCGGTTGAAGTGTCAAACTGAGTCCGCATCAGTCAGCCCAACCGGTCCCACAAGCTGCTCTCTTTCTGGTCCTCACCACAGCAGATAACTGCACAGTTGGGGACAGCTACCTTCCGTCTGGCTGATGGGTCCCGGTGGCAGGCTAGCCGCCTTAGACGAGTCACACCTCCATCGGCCCAGGACCAGGCAGCTGCAGCTGACTCGCGGCACGCAGACTGGTATAGACTGGGATTGGGGCCTCACAGCCCTGCAGCCGGATAATCCAGTAGGGCACCCATCAGTGATTGAGGCACAGGATCCCGGTCGGGAACCGGGGCCCTGCCCTGTCCGGGTTCGCCAAAGGCCCTCTTACCTGAAAGACTGTGTGCTCGAATAGAGCATAGCACAATATGGCACAATAATCCACAGGGCTATGCAGGTAAACTGGTATTCTACACGGTTTACCTAAAAAGGTTGACTATGTTCCAGTCTGTTACGTTATATTGCACTGTTATGTTATATTGCACTACCTTGTTGTCGTGGGTTGGCATTCTGCGAAGTGGGGGGGGGGGTATGTGACTTTACGTCACAGTACACGAGTGTGGCGTGACTGCTGCAGAAAAAGTTTGTTGGTCGGAGAAACGGAAAGTGTGTGTGTGATGGAAAATAAATGACAGTGAGCATGGACGGAGCCGTTGTCCGCGTGTTTGTGAACATAACAGTTGATCCACATTGGGTGGCACTTGCACCTACAAAATAAGCTGCAACAAACAAAGGCTGGCGCCCTAAGAGGGACTTCCAGCCTTGGAAAGCAATCTGAGGGCTGAGAGCAAAGCGGATCACCGTCTTGAGATGTCTAAATTTCAGAAGAAAATGTTCACACGACAGTAGGCTAGCTTGGGAGAACATTAGTTGAGTGATCGGTCGGTGCAAGTGCTGTGCGTCGGTGGAGACGATTCCCGGGTGCCTTGGGGATTGTGACTCAAACCCTCTCAAAATTGATTAAACTGTTGTTTTCGAATCAAAGTGTTAAAACATTTTATGACTAAATAAACTTGGCTGTGTTCAAAACAAATTGATATCAGTTGTTGTGCAAACTTTCTGTATTTGTCACGTCTCGTCCCATCTCGTCTCCGCTCCTCACCGTTTCCTCGTGTGCCAGTGATGTCATAGTTTTCGTTCGCGTCTCTGTCCCGCGTCTGTGCACTCGCCCCACCCCGCCTGTGTCCTACCAGTAATCACTGTAATCACCATCACCTGCCTCTCGTTACTAGTCTTGTATTTAAATCCTGTTTGCGCGTCACTCCCTGTCGGATAGTTCTGTTGCTACCCCTACCAGCTCGGTTTGCCCGTACTGTTAGTTCCTTCCGGTTAGTCCTCCCATGCACTCCTGCTTGCTTGTTCCCCTCATCCGCTCCTCTACCACCATTTTCCCTAAATAAACTCTGGTCCAAGCTGCATTTCGTCGCCCCGCTCCATTCTGATCGTGACAGTATTCAACTCATATTCAAACTTTCACTGTATTTGTCATTGCTGTATTCAACTCATTGCTGTATTCAAATTCTATTCAAACTTTATTTGTTATTGTTGTATTCAAATCATGTTACCCTGGTCAAATTTCAGTTTTCTTTTGTATCTCTCTTTACATGATTATGAAACCTTGGCTGTAATCGGGATGGGACTAGATAAGCAGAATTGCTTCAACCCGATTCCCTTTTCGACAAGTCATGTAAAGCAAAATGTGAAATGAAGTTGTAATGTGTTGTACTTGATGAAATAAACAATTCAAATGAAAAAAATCAAGTCATAACCTTCAACTTTTAAACAAGGCATGTGGCAAAAATCAAACAGTCAGATTCCCTCACAAGTCTGCTCATAGTCTTTTCACTCAGTATTGTACTTGCATTACTTAACTACTAAAATGTATATTTTTTTTAAATTGTCCCAAACTAGTTTTCACAATATTGTTGTCTTCTCAGGATAGACACGTGACAATCATTAAGTTGAGGTAATGTGTGACCTGTTTTCAGTGAGCTAAAACATGAAGTTAACGTACCTGACCTGTGTTATGGGTTTAATTAGTGATGGGCAGTGCATTTTTTGATCTGGGCATTTTCCTTTCCTTTCCTTCCTCGGCAAATGTACTTGGGTGGAGAAAAAGTTAGAATAGAAACTCTTTGTACCAGTTGTCAATTTTATTTAAATTGTGAAAAACTTTGCTCGACATGAAAGTCCTCCAGCTGATTCATGTATTTCAGTTTGGAAAAACTTTACATACAGTCTAATATTGTGACTTGTTCAAATGCTGCATCATAGTGTACTGGTGGGTTGCCAGCTTTGTGTGTGCAAAATGACAACAAAATTCTAGAACTAAGCAAATGCATTCTTTCAAATGTAGGCCAAACAGGTTAAAAGTCCATCCATCCATCCATTTATTTTCTGAACGGGTCCTCTTCACGTGGGTCTTGGGTGTGCTGGAGCCTTTCCCAGCTGACTTTAGGCACACCCTGAACCGGTTGCCAATCAATTGCAGTGCACACATAGACATACAACCATCCACATAAACACACACACTCACACACACCTTTATGGAATTTGGGAGGAAACCAAAGCACCAGGAACACATGCAAATTCCACGCAGGAAGGCCGGAGTCAGAATCGAACCCACCATCTCTGAACTGTGAGATGGCGTGCTAACCACTGCGCCATTTGTCAAGTTGTATATCAAATTCAGAGTCAAAAGCCTCATGCAAACCAAAGTCAAGTCGAGCCTTTTATAAGTCTGTGCCAAGCAATTCCCCAGACCTCTGAGTTGTCAAAGAAAAATGTAGGGGTGGGCAAGTTGGTTGGTGGGTTGATATGAGGTATCAATTTCTGCTTCGACATATTTCATGGTATCGGTATTAGCAGTGTTGGCCGCCCCACTGTGGCTGTTTTACAATCACACTAGAAATTAGAAGACTCTAAATTTTAAATGAATCTTATGTAATGTTGAGGAAAATACTAGATCGGGATATGAAAATCTAAATATCAATAAATATCTGTTATTTTTTTGGGGAAAATTGTATGTATTAAAAATACTAATGTTATTGGTGCTTGATATTGGTGACTATGCAAGTACTTGTACTGGCATTGGTCTGAAAAAAAAAAAGCATCCCTAGAAAAATGTTAATAGTTGCCAAACTTACTAGTAGGTATGACAAATGTAATTAGCTTATCCCTCCCTAAGTTCAAACATCTCTCAATATCACTCACATACATCAGTAAAAACACCCCAAAATACTCAAAGATAAGGAATTACAGCCGCTGATTACCCTCCCAAAGTACTATGCGGCCATTGTAGACTGCAGCTTTTGTTATCAATACTATTCGGTGGAGCTAGGGCTTTGTGACTAAGCAAGCGGGAAGTTTTTGCGTGAACACAAACATGTACTGCCCAAAGACTGCTGGGTTAGGCTCTGGGACGCTAATGACCCTTGTGAGGATATGCGGTTCGGAATAGAAGATGAAAAAGAAGTGACAGTATCATCAAGTAAAATGTCATTTGCAATTGCGTGCCATTACATTTGAAAGGAGAGTGCTTATCCGTCCATGTTTCACATGCAGAGGACAAATTGCAAGTTGACAACTTTCCATAACCAACATGCTGTTAGTATCCTGATGCAGAGAAATGATAACTAGACATGCTAGTCTCCTTCCTGACTCCTGTTGAAGCGCCTTTGAACCAAGTACAACCACAACTACTTCAAACCCAAGAGGTGCAGAAGCACTGTTTCCACATCCTGTTCAATCACACTTGCCTCACTGTGTGGTGTGCAATACAAATATACAGCAGTGTGTGAGTGCAATTTCCCCACAAGTGACAATGATAAAATACAATAATAATAATAATAATAATAATAATAATAATAATAATAATAACAGATCTGTTTTATAGCGCTTTTCTAAACACTCAAAGCTGCTTTACATAGAAAATTCACACACACACACACACACACACACACACACACACACACACACACACACACACACACACACACACACACACACACACACACACACACACACACACACACACACACACACACACACCATCATCATCATCATTGGCGGTCACTCGGGACGAGTATGACTGTCTTCTTCTCAGGGTTGTCTACTTGTGGGTCCGCAGGTGAGCGTAGAGGCCGATCTGGATATTTTTGTGCAGTAAGGGCAGGGGAAAGTGGTGATGGGTTGTGGGTGTGCTGGAGCATGTTTTTGTCTTTCCTTACGGAGTTGTCGTTTGGTTTCTGCGACAAGGCGGAGTTCCTTTTCGTGATGTGCTGCACCTTCTTGCACCGCTGCCCTCCAGAGGTTCCTGTTCAAGGCGATGCGCTCCCAGTCCTGAGATGTTATTTGGAATTTCTTGAGATTGGTTTTGAGGTTGTCCTTGAAACGTTTCTTTTGCCCACTCGGGGCTCACGGACCTCTCTCCAGCTGGGAGTATAACATCTGTTTGAGGAGGCGGCTGTCAGCCGTGCGGATGAGATGTCCTGTCCATCGGAGTTGGTGCTGCATTATTAAGGTGGTGATGCTCGGTATCCTGGCTTCCTCCAGAATGGTGATGTTTGTGCGTCTGTCCTCCCATTTGATCCTGAGTATTTTCCTCAAGGTTCTCTGGTGGTGTTGCTCAAGAGCTCTTAGGTGCCTGCTGTAGGTTGTCCATGATTCTGCCTAATAAAGTAAGGTGGGGAGAACCACAGCTTTGTTAACCAAGAGCTTGGTGTCAACCCGGAGGTCTCTGTCTTCAAAGACTCTTTTCCGGAGTCTGGCATAGAGTCCACTGGCATAGCTCAGGCGATGGTTGATCTCAGAGTCAATGTCCGCCTTGGAGGAGAGAAGGCTGCCGGGGTAGGGGAAGTGGTGAGTGTTGTCCACATTTATGATGGGCGAAGTAGATGGCTGGTTGGGTGGGGGTTGATGTAACACCTGGGTCTTCTTGGTGTGCACGGTCAGACCCAGGGCTCTGTATGCCTTAGCAAAGGAGTTCAGGATGCACTGGAGGTCTTCTGCAGAGTGTGCTGCAATGGCATTATCATCTGCATACTGGAGCTCCATGACCGTGGTGGTTCTGATCTTGGTTTTGGCTTTGAACCTGTTAAGGTTGAAGAGCCTGCCATCAGTTCTGTACCAAATTGGGATTCCGTGTGGTAGTTTTTTGTCAATGAGATGGAGTATGATGGCAATGAAGATAGAGAACAGGGTGGGTGCAATGATGCATCCCTGTTTGACCCCTGTCTCTACAGTGAAAGGCTCAGTCAAAGAGCTGTTGTTGAGCACTGTGGCTGTCATTCCGTCATGTAATAATCGCAGTATTCTGACGTATTTATCTGGGCAACCATACCTCAGAAGGATGCTCCAGAGGGCCTGGCGATCCACCGTGTCAAAGGCCTTTGTCAGGTCTATAAAAGCCATGAACAAAGGCTGTTTATGCTCACGGCATTTCTCCTGGAGTTGACGTGCTGTAAAAATCATGTCTGCAGTGCCTCTAGATGGGCGAAAACCGCACTGCGATTCTGGGAGAACTTCCTCAGACAGTGGCAGTAGGCGATTGGCAAGAACACGAGCAAGTACTTTGCCAACTGTTGAAAGGAGCGAGATGCCCCTATAGTTCCCACAATCCGCTTTGTCCCCTTTCTTGAAAATGGGCACTATCAGAGCGTCCCTGTGCTCCGAGGGGAGTACTTCTTATTCCCAGACCTTCAGAAAGAGGGAATCGAGGTGGCGCTGGAGCTCTGGTTCACCTTCCTTTAGGACCTCGGCTGGGATCCCATCTGGCCCAGAGGCCTTGTTGTTCTTCAGGCTCCTGATGGCATCTTGGACCTCTGCTAATGTGGGGGGTTCACACATGTCTTCCCTGATGGAACTCTGAGGGATATGACTGAGGAAATCTGACTGAATTGTGCTGTCACGGTTGAGGAGTTCCTGAAAGTGCTCTCTCCACCGGTTGTTTATGGACTCATTGTCCTTCAACAGCTCCTGCCCGTCTTTAGAGCGTAGGGGGTTTTGGCCGCGATGGCTTGGCCCGTAGACAGCCTTAGTAGCGCTGAAAAAGCCTCTGGTGTCACCAGAGTCTGCCAAACTCTGGATTTCCAGTGCCCTTTCAGTCCACCAGGAGTTTTTAATCTGTCTCACCCGGCTCTGGAGTGAGCCTGTCTCTTTGCTTTGCAGGTGATGTCATTTTGCCAGACACAAAAGGTTTCCCCCACCACTTTTTGGTTCTTTTATCACAAACAAGGTATTTTAGGTTGCATTACCTGACATGTTTCGGCATGTACTTCCGCCTTCATCAGAGTGTCACTGCTGTAGTTGTGACGAGTCTTTATCAGCTGATGGATGAATGAAGACGTGACTCACCTGTCAGATTTGACAGATTAAATTGTTAGGTAGGATAAATAGGATTATTTGTCCCGACACCACCGTCAAGTCAAGTCAAGTCAAGTCAAGTCAAGTCAAGTTATTTGTATAGCCCTAAATCACAAGCAGTCTCAAAGGGCTTCACATAGACAATCAATTGACAATAATTCTCAAAGCATCCCCTGATCTTGGGCTCCCAAAAGGGCAAGGAAAAACTCAAAAACCCCTACCAGGGGAAAAATGAGAAACCTTGAGAAGGGACCACAGATGGAAGGATCCCCCTTTCAGGATCACCAGGCTGCAATGGATGCAAAGAGGGCACATAAAATACATAATATGGAAATCAAAAAGTGGATGTCCAGGCCAAAACGAAGAGCTGTCGGAGGTGCCATTCGATTGTCCTGGCAGTGTCCTCTAGGAGGGTATTCCGCTGCAGTTCCCTCATGCTGAATTGGTCCACGAGAATCTAGATAGCCGTCGTCAGCTTGGGTGTAACCTAACCACCTCCCCAGCCGGGGAGGGGTGGGGGGAGTGGGGTCGGGGAGAGGGAGCAAAAACAAACTCCAGCCGAATCGGCTACTATAGGTTAATTAAAGGCCATATCATAGAAATACGTCTTTAAACGTGTCTTAAATGTTTCTACTGAGGTAGCAGTTCTAATATCCATTGGCAGGGCATTCCAGGCTCTGGAGCCCGAATAGAGAATGCTCTAGCCCCTGCAGACATTTTCTTGGCCCTCGGTGTCACTAAAAGACTCGCGTTTTGCGAACGAAGGTTACGAGACGGAACATAAGGAACAACTAAGTCGACGAGATATGAAGGTGCTAAGCCATGCAATGATTTATAGGTTAATAGAAGAACCTTGAAGTCACATCTTAAATGGACCGGGAGCCAGTGTAAATTGGCTAATATTGGGGTAATGTGATCAAATTTTCTTGCCCGTGAGAGCAGCCTTGCAGCAGCATTTTGTACTAACTGTAGACTTTTGATTGGGGCGAATCTTAGCAATATTACGAAGGTGAAAAAATGCTATTCTGGTTATATTCTTAATGTGCTTTTGAAAGGAGAGCGTTTGGTCAAATATTACCCCGAGATTAGTTACAGTATCACTCTGAGTGATAGTACGGCTATCTAGAGTTATAGCGGTTTCCTTAAATAAATGTTGATAACGAGCTGGACCAATTATCAACATCTCAGTTTTATCTGGGTTCAGACGAAGGAAGTTGAGAGACATCCATTGCTTGAACTTTGCAAGGCATGCCTCAAGATTACAACAGTCCCACGGATCTGTCATTGATAATGGCATATATAATTGGGTGTCATCCGCATAACATTGAAAACTAATATTATATTTACGTATTATGTTCCCGAGCGGAGTCATATAAATATTAAATAGAATTGGTCCTAGTACCGATCCCTGTGGGACACCACACGTAACTTTATAGAGCTCAGAGGACGCATTGCCATGGACCACTCGGTGCGTCCTGTCTGATAGATACGAATGAAACCAGCCTAGTGCTGACCCCGAAATACCAACACAACCTTTAAGACGCTCTAATAAAATATTGAAGTCAACAGTGTCAAAGGCACTAAGATCGAGTAGTAACAATACCGATGAAGTATTTGAATCCATAGCTAAGAGGAGATCATTAGTCACTTTAGCAAGTGCTGTCTCAGTGGAATGATTAGCTCTAAACCCAGACTGAAAAGATTCATATCGATTATTAGCGACCATGTAATCAATAAGCTGCTGCGCTACTACTTTTTCAAGCAGTTTTGCTATGAATGGGAGATTTGAAACTGGCCTAAAGTTACTGAGACAGTCCGGGTCAAGATTTGGTCGCTTTAGTAGCGGTTTAATGATAGCGGTTTTAAAGGCAAGAGGTTTAGGCTCTTTCTCCCCTTATCCTGCGGGCCAGCTTGGATGTCTTTGGGCATGATGGTGACACGCTTGACTCGTCCCTGTTGATGGTCCTCGGGCTTCGTTTTCGGATCTCAATGACCTCCCTGATCCAACGCTGATGTTTATTTTCTTCAGTGCGGATGACTCTGGCCTTTTCCCATGGAGGATTTAGAACAAAAAACACTCTCAACAGCCCCGGATACATACATACAGCATGTATATCATAGAAATACGTCTCTATTTTGTTTTCCCTCCATACAAACCTATGGAGACTACGTAGATGATATTCTGTAAAAAAACAAAAACAGGACACACACAACACCTTACAGACCACCTCAACACCATAGACACCACTGGCAACATAAAATTCACTCACGAAGAAGAAACAGATCAATCCATAGCCTTTCTAGACATCAACATACACCACACAGACAACGGAGACATAAAAATAAAAGTACACAGAAAACCCACACACACCGACCAATACCTCCTCTGGACATCAGAACATCCTACTATACATAAACTGTCAGTAGTCAGAACACTATACGAACGAACAACAATAATCACGGACCCGGAGGACAGAACACAGGAAGAAAAGCACATACAAAACGCACTCAGAAAATGTCAGTATCCACAATGGGCAATAACTAAAAGTGCAGAACAGGTAAAGAACAAAAAACACACAGCACAGGGGGAAAGAAAAAAGAAAACACAGAGACAAGGACCCAGCGGTATGGTGACGTTGCCGTATGTGAAAGGAATTACAGAACGCATCAAAAGGGCCATGAAAAAATATAACAAACACACCCATCAAACCACACACAACACTCCGACAGATACTGGTACACCCAAAAGACAGAATCAACCCGGAAAATAAATGCAACTCCATATACGAGATACCATGCAAATCATGCAATAAATCATACATCGGGGAGACAGGGAGGAATTTCACCACCAGGAAAATGGAACACAAAAAGGAGTGTGAGAAGGGGAAAGCAACATGACAAACAAGAGCAATAAAACAGCAAGCAGAACATGAACACTACAAGTCAGCCATCACCGACCACTGTAAAAGAGAAAACCACATCATGGACTGGGAAAAGGCCAGAGTCATCCGCACCGAAGAAAATAAACACCAGCGTTGGATCAGGGAGGCCATTGAGATCCGTAAGCGGGGCCCGAGGACCATCTACATGCTCTCTACCACCTGGAGCAGCATTTTGGAGAGGTGAAGGGACAGCAGAGGGCGTGACTCATCTGTCAAATCTGACAGGTGAGTCACGCCTTCATTCATCCATCAGCTGATAAAGACGTGTCACAACTACAGCAGTGACACTCTGATGAAGGCGGAAGTACATGCCGAAACATGTCACGTAATGCAACCTAAAATACCTTGTTTGTGATAAAAGAACAAACAGTGATTGACAAGGGAAACAAAATGAACTTAGTACAGCTATTACGAAAGTTTTCCCTTTTCTTGGAGATGAGCTGTTCTATCTCTGTGTCATTCTCATCAAACCAGTCCTGATATTTCTGGACTTGTACCCGAGAGTGGCACTGCAGCTATCAAGGATGGAAGACTTGAGCAGGCTCCAGTGTTCTTCAATGTCCTCAGGGTATTCCTGATTGAGTCTTTCTCCAAGAGAGGCCTGAAACAGCTGCAGTGCGGAAGTTTTGTTCAGGGTCTCAAGGTTTAGTCTCGGCCGGCTCAGCTTCTTTTGCAGTCTCCTCTTCCTCTTGAGTCTGATGGACATTGTGGATCGTATCAGGCGGTGATCTGTCCAGCAGGCCTCTGAATCTATCATGGCTTTCGTGATGCTCACGTCGCGCTGATCCCTGGCTCTGACAATGACATAGTCAAGTCAAGTCAAGTCAAGTTTATTTGTATAGCCCTAAATCACAAGCAGTCTCAAAGGGCTTCACATAGACAATCAATTGACAATAATTCTCAAAGCATCCCCTGATCTTAGGCTCCCAAAAGGGCAAGGAAAAACTCAAAAAACCCCTACAAGGGGAAAAATGAGAAACCTTGAGAAGGGACCACAGATGGAAGGATCCCCCTTTCAGGATCACCAGGCTGCAATGGATGCAAAGAGGGCACATAAAATACATCATATGGAAACCAAAAAGTGGATGCCCAGGCCAAACCCAAGAGCTGTCGGAGGTGCCTTCGATTGTCCTGGCAGTGTCCTCCAGGAGGGTATTCCACTGCAGTTCCCTCATGGTGAATTGGTCCACGAGAATCTAGATAGCCATCGTCAGCATGGGTGTCACCTAACCACCTCCCCAGCCGGGGAGGGGTGGGGGAGTGGGGTCGGGGAGAGGTTAAAGGCCACATCATAGAAATACGTCTTTAAACGTGTCTTAAATGTTTCTACTGAGGTAGCAGTTCTAATATCCATTGGCAGGGCATTCCAGAGCTCTGGAGCCCGAATGGAAAATGCTCTAGCCCCTGCAGACATTTTCTTGGCCCTCTGTGTCACTAAAAAACTAGCGTTTTGCGAACGAAGGTTACGAGACGGAACATAAGGAACAACTAAGTCGACGAGATATGAAGGCGCTAAGCCATGCAATGATTTATAGGTTAACAAAAGAACTTTGAAGTCACATCTTAAATGGACCGGGAGCCAATGTAAATTGGCTAATATTGGGGTAATGTGATCAAGTTTTCTTGTCCGTGAGAGCAGCCTCGCAGCAGCATTTTGCACTAACTGTAGACTTTTGATGCTGGACTTGGGAAGACCAGAGAATAATGCATTACAGTAGTCCAGGCGCGACGTGATAAATGCATGTATAATAATTTCGGCATCACTGGTCGAGAGGATTGGGCGAATCTTAGCAATATTACGAAGGTGAAAAAATGCTATTCTGGTTATATTTTTAATATGCTGTTGAAAGGAGAGCGTTTGGTCAAATATTACCCCGAGATTAGTTACAGTATCACTCTGAGTGATAATACGGCTATCCAGAGTTATAGCGGTTTCCTTAAATAAATGTTGATAACGAGCTGGACCAATTATCAACATCTCAGTTTTATCTGGGTTCAGACGAAGGAAGTTGAGAGACATCCATTGCTTGATCTCTGCAAGGCATGCCTCAAGATTACAACAGTCCCGCGGATCTGTCATTGATAATGGCATATATAATTGGGTGTCATCCGCATAACATTGAAAACTAACATTATATTTACGTATTATGTCCCCAAGCGGAGTCATATAAATATTAAATAGAAGTGGTCCTAGCACCGATCCCTGTGGGACACCACACGTAACTTTATAGAGCTCAGAGGACGCATTGCCATGGACCACTCGGTGCGTCCTGTCTGATAGATACGAACGAAACCAGTCTAGTGCTGACCCCGAAATACCAACACAACCTTTAAGACGCTCTAACAAAATATTGAAGTCAACAGTGTCAAAGGCAGCACTAAGATCTAGTAGTAACAATACCGACGAAGTATTTGAATCCATAGCTAAGAGGAGATCATTAGTCACTTTAGCAAGTGCTGTCTCGGTGGAATGATTAGCTTTAAACCCAGACTGAAAAGATTCATATCGATTATTAGCGACCATGTAATCAACAAGCTGCTGCGCTACTACTTTTTCAAGCAGTTTTGCTATGAATGGGAGATTTGAAACTGGCCTATAGTTACCGAGACAGTCCGGGTCAAGATTTGGTCGCTTAAGTAGCGGTTTAATGATAGCGGTTTTAAAGGCTGTAGGCACTATCCCAGAGGAGATAGACAGATTAATTATACTTAGAACGGACGGTCCTAAGATTTGAAATAATTCTTTAAGTAGTTTGGTTGGAAGCGGGTCAAGTAAACATGTTGTTTGTTTAGCCGCACTAACTAATTGTGTAAGCCTTTCGAGGGACACGCATTCAAAATTTGAAAAGGTCAATAAGATGCCATTGTTTAGAGCGAGGGTGTCTCCATGAGCCCTTGAATTTGTTCTTCTGGCGAAAGATGGTATTGGTGATGGTAAGGTCGTATTGAGCACATTTGCTAAGAAGCAAAACCCCGTTGGAGTTGATGTTTCCAATGCCTTCCTTTCCAATGGTGCCCTTCCAGAGGTGGTGGTCACGGCCCACTCTGGCATTGAAATCTGCCAATATAATAATCTTGTCCTCCTTGGGGATTTTTGACAATACCTCATCCAGACAGGCATAGAAGGCCTCTTTTCTTTCCTCATCGGAAACGAGGGTAGGTGCATAAGCACTAAGAACTGTTGCTGTCTGGTTGTTGGCCAGCACCAGACGGAGGGTCATCAGGCGCTCACTGATTCCCACCGGGAGTTCAGAGAGATGACTCATCAGTTGGTTCTTGATGGCAAAGCCAACCCCATGGATCCTAGGCTTATCTGTGGCCTTTCCTTTCCAGAAGAAAGTGTATTCACCCTTTTCCTCCTTCAGATGACCTTCCTCTGCCCATCAGGTTTCTGAAAGAGCAGCTATGTCAATCCGGCATCTTCTCAGTTCCATGGCAATGATGGCAGTTCTCCTCTCCGGCCTATCTCTGGTTACACTGTCCATTAGTGTGCGCACATTCCATGCTCCAAAATTCATGTTTCTGTGTTTTTGACCGCATATTGGTGATCCCTCTGAACGTGGTAATCCAGTCGGGAGGTTTGAGGCAGGCTATGTTTAGGGCACCTTTTCTAGCCCCTTCCCCATCAGGGGTGAGCAGAGTGGATCCTAAAAAGGGCTGCTCAGTTGTGGATGCAGCTACCAAAGACCTCTTTCTGCCTCGGTCCAAGAGCCCAACGATCATCTAACATCCACCGCCTGATGTGCCAGCTTGTGACTAGGGGCTTCCAGACTTCAGAATTCTGCCCCCGTTGCCACTTACTGGTCGCCACAGGACTTTAATCTGGGATGTAAAGTGGATTCCCTGAAAAAGACGCCTGTGCGTGACTTTGTTTAAAGTGGGGAGACTGGTGCATAGACAGTCACCACACTGTCCTTGACAGATCGGGGTCAGGATCCAGTGGCAAGGAGACCAAGACGACTGGTGACCCTTTTCTGCTGCAGCCTTCATCCGCCTTCCCAGCCGTTGTGATGCCTCCCCTTAGGTCAGTGATCATCCTCCGCCTGGTCCGCCGTTGAGGTCTTCACTATTTACCCAAAGCTGGGGCTGTTTACCCACAGCAGGGACAGTGGCTGATGGGCAGTAGGGCGTGTCCACACACCGGTGGGCCTACATGCCACATCTCTGGGGCCCACTGCTGCTCCGAGATCCTGCACAACTTAGCCTGGGACCGCAAGGTGCCGGTTAGCGTGTGTGGCCACGAGGAGGCGTGTGCAAGTCTTGGAAATGGAGAGGCTGTGTACCGGCTGAGGAGGCTTATGCACTCGGCTCCTCTTATCACCCCCGGAAACAGAGGGCTAGCCGGTGGCGGTAGCTGAAAGCAGAAAAGTGGCAAGCAAAGGCAGCATACAGCATGCACAAACTACAGGCACTACTACTCCCAACACTACTGCACTGACGCATCACATGCCCTGTGTGCAACACACACACACACACACACACACACACACACACACACACACACACACAGAGTTAGGGGTTATATGCAGAGTTGAAGAGGTGGGTCTTGAGATGGTGTTTGAAGGAGTGCAGGGAGTCAGCATGACGGATAGTCAGGGAGAGTTCCAGAGAGTGGGGGCAGCAATGGCAAAGGCTCTATCCCCAATGGTCCGGTATTTGGTCGAGGTAAAGGGGGTAAGCAAGTTGGAGTCGGCGGGTGGGGGTATAGCGGTGCAGGAGTTCAGATAGGTAGGTGAGGGCAAGATTGTTGGCAGCACTGTTTGCGTTTTGACTTTTTTTTTCTTCACAGCAGTACGTTAAGCTTAACCCTCCGGCTCCAAAGCCCAAATCCTTACAGATGAGCCATTGCTGTCCATCCCCCCAATATACTGTCAGTTCAGTCAAGTTTCTGCCATTAAAATACATAAATACTTTTTAAGGTATACTATACTATACTATACTATACTATACTATACTATACTATACTATACTATACTATACTATACTATGCTGATATTTTAAAAGATCATTGTTGCCACCAAATAAAATGTTTCTTTTTTGTGCACAGGAGTAATTATCTTGGAATTATAACGAAACTGCAGGAATGTTTTTTTTCCCCCCACAACTTTTTACATACGTACAGTATAAACTAATCCCTGTGCAATTTACGGTTACGGTTTGTAATGACTGTAGTGTGAGTGCTGCTTCTCGACTATACTTTAACACAGGGCTCAGTTCCATTGGGTGGAGTTAGCCTAAGCGGAAACAGCTCTAAAATATGCATGACTAGGGGTGTAACTCTGATCTGTACAACAAGGTCACTGTCATTGTATTCTACCTTGTAACATTGTGACCATGATCATGAATGGCTGTGTATGCCAAATTCGCATTCTAATTGGGATGGATAAGTTCTAAAGAACTTATACGTTGCACTAGTGTTGGAGTAACCTCGGGAAAGCCTTGGCCTGCCAGACCAGGGGGGCTTATGTTTTACGAGTTTACGACTCTCCTTCTGTATTTAGTTTAAAGAAGGTCTATTGATCCCCGTCAGCTTTATGGTTCCTCTCCCTGGTTCCTGTCCTTTTGTGTTTGTTTTGTAAGAAGTCTTCAATGACAATGAGCAGGTCTTCTTTGCTTGCGAGATGTTCCTTGTTTAGGGACTTCATTCCTTTTAGTTAACTGTAGCTTTGATTCATAGATTGTAGATGATAGAAACTGGATATATACAGTTTGAAGTAGTCACATTAAAGTTATCCCATATTTACTCAATGTTCGTTTAAGGAACTGTATACCAGTTACCTTACATTTACTTAATATGTGTTGAAATGTTTAAGTAGGGTTAGATATTATTATTATTATGTGTTGTGTTAGTTTACTAAGAAGATAAACTTAGCAAGGGTTTAGTTGCATTGTTCCACAGGTAAGCGACATTCAACGTGCTTCAAGTTATCTGATCACAGTCAGGAGGAGTCGGCCACTCATGGAGAGGACAACTGGTTGGGGGAAGAATGCAGACTCTGCAGTCCCAATGCGGGGGTCAAAGGCCAACGAGTGCTAGATCACACTACACTACATTCCTTAGCTAATCAGCGTTGCTACAGCCACTATCTCCCCTCCCTTTAGTGTAGCAACGCCTCTGTAACCAGGGCAACCAAGACATTAAAAAGAGGAGCACGTGGAGGAAGAACTCAGAACTGGTGGAGATTGTAACTGAGCTTCCTTTCTCTATCGTTCTCCTCGCGAGTAAACTCATCCTGGTTGTCTTCTCCTCTTCGTTCCAGCATGTGAAATGTTGTCTGATCATATTCAGACCCAACAACTAGTTTTTACATTTGTTTTTAATAGGACATTGCGTTTAGTGTACATTTTCGTTCTCATCCAAAACAATGCTACCTTAGCCTATCACATAACTCTTATCGGCAAAGGTTGATTTGAAGCAATTTGAGGACTACACTAACAATGTGTCATAACATTCTCTTATATTATCAAACGTCCAACCAATTATTTGAATAGATTACAACAATTTGGTTTTGTACGGAAAATGAAATGCAAACTCCACGCCACTCCACGCCACTCCACTTTCTATGACAGTTACAAAACTTTAACAATGTCGAAACGCCAGTTATTGTAGGTTGTAGGAGAAAACATTTCAAACTTGCTTCCTGCAAATCCAGCAGGGTAGGAAAACGAAAAAAAACGTCAGACGTGAGGAATTGAAAAGCTAATAAAGATAGTTGCATTTTGTTGAAAGACGGTGGACACCGTCTTATTTAGCTTAAGCATCTACATTCCACTCTTATGGTCACGAATTGAACATGGTAATGGAGATAAGAACGGAGTTTTCTATGCCGAGGGTGAGAAGTTCATCATGGCGGCTGCTCCACTGCATTGGGAGGACCCAAATGCCCTATTCGGGCATCTGGTTACGATGTCTCCTGGACGCCCTTGTTATGTGTATGTGTCACATTTGGAAAACCCTATTCCGTTTTCCTGATTAGAGGGTATCTGTTTAACACAACTGAGTCAATGTGAGGAGGTTTAAAGAGAAAATAAAGTCAAAAGTTTTCTTTACAATAATATGTTCTATGCACCCCCACTGGTCAATAATAATCTAAATGATTTAGAATTTGTGGAAGATCAATTATGCAGAAAAATCCACCTGTTTGTAGCAATTTTAATTCATGTCCTTTTTTTGGCTCAAACTTTTACAATCATATAAAGACAAGCTAATTTCATTTACTTACGGCTTGTACGTGGGTGTCGTAGTACGTTGAGATTTTCACAATACATCTTTGGTGACCATATGTTTTTATTTTGAAAGTACCCCAGATAATGTTTTTGTTTCCCGTGGAATATTACTGCTGAGACGTGTCCTACCGTCTTATGACCGGCAAAAGCCGCAGCCAATCAGCTGGGACCATATGCCAACATGGCGTCTGCCTTTCGGTGGAAATGTGTAGCGCTCCTCTTTTGTACTTGTTTGCTTCATTCTTTAGCGGCTGACAGTAAAGATAAACCTAAGAAAAAGAAGGACATAAGAGATTACAATGATGCAGATATGGCTCGTCTTCTTGAGCAGTGGGAGGTACTGCAACATGCTACTTTTCTTTCACTCGATCATTATTAGCATAGCTGGTAGCTACCTTATGTTTAATAAAATAGCTACAGTACACGTTTTCAAATGTCTAAATAGTCACTATCAATATTCGGACACATTAACGTCATCCTCAAATTTACCCTTGGTGTCATTTAGCCGCCATTGGATCGACTGTGACAAGGTTCACTTGCCAATCATAAGTATCGGTGGGACTGTGTTCCTTAAATTATATCAAATGGCTTTGTATGTGTGGTACAGCTTTCGGACCAACCATTGCTATCGCAGGCTTCCTCTGCAAGTCCGAAAGTGAACCATAGTGTGGAATTTGATTTGAATAATTTTCCAGGTCTGTAAAATTATATGGAAAAGAAAATTATATTGGTGGACCTGATAGTCCAGTGGTACCTCTACTTAGGAACTTATTTGTAACCAGCTCAGTGGCCTGTAACCAGCTCAGTGGCCTAGTAGTAGAGTGTCTGCCCTGAGACTGGAAGGTTGTTGGTTCAAACCCGGACTAAACTATAAAAATGGAGCCCATTGTCTCCCTGCTTGGCACTCAGCATTAAGGGTTGGAATTGGGGGGTTAGATCACCAAATGATTCCCGAGCGCCGCTGCTGCTCGCTGCTCCCTTCTCCCCCGAGGCATGGATTAAAATCACATGGGGATTGGTTAAATGCAGTGGACAAATTTCACCACACCCAGATGTGTGTGTGACGATGATCATTGGGACTTTAGGGACTTTATTTCGCACCGAAAGTGTAATTCGAAAAGTTTGTAAGTAGAAGCAACGTTTCCTATGGGAATCAATATAAAAGCAAATAATGTCACACTATCCCACAAGTCACACTTTTTTACCCTATTAGTAGTCTATGTAAAAGACTCAGAAAATAAAAACATCAGTTTAATTTTTGCCTTTTCAAATCTTTATTAAAAAAAAATAAATAAATATATATATATATATATATATATATATATATATATATATATATATACACTTTTTTTCACTTTTCTTGACCTCTTTTTGCTTGGAAAGGGGGGCAACTAGGTCTAATTTTCTACACTTAAATAAAATACCCTTGAGAAGAATAGAAAAAGTCAGGCTAGTAAATTCAAATTAAAATCAAGTTAGGAACATTCTCGTTGTGACCTTGTTAATCCGTAGGGAGACCAATCCTAACATTACACGCCAAAAACAGTCCAACCAATTGCGATATTGTGGGTGGTAAAAGGATAAACCCTCGGCCCACTGATAACATGAATATTCGTGTGAATGTGGAGAGGGCGCCCAGACCATCAAGCATATCCTCCAAGCGTGCAGAACACCCTTGAATGGTTGGCTGTTTGGCGTGATAAGCTAAAAAAAAAAGTAAATTGATTCCACGTGCTCAAGTACTTGTCATTGCTTTTAGGTTTAATTATCGAATGTCCTGACTGTGTGAGTGGTCATTGAACGCACCTCACGCAGAAAACGAGGGAGAACCTAGAAAAATAAAAGATAAGGAACCTCGCTTCTAAAGATGAAAATTCACAAACACAAAAGTGTATTCTTCATGTTTTTATTGAAAACAAGCTGGTACAGTTTGCCGCAAGGCAACGGCTTCTGCTTTTCACTCAATACGTGCGCACTCCTGTGGCAGGTGATACCGGTTTTCACGGGGGTTCCTACTTTGGCACAACACCGAGCATACTCGCAAGCTCGACGATACGCATACTTTCGGCATGCTTTTTTATGATTTTGAGTTTCATAACAATAGACTTAGAAGACATACTGGACTGCACTACTACTTGCTTTTTACACTGCTAACGCGCTGAGACAAACAGGAAATGGCTGAGTAAAGGAGACTTTTGGGGCACCGGTTCGGAAGTCAGAATTTGGTTCATAAGTGGATGCAAAAAAAAAATGCGAGGCTGTGGTTCGTACCTCGAAAGGTTCGTAAGTATAGGCTTTCGTAAGTAGAGGTACCACTGTGTGCGCTTCATACATCTTTAGTTTCTGTAAAATAAAAAAGTTTCAAATTAATTTATAGTTCCCTTGTTAGGTTAGCAATCAGCAACCTAACTGTCAGATTTGTTTGAATTCACCAACAGAAATTTTTGAATTTAAAACAAGTGATTTCATCATTGACTTTATTTGATAATTGTAACACTTTTGATGACTGGGATGCTTCAGAATAATTAAGAGAATGATGGTGACAATTTTATGCCACCGTCAGGTCAATGTAAACTGTAGAGCCTTGCCAGCCTGAGAGCTTGCATCATCTGTCATATTCCAAATATACCGTAATTTTCAGACTAAAAGTCGCTCCGGAGTACAAGTCACACCAGCCATAAAATGCACAATAAAGTGAAAAAAAAAACATATATAAGTTGCACCGGAGTATAAGTCACACTTTTGGGGCAAATTTATTTGTCAAAATCCAACACCTAAAACGGACATGAACCAGCAACAACAGGCTAAACGATACGGTATGCTAACGTGACATATACACAAACGAGGAGCTGAGAACGGGCTCGACGTAACATTCAGAGTTATTCAAGTAAGTATTACATAAATAAAGCGTTTATAAAACCATCTGTGTCACCTCAATTCATTAAATCCATCGATCTTGCTTTATGTGAACAATGCCGCGTATGCGCCGCATATGCTGACGTCGGACCCGTTGTAAGTTGCTTTTCTAATTATTCCACAGACCATATAACGATATATAACGTATATTTCAAATAACTATCATATTACAACAATATTATCAAACCATCTGTGTCACTCCAAATCATTAAATCCATCGATCAAATTCCTTGTTCTTTATGGCAACGCCGTGCGTGCGCTGCAGAGATCTAGTATATAACTATATTGTAGCATGAACAAAGTACCAGGAAAGATGTGGGTTTGGTAAACGGCTCTTTATTTAACAAAACAAGAGTTCAACGAGCCAACAACTACTGAACTTCCAGCCACGGAGGTGCAAGAGAGCTCCATAGAATAGGAGCGGGAGTGCGTAAAAGCCATGTCCGAGCCTCATCCACCGTCCCCGGACAGCCACCCAGTCGAGCGCTGGCCCCCGACTTCCATCCACGGAGGTGAAAGAAAGCTCCGTAGAGTATCTGGGCGTGCGTAAAAGCCATGTCCGAGCCCCATCCACCGTCCCCGGAAAGCCGGCCCCCGACTTCCATCCATGGAGGTGAAAGAGAGCTCCCGTCGAAAAAGATCGGGCGTGCGTAAAAGCCATAATAGTTTTTCAAACCTTCTGTGTCACTCCAAATCATTAAATCCTTCAAACTCTTCGTCCTCCGTGTCACTTACAAACAAAGCTAATGATGCCGGTAGTACATGGGGCCCTTCGTCATCTTCGTCATCCCGTGATCGAATCCTTTGCCCTTAATGTAAACAACCGTCGCGCGGCACGGGTGACGTCACTTGCCCTTCAAATGACAGTAATCCATTGCTACATCGCGGTTCGTTTAGCGCGGTTTCACTAGATCAGAAAATTCTGAGATTGCATTCCACCGTTGTAAGTGAAAATAAATTGCTTTAGTACATGCACATCTATTTCCTCAAATGTCACAAATTACTAAAGAAGTGTGGGTTCTGGACAAAGAATACAATGTTGAAATCTCCAATGCCTAGGTTTGGAAGCCAGGTGCTTTGTTTTTAATTTATTACAAATTTAACGTAAAATAAATAATCACTTCCAGAGCAGGATTATTACAATTTTGGAATTTTAACTATAGTTAGTTTTCATTTAGTTTTAAGTTTTGTCATTTCAAATTTAATCAGTTTTAATTAGATTTCAGAGTGATTTTAGTTTTTAAAGTTAGTTTTGGTATTACTTTTCATTAAAAAAAAGTTTTGCTTGTGCGAAGGATTAAAAAACACCATGGTAAGTAATGTGTAGTAAAAATGAAACATTATTTTAAAACAGTTTGATAATACAGGGTAAAGTTTCACAGTCCACAGACTTTGAATTAGACGAAGTGCAATAAATAATACCACTTCTTACAACATTTCTCCTCCTATGCACACAGAAAGATGATGACATTGAGGAGGGTGATCTTCCAGAGCACCGGCGAGCTCCACCTCCTATTGACTTTTCCAAAGTTGACCAGTCCAAACCTGAGGATCTGCTGAAAATGTCCAAGAAGGGTCGCACGCTGATGGTCTTTGCTACAGTGTCAGGGGAACCCACTGAGAAGGAGACGGAGGAGATCACAGGGCTGTGGCAGGGCAGCCTCTTCAATGCAAACTATGACATCCAAAGGTATGACACGTATTTGACCATGTTTGACTTTTTATCAATTTCCTTTTTATTTTTGCTTGATATAATTAAAACAGTACACGTTCTCTGTGTCCCTCTACAGATTTGTGGTGGGGTCCAATAGGGTGATATTCATGTTGCGAGATGGCAGCTTAGCCTGGGAAGTCAAAGATTTCCTGCTGACCCAGGAGCGCTGCTTGGACGTCACGGTTGAAGGACAGGTCTTCCCTGGGAAGGCTGCCAAGAAAGATGACAGCAAGCAGGGGGATGAAGTTACCGCCAAGAAGAAGAGCAAAAAGAAGACTGAGAGCACCAAGCTAGATTTGGAAGGTAACAGAGCCAGCCGTGGGAAACAGGACCTATGATGGAATGACAGTCGGCTTTTGATTTCTCTGAGAGGCTGCAGGACCACAGGAGTAGGTCTCAGTTCGAGGTTGTCTATCTTTGAACTAATAAATAATTTCTGGATTAATTTCTTTGGATGCTGAGAACTCCCATTGATGTTTTGTTGATCAATATTTACTGTTTTTGTTAAAAACAGCTTGTACATTTCTTAATTTCACTTTATGAAAATAAATGGTTTTTTTTAGTACAAAGGTCATGAAATGTTTTTTGTTCAGTTTTCATTACATAGACTGTTTTGTTTTTGTTTGTATGTTTCTTCCTTCAATGGCTCTTTTTTTTTCATTTTGGTCCATTCATTATTTTACCCCCACTTGTAAGAGTGCCCCGGTGGCATCTTCTCTGCAAAATTGCATCCCAATACGATATGGATAAGAGGCAAGAGGTGACATCAAGTGAGAGGACTAATGGGATGGGAAATTTTCAACCAATCCTTACATCCAATCACGAACTTGCCTGGCAAACTCAGTCGTGTTTGTTTGTGCTTAATTTTAGTGTGTGCGTGTGTGTGTGTGTGTGTGTGTGTGTGTGTGTGTGTGTGTGTGTGTGTGTGTGTGTGTGTGTGTGTGTGTGTGTGTGTGTGTGTGTGTGTGTGCGCGCGTGCGTGCGCGCTTGCGTACGCTCGTGTGTGTATGCTCTAGCCCATTGGTCCCCAACCTATTTTGCGCCACGGACCGGTTACGTGTCAGAAACATTTTCGCGGACCGGCCTTTAAATAAATAACACATTTATAATATATAAATACAATGAAATAAAATGATACGACTGGCATAAAAACAAGTCTAAACGACAAAAAAAATAAACTCACCATTATCTTGAATTAGTGGGAGCACTGAGCTTGTTTCTCAGAAACGATCCGATCCCTTCTAGGTGTAATCGGAGACAATTACACCCGAAGTGGTTAAGGTTTGTCTTTTAATGCAGGATGCTTGGTCTCCATGTGCCGAACCAGTTTTGAAGGTTCGCTAGCCTGTCGCCACATATTATGCAGAGTGGGCTTGGCGCGTCAGTCATCTGTGGCGATAAATCCATATTTTAATTAGGACTCCAAAAATTTTCTTTAAATGCAGCTTTCCGATTCTTAGGAGTCGTACCCTCTTCTTCCGTCTACTCATTGGCCTTTTTTTCCTTTTGCGAAGAAGCTTTCCAAACATCTCCGTTGTATTGCTCATTTTTGCTTGCTTCGCGGGCTCGACTGAGGTGACATGTCACGTGACCGAGACGAGCGTCTTGACCTGAGCCTGTGCGGCTTGGCGGCCCGGTACCAAGTGACCCACGGACCGGTGGTTGGGGGACCCATGCCCTAGCCTGTATATATAAAGTAGTCGTAATAGTTTTATCGTTGGATCAGCATTGCTCTAAAAACACTATTTTCCAATGCATTGCAATCGGGACTTAAAAAAAAAATGGCGCTATTGCGTGCCAATGTGTTAATGAGTTGAGCATCTGGCTTTTCTCTCCCGCCAGGAAACCACAACCAAACAGCAGGCAACTGGTATAACAGTTTATAACAGCGGTTTAATGGAGGAAGTAGCAGATTTTAAGACATTGATATTTGAGATGCCTCCGCCCCACCTTAAAAACAATTCAATAAAAAGCTGGGCAGCTCGGTAGAGATACTACTAGTTGGTAAGTCGCCTAACAGTTCCGAAGTGCGGGTTTCCATTCCTGCGCCGGCCTGCCTGCGTGGAGTTTGTGTTCACGCCGTGCATGCATGGGATTTCTCAAGGTACTCCGGGGTTCCTTCCACATTCCAAATACATTCATGTTAGGCCGATTGACCACTCCAAATTGCACGTAGGTGTGTGTGAATGGTTGTTTATGTGCACTCTGCGATTGGCTGGAGACCAGTTGTGGGTGTACCCAGCCTACCGCCAGAAGACTGCTGGGTTCAGCACGCCCGCCGCCCTCGTGAGGCTAGGCGATTTGGAAGATGAAAATCTAAAATAAAAAAATCTAGAGGCATACTGTGTATTACTGTGTATTGCTTTGTCCACGAGGTGGCACTAGACTATAGTGACTAGAGGACAGCTCAAAATCAAATAGAGTACAGTGATTTCACCTTTTGCGAATGCGCTACTTTATAAGTGACGTGAGAACAACGTTTAAATACACGCTGATAATAGCGCGGGGCGTGCCTCTGAGCAATGTGCTTCACTGAGACAAGCGCGGGGTGAGATGTCTGGTTAGATCACCAAAAATGATTCCCGAGCGCGGCGCCGCTGCTGCTCACTGCTCCCCTCTCCCCCAGGGGATGGATCAAAATCACATGGGGATGGGTTAAATGCAGAGGACAGAGTCCTTTGAGACTGCTTGTGATTTAGGGCTATATAAAAACTTGACTTGACTTGAGAAAAAAGGAGAAAAAAAACACTGCCGTCCAGGAGCCGAGACAGTTGTAATGAGACCCGAGCGGGGCGTGCCTCTGAGCAATGTGCATCACTGCGGACTTGACCGAGTTCAAGCATAGGAGCTCCTAGGTGGCAGCTGGCCACGGGCAGCAACCGGTGCAGAAGGAGTCGGGACACGTAAAGATATTACGTGTTTGCTTTGTTATTTGCTGTAAAGGTATAAAATATGCACAGAACAATGTAGGAATGGTTCTTAAGGGAATGGGAAAGGTTTATGTAGCGTAAGAGTATTGGGGAGGGTTTAAAAAGCTTTAATATTGTGTACTGGAACACACTGAAACAGGAGATTCATGCGCAACCATGACTCACTTTGGTTTCGCGATGAATTAAGGCGTTAAGGGTTTAACATAGCGTGTTAATTCTGAAGGTGGACACTTTGGATTGCCTTGCAGGTAAAACCATACTTCTAATTACTGTACTGGCCCGAATATAATACGACCCCGATTATAAACCGACCCCCTGTTTTTTATGACTCACGTTATAAAAACAGACGTTTTGGATACCAAATTTAATTTTTATACAGAAAATAATTTCATCTGAAACAAAAGATTATAACAATATATTTGAAAGAAAAAGCATGTTATTTTGCCTCATTCAAATCATGCAAAAACTGTCGATCCCATCTTAATATCTGAACATTTAAATATGTAAACTAAAGTGCAATCACATTTGTAAATTAATGGCTTCTGGTTTTTGAAATGTAAATAAACCAATCTACTGTGATAAAACAACAAAACTGCAATAACTGCATTAACCATCAAAGTGAAGTCTAACTGTAGTCTTGAAACAAATCTGAATAAGGAAGAACATAAAATAATACAAATTGCTACCGCTATTGTTGGGGAGCCAGAGGACTCTATAGGGGGTTGGCTCGGATGGTAATACTCTTTTCGCCCCCGGGTGTCGGAATACAGGCGGGAAGACATGGTTTAGTTTTGATTGGCTTACTGAATTATTGGCAAAAATTAATCACAAACAACCATAAATGAAATACTTTCGGCAACACACCAAACACAAGTCATCGATCGAGAGAACAAAATACATTTGCTGGCGACTGTTGGTCGCCGTGCCGCTGCGTAACAGCTACTCGTACGATGCAAGGCAAACTTAAAGGAGCGCACCGGAGCTGTCAATCAAACGGCGCGCACAAGAAGCATTGTCTTATATTCGGGCCAAAACGGTAACTCACAATACAGCCATGCCCTCTAGCGGCCAACAAGACGTTGTTTCAACACAGTGGTGTTTTGTGCTTCGTTTGTGCTGGTTTGTGCAGCAAAAATTTTCGTTTGTGCAGCAACGATTTTCGAGTTATAAAAGATTATTTTATAGGTCATCCAGAGTTCAACCAGCCCCCCCCCTTTTCTCCAAATGGACCCAAAATGGTACCGTTCGTTTGTGCTGGTTTGTGCAGCAAAAAGTTTCGTTTGTGCTGCTCCGGTTTCGTAGATATTAGACATTTATTTTATAGCGATGTCGTCACCCAGCCCCCCCTTTCCTCCAAATGGACCCAAAAAGGTACCGATCGTTTGTGCTTCGTTTGTGCTGGTTTGTGCAGCAAAGATTTTCGTTTGTGCTGCTCTGGTTTCGTAGATATTAGACATTTATTTTTATCACGATTACGTCACCCAGCCCCCCTTTTTCTCCAAATGGACCCAAAATGGGATTGTTCGTTTGTGCTTCGTTTGTGCTGGTTTGTGCAGCAAAAATTTTCGTTTGTGCTGCTCCGGTTTCGTAGATATTAGACATTTATTTTTATCGCGATGACGTCACCCAGCCCCCGCTTTTTCTCCAAATGGACCCAAAATGGTACCGTTCGGTTGTGCTTCGTTTGTGCTGGTTTGTGCAGCAAAAAAAATCGTTTGTGCTGTTCCGGTTTCATAGCTATTAGACATTTATTTTTATCGCGATGACGTCACCCAGCCCCCCCCCCCTTTTTTCTCCAAATGGACCCAAAATGGTACTGTTCGTTTGTGCTGGTTTGTGCAGCAAAAATTTTCGTTTGTGCTGCTTTTTTTGTTGTTGTTGTTATTACACATTTAATTTATTGCGATGACGTCACCGTATTTCGTCGCGAATGTCAACAGTCAATCTCCTGGACTGCTCCTGATGCAAGACGTTTGGACCCAGATTGTTACTGCCGCAAAAATTTTTGTTTGCGCTCAGTGAATAATTCAATTTGCCATTTATTTTATATTCATTTATTTTCGAGAGATGTCAAATCCTTGCTCCATAGATCGTTGATTAACCATTTGTTTGTGCCATTGCAATTTTTTATTATTAAAATCATCTATCTTCGTTAACCCCCTGTCATGTATTTTATTCTAACAATTTTTCAATTGACATCCTGATAACTCCTCAATTCTTACACATGTATTATCCAACTAATCACCATGCAAAGTGACCTCTGCAGGCCGGTAAGACATATCGCAACAGGGTGGCGAAAAACAAAGACGTACAACTTTTTCAAGCGAAGATTTAATAACAGTGAGTCACAGAAAGTGTTTTTTTCTGGGAAGTGACGATCGACCATCAACCAAAGTAAGTAAAATGTGTAAAGAAAAACCGAGTTCATACAATATAGAATTAAAAACACCGCAGGTAGTCTGAATAGCTAATTAGCTAACATTGTCTTATTAGATGCGTGTAATTTGCACAGACCAAGAAAACTAAATTTCTAAAGAAAGCATGCTCGATACATTTTGATGTCAAAATAAATTTCCTTTTGCATCATTTTTCCATCCATGCATAGCAATTATAATTAACGCGCATGTGTAATTTTAATTATTCAAGCAATGAATCCTGATTATATTTATTTGTCCTTCAACTAGATGCCAAAACAACCAGCAGTAGACAATGATTTAATTGTTGCAGGTCTCTGCTCATCAAAAGAGGCCATATTTGAAAATGCCAACATAGCCACTCCGAGCGTTACTGTGTGGACAGATCTGAGTGACCAGTTGGAAAAGAAGATGTCTGCAAAGGCTCTGTACACCTTTGTAAAAACAAACCGACACAATATCTGGTCAGCTCTGGGATTCCGTCATGATGAACCTGATCCTGAAACTAGCAGTGAAGCAAGCTCGGAATCAGATCCTGAACTGTCATTTCAGCTTCATATTCCTTTTGACAAGTGGATGGAATTTATACCGAAAAAGGCTGAATACAAAGATAAGAGCCGTCGAACCAAAAAAAGAAACTATACCATTTTGAAGCCTGGCACCATGACCCACATCATAAATGAACACATCTGGAAAACACTCAAAATTCCTTGCACATTTGTTTTTAAAAGAGCCAAGGTCTATACATCGGTCTCAAATAATTATATTGAAATCAGAGGATACTGCAAGGAGTGTCATGGCCTTCTCAATATTAATTGTTGCGGAGAGCCAGAAATTAACAGCCCAATAACATTGAACTGTTTCATTAAGAACCGTGATGACTCCCTTCACACTGGTAGCTCAAAGCGGTTTCTATCTGGACAGTTGCATGAGCAGGTAGCCAAGGACCTTTGTGAGGGCAGGATGGAACCACATGTATGGCGAGCATCACAGGCAAATAAACTGATGGACTTCGGAGACTCTGAGCCAAGCCACCTGCCAAATTTGGCCACCCTGTGCAAGGCAAAGCAAGAGAAAAATAATTTGGCATTAGGTGACAAAAATCCAATTTTCTCATTGAGGATGTTGAAATACAGTTCACCTCACAGTGACAGCATCAAAGACATTGGACTTGACAAGTTTTTCTGTCACTATTGGAGTCAAACACAAATGCATGTGTACAAGAGCTTAAAGAAATCTCACCCAATATTATGTGTTGATGCAACTGGCTCAATAGTTAAAAAACTGATGAGACCGAATGGCACGTCTGGCCATATTTTCCTGTATCAGGGTGTTATGACAGGGCATACCAGTTCCAGTGTCCCAGTTGTGCAGATGCTGTCAGAGAAGCATGATGTTAATGCTATCACACAGTGGCTGAAGGAATGGATCCATGCAGGTGCATCTGTTCCTAAAGAAGCAGTGAGTGACTTCTCTGGCGATTCTTGGAGCTCTCGTCAAAGCTTTTACCCCTCATCCTGACCTGAAGAGCTACATCAATGAGTGCTTTAACATTTCACGTGGGACTCGACCTGGACATCTACCCCCATGTTTTGTCAGGGTAGATGTAGCACACTGTATTAAGATGATCTGCCGATGGGACTGCCTGAAAAACAAAAGACCTCGTGTTAAGGATTTCTTTGTCAGGTCAATAGCACAGCTTCTTAAGTCACAATGTTTGCAACATGCAAAATAACTTCTCTGTGCTATCACCATTGTGGCACTGAGTGAGACAGAGGGTAATGACAATTCTGGAGCCCCTATCCCATCAGAAAAGTTCAAGAAATACTTGAGAGCGCAAATTGCAGAAGAATTTGTCCCCATTTCAGATGAGGACGTTGAGGGACAAGAACCAGGTGATGCATTTTAATGACCATATAACCGGAATAACCAACATTAGCACATCCAGACTAATGTCCGACAGTGGGTGACAGAAATATGTGAGGAGAGCAGGTCACTTGCCATGGCTGATGGGGATCGGGACAACATCCACTTCCTCCCCGAGATCATTCCCCACAAAACAAGACTTGGAAGTTACTTGCCACTCTGGACAGCAATAATGGTCCCTCTCTTTAAAAGCACCAGCATCACTGCAAGTTCCGCGGCTGTTGAAGCAGAGTTCAAAAACATAAAAAAAGGCCTTTTCAAGCATGAAAGCCTACCCATTCGTGTGGACCGGTTTGTCGCTCGTCATCTTTCCTTCATTGTGGGAAACATGCGGATTTGCTGTGCAAAACAAAAAAGTGAAAAAGATGTGTGTGATGCCACGACTGTCAAAGAGCCTGACAATGTCTGCACTACTTCTCAAACTGAAGTAGTAAACAAAAGGGAAGGGGAGCCAGATGCATCTACTCACAGTCTTCCAATGGATGACAATGCAGTTGAAAACTGGAGAGGTTTAGCGGTCCCACTGAAAAAACGAAAGACAACTTCATATCTCTCTCCTTGTCCTGAATGGCTGCATATTGATACACAAGTGGGCTGGAAAAAAGTCTAGGTACCATTGTTGAAAAAAACGGGGACCATCAACAGCCTGTTAAACTTCGCACATCAAAAGTGTCTGTGCTCAATACTTGTGCTTTTGATGCTGTCTGTCAATGCTTATGCTGTTCTTTCTGTGAAAGTTCTTCATTTGAAAAGACTGTTCTGAACTATGAACGTGGGAACCAATTCCTCCACCTGGTGAAAACCATCACAACACAGGGTGTGAACCCACAGGTATACTCACTGAGGGCAGAACTGCTGGGAGAAATATTCAAACCTGTCCTCCTGACCTCTGGTGCTCTCCAAATTGATGCACAATGCCACGTCTCCACTGTAATTGAGAGCGCAATGAGGAATATCCCAAGTGTTTATTTGATAAGACAATGCTCCTAACAGTACTGCAATTTAGGCCAACAAGTAATAAGGCAAGTTTCACTTGTTTGTGTAAACATTGCTGTCCTGCAGACCTGCGGCATGGCTCATCTTCAGACTGCTGCTGAAAAGGAACTCAGCCTTTCGGACTCTCTCTGCCTCAGGCCAATTGAAAATCCTTCCCAGTGTCCGTCTTCATTCAAAACACAGGACAACAGTACAGGCAAGGATGTGTGTTCAGGTAATGTTACTCACAGCTACAAACTGGGAGAGTCTGTGTGGTTTGACACTGACCTTGGTAGCAGTTGCAAGGAAGTTACCTTACTTGAATTTCCCTCCAGTCTGGAGCTAAAAGAAAAGACTTTTACTTTGAGAGCAGTCATTGGCTTTGAACCAGGACCGACCCAGGATTCTCTTGGGCATTATGTGGCATACTGCAGGAGGACTGCATATGCCTGGGATATCTATAATGACCTGGGAAGTGGAGTGAAAGCAGCATCAGTAATTACTAAGATCTTCCCACAGTGCAGTGATGCATTGTTTGATTTGTTGAAAAAAAAAAGTGTTGATAAGGTTCCCTTTGAAAAAATAAAGTTATTTTTTCACGTTTTCAAGTTTCTTTTTCTCGCTGTCATCAACTTCACATACATGTATTAATTGTTGCATTAATTAATGTTTTGGAACAGACAGACTTACCAGGTAATTTAGGTTGCGGTGAACCTTTTTCACATCAGATGTAATTGAAATAAATTATCATATAGGCTTATTGATAACAAGGAAATTAATCAATGAGCACGATAACACTAAAAGCACTAAAAGCCATTTCCCGCAGTGAAAGTTTTCTGTAAGCTAAAAAGAAAAAAAAAAGGCTAAGAACATATTTACCTTGTATTCGTCTTGCATCAGGAGCATTCCAAGAGATTGACATTCGCGACGACATACGGTGACGTCATCGCTATAAATTAAATGTGTAATAACTAAAAAAACCAAGCAGCACAAACGAAAGTTTTTGCTGCACTAACCAGCACAAATGAACGGTACCATTTTGGGTCCATTTGGAGAAAAAGGGGGGGCTGGTGACGTCATCGCGATAAAAATAAATGTTTAATATCTACAAAACCGGAACAGCACAAACGAAAATTTTTGCTGCACAAACCAGCACAAACGAACGGTACCATTTTGGGTCCATTTGGAGAAAAAGGGGGGGCTGGGTGACGTCATCGCGATAAATGTCTAATATCTACGAAACCAGAGCAGCACAAACGAAAATTTTTGCTGCACAAACAAGCACAAACGAAGCACAAACGAACAATACCATTTTGGGTCCATTTGGAGAAAAAGGGGGGCTGGTGACGTCATCGCGATAAAAATAAATGTCTAATATCTACGAAACCAAAGCAGCACAAACGAATTTTTTTGCTGCACAAACCAGCACAAACGAAGCACAAACGAACGGTACCATTTTGGGTCCATTTGGAGGAAAAAGGGGGGGGGGGCTTGGTGACGTCATCGCGATAAAAATAAATGTCTAATATCTACGAAACCAGAGCAGCACAAACGAAAATTTTTGCTGCACAAACCAGCACAAACGAAGCACAAACGAACGGTACCATTTTGGGTCCATTTGGAGGAAAAGGGGGGGGGGGGGGGGCTGGGTGACATCATCGCTATAAAATGAATGTCTAATATCTACGAAACCGGAGCAGCACAAACGAAACTGATTGCTGCACAAACCAGCACAAACGAAGCACAAACTAACTGTACCATTTTGGGATATTTGGAGAAAAGAGCTGGTTGAACTCTGGATGACCTATAAAATAATCTTTTATAACTCAAAAATCGTTGCTGCACAAACGAAAATTTTTGCTGCACAAATCAGCACAAACGAAACACAAACGAAACAGACTTCTTTTTCATCTTCTTCATCTTCTTCTGCTTATCCGGGGTCGGGTCGCAGGGGCAGCAGCTTTAGGAGGGACTCCCAGACCTCCCTCTCCCCAGCCACTTTCTCCAGCTCATCCTGGGGGATCCCAACACGTTCCCAGGCCAGCCGAGAGACGTAGTCTGTCCAGCGCGTCCTGGGTCGTCCCCGGGGTCTCCTACCGGTGGGACATGCCCGGAACACCTCCCCGGGGAGGCGTCCAGGAGGCATCCTGATGAGATGCCCGAGCCACCTCATCTGGCTCCTCTCAACGTGGAGGAGCAGCGGCGGTACTCCGAGTCTCCCCCGGATGACCGAGCTTCTCACCCTATCTCTAAGGGAGAGCCCGGACATCCTGCGGAGGAAACTCATTTCAGCCGCTTGTATCCTGGACCTCGTTCTTTCGGTCACGACCCATAGCTCGTGACCATAGGTGAGGGTAGGAGCGTAGATCGACCGGTAAATCGAGAGCTTTGCCATTTGGCTCAGCTCTCTCTTCACCACGACGGACCGGTACAGAGTCCGCATTACTGCCGACGCTGCACCGATCCGCCTGTCGATCTCGCGCTCCATCCTGCCCTCACTCGTGAACAAGACCCCAAGATACTTGAACTCCTCCACTTGGGGCAGGATCTCATCCCCGATCCGGAGAGGGCATTCCACCCTTTTCCGACTGAGGACCATGGACTCGGATTTGGAGGTGCTGACCCTCATCCCGACCGCTTCACACTCTGCTGCGAACCGCTCCAGTGAGAGCTGGAGATCACGGACTGAAGAAGCCAACAGCACCACGTCATCTGCAAAAAGCAGTGACGCGATGCTGAGGTCCCCAAACCGGACGCCCTCAACGCCTCGGCTGCGCCTAGAAATTCTGTCCATAAAAATTATGAACAGAATCGGTGACAAAGGGCAGCCTTGGCGGAGTCCAACCCTCACTGGGAACGAATCCGACTTACTGCCGGAAATGCGGACCAAACTCTGGCATCAGTGATACAGGGACCGAACCGCCCTTATCAGTTGGCTCGGCACCCCGTACTCCTGAAGCACCCTCCAGAGAACCTCCTGAGGGACACGGTCGAACGCCTTCTCCAAATCCACAAAGCACATGTGGACTGGTTGGGCGAACTCCCATGCACCCTCGAGGATCCTGCTGAGGGTGTAGAGCTGTTCCACGGCCAGGACGAAAGCCACACTGCTCCTCCTGAATCCGAGGTTCGACCTCCCGACAGATCCTCCTTTCCAGCACCCCTGAATAGACCTTACCAGGGAGGCTGAGGAGTGTGATTCCCCTGTAATTGGAACACACCCTCCGGTCCCCCTTCTTAAAGAGGGGAACCACCACCCCAGTCTGCGAATCCAGAGGCACCGTCCCCGATGTCCACGCAATGCTGTAGAGGCGTGTCAGCCAAGACAGCCCCACAACATCCAGAGCCTTTAAGAACTCCGGGCGGATCTCATCCACCCGGGGCCTTGCCACCAAGGAGTTTTTTAACTACCTCAGTGACTTCGACCTCCAAGATTGGAGAGTCCGCCTCAGAGTCCCCAGGCCCTGTTTCCACAAAGGAAGGCGTGTTGGTTGAATTGAGGAGGTCTTTGAAGTATTCCCCCCACCGACTCACGACATCCCGAGTCGAGGTCAGCAGCACACCATCTCCACTGTAAACAATGTTGACCGTGCACTGCTTCCCCCTCCTGAGACGCCGGATGGTGGACCAGAATTTCCTCGAAGCCGTCCGGAAGTCATTCTCCATGGCCTCGCCAAACTCCTCCCACGCCCGAGTTTTTGCCTCAGCAACCGCCGAAGCCGCGTTCCGCTTGGCCATCCGGTACCTGTCAGCTGCCTCCGGAGTCCCGCAGGCCAAAAAGGCCCTATTGGACTCCTTCTTTAGCTTGACGGCATCCCGGTGTCCACCAGCGGGTTCGGGGATTGCCGCCACGACAGGCACCAACAACCTTATGGCCACAGCTCCGGTCGGCTGCCTCAACAATGGAGGTGCGGAACAAGGTCCACTCGGACTCAATGTCCCCCCTCCTCCCCCGGGACGTGGGAAAAGCTCAGCCGGAGGTGGGAGTTGAAGCTCTTCCTGACAGGGGATTCTGCCAGACGTTCCCAGCAGAACCTCATAGAGCGTTTGGGTCTGCCCGGTCGGACCAGCATCTTCCCCCACCATCGGAGCCAACCCACCACCAGGTGGTGATCAGTTGACAGCTCCGCCCCTCTCTTCACTCGAGTGTCCAAAACATACGGCCGCAAATCCGATGACACGACTACAAGGTCGATCAACGAACTGCGGCCTAGGGCTTCCTGGTGCCAAGTGCACACATGGACACCCTTATGCTTGAACATGGTGTTCATTATAGAAAATCCGTGTCGAGCACAGAAGTCCAATAATAGAACACCGCTCGGGTTCAGATCGGGGGGGCCGTTCCTCCCAATCACGTCCTTCCAGGTCTCACTGCTCCTTGCTCGCTTTGATGCTCAGAACAGCACTTGCCCCTCCACACGAGCAGCCCCTATGCCTTTCTGCCAATAGCGTGAGGAGGACACTTGCTTCTATCAACACCAGTAAGGCGGCGGGCCCAGACAACATCCCAGGTCGAACGCTGAAGGACTGCGCTGATGAGCTTAAGGGTGTCTACACAGACATCTTTAACATTTTCCTGCAGCAGGCCATCATCCCTTCATGTTTCAAGGCTGCAACCATCATACCTGTGCCGAAGAAAGCTGCTCCATCCTGCTTTAATGACTATCGCCCTGTGGCGTTGACACCCATCATCATGAACTGCTTTGAGCGGCTTGTCATGACTCACATCAGATCCAATATCCCCCCCACCCTTTGACCCCTTTCAGTTTGCGTACCGAGCCAAACGGTCCTCTGAGGATGCAATCTGGTCAGCCCTCCACTCATCCCTCAACCACCTGGAAAACAGAGACTCATATGTGAGATTGCTGTTTGTGGACTTCAGTTCTGCATTCAACACCATTATACCACTGCGACTCATCTGCAAACTTGTCAAACTGGGTCTCAGTACCTACCTCTGCAACTGGCTCCTGGACTTCCTCTGTCAGAGGCCTCAGGTGGTACGTGTTGGTGACAATGTCTCGAGCAGCATCACGCTGAGCATGGCCCCCCCCCAAGGCTGCGAGCTCATTCCGCTGCTCTTCACCCTGCTGACGCATGACTGCACTGCAACCTACAGCAGCAACCGCATGCTGAAATTTGCTGACGACACGACTCTGGTGGGTCTCATCACCAAGGGCGACGAGACTCAATACAGGTTGGAGGTCGACCTTCTGGCCACGCGGTGCAGGGAAAACAACCTCATGCTGAACATCAGCAAGACCAAGGAGATTATTGTTGACTTCCGAAAGGGTCGCACCCACCACCTGCCACTGACTATCGACGGTGCTGTGGTGGAGAGAGTGAGAAGCACCAGATTCCTGGGGGTGCACATCAGTGTAGACCTCTCCTGGGCCACTACCCCTGCTTCTCTGGCGAAGAAGGCTCAGCGCCGCCTGTACTTCCTGCGGAAACTCAGGCGAGCGAGTGCTCCACCAGCCATCATGACCACCGTGGCACCATTGAGAGCGTCCTCTCCAGTTGTATCGCTGTGTGGGGTGGTAGCTGCACTGACTACAACATGAAGGCCCTGCAGCGCATAGTGAACACAGCTGGTAAGGTTATTGGTGCGTCACTCCCCTCCCGAAGGACATTTACACCTCCCGTCTCACCCGCAAGGCGACCACGAATGTGAGTCACCCCGCTCACACTTTGTTTGATCTTCTGCCCTCTGGGAAGAGGTACAGAAGCCTGCGCTCCCGCACCACCAGACTCACCAACAGCTTCATACCCCAGGCTGTTAGGATCCTGAACTCTCTCCCCCCTTCACCCTCGGTTGCATAACGTCCTGGGCTTTTGGGCCACGTTGGCTGCCTTGCACTACTCCTCCTGTACTTTTGTCTTTCTTTCTTTCTTTCTTTCTTTCTTTCTTTCTTTCTTTCTTTCTTTCTTTCTTTCTTTCTTTCTTTCTTTCTTTCTTTCTTTCTTTCTTTTATTTATTTATTATTTATTCATCACGCTTATTTATTCATTACAAACATATATGTATGTATTGTGTTATACGTCTTGTCACCGTGGGACAGTGGGAAACGTAATTTCGATCTCTTTGTGTGTCTTGACGTGAAGATATTGACAATAAAGCTGACTGACTTTTTTTACTTTGATTTTCATTGGGTAACTTGGATTTATCGGACTGGTATTGATGGAGGTCTGGGGTCCCCTCCTCTCGCCCTTTTACCCAACCCGGGGTTGTATGTCTGGGACGTCAGGAGCCATCCCTTGGGGGGGTTCTGTCACGTTCCTGCATCACCTGCCACTCGGCCACACCCCAATCAGCTGAATCACCCACACCTGACAGTCTCTCTATTTAAACCCTGTTCCGGTCACTCCTTTATCAGTTTGTTCCTGTATGTTACCCATTTGCTCCCTGTGCTTTCTGCCTATCAGCCTGCGCCTTTTTCTCTGTTGCCAACCGGTTCCGTAAACCACACTCTGATCGCCACCTACCCCGACTACTTGCTCGCCCCGACCACGACTACGCGCTGCACTCTTCTGCACAGCCTCGCCAGCTAGATCGCGATCCCAGCGTTCCACTTCCCCTTTCCCCCTTTTCAATAAAGGTTTGTCCTGCATTTGATGGTCCTGTCTCTGTTCCTGACAACCTTCCAAGGCAGATGGTTACACAAGATGACAGTGTGGAAAGTTAGGTTCATCCACATCGCAGGTGTCAAACTCAAATCCTTCGGGGCCGCATTCCTGCATGTTTTCAAATGTTTCCTTGTTTAACACCTGTAGAACATGAGGATGAACTGAACCACAGAATTTGAACATCTGATCTGTAAAACACTATTTAGTGTCTTTGTACTGAGCCTTTAAAAAGTTGGATAAACTAATGAGGCAAAATGGCTAAAGGCACAGAGGTTTGCAGAGATGGGACCAAGTCACACATGTGCAAGTCTCAAGTAAGTCTCAAGTCTTAACCTTAAAGTTTCAAGTAAGTCCCAAGTCATTTTTTTCTTGGTCAAGTCAAGTCACAGATTATGTCAAGTCAAGTCAAGTCCTTAAATAGGTCAAGTCCAAGTCAAGTCACATTATTGCAATTTTACCCGCAGAATCTGATCTTAGTAACGTGAAAAGACAAGATATAAGTGACTTTACGTAACCATCATTGTCCAATGTGTCTAACCTGTTTAAAAAAATATGACAATAATTTGGATTTGCACTGTAATTACTGATATTCAGTAAAATACACCATGGAATCAGACAAAAAAGAAATTACCTCAAACAATGATTTATTTACAGCTCAATCGAAATAAATAAACGTCTGCCGACAGTGTCTGACACATTTGAGTTGCAAATATGAAAAAAAAAATCTGAAAAAATTCTGAAAGAAGAAACAAATTAAAGAGCATTAGAAACATTTTATGTTTCAGCTGTAACATCTGGAGACACCAGAGCTCTGTAAACTTCAATTTTCAATATTGTCAGAAAAAATAACAGCTTGTTCTTAGAAAAGGATTACCTCACAGCGAGGATAAAACATTCAAATTGTAGAATTTCACTTGTCTCTGTCTGTCTGCAGAGTATAACAATAGGTCATTCCCTTTTTACAAGTTATTGCACTTGCAAAATATTAGATTCGAGAGGGTCCTGCCGAGCACGATGTGGCCTCATGATGATCCCACCATGGCTGAAAACCCTTTCAACTGGGGCACTTGAGTATGGCACTGAAAGAGCTCTTGATGCAACAGAAAAACGTACAGGGAGGATACCCCTATTTGAATCCCAAAAAGACGGACAAGTCTTTCCACAACAAAGACCAAGATAGTTATTTAATTGTGTCTCTGGACTGCTGGTTGTGTTCTGCTTGCGATGTTTTCTGTACTGTGAGAATAACCCAGTGCTCTCTTCCTGCTGGTCCTCAACCTCTTGGAACCCAGGACTCTGGGGTGTTGTGTCTGGTGGGGCCTCCTGTAGAATCAGATCTAATAAAAACAAAGACAAAAAACAAGTATATTTAACATAAAAGGGCAAGTGCGAAAACAAGCCCATGAATGTTGGAAAGTGAACTTCCTCATTCATTATTTCACAGCTAAGTTTGATATGCTTGCAAAAAAGCTCTAAACATTTATTATTGTTATTTTTACATTTTTTTTTGTGAATCTAAATCTTTTAACGTTCATAGTTTGATCATGGTGACACAAAGACATGCCTAACTGTAGAGCATGTTAAAAATAAAAAATAAATACATTCACTGACCTTTCACCATGTCAGCAATGTCATCCTTTATGTCATCAGGGACAAGCACATCATGCTGAAGCCACATCACGGAGAAAGCTGGGTCCAGGACAGCACTCTGATGTAGAGTGGGTCTGCAAATGGCAGCTCTTCTCCTGGTTCCGCTGATAACATTTTTACATTAACAAAGATCCCCTGAAATCTTTCCTTGAGAGAGTACTGCAGGCCATGGACCATGCTTCCCAGGAAGCGCACTTGCTGTTTCAGTTTCTCCAAGTGGTGGTTTAGTGATAAAACACAGGGGAGAACAGAGCTGACCGTCACAATCTTCTCTCCTTGAGTAAGATCGGTGGCCTCAGCAAATGGCTGTACTACATCACAAAGCTCCTTCATCAGATTCCATTCCCTTACTGAGAGGACCAGCTCGTTGTGGCCTGTGCTCTGAACAACGTTACACAGTTCCTGATGAGTGAATGGGAGCACTGCTTTGACTTGGCCCAAGAGATGAATTCCACCGTGTGTTCACAGCTGCAGGGATCCCTCGCTGCCCGAACCTATCTTCAAATGCATCTTTAAAGGAGCTAGATGTATGTAGGAGAGAGCTCAGTTTGTAGTATTTTGCAAAGGTGCTGTTCATGATGCGTGCATCATTGAAGCCATCACCAACAGTTAACTGCAGCGTATGGGCAAAGCATTGCTGACGTTTGGGGCTTCCTCTGTTGAGTATCTGGTCCAGTCTCCCATTCACCTCTGGATAGGTCTTCCCACAACTCTGTGTCATCCAGATTGTCGTCATCAGCGACCATCTTGCTCTTTTGGAAAACACACTGTAAATGCTCGCTTCATATTTGCGGCATTGTCACAAATAACAAAGTCAAAGTGCTCTGCTTGCAAGAGATGCACAGAGGGAGTGAAAATAATCACCCCACCATACCAGGAATGGTCCTGGCCATTGAACGACCTCACAGGCAGTACGGCAGTGCCATATTTGTAAAAACAGGTTTAGCTATAGAAGACACAGACATGACCGATGACCATGATATCGAAGTCCTATCTGTCGAGCTAAGCAGTGCTGTAGTAACATCTGTCTATAAACCACCACCTGTAGACTTCATATTCCCCCAGCCAATCCCCAAAGTACACAACAAACCACAAATCATTATTGGTGACTTCAACAGCCACAGTTCCAGTGGGGCTACCCTGAAATGAACAAGGATGGAGAAGCAGTTGAGGAATGGCTAGATGCCAACCAACCAAGTCTTATCCATGACCCCAAGCTAGCACACTCGTTCTTTAGTGCTCGCTGGAAACGGGGCAATAATCCAGATCTCGCCATGGTCACAAATAACATCGCTGGACTGTGTAAAAAGACTGTACTGGACCCTATTTCATCAAGCAAACACCGTCCCATCGGGATCCAAATCAATGTGGCTGTAGTCCCAACCATCATGCCCTTCAAAAGGCGCTTCAACTACAAGAAAGCAGACTGGGAAGGATTCACCAATGAGCTAGAAGAAAAGATCAAGAATATAATACCAGTTACCACAAACTACGACCATTTTGCTAACCTGGTGCTGAAAACTGCTCGGAAACATATCCCCCGTGGCTGTAGAGTTGAATATATACTTGGTCTCTCAAAGGACTGTGCAGGACTCTATGACAATTATATCAGCATGTTTGAATCAGATCCCCTCTCAGAGGAGACAACTGCCCAAGGTGACAAGGTGATGAAAAGCATTGCCCAAGAGCGAAGCAAGCCCTGGAACGCTCTTATTGAGTCCACAGACCTGTCAAAAAACAGCAAGAAAGCATGGACACTTATTCAGAAGCTATGGGATGACCCTAAAGCAGCTCCTCAGTGCCCAAAAGTCACTGCCAACCAAGTTGCCAACCAATTGCTTGAAAATGGAAAGAGTAGAACAAAAAAGATCAAGCTGAACCGCAAGAAATACATCGAGGACCCTGCATTTGCAAGACAGCTCACCATGGAAAACTAGAAGGGGGAATCGCTACCCTCAAACCAGGAAAAGCCATTGGACTGGATAACATCGCAACCGAACAGATCAAGCACTTTGGTTACAAGGCCAAGTCATGGCTCCTACAGCTCTCCAATGAGTGCCTGACAAAACACAAGCTCCCCAACATCTGGAAGAAGGCCCACATTATAGCACTGCTGAAACCTGGGAAAGACCCATCTGTTCCCAAGAACTTTAGACCAATCTCACTTCTGAGTCACACCTACAAGCTCTTCGAATGTCTAATACTCAACAGGATAGGCTCCTTTGTTGATGAACACCTCATTCTTGAACAAGCGGGTTTCCGTCCTGGCAAGTCGACAACTAGCCAAGTACTCAACCTCAACCAGTACATCGAAGATGGTTATGAGGTAAGGGATGGTAACTGGTGTGGTGTTTGTTGACCTCTCAGCTGCCTATGATACAGTCAACCACAGACGTCTCCTCAGCAAGATCCTGGAGGCCATAAGAGACATCCGTCTGACAGAGCTGATTGAAAGCATGCTTGAAAACAGGTGCTTTTTTGTTGAACTTGGAGGAAAGAGAAGCAGGTGGCGAAGACTCAAGAATGGCCTCCCACAGGGAAGTGGCTTGCACCACTTCTCTTCAACATCTACACCAACGACCAACCAAAAAGTGCAGACACACGTCGTTTCATCTATGCAGACGATCTTGGGATAGGTGCACAAGCCACTGATTTTGAAATCGGGGAAGACAGACTCTCTAATGCTCTGACAGAGCTAACACCCTACTATGAAGAAAAACACCTAAGTGCAAACCCATCTAAGACACAGGTGTGGGACTTCCACCTGCGAAATTGTGAAGCTAAGCGCCAACTGAAGGTCAGCTGGTCAGGAACCCCGTTGAACACTATGAGCACCCAGTCTACCTAGGGGTAACCCTCTCCTTTAAGACCCACATTGAGAAGACTAAGTGCAAAGTAGCTGCAAGGAACAACATTGTCCGCAAGCTCACTGGCACAACATGCGGTGCTCATCCACAGACTCTGAAGACAACTGCACTTGCTCTCTGCTACTCAGCTGCGGAGTATGCCTGCCCAGCATGGGTGCGAGCTGCCCATGCCAAGAAGCTAGACCCCGCCTTAATGCGTCTTATCACTGGCTGTCTAAAACCAACGCCTCCAGAGCACCTGTACATCCTGGCAGGAATAGCCCTACCAGAGATATGTAGACAAGCAGCAAGCAAGAAAGAGCGGCAACAACAGTCCACTGACCAAAGACATCCTCTCTTTGGCCATGAACCAGCCAAAAGCCGCCTTAAGTCCAGGAAAAGTTTTCTGAAAAGTGTCCCACCCCTCGGAACACAGAGCATAGGCAGGGAAAGAGTCACTCAGTGGGAAGAAAGACTTGACATTCTTCCACCAGAAACTACAATGGAGCTTAAGCGAGGCAATGCCCCCAGGAGCAGACACCAACTATGCAACGTGGAAATCCCTAAATAGACTAAGATCTGGTGTTGGACGTGCAAAAGTCACTCTTGCCAAATGGGGACATCAGGATGATCGGATTGCTGAGTGTGACTGTGGCACTGAACCACAGACCATGCAACACCTCCTCATATGCCCCCTGCTGGAACATCCCTGCACAGCACCAGATTTAGCAGAGTTTAATGAGAAGGGACAGAAATGTGTTCAGCTTTGGATGAACCACATCTAGCCAAGCCTTGTAGCCATGATAAGAAGAAGTCATCCTGTGATCGAATCCTTTGTCCTTTATGGAAACAACCGCCACGCCACTGACGTCACATGCAGTTCAAATTACAGTAATCCCTTGCTACATCGCGTTTTGTTTATCGCGGTTTCACTACATCGCAGATTTTTCAATTTTGAAAATTTGTCAAGAAACCCACATATAAGACGCTCCTGAGTATGTCACCCCCCTCCCCAAATCTATGAAAAAAAAACAAACGAGACTTATCGTCCGAAAAACACGGTGTGTGTGTGTGTGTGTGTGTGTATATATATACACACACCTATTTAGATAAATGAAAAGCACTTACTGGACAGAATGGCTCTTTAAATGATGGACAAAGTTTGAAGTTGTCGTCTGGATGTCTGAAATATTTCTGTTGCATATCTTGCACTGTGCTGTCCGTCTTTTGCCGTCATAAAGGTAGGTGATGACTCGCAGTACCTTTCCCGCTGACATGTTTGTCCAGGTCTGATATAAAGGGGCGTGATTCTCCAATAAACACGTTAGGTACGTAGAGAGGGCACGAAGATCCACTGCTTAGGGATCTTCAAAAGCAGACAAAGCTGTAAATTATTATTTATTGGATAGTAGTGATCCAATCATGACAACGCCATTCTAGGCCTGTGCTCCTACTGTGTTATCGATATTATTTTTTTAAATGTATGATGAATTTTATATTCAAACTGAAAACATAAACTAAATAACACTGAAATAATTCAAGTCATCGTGTCTCAAGTCGAGTCCCGAGTCTTTAACTTCCAAGTCCAAGTTGAGTCTCAAGTTTTTTTATTTTTTGTCAAGTCAAGTCACAAGTCATCAAAACAGTGACTCGAGTCGACTCGAATCCAAGTCACAGTGAGTCGAGTCCCCATCTCTGTTTATTTGTAATGGTTGCGAATAATTACTAACACGTTATGTAAAAATTACTTTTTAAGTGCTTGTATACATATTTTAAAGACATTGTCCTACACAAATAGTTTGGTTTGCAAAATGCCTGGCCACCCATCAAGCTTTCAACTAAATAATCAAACTAATCTTACATCTGCTTCTTACCTCACAATTTGTCAGTTAATCCAAGGATGGACTACACTGTCTAAAACTCAACCCCATCTAAACCAAAAAGTAAGAAGAGCTGCATTGAGTTCTGTTGAACACACAGCTTAGCATTAATGTTATAGCTTTTGGTAATTGCTACAAACTTATTTGCTCAATGTTGTTGACATGGTGGGGGTTGCAGGTCGCAGTGTTTGGTGGTATGTCGCACCACATGCACAGTTGCACAATACCACGTGTTAAGAGTAGTATCGGACACTTCTTAAGTCAGAGTCGCTTGCCTCATCACAACACCCTATTATGTAAGACTTACATTGTACGTTGTACTCTCCATCAGTTACACAGAAGCGAGGGCAGGTTGAAATGTCACTCATTGGCAGGAGACTGGCACAACTCGTCCCCGGTTATTTTATTACAGGGGTAGGCAATTCCGGTCCTCGAGGGCTGGTGTCCTGCATGTTTTATAGGTCTCCCTGCTGCAACACATAGAAAACATGCAAGACACCGGCCCTCGAGGACCGGAATCCGGAATTGCCGACCCAGGTTTTATTATGTGTATTGTATGTTGTAATGGTTTCTGTTAGTGTCTCTGTGTACTCGCCCCTCCCCTCCTGTGTTTGCCCATGATCAGTGTGATCACCCTCACCTGCCTCTCGTTACCTGTCTTGTATTGAAGTCCTGTCTACCCCTTACTCCCCTGTCGGATCGTTCTTGTTTCTTGTCTCTTGACGCATTGTTTGTCTATGTTTCTGTTAGCCAGCCCTGTCAAGTCAAGTTTATTTATATAGCCCTAAATCACAAACAGTCTCAAAGGGCTTCACATAGACAAACAAATTGACAATTATTCTCAAAGCATCCCCTGATCTTGAGCTCCCAAAAGGGCAAGGATAAACTCAAAAAAACCCTACCAAGGGAAAAACGAGGAACCTTGAGAAGGGACCACAGATGGGAGGATCCCCCTTTCAGGATCACCAGGCGGCAATGGATGCAGAGAGAGCACATAAAATACAATTAATAAAAAAAAAAATCAATAAAAAAGTGGATGTCCTCGATTGTCCTGGCAGTGTCTTCGAGGAGGGTAATCCGCTGCAGTTCCTTCATCTTGATTGGCCCACGAGAATCCAGACAGCCACTGTCATCTTGGGTGTCACCTAACCCAGCTGGGGAGGGTGGGGGGGATCAGGGGAGAGAACGAAAACACAAACTCCAGCCGAATCGGCCACTAAAGGTTAATTAAAGGCCATACCATAAAAATGTGTCTCAGTGGCCGAGTAGTAGAGTGTCTGCCCTGAGACTGGAAGGTTGTGGGTCCAAACCCCGGCCAGGTCATACCAACGACTATAAAAATGGGACCCATTGCCTCCCTGCTTGGCACTTAGCATTAAGGGTTGGAATTGGGGGGTTAGATCATCAAATGGTTCCCGAGTGCGGCATCGCTGCTGCTCACTGCTCCCCTCTCCCCCAGGGGATGGATCAAAATCACATGGGGATGGGTTAAATGCAGAGGACAAATTTCACCACACCCAAATGTGTGTGTGACGATGATCATTGGGACTTTGGGACTTTAACTTTAAACGTGTCTTAAATGTTTCTACTGAGGTAGCAGTTCTAATATCCATTGGTAGGTCGTTCCAAAGCTCTGGAGCCCAAATAAAAAATGCTCTGGACCCTGCAGACATTTTTTTGGCCCTCGGGGTCACTAAAAGACTTGCCAACGAAGGTTACGAGATGGAATGTAAGGAACAACTAGGTCGACGAGATATGAGGGCGCTAAGCCATGCAATGATTTATAGGCTAATAGAAGAACCTTGAAGTCACATCTTATATGGACCGGGAGCCAATGTAAGTTGGCTAATATTGGGGTAATGTGATCAAATTTTCTTGTCCGTGAGAGTAGCCTTGCAGCAGCGTTTTGTTCTAACTGTAGACTTTTGATGCTGGACTTAGGAAGACCAGAGAATAATGCGTAACAGTAGTCCAGGCGCGATATCATAAACGCATGTATAATAGTTTCCGCATCACTGGTCGAGAGGATCGGACGAATCTTAGCAATTTTACAAAGGTGAAAAATCGCAATTCTGGTTATATTCTTAATGTGCTTTTAAAAGGAGAGCATTTGGTCAAATTTTAGCCCGAGATTAGTTAAAGTATCGCTCTGAGTGATCGATAATTATAGTGATTGTACTAAGTTCATTTTGTTTTACTTGTAAATCACTTCACTGGTTCCTTTATCTCAAACAATGTATTTTAGGTTGGATTACCTGAAATGTTTCGGCATGTACTTCCGCCTTCATCAGAGTGTCACTGGTGTGGTTGTGACGCGTCTTTATCAGCTGATGGATGAAGGCGTGGCTCCCCTGTCAGATTTGACAGGTGAGTCATGGCCTCCGCTGTCCATTCACCTCTTTGAGAAAAATAAATAAATAAATAAACTCAAAGCATTACTACTCATTGAAATTAAGGTAGACAAAGGTAGGGTACAGAAAGATGAAATGTTCATATCACACGACATCATTTCACTCTTCACAAAAACACCCACAAGGGCCACCATACACATAGTACATGACAGACTATCAGCAGAAAGGACACTCAAGAAATGCACAAATCTAACAGCACAAGACATCACTCAACTACTCCATTTTATCGCCACCTCCACATACTTCCAACACAGAAACAATCTACAGGCAAAAAGAGGGATTCCCCATGAGAGACCCTCTTTCTGCTATCATGTGCAATTATTTTTATGGAGGATTTGGAACAGAAAGCACTCTCAACAGCCCCGGACACATACAAACCCACATGGAGACGCTACGTAGATGAAATTCTAGAAAAAACAAAAACAGGACATGCACAACACCTCACAGACCACCTTGACACCATAGACACCACCGACAACATAAAATTCACCCATGAAGAAGAAACAGATCGATCCATAGCCTTTCTAGACATCAATATACACCACACGGACAATGGAGACATAAAAACAAAGTACACAGAAAACCCCCACACACCGACCAATACCACCTCTGGACATCAGAACATCCCACTATACATAAACTGTCAGTAGTCAGAAGACTATACGAACGCACAACAATAATCACGGACACGGAGGACATAACACAGGAAGAAAAACACATACAAAACGGATTAAAATGTCAGTATCCACAATGGGCAATAACTAAAGGTGCAGAACAGGTAAAAAACAAAAAATACACAACACAGGGGGAAAGAAAAAAGCAAACACGGAAACAAGAACCCAGCGGAATGGTGACGTTGCCGTATGTGAGAGGCATTACGGAACCCATCAAAAGGGCTATGAAAAAATACAACATAAACACACCTATCAAACCACACACAACACTCCGTCAGATACTGGTTCATCCAAAAGACATAATCAACCCGGAAAATAAATCCAACTATATACGAAATACAAATCATGCAATAAATCATACATCGGGGGAGACAGGGAGGAACTTCATCGAGACGAGACTCACTACAGATCGGAGGTCGACCTTTTGGCCGCATGGTGCAGGGACAACAACCTTCTGCTGAACGTCAACAAGACCAAGGAGATTATCGTTGACTTCCGGAAGGGTCACACCCACCACCTGCAGCTGACCGTCGACGGTGCTGTGGTGGAGAGAGTGAGCAGCATCAGATTCCTGGGGGTGCACATCAGTGAGGACCTCTCCTGGACCACCAACGCTGCGTCGCTGGCGAAGAAAGCTCAGGGCCGCCTGTACTTTCTGCGGAAACTCAGGCGAGCAAGTGCTCCTCCCGCCATCATGTCCACATTCTACCATGGCACCATTGAGAGCGTCCTCTCCAGTTGTATCGCTGTGTGGGGTGGTGGCTGCTCTGAGTACAACTTGAAGGCCCTGCAGCGCATAGTGAACACTGCAAGTAAAATCATCGGGGCTCCACTCCTCTCCCTGAAGGACGTTTACGCCTCCCGTCTCACCCGCAAGGCGGCCGCGATTGTGTGTGATGAGTCACCCCGCTCACTCTTTGTTTGAACTTCTGCCCTCTAGGAAGAGGTACAGATGCCTGCGCTCCCACACCACCAGACTCAGAAACAGCTTTGTACTCCAAGCTATCCGGATCTTGAATTCCCTCCCCCCTCTGCTGCATGACGTCCTGTGCTTTTGCGCTATGTCTGCTCTCAGCACGCTTTCTCCATTTTGCTTCTCTTATTTGTCTATTTATTTATTTATTGTTTATTTATTTGGGTTATTTGCTTATTACTTATTTGTTGCTCTTGTCTGTTCGTTTTTACTCTTTGTGCTATTTGATTGTGTTGTGTACTGTGTCTAGTCACCGTGGGACTGTGGGAAACGTAATTTCGATCTCTTCGTGTGCCTTAACGTGAAGAAATTGACAATAAAGCAAACTTTGACTTTGACAAGGAAAACAGAACACAAGAAGTGTGAGAAGGAGACAGCAACAAGACAAACAAGAGCAATAAAGCAACAAGCAGAACATGAACACTACAAGTCAGCCATTACCGACCACTGCAAAAGAGAAAATCACATCATGGACTGGGAAAAGGCCAAGAGCCATCCCCACCGAAGAAAATAAACATCAGCGTTTTATCAGGGAGGCCATCGAGATCCGTAAGCGGGGCCCGAGGACCATCAACAGGGACGAGGGAGCCTACATGCTCTCTACCACCTGGAGCAGCATTTTGGAGAGGTGAATGGACAGCAGAGGGCGTGACTCACCTGTCAAATCTGACAGGTGAGCCATGCCTTCATCCATTAGCTGATAAAGACGCGTCACAACCACACCAGTGACACTGATGAAGGCGGAAGTACACGCCGAAACATGTAAGGTAATGCAACCTAAAAGACATTGTTTGAGATAAAGGAACCAGTGAAGTGATATAGTTAGAGTGGCTTCCTTAAATAAGTGTTGATAACGAGCTGGACCAATTATCAACATCTCAGTATTATCTGGGTTAAGACGAAGGACAACAGTCCCGCGGGTCTGTCATCAATAACGGCATATATAATTGAGTGTCATCCGTGTCACATTGAAAACTAATATTATATTACGTCCCCAAACAGAATCATAGAAATATTAAATAGAATTGGTCCGAGTACCAATCCCTGTGGGACACCACATGTAACATTATGGAGCTCAGAGGACGCATTGCCATGGACCACCTGGTGCGTCCTGTCTGATAGATAGGAATAGAACCAGCCTAGTGCTGACCCTGAAATACCAACACAGCTTTTGAGATACCCTAATAAAATATTGAATTCTACAGTGTCGAAGGCAGCACTAAGATCGACTGTGTACGTACACAGGGCATGTGATGCGTCAGTGCAGTAGTGTTGGAGTAGTAGTGCCTGTAGTTTGTGCATGCTGTATGCTGCTTCTCCTTGCCACTTTTCTGCTTTCAGCTACCGCCACCGGCTAGCCCTCTGTTTCCGGGGGTGAAAAGAGGAGCTGAGTGCATAAGCCTCCTCCGCCGGTACACAGCCTCTCCATTGCCAAGACTTGCACACGCCTCCTCGTGGCCACACACGGTAACTGGCACCTTGCGGTCCCAGGCTAAGTTGTGCAGGATCTCGGAGCAGCAGTGGGCCCCAGAGATGTGGCATGTAGGCCCACCGGTGTGTGGACACGCCCTACTGTCCATCAGCCACAGTCCCTGCTGTGGGTAAACAGCCCCAGCTTTGGGTAAATAGTGAAGACCTCAACGGCGGACCAGGCTGACCTAAGGGGAGGCGTCACAACGGCTGGGAAAGCGGATGAAGGCTGCAGCAGAAAAGGGTCACCAGTCGTCTTGGTCTCCTTGCCACTGGATTCTGACCACAATCTGTCAAGGACAGTGTGGTTACAGTCTGTGCACCAGTCTCCCCACGTTACACAAAGTCACGCACAAGCGTCTTTTTCAGGGAATCCATTTTACATCCCAGATTAAAGTCCTGCGGCGACCAGTAAGTGGCAACGGGGGCGGGATTGTAAAGTCTGGAAGCCCCTAGTCACAAGATGGCACATCAGGCGGTGGATGTTAGATGATCGTTGGGCTCTTGGACCGAGGCAGAAAGAGCTCTTGGGTAGCTGCATCCACGACTGAGCAGCCCTTTTTAGGATCCACTCTGCTCACCCCTGACGGGGAAGGGGCTAGAAAAGGTGCCCTAAACATAGCCTGCCTCAAACCTCCCAACTGGATTACCGCGTTCAGAGGGATCACCAATATGCGGTCAAAAACACAGAAACATGAATTTTGGAGCATGGAATGTGCGCACACTAATCGACAGTGTAACCAGAGATAGGCCGGAGAGGAGAACTGCCATCATTGCCATGGAACTGAGAAGATGCCGGATTGACATAGCTGCTCTTTCAGAAACCCGATGTGCAGAGGAAGGTCATCTGAAGGAAGAAAAGGGTGAATACACTTTCTTCTGGAAAGGAAAGGCCACAGATGAGCCTAGGATCCATGGGGTTGGCTTTGCCATCAAGAACCAACTGATCAGTCATCTCTCTGAACTCCCGGTGGGAATCAGTGAGCGCCTGATGACCCTCCGTCAGGTGCTGGCCAACAACCAGACGGCAACAGTTCTTAGTGCTTATGCACCTACCCTCGTTTCCGATGAGGAAAGAAAAGAGGCCTTCTATGCCTGTCTGGATGAGGTATTGTCAAAAATCCCCAAGGAGGACAAGATTATTATATTGGCAGATTTCAATGCCAGAGTGGGCCGTGACCACCACCTCTGGAAGGGCACCATTGGAAAGGAAGGCATTGGAAACATCAACTCCAACGGGGTTTTGCTTCTTAGCAAATGTGCTCAATACGACCTTACCATCACCAATACCATCTTTCGCCAGAAGAACAAATTCAAGGGCTCATGGAGACACCCTCGCTCTAAACAATGGCATCTTATTGACTATGTCATTGTCAGAGCCAGGGATCAGCGCAACGTGAGCATCACAAAAGCCATGATAGATTCAGAGGCCTGCTGGACAGATCACCGCCTGATACGATCCACAATGTCCATCAGACTCAAGAGGAAGAGGAGACTGCAGAAGAAGTTGAGCCGGCCGAGACTAAACCTTGAGACCCTGAACAAAACTTCCGCCCTGCAGCTGTTTCAGACCTCTCTTGGAGAAAGCCTCAATCAGGAATACCCTGACGACATTGAAGAACACTGGAGCCTGCTCAAGTCTTCCATCCTTGATACCTGCAGTGCCACTCTCGGGCACAAGTCCAGAAAGCATCAGGACTGGTTTGATGAGAATGACAGAGAGATAGAACAGCTCATCTCCAAGAAAAGGGAAACCTTTCGCGTCTGGCAAAATGACATCACCTGCAAAGCAAAGAGACAGGCTCACTCCAGAGCCAAGGCTGACGTCCAGAGCCGGGTGAGACAGATTAAAAACTCCTGATGGACTGAAAGGGCACTAGAAATCCAGAGTTTGGCAGACTCTGGTGACACCAGAGGCTTTTTCAGCGCTACTAAGGCTGTCTACGGGCCAAGCCATCGCGGCCAAAACCCCCTACGCTCTAAAGACGGGCAGGAGCTGTTGAAGGACAATGAGTCCATAAACAACCGGTGGAGAGAGCACTTTCAGGAACTCCTCAACCGTGACAGCACAATTCAGTCAGATCTTCTCAGTCATATCCCTCAGAGTCCCATCAGGGAAGACATGGGTGAACCTCCCACATTAGCAGAGGTCCAAGACGCCATCAGGAGCCTGAAGAACAACAAGGCCTCTGGGCCAGATGGGATCCCAGCCGAGGTGGACCAGAGCTCCAGCGCCACCTCCATTCCCTCTTTTTGAAGGTCTGGGAAAAAGAAGTACTCCCCTCGGAGCACAGGGACGCTCTGATAGTGCCCATTTTCAAGAAAGGGGACAAAGCGTATTGTGGGAACTATAGGGGCATCTCGCTCCTTTCAACAGTTGGCAAAGTACTTGTTCGTGTTCTTGCCAATCGCCAACTGCCATTGTCTGAGGAAGTTCTCCCAGAATCGCAGTGCGGTTTTCGCCCATCTAGAGGCACTGCAGACATGATTTTTACAGCACGCCAACTCCAAGAGAAATGCCGTGAACATAAACAGCCTTTGTTCATGGCTTTTATAGACCTGACAAAGGCCTTCGACACGGTGGATCGCCAGGCCCTCTGGAGCATCCTTCTGAGGTATGGTTGCCCAGATAAATATGTCAGAATACTGCGATTATTACATGACGGAATGACAGCCACAGTGCTCAACAACAGCTCTTTGACTGAGCCTTTCACTGTAGAGACAGGGGTCAAACAGGGATGCATCATTGCACCCACCCTGTTCTCTATCTTCATTGCCACCATACTCCATCTCATTGGCAAAGAACTACCACACGGAATCCCAATTTGGTACAGAACTGATGGCAGGCTCTTCAACCTTAACAGGTTCAAAGCCAAAACCAAGATCAGAACCACCACGGTCATGGAGCTCCAGTATGCAGATGATAATGCCATTGCAGCACACTCTGCACAAGACCTCCAGGGCATCCTGAACTCCTTTGCTAAGGCATACAGAGCCCTGGGTCTGACCGTGCACACCAAGAAGACCCAGGTGCTACATCAACCCCCACCCAACCAGCCATCTACTTTGCCCATCATAAATGTGGACAACACTGCACTTGAATATGTCCACCACTTCCCCTACCTCGGCAGCCTCGGTCCGTGAGCCCCGAGTGGGCAAAAGAAACGTTTCAAGGACAACCTCAAAACCAATCTCAAGAAATTCCAAATAACATCTCAGGACTGGGAGCGCATCGCCTTGAACAGGAACCTCTGGAGGGCAGCGGTGCAAGAAGGTGCAGCACATCACGAAAAGGAACTCCGCCGTGTCGCAGAAACCAAATGACAACTCCGTAAGGAAAGACAAAAACAGGCTCCAGCACACCCACAACCCATCACCACTTTCTCCTGCCCATACTGCACAAAAGTATGTGGATCCCCGATCGGCCTCTACGCCCACCTGCGGACCCACAAGTAGACAACCCTGAGAAGAAGACTGTCATACTCGTCTCGAGTGACCGCCGATGATGATGATGATGACTAAGATCGAGTAATAACAATCCCGATGAAGTGTTTGAATCCATAGCTATAAGGAGATCATTAGTCACTCTAGCAAAGGCTGTCTTGGTGGAATGATTAGCTCTAAAACTAGACTGAAAAGATTCATATTGATTATTGACGATCATGTAATCAATAAGCTGCTGCGCTACTACTTTTTCAATATGTTTTGCTATGAATGGGAGGTTTGGAACTGGCCAATAATTACTGAGACAGTCCGGGTCGAGATTTGGTCGCTTTAGTAGTCCCCAGTCCCAATGATCATCGTCACACACACATCCAGGTGTGGTGAAATTTGTCCTCCGCATTTAACCCATCCCCATGTGATTTTGATCCATCCCCTGAGGGAGAGGGGAGCAGTGAGCAGCAGCGATGCCGCGCTCGGTAACCATTTGGTGATCTAAGCCCCCAATTCCAACCCTTAATGCTCAGTGCCAAGCAGGGAGGCAATGGGTCCCATTTTTATAGTCTTTGGTTTGAACCCACAACCTTCCAGTCTCAGGGCGTACACTCTACTACTAGGCCACTGAGTGGTTTAATGATAGCGGTTTTAAAGGCTGTTGGCACTATCCCAGAGGAGACAGACAGATTAATTATATTTAAGACAGACGGTCCTAAAATTTGAAATAATTCTTGAAATAGTTTGGCTGGAAGCGGGTCGAGTAAACATGTTGTTTGTTTGAATGGTCATCTTGATCTCATCCCTAATGGATTCAATCTTTCGAACAAAAAATTTCATGAACTCGTCAGCTGAGTGGAAGGAGCTATCGGGGGTTGGCTGGCGTAGTGTTAGCTTTGCCACTGTATCAAATAGGTATATAGGATTGTTTTTATTGAGATTAATAATTTGCGAGAAATAATGAGTTTTTGCTAAAATAAGCGAATCTTTATATTTCAGGAGGCTGTCACGCCATGCCTGATGGAAAACCTCAAGTTTGGTTAAACGCCATTTGCTCTCCTGCTTTCTACATAATTGCTTCAGCGTACGTGTTTCATCTGTGAACCACGGAGTAGGCACTCTACGGCGGGTTTTCACACGTAGCGGCGCCACAGAGTCAATAGCATTTAACAATGTCGCATTGAATTCATTTGTAAGATTATCAATAGAGCTGATATCTGCGGTAAATATGGCAGTTGCCGGCGACAGTAACTCAGATAGCGCAGTTGCAGTCATGGAGTTAATATTACAGCTGCTATAATTCTGAGTGCTCTCTTGTCTTTGACAAAGAACTAAAATTTCAAATTTTATTCAGCAATTATCAGACAAAACAGTAGTGTATGGCAGTACTGTTATATTTGAGGTTGTCAGTCCTCGGGATAATACCAGATCTAAGGTATTTCCATTCTTATGTGTTGCTGCCTGTATGGCTTGAGTAAAACCAAATGTATCAGTTAAAGTCTGAAACGACGAAGTAAGTGGCTCTGACGGTAAATTCATGTGAATATTGAAATCGCCCATGATTATTATATTATCCGCATTTGTCACTAAATCAGCCACAAATTCTGAAAATTCATCCATGAAGCCAGAGTAAGCCCCGGGTGGACGGTAAATAACAGCAAGATAAAATGACGGTAAAGCGGTGGATCGAACAGTCAAATGTTTTTAATACGTTAATCGAACGAGGCCTAAATCTAAGATCGGAATTAGATATGAGAGCGACAACCCCACCCTTTTTTCGATGACGCACCACATGTGAGCTCACAAAATTTGGAGGCGAGGCCTCATTAAGCAGCAGCAGTTCATTACGGTTTAACCAGGTCTCATAAAGACCAAAAGCGTTTAGATTATGTTCCGTGATGAGGTCATTAACAAGTACTGCTTTTGTATGAAGTGGTCTAATATTCATAAAACCGAGTTTAAGTGTAATCGGCCCATCAGGGTTCGTATCTATCGAAGGATTTTTAAACGAAATGCAAGTAAGATTATGTTCTCTAGGCCTGACATCACCTCTCAAATGTTTATTAGCGCGGTGGGACAATAGGCCGTAGGAATTTGATAGTATTCGGTACACTTGTAATATTATCTGAAACAGGCACCGTTTCAGCAGTGATATCGGTCGGGGTGGAGTGATTGGATTTGTCTACTACCTCAGTCGAAAGTGTGTCCACGTGTACTGTAGCACTATTCAAACTGTGAGACTCTAGTCTACACAAGGAGCTATGTGCATGCTGGGAGACTAGCCGAGTGCTAATTAACTTTAACTTAACAGACTCCAAACCCATCCCAACAGGTGATCAAGTCAACTGTGCCCCGGCCTGCTCTAAAGTGACCTGTCATGAATGGCTCAAACAGTAATCTATATTCCTTGAAAGAGTGAAGGCACCTTCACGGTTAGGATGAAGGCCGTCCTTCCTCAGCAGATCGGGGCGGCCCCAGAAGGAGGACCAGTTATCTATAAAATACAGTCCCTGCTTTTTACAGAACCCAGCCATCTATCGATTAAGCGAGACTAATCTACTAAACCTCTCATCAGTGCCGCTCCCAGGCAGGGGGCCAGAGACAAATACTCGATGCCGACTCATCTTTCTGGCGAGATCACAAGTCCTCGCTATGTTTTTCTTTGTGATCTCTGATTGCCTCATCCTAACATCATTGGCGCCGACGTGTATCACTATATTCGAGTAGCTAGTGTTGTTGGACCTACACTGTTGACTAGGCCTATTGCGTGTCAGCTCTCTAAGATTAGCTTCTATGTCGGGTGCTCAGTCACCTATGACCAAGGTGCGAGGGCCAGTAGACCGAGATGACTGAAAACCTGAAAACGGCCTAAGTGACGGGAGACTTAAAAAAAAAAAAGAAAAAAAAAAGAAAACGCTGCATGAAGTGTGGTGCAATTCTTGATCTTTGGAGTATTTTGGCCATGTCACAACACATAAAAACTTCAGTGCTGTCCTGTAACTTTGCAGGATGCCAGTTTTGAAATGTTTTAACTGGTTCTTTGTTCTTGCCACATTGAAAAAATCAAAGGGTCAAGTTAGGAACATTCTCGTCGTGACCCAGTTAATCTGTAAAGAGACCAATCCTAACATTACACGTCAAAACAGTCCAACCAATTGCGATCTTGTGGGTGGCAAAAGGATAAGGGGCCTGGGAACGGACGGATCAGTCGTGTGAGTGTTGCACTCCGGCTTGGCCCACACCATGGCAAATCATGACAACCTAGGCCTGGATCTGCAGACGGCCGCCTACGTCAACGCCATCGAGAAGCTTGGAGAACATATCAGCGTACCACCTGCTCATGTCGGTGCAGGAGAGTCTGGAGAGGAAATTTGGCAAGCAAAGCGGACCCATCCCCATTGTGCCCACCGCTGACTTCCAGGCCAGAGTCTGGTGCCTCCGATAAGGAGAGGGCGCCCAGACCATCGAGCATATCCTTAGCGTGCCCCTTATCATGCAGCCTGAACAATGCTGACTTGCTGAATGTGAATCAGAACACCCTAGAATGGTTGGCTGTTTGGCGTGACAAGCTATGATCATGACTGTGAAAAAAAAGATACCAGTCAATCTCTCATCATTATTTATTTCTGTACAAAAGTCTCAAAAGACAAACATTAACGTCAGGCTCCAATTACATACAACACATTCATTTTGTTTCGCATATGCAAGTTTGCAAGAGGTTGAAACATTGATCTATTACCTCGACATGTACACAGAGGAAAGCAACAATGTTACAACTCAGATGATGTTCATTGCAGATGTGGATTGGTGGAGTCTGTACAATAAATAAGTATAAAATATATGCCATATCTGTGGAATTTTTAAAACAAGTCAAACATACAAAACACTGAATTACTCCTACAGCCTCCGAAAAAAGACCAGCTATTTCGGCAAAGGTAGGGTCCAGATTGGAACAAATGTTTCTGCAGGACTTTTAAATAAGAAAATTACATCTATAAAAACTCCATCGTTTGACATTTAGTGGATTCTTTAGTTATGGGCCTCTTGCTTGTTCAACACTAAAAATACAGAGCAATGTATCACATATACAAGCTACTATTACACAACCCTGCATTGGATGCTAACAATCACTATATTTTTCTTTTTGCTGAGTAATTGAGTTTAATAACATCGACATTTAGGACCCTTGTTTCACAGATTACCAATAGCCACACTTTCATGGAAGGATGCAGATGATACACATTTCATTTTGTTTTGACAAAATCTTGCTTATAATATTGATGTTGAAGAGGTCGCTGGTTGACATCATAGAAATCCAACACACAGTTGCAACAAAGAAGAAATGTCAGCGACCAAGACGCAAACTGTTGGAGATGTTCTGACTAACTCATTTTGCAAGAACCACACGAGAGACAGTATGCCCTTTAAGCACTTGCAAGCGGAGAGCTAGTCCGTTACTGTAGGTACAGCAATGTTCAAACAGACTCTGCCGTTAGTCTCTTACAAGAGCATATTTATTGAGAACAAGTAGGGTGGGGGTGACATTTGACATGTTTGGTGGTCACCTCAGCAAATGGTTAATCAGTGCAGAGGGTCCCAGTTGGTGGTCACCTCAGCAAATGGTTAATCAGTGCAGAGGGTCCCAGTTTATTGTTTTACGAGGTGTGGAAATAAAACCTAGTGGAGCATTTTAGATGACTAACTAAACAAGGATGTTTCCACACTATTTGGAAAGTTTCAACAACTGAATGGTTAAACTTTTCAGGGTCAAGGAAAGGTAAAAGGTTCAAACAAAGTTCATCATTGTAGTCTACATCCCAACATAATCATACGATCAAGATAGTTTATAAACCCTAACATATACCCAGCAGATGAGTGCTTTTAAATGTAAAGCACATACGCATAGATTTGTCTTTTTCCATAAGTAATATTTAGCTTGACAAAAATAAACTTTGTTGTTATCTAAGCTTCAGCTTTCAACTGAACTCTGGAGTTTTAGACGCTTAAAATATCTGACAAGCGTGGCCAACCAACCATCATCTGAGCAGCTTCTTAGCTTTCTTACACAGCAAAAAGGCTTTCACCTTGAACCAGCATGTGTCTTCTGACAATAACTCCTCAGGGGCATGTTATGCAAAATGCGCACAGTTAAATTGCCATATGTTTGACCAGCAGGACTATAGTAATGATTAATGTGCTCGTGATAGAAGTGCAGCATCTCAAACTTCCCGTTAATGTACGAATTCTACGTCGAGTTTAAGCCGTCTAGTAATGAGGTGGTCTCATAGTCATCCTGGACAATGCTTCCCATTCTCAACACAGCCAAGCAAACAATTCCTCTTCAAAAACACACCACTTGGACCTGGACCACAAAAGTCTATAGTCAACGTTGTCTGAGTGAGTATGTGTGTGTATTTTTTTGTTTTGATGATATTGCAGCCACATAGGCTCTTTGTTGTTCTTCCTGTTCTGCCTGTCACTCATAGCTTCATTTTCTGGACAACAGGGATTGGCAGGACCTGGTGGATCTTGGCTCTGTTGGGGTCCACTTCCAATCGAATCCAGTCAGGGTGGAATGAGCCCTTGAAGCCTACAAACGCCAATTTATCTACAGGAGGAAAACATTGAAGAGGGTGTGAGGACCTGACGTGAAGATTGTTGCTTCTAAGCAAGCTTCTTCTGGCTTGCGTGTCCAAAGCTGTTGAGTGGGTCTGGTTATTTTAGTCTCCTCTTCCAGTCCAAAACCACAAATGATTGTAGCACATAGTAAGTCTCAGTTCATAGATTATACCTCAGAGGGAAACTTTTCCTTTGCCAATGCAGGGCTCGAGATTAACTTTGTAACCTGACATTTTAGGGGCGCAAGTAGAAGATTTGTGTCAAGCAAGGGCTAGAGTAAATATCAAAGTGTAAATATTCATCCCACTTATTTACACTATATTACTGAAATGTGGAGTACGGGTTTGTCAGCAACAAAAAAATATTCAAGAATAGTTCTTTCATTTCAACCAGCAAATTACTGGTTGCCTGGGTGCGAGTAGATGGAAATTGCAGTTTCTCTGTCTCAAAGTTTGAGAGGCAAAATGCCACCATTTTGGTGCGACATGTTTACCTTTAATGTGTGAGGAATCCCTTGAGATAACATGTTCAGAATTGGCGTATTATAAATAAAATGTACCTAACTTGAATTATGATGTCTATTCATCATCTTTTACACAGATGTCAAACTCAAGGCCCGGGGGCCAGATATGGCCCGCCACATCATTTTATATGCGGAGACAAATTGTGCATCAAATTCATCATTACTAGAATTGCAAATTGTCTTCACTGTTAATAATATAAATTTTTTAAAATATTTGACCAGTTTTTACTCATCTGATATGAAAACAAGTTATTTGTCAGTTTGTTTTGTAGCTTTTACTGTATATAATATGAGGTGCTCATACATTTATTTGGGTTGACAGTCATAATGGCCCTCCTAAAGAAGCTATGACTACAATGCGGCCCACAAAAAAAAAAAAAAAAAATTGACACCTATGATCTAGTATCTAAACAAATGCTCTGTGCTTTCCAAATATTGTCAGATATGAATGTATGGATGCCCGAGTTTGGCATTTATTATTTTATGTCCTGAAACAGCATCACTCACTGTAAATTAGCAGACTGCTATTTTAGTAAACATTAAGGTTAACACAACACATTTAATTGAGAAACAAATCATATTTTGTTGTCAGAAATTACCTTTCAATGGCTTTCCTGAGTGCGCTCCAAGTCGCTCCAATACTTTGGTCCATGGACCTCTTGTTATCAGATGGCCTTTTGATGTCAGGAGAACAACAGAACTGGAGAAAGCATAGGACAAAATAACAATAATAAAGAAACCGTGGTTCAAGTCACTCCAATTAATCATGTTTCACAAACTTGAGTAAGGAAAATAATCATTTCAGTTGGATATTTTTACTTCAGTTCATTATGAATCAAAGATTTCTGTATTGTGTTGCTGGAGACATTGCAAAGCCTGCTCTTACCCATCTTTCAGTCCACTGATGTAGTTGTTTATCTGCGCAGGCACACCCTGAAGGATTGAGTTCCTGAAGGCTTTGCTCGCTATCACCTTACCATCATGCCCATCGATTACGGTTAACTGCACGCCATCTTCTGGTTGGTATAATTTCCGGCCATTCACCTGTCATTGCCAGTCATTCACATAACTTTTTTAAGTGCTACTACACACTGTTCAGCATCATCTAATCAGATTCTTAAAAGCAATGTTTGTAAATATACACTGTATTCTAAAAATAGAAGGTATATTAAATAAGGAAGAAAAAAGGAAAAAGTCTCAGCAGTTAGTAATTCAGGGTTACATGAGGCAAATGTGTGCTACTTTGAATACTTAAACATACATATGAACTGATATTAAGGTTTAGTACTACTTTCTCTACCTCAGTCATTAGCATTCCATTGGCTTTTATAACTAGTCAAGAGAACAGGGCCCAATTCAGAAAAGGTCCTTGGAGGACCCAGATTATGTATCATTTCCACTAATCTGCGCAATGAATGGAAAATAGTTAGGTGGTTTGGTGTAGCCTAATGTGCATTTCTGAGGTGGGGCAAACCTGAGCAAACAGACAATTTGAAGGAACCAATCAGCAAAGAGCGGCATGACTTTGAGGGGGGGAAAAAATCTATCTTCCTTTGAAATAAATGCTTCCAGTGCCATCAACACCTGATACAACATTGGGTCTGGTTTACCAAGCTCCATGAATGAATTGAAATTTAGGGAATAGTAGTAAAACAAAATAACATTAAGCATTGAGCACAAATTTGAACATAATACCTTGGTCCCACAGCTCAAATCCTAAAATATGACCATGTATTTGTACTGAATTATAATTCAAAACTAACATTTGTAACATTTTGCAGTGTATGCAAATCTTAAGTCAGAGCCGTGAGGACAAACTCCAACGCAAAGGAAAAAAAAAATTACCTCCGTAAAGGCAAAGTCCTCCTTAATGTGGAAAAAACGAGTATTATAGGACTCTAGTTTGACTTCCAGTAAGTGCTCTGGTGAGTGCTGAAACAAACAAAAATAAATATAATGAGACAATTTTGACATTTGAGAGAGACCGAGTTGCCACAATAAGACAAGAAATAAATAGATATACATCTGACTTTTGTATAAATAATTTTTTTATTTATAAATTATTTTATAAAATCACTACTTCAATCAAGATCAAGTATTAATGTCAGTGTTGGTTCCTAATAATTAGTGCATGTTTACCTCTTGCTGGCGATACAGGTTCTAAGCTCATATACTTGCAATAATAAAGTATTTCTCTCTCTCTCTCTGTCTCTCTCTCTTCATCTATCTATCTATTTATGATTTTTAATTGGAATCTTCACTTTGAACATTAAAAGCACTTATATGCTTGCCCACAATTTTTAATTTTAGATGATTTTTCAGATGACAAACCCATTTCAGATGAAAATAAACCTAAGACTGTTGAACTACATTCAGCAAGCCAACATGTTCATTATCAAACTTTCCAAAATATTTGTATAATGTCTACTCCACCATAACTTGAGCATTTGAATATTATTTGAGTATGAAATCTATTTTTTCCCATTTCTCACCAGTCTGTCATTTGGGATCTTCCTGGGCATTGGCACATCTACGACAGGCAGCTCAGCATGTTTTGGATAGGCCTGTGCCATGCAATTGCTGGGTGGACTCCCTTTAGGGATGACTGCTGTTATCTTTACCCTCTCGCATCCTTTGAGGGAGCAAAAGGCAAATTGCTCCTTGTCATTATGAGCCTGAACCTTCAAGAAGAGCAGCCTGCAAAATACATCACAACAAAACACAGAACCACCAGTTAGTTTGGAAGTATTAACATGATTAAAATCAATGCTCTGTCTGTAGTTGTGTGTGTGTGTGTGTGTGTGTGTGTGTGTGTGTATATATATATATATATATATATATATATATATATATATATATATATATATATATATATATATATATATATATATATATTAAAGGAATATAAGAGTTTGAGCTTAAAGTAGTTCATTAGACATCCTGTGTATGAGAGTATGAAACTGTAAAGTGCTGAGTGTGTGACGGTGGGAACAAAACAAGACATGTGGTGCAAGGATGAATGAGAATGGAATGTTCCAGAACAAAAGATAACCCAGGAGCAGCAAGGACGACAAGATAACCCAGGGCCAGCTGGTGGATAACAACTGGTGACCCTGTATGGAAAACTACAACCAGGAGGAGCGAGCAAGTGATTCTGCAGGAGAAGAAAGACCAATGAGAGCAAGCTAAAGTTAACTGCAGTATACACATAGCCAATAGAGTAATGACAGAATGCCTTTGTTGATGTTCCATTTGCATATTGTGTAGTATAACTCATGGCTGGGCAACTCGAAAGTAGAGTACGTCTGCTGGTGGCAACAGAGGTGTACAGAGGTGTATTGAGAGGGACCCGAGACCCAGGGGCATGTATTAGATCTGTGTGTTAGGAATAAATCCACTCGTGTGTGAAAATGCTGGCTTCCTGATACCTTTCTATTGCAGAACGAGCGTGCATATTGTTGGATGAGTGGCAGTTGGGTAAGGTCACAAATTGGAGTCAGATTAGTAACTTGAGTTTATGTTAAATTAGAAATAAATCCCAACAATTTATGGTGACCCCGGCGTGATGCAAGAGAGGTAAAAGAAGTCCGGGACTTCGATAAAAACCACAAGAGTCCGGGACCCACGTCCACACCAGGTGACGACCTGATAAATATATATATATATATATATATATATATATATATATATATATATATATATATATATATATATATATATATATAAACACACACACGTATATATCCATCCATCCATCCATTTTCTGAACCGCTGGAGCCTATCCCAGCCTTCTTCGGGCAGCAGGCGGGGGACACCCTGAATTAGTTGCCAGCCAATCGCAGGGCACACATAGACGAACAACCATCCGCACTCACACTCACACCTAGGGGCAATTTGGAGTGCTCAATCGGCCTACCAAGCATGTTTTGGGGATGTGGGAGGAAACCGGAGTGCCCGGAGAAAACCCATGCGGGCTCGGGGAGAACATGCAAACTCCATACAGGGAGGGCCGGAGGTGGAATCGAACCCGCACCCTCCTAACTGTGAGGCGGACGTGCTACCCTGTCTGTCTGTCCGTCCGTCCGTCCATCTATCTATCAGTACAAAATGTCGATGTCTATACACATAGTTATATTGCATATATGATGTTATTAAGAGGTAGATTAGGACACTTAAGTTCTCCCTTTGCGCTAAATTATGCAAAAATTTTTACATTTTTACTACATTTTTAGTTCGAGCAACTACCGTAATTTTTGGACTATAAATCGCGGTATTTGTCATAGTTTGGGTGGGGGGCGACTTATGTGATTTTTTTCACAAATTTTCAAAATTCAAAAATCCGCGATGTAGTGAAACCGTGATAAACGAACCGCAATGTAGCAAGGGATTACTGTCATTTGAACTTCAAGTGACGTCACCCGTGCTGCGTGGCGGTTGTTTACATAAAGGGCAAAGGATTTGATCACGGGATGACGAAGGGCCCCACGTACTACCGGCATCATTTGCGACTTTGTTTGTGACACGGAGGACGAAGAGTTTGAAGGATTTAATGATTTGGAGTAACCGAAGGTTTGAAAAACTATTATGGCTTTTACGCACGCCCGGTCCTTCTCGACGGGAGCTCTCGTTCATCTCTGTGGATGGAAGTCGGGCGCCGGCGCTTGGCCGGGTGGCTGTCCGGGGACGGTGGATGGGGCTCGGACATGGCTTTTACGCACGACCGGTCATACTCTATGGAGTTTTCTTTCACCTCCGTGGCTGGAAGTTCAGTAGTTGTTGGCTCGTTGAACTTTTGTTTAGTTAAATAAAGAGCCGTTTACCAAACCCATATCTTTCCTGGTACTTTGTTAACGCTACAATACAGTTATATTCTAGATCTCGGCAGTGCACGCGCGGCGTTGTTGACATAAATATACTAAATATATATAAATATACTTTATATATCGTTATATGGGTCTGTGGAATCATGAGAAATGCAACTTACAACGGGTCCGACGTCAGCATACGCGGCGCATACATTGCATTGTTTACATAAAGCACGATAGATGGATTTTATGAATTGGAGTGACACAGATAGTTTGATAAACGTGTTATTTATGTAATACTTACTTGAATAACTCTGAATGTTACATCAGGCCCGTTCTCAGCTCCTCGTTTGTGTATATGTCACGTTAGCATACCGTATCGTTTAGCCTGTTGTTGCTGGTTCATGTCTGTTTTTGGTGTTGGATTTTGACAAATAAATTTGCCCCAAAAGTGCGACTTATACTCCGGTGCGACTTATATATGTTTTATTTTCACTTTATTCTGCATTTTATGGCTGGTGCGATTTATACTCCGGAGCGACTTAGTCCGAAAATTACGGTAATTTAAACACTATCATATTAAAGAGACAACATAGATATGAAACATTTATTGGATTTACTTATTTCTTTCAATGAACAAAAACCAACATCAAACACTACTATTGATCATATACAAACTGATGGAAGCATTTTACGTGCAGAAACCCATCACTCCAAATCACTCAAAGATAACATCGTTTATGGACAGTTCCTCAGACAAGTTATGTCAGAGGGGGTAATTAGGAGAAGCAAGAACCTTATTACTGTGGTGTCTTCGCTGTAGCCATTGGGGAACCTAAGCTTGCAAGTAAAAATTGGTTGCCCCGAGAGGTCAATTGTAATTATAGTGTTTTTGGGGATATTTGAATGGACATTCATACTCACCCACCATGTTAATTATTTTTTAATTAATTTTTGAATTTGTTTCTGAACACGTTATATGCAAATAGTACTGTATTGTATGAGTGGCGAGTATTTGGGGATTTCAATAAGGCACCTGGGACAACTACGAGGGTCCTCAGTACCCGGAAGTAGTTGACAGTGAGCAGAAGTTACGCTGGGTCTTGAGTGTAACTGCCGCTGTTGTGTGTGTTGCAGTAAATTTATTATTTTAACAACAAACCCGGCAGGCTGTACTTCCTGAGACTGCTCAAGAAGTTCAACCTGCCGCGGGAGCTGCTGAAGACCTTCTACACTGCCATCATCCAGTCTGTCCTCTGCACCTTCATCACTGTCTGGTTTGGATCAGCCTCCAAACAAGACAAGCACAGACTGCAACGGACAATCAGGACTGCAGAAAAGATCATTGGAATCAACCTCCCATCTATCCAAGACTTGTACCTGTCCAGGACCAGGAAACACGCAAGCAACATCTCTACAGACCCTTCTCACCCAGGTTACAGTCTGTTTGAACTACTCCCCTCCGGACGGCGATACAGAGCTCTGTACGCCAAAACCAGCAGACACAGAGACAGCTTCTTCCCCCAGGCTGTTGCTCTGATGAACTCACACCACTCTTAGAGTCTCAGAGTCATTTCTGTGCTATAACATCCTGCTCTCCACACCTTTTTGGATTGTCTACACTGTTTGCACTATGTGTCTTCTCTGCATCCATTGCAGCCTGGTCATCTTGGAAGTAGGACCCTCCCATCTGTGGTCTCTTCTCAAGGTTTCTCACTTCCCCTAGTCGGAGATTTGAGTTATTCCTTGCCCTCATGGGAGTTTAAGATCAGGGGATGGCTGAGAATATTGTCATTTGTCATTTTCACATGTCCTGAGTGTTGTTAGTCACCTAAATGTTGAACAGAGACTGTGATGTAACGAAGTCAAATTCCTTGTTTGGCACGCTCAAATATGGCGAATAAATTCTTCTCGAATCTTGAATGCGTGGAGTGAGCATTTGAGCTAGAGCATTTTCTATTCGGGCTCCAGAGCTCTGGAATGCCCTACCAATGGATATTAGAACTGCTACCTCAGTAGAAACATTTAAAACACGTTTAAAGACATATTTCTATGATATGGCCTTTAATTAACCTTTAGTGGCCGATTCGGCTGGAGTTTGTTGCTGGGGAGGTGGTTAGGTGACACCCAAGCTGACGGTGGCTATCTAGATTCTCGTGGACCAATTCAGCATGAGGGAACTGCAGCGGATGACCCTCCTAGAGGACACTGCCAGGACAATCAAAGGCACCTCCGACAGCTCTTCGCTTTGGCCTGGACATCCACTTTTTGATTTCCATATTATGTATTTTATGTGCCCTCTTTGCATCCATTGCAGCCTGGTGATCCTGAAAAGGGGATCCTTCCATCTGTGGTCCCTTCTCAAGGTTTCTCAAGGAGTTTTTCCTTGCCCTTTTGGGAGCTCAAGATCAGGAGATGCTTTGAGAATAATTGTCAATTGATTGTCTATGTGAAGCCCTTTGAGAGTGCTTGTGATTTAGGGCTATACAAATAAACTTGACTTGACGTGATTTGCCTCTATGCGTCCGACAGAATATAAAAAAAACTATTCATAAATTATAGGATGTCTACACATGTTTATTTGTTGAAATGTCCATGTGGTATTATCGATGTTGGACAAAGTACAATCATAAATTGAGAATAGTACAGCACAAAGCTGCAATCAAAAATGGTAATGGACGACATCAGAGGTCACAAATTCCACTCTTTGAGATCTGGTGCTTTGCATGTTTTATATGGCTTCCTACTGCAACACACCTGATAAAATTTGCGTATGACGTCACCAAAGGGGGTGGGGTATTAACAGCACAATGGTGGAAAATGTGACAACTCAACGTCCAAAAGCTCTGACCAATTATCACCAAAATTTGTGTGAGCAAGTTTAGGCATGAGATAATTATTCTCTAAAATATTAGAACAAAACTTGCAATAATTAACTTGCAAAAATTACCTACTTCATGTTGTGAGGTTGCCTGTCCATATGTTGCCTCATAAAAAAGAAGTAGGTGCCTGATTATCACCCAAATTGAGTGGAAATATGTATAAAAATATCCATCCATCCATCCATCCATCCATCCATCCATCCATCCATCCATCCATCCATCCATCCATCCATCCATCCATCCATCCATCCATCCATCCATCCATCCATCCATCCATCCATCCATCATAATCTGAAAATGCATATTTGCACGTAACTCGCAATATTTAGGAAGAGTGACATTTGTACAAATCCATAACAAATAACACATTTGTAAGACATTTTTGTGTGTCTGACCCTGTGTCTTCCTCCCAGTAGTAATAGCTCCTGGTCAGATGTGAGTGGTTGAGCTTCTCCCTCTGCATTGTTCTTATGAAGACTCCTGTCTTCCGGGTCTGTTTGGTCAGGCGATTGTGAATGTCTGAGATGACAACAAAGGTAGTGCCTTGAGGGTAGCACACACCCACATTGATCCAGTCATTTCTGTAATAAAAAAAGATATCAAGAAGTCCAAAGGATTAGTCTTTTGCGGGTATTTAATACCCTAATAAAAACTTGGAATAGTTGGACTACAATACTTAGTTGTTATGGAACACATGTCTCTCAAAATTGAGCATTAAACTTGTAAAGTTAGATTTTTTTTGGGTGAAACAGCCATTGAAATAATTTACTAGAAGGCCACTGTAAAATTCTGTTAGAACATGTTCGTACTGCCAGTCCAGTAACATTAGCCTATCGCATTGGGTATCTACCAAATGTCTTTTCCTGATTGGTCCGTAGCATTAGGATTACGCAGCACGTAGTGACGTAGCCGGATGTTGGAAGCATACACCTTCCTGAATGCAGCGTGTTTTCCTGCTCCCGCAATTAAAAGATTAGTTTTGCATGTCGTCCTTATACATTTTGTACCTAGCGTGAGTACAGAATATTACAGCCACCATCTATCAGATTATACCCCAGAACTATTCCGGTCACGCAGCATGCCATTGACTTTTGACAAAGACAAAAGTCAATGGCATGCTGCGAGACCTGCTGCACACCTGCAAATGGTGCCATTGTCATTTTCATTGCTATCAATGCTGCAGCGTCAGATGAGCAACAGGTGCCAATAATAAACCACCAAGAAAGACTTGGCCATTTTTGCGAGTACCCAAAGTACTGCAAACAATAAGTTTTGCTGCCTGTCATACTAATTGACCAGAGTTTTGAAGATTAAATGCTGATATAATCTTAATCTTGAAAAGGCCCATCATAGTAAGTGAATCTCCATCCGCTCACAAACCTATTAAGACACAATGTCTAAGTATTGCTGGGACAGGTTTCATGGGGCTTTCTGGGCTGTATAGAGCCAGGACCACTAGGAAAGCTAGGGCTATTCTGTCCAACCCTGCCTGTTAGGGTTGATAGATTAGTTTGATCCTATGCTTATGTTGAAATGTAACCTGTAATATTTAACCAAATATTGTCCTGTCTTAACAAAGTAGTAAAACAAAGTGCTAAGATCCCTTGAACTGATTGACCAGCTGCAGAGGAAGCAATCTAAGTTGTTCTGTTTACACAACATCGTAAAGCACCCCCTGCTATGATTTGACCAGAGGCCAGGGGTTCACCCCCACCCTGTCCACTCTCACTCCCACCTTGCTTTCTCTCAATAAATACTCTCTTGCAAGAATCCAAAGTCAGACTTTGTTCGAACATCGCTGTATGCACAGTGACGAACAAATTCTCCACTTGCAAGTGCTCAAAGGGCATACTGTCTCCCGTGTGGTTCTTGCGAATAAATTAGAGTGAGCACCACTCTAACACTGCCCACCTGCTGGCTTTCCACTACAGGGTCCTGCCGTCTGGTCGCTGGTACTTGTTATCTAGGCTCAGAACAAATAGGTATAGGAACACCTTAGTGCCAACCACTAAGTATTTACCTGGTCTTCTTGAACCAGGTATTGTGAACCTGCCCCAAAGGTATAGGTGTCTGGATGCTGCACAATGTAATGATTATGATTGTGTAATTGAACCCAGCACCTGCCCATATTGTGTGATGTTGATAAATGAATGGTGACTGTGTTGTTCTGTTGTTGCAAAAGAAATTGCCACCCCGGGGGATAATAAAGATCCTGAAGTCTGAGTATATATACGTTCATAGGCTTTAAATCCATGCTAATTGCTTTGAATGCAATATTAGTATGGTGGTAACAAAATTTATATACCTACTATCTGCTTACTCAATTAGGGTGTCATGATTACTTTCTGTATGGCTTACTGACAGGACCTTATTCAGTGTGAATTCAGGGGCATGCTAAGCACAGTTGGATGCCTGGAAGAGAATGGTCATTTTTTGAGGGTGTGTGTGTGTGTGTGTGTGTGTAAACATTTACTTCAAACATAAGCAAGCAAATTTTCATTTGGATTTTATTTCACAATCAGCTATGGACATATGTAACTGGTGGCATTTTTACTCCTACGACAACCACCTAACTTGAGGAACTCACACTGCCAGCTTGAAGGTGCAGAATTCTAACGTGTTGAGTTAACTTGCTTTTTAACTGTAAAGATGGACTTGGGCCTTTCTATGCCCCCTCTATTTAAGCAGGATGCCCCTTTAAAATGAACACAAATGTATTATTGAGCTACAGATCAACGTGCACCTACGTAAAACATTTATGACGGCAAACACACACGTCCAGTTGTTTATTGTCTTCCCTAACCACATTTGTGCTAACCAGTGCGCCACCATACCTCAATTTGAATAATAATAATCATCATCATCATCATCATCATCATCATCATCATCATTCACCTCCAAGTTTAGAAGGTTGTGGGTTTGATTTTAATTTTAAACTCATGTAAATTTAAGGTATTTCATACAGTTTGTTCAATGTTATCTGACTCTTCAGATATGAATGAAAGGCAATCTGTGTTTTTAGAGTTGTTCACATCTGCTTGAGTGGCTTATATTTGTTTATTTTGTCATTTGAAAAGTAAAGACAATTGTGACAATGAAAACTGTTTTATAACAGTGTGTAGTTTCATGAAACCTTTGTAGTTAAAAAATGTTCGAAAAAACTATCGATCAAATCTGTCCCTTCTTGCAAAAGGTTTGGACACCCCTGATTTAGGCCATTACAATTGACAATGAAGGAAGAAAATCTATGCAGCAAGTTAGTTAAACTCAAGTCAATCAAGATAGATTTATCTGGACTTTTGGGATTAGACCTGGTGGGAAAGTTGACTAAATGTCTGAGATTAGTAGAATTAAAATATCTTTTACATTAATCAGAAGTTGTATTTAACTAGTCCCCGTTTTCTACTAGTCAGAGCTTAGCCATCATCTTTGGAAAACAGTGACTCTACGACGATGCTGCTGAGTTATGTAGTTCGTCCAGTAATAACCTTATATGTTATTACTGCCCAACACTTGAGTGCAATCTTTATTCAGCATTAATGTACGTATACATACCTGTGCTATATGTGTGTTCGCCACTGAACTTCTCGAAAAAAAATTGTCACTCAACGATCCACATTTGTAATCGTGCATTTTGAGGGCAACAGAATCGCTGTTTTTTTGTGTTCCACTGTGTCTACGTTTTCATCTTGCTACTATAAACCATGATATGTTCACTTACTTGTTGAAGTTAATAAGCCAGATGGTAACCTCAGCAGGTGCGGCTTGGTCCCAATGGATGGTATACCCCTTTGCCAAAGTGACAACTGGTTGGAACTGCTGGTAGTGCTTCCTCTTTCCCAACGCACCCTCTAAAATTAGGGGTCGGTCAGGGTATTCATCTCTTACTATGTGCATGTTCAGATTGGCAGGATTACGTGTCTGGACGTAGAGCTGTAGGAAATAAACATTGCGTTGTTAGGCTGATCTAAGTCTTATTTTTTGGGGGTATTTGGTGTATTATTTAGTAAATTGAAAAGGTTTGAATATAAATGTTTATGTACATGTTTGTTTATTTCGGCTTGTACATTGTCACCATTCATTACAATTCATCCACTGTATTACATGACTTGCTGAAATGGGATGAAGCAATTCTGCTTATCTAGTCCTGCCCAGATTTCAACCAAGGATTTACATAGTTACACTTCTATTTTGTTACTTATAAAGTGAACAAAAAACAAGTTTGACATTCTAAATTGGATATAACAAATATTGTTACTTATAAAGTGAAAAAAACAAGAGTGATATTCTAAATTGGATAGTAGTGTTTTGTGTCCCAGTGTCCAAATGACCAGGATTCTTGAGCATTCATAAGAGTCATTTGTCAGAATCTAAACTCTATCCTATTTTCTACTACGACTTGTACTATTTAGGGTCACATTTAGGGTCACAAAGTAGGTCGAACCCATCCCAGCAAACTGGGCAAAATGCAAAGTGATACCAAAACTAAATTCTGATACCACTAGTACTTTTGAAATTTGAAAAAAAAAAGTTATCATTTCAAAGAAAGACCTATATTGTTTACATATCCCAATAAAGTATTTTTCCTTAAAATTGGATGAGTCTAATGGCAATTGTCAGTTTCTATATATTTTTTTCACTTGGTCATAAATTAAACATTTTGAATCGAACATGCAAGAAAATTAAGCTGAATGGATGGATGATGGATGGATGGACCGATGAAAAGATAGTTCAATCAATAAATGAATGGATAGATGTATAGATGGATGGATGGACTGATGGAAAGATGGCATGCTTGACATATAAACAAACGAGAAGCTGACGGGTCTGGCGTAACATTCATCTGTGTCACTCCAATTCATTAAATCCATCGATCTTGCTTTATGTAAACAATGCTGCGTATGCGCCGCATATGCTGACGTCGGATCCGTTGTAAGTTGCATTTCTAATGATTCCACAGACCAATATTACGATGTATAAAGTATATTTCAAATAACTATCATATTACAACAACACTATAAAACCATCTGTGTCACTCCAAATCATTAAATCCATCGATCAAATTCCTTGTTCTTTATGTCAACGCCGCGCGTGCGCTGCAGAGATCTAGTATATAACTATATTGTAGCGTTAACAAAGTACCAGGAAAGATGTGGGTTTGGTAAACGGCTCTTTATTTAACAAAACAAGAGTTCAACGAGCCAACAACTACTGAACTTCCAGCCACGGAGGTGGAAGAGAGCTCCATAGAATAGGACTGGGCATGCGTAAAAGCCATGTCCGAGCCCCATCCACCGTCCCCGGACAGCCACCCGGCCGAGCGGCGGCCCCTGACCTCTATCCACGGAGGTGAAAGAGGGCTACCGTCGAAAAGGACCGGGTGTGCGTAAAAGCCATAATAGTTTTTCAAACCTTCGGTGTCACTCCAAATCATTAAATCCTTCAAACTCTTCATCCTTCGTGTCACTTACAAACAAAGCCGCTAATGATGCGGGTAGTACGTCATCTTCATCATTCCATGATCAAATCCTTTGTCCTTCATGTAAACAACCGCCGCGCGGCACAGGTGACATCACTTGCAGTTCAAGTACAAACAAAGCCGCTAATGATACGTGGGGCTGAATACGTGGGGGCCTTCGTCATCTTTGTCATCCCATGATCAAATCCTTGGCCCTTTGTGTAAACAACAGCCGCGCGGCACGGGTGACGTCACTTGCAGTTCAAATGACAGTAATCCCTTGCTACATCGCGGTTCGTTTATCGCGGTTTCACTACATCGCGGATTTTTTAATTTTGAAAATTTCTGAAAAAAATCATATATATAAGTCGCTCCTGAGTATAAGTCGCCCCCCCCCCCAAACTATGACAAAAAACGCGACTTATAGTCCGGAAATTATATACCGTAATTTTCGGACTATTAGTCGCTCCGGAGTCGCACCACCCATAAAATGCACAATAACGTGAAAAAAACCATATATAAGTCGCTCCGGAGTATAAGTCGCACTTTTGGGGCAAATGTATTTGTCAAAATCCAACACCAAAAACAGACACGAACCAGCAACAACAGGCTAAACAATACGGTATGCTAACGTGACATACACAAACGAGAGGCTGAGAACGGGCATAACGTAACATTCAGAGTTATTCAAATGATTATTACATAAATAACACATTTATCAAACCATCTGTGTCACTCCAAATCATAAAATACATCGATCATTGATCGTGTAATCAATGCCGAGTACGCGCGCCGTCGGACTCGTGATTTGCATGTCTAATTATTCCACAGACCCATATAACGATATATAAAGTATATTTCAAATAACTATCATATAGCAACAATATTACCAAACCATCTGTCACTCCAAATCATAAAATACATCGATCATCGATCGTGTAAACAATGCCGCGTACGCGCGCCGTCGGACTCGTGATTTGCATGTCTAATTATTCCACAGACCCATATAACGATATACAAAGTATATTTCAAATAACTATCATATAGCAACAATATTACCAAACCATCTGTCACCCCAAATCATAAAATCCATCGATCATTGATCGTGTAAACAATGCCACGTACGCGCGCCGTCGGACTCGTGATTTGCATGTCTAATTATTCCGGAGACCCACATAACGATATACAAAGTATATTTCAAATAACTATCATATAGCAACAATATTACCAAACCATCTGTCACTCCAAATCATAAAATCCATTGATCAGTGATCGTGTAAACAATGCCACGTACGCGCGCCGTCGGACTCGTGATTTGCATGTCTAATTATTCCACAGACCCATATAACGATATATAAAGTATATTTCAAATAACTATCATATAGCAACAATATTACCAAACCATCTGTCACTCCAAATCATAAAATATATCGATCATCGATCGTGTAAACAATGCCGCGTACGCGCGCCGTCGGACTCGTGATTTGCATATCTGGCGTGATGTGTGCTCGCATGCTGTCCATCACAAGTAGAGCTTGCATCCTAAATTGCATTGCTGCCCCTACTGTTGTTTTTTTTTTTTTTTACATCACCACACTAAATTCTCTTCACCAGACCTGTGTTGTGCCACTCATCCCCAGTCAGCCCAGCACAGGTGTGGCTCATCTCAATCAACCAAGCTGTTCCAGATCATCTCGTCAGAGGCTGTCTACAAAACCCCCTGAGAGACAGTGCTCGACGCTTCGACGTTAACCTTCCGTGGTCAGCGCTCAACTCCACGTCAAACCAGTGTCTCCTCCCTCCTATCCACCTTGGATCACCTTTTCGTGAGAGAAGTAAATATATTGTTTTTGCCCTAAAACCTCAGTCTCTGTGTCTTGTCTCCTGGGTCCTCTGCACTTTTGGCTCACCACCCCACCTGAGCGTAACAGAACGTCGAAGCCATCATGAGCCAAGCCGGGACCCCGGGGGCCGGGCAGCCAAGATCATCCGAATTACGTGAGTTGGTTTTTGGTCAAGCTAAAGAGGTCTCCTCACTGCAGCAAGAATTAGATAAGGCTTTCCCGACCGTCTTGTCTCAAATCACTGCTCTGGAGAGGACGTCTCAAACCACAGTTGGTTCTGTGGCAACACTTTCCAACCAAGTGCAGTCTATTGCAGGAGCTCTATCTGGCATTCAACGGTCCCTGGATGCACTTACAGTCCGTTCCTCGGCCGAAGGAAATCCCGCTCCCGTTCATGGCCCTGCCTCTGCTTCCAACCAACAACCCAGCCCTGTCCTTCCCAACCCACAGCAGTCTCAGTCCGAGCCTGGCCTAGTCAGCCCTAGGCCTTTCAACGGTGACTTCAATCTGAGCAGAGGTTTTTTGGCACAATGTGAGTTACTTTTTACCCATCAGCCCTCTAAATATTCCTCTGACGGGTCTAAAATTGCTTTTGTCATGTCCCTTCTGGTCGAGGACGCCCTCCGCTGGGCTATTGCGGCAGTTGAGAACAACCCAGTTTTTCTTACCGACTACTCACAGTTCAAGAGTGAGTTTCGGGCTGTGTTTGATCACCCTGCAGATGGTCAAGATGCTTCTAGCCGCCTGCTGGTTATCCGCCAGGGGTCACGTTCAGTGGCTCAATATACGCTGGAATTTCGGATCCTTGCTGCAGAGAGCCGTTTTTTTTGTGGCCAGGAAGGATGGCGGCCTGAGACCTTGCTTTGACTACCGTGGTCTTAATGACATCACAGTAAAAAACAAGTACCCTTTGCCCCTTATTAGTTCCACTTTTGAGCCTCTTACTCATGCCCGGGTGTTCACCAAGCTAGATCTCCGCAACGCCTACCACTTAGTCCGGATCAGAGAGGGCGACGAATGGAAGACAGCTTTCAACACCCATCTTGGCCATTTTGAGTACCTTGTGATGCCTTTTGGCTTGTCCAACGCACCAGCGGTTTTCCAATGCCTGGTAAATGATGTGTTAAGAGACATGTTGAACGTCTTTGTGGTGGTGTACCTGGACGACATCCTCATCTTCTCCAGGTCATTGAAGGAACACCACCAGCATGTGCGTTTGGTTCTCCAGCGGCTGTTGGAGAATCGCCTGTTCATTAAAGCCGAGAAGTGTGTCTTCCACTCTGACTCTGTAACGTAACTGGGAAACATAGTGGAGGCTGGATGGATGAGTGTCAATCCCTCCAAAGTCAAGGCTGTGGAGGAGTGGCCGCGTCCTACCAACCGGACTCAGCTCAGACGCTTCCTGGGTTTCGCAGGCTTCATACGCCGCTTCATCAAGGGATATAGTCAAATCGCTGCCCCTCTCAATGCCCTGACCTCCATCACACGCCCCTTTTCCTGGACGCCCGAAGCCGAGACGGCCTTCACCAGACTCAAGGGTCTGTTCTCTTCAGCTCCAGTGCTTGTCCACCCTGACCCTGAGAGACAATTCATTGTGGAAGTGGATGCTTCTGATACGGGCGTTGGGGCAGTCCTCTCCCAGCGGTCGGAGGAGGATCAGAAGGTGCATCCGTGCGGTTATTTCTCTAGAAGTTACGACCCAGCGGAGAGGAACTATGATGTGGGAAACAAGGAGCTGCTGGCGGTCCATGATGCCCTGAGGGAGTAGAGACACTGGTTGGAGGGAGCAAAACTGCCTTTTGTCGTGTGGTCAGATCACAAGAACCTGAGCTACTTAAGAACAGCAAAAAGGATCAACTCCAGGCAGGCCCGCTGGGCTCTGTTCTTAAGTCGGTTTGATTTCACTCTCACATACCGCCCAGGGTCAAAGAACGTCAGAGCTGACGCCCTTTCCCGTCAGTTCTCTGATGAGGGCCCTGCTGTCCCGGAGATATCCGACACCATCCTTCTTCCTGCCCGTGTGGTTGGGGCAATCTCCTGGCCCATAGATTCTGTTGTAATGGAGGCCCTGCAAGCCCAACCTGACCCTGAAAATGGACCCCCGAACAGGCAGTTTGTTCCAGATGCTGCCCGTCCTCGAGTGTTAGAGTGGGGTCACTCCAGCCGTGTTTCATGTCACCCCGGAGAGCGCCGGACAGCGGAGTTCGTCGGCCGGAGATTCTGGTGGCCCACCCTTAAGAAGGATGTCAAGGAGTATGTTGCTGCCTGCACAGTCTGTGCCCGTAGTAAGGCTTCCCATCGCCCTTCAGCAGGCCTCCTACAACCCCTTCCAATTCAGAGTCGGCCGTGGTCTCACATTGGCATGGACTTTGTCACTGGACTTCCCATGTCCCAGGGTTATGACACCATCCTGACTGTGGTCGACCGGTTCTCTAAGGCCGTCCACTTCATTCCCCTCCCCAAGCTTCCTTCTGCTGCTGAAACGCCTGACCTCCTCACCCTCCATGTCGTACGCCTCCATGGTATTCCCTCAGACATTGTGTCGGATCGTGGTCCCCAATTCATCTCCAAGGTGTGGCAGGCTTTTTGCAAGGGAATTGGAGCCACGGTCAGCCTTTCCTCCGGGTACCATCCTCAGTCAAATGGGCAGACTGAACGTGCCAACCAGGCAGTGGAAGAGACCCTTCGCTGCGTTGCCTCCAGCAACCCCTCTTCCTGGGCTAAGTACCTAGCCTGGGTTGAGTATTCCCTCAACACATTGGAGAGCTCTGCCACCGGAATGTCACCATTTCAATGCTCTCTGGGTTACCAGCCTCCCTTGTTTCCACAGCAGGAACTGGAGGTGGCAGTTCCATCCACCAGGGCCCACCTCCGCCGGTGTCGACACATCTGGAGGACTGCTCGGGCTGCGCTACTCCGTGCCTCAGTATGATCTCAGCGTGGTGCTAACCGGCGGAGGAGGCATGCCCCGGTTTACCAGCCTGGCCAGAAAGTTTGGCTATTGGCCCGGGACTTGCCCCTCCAAACCTCTCAGACGTCTACCCGCAAGTTGAACCCTCGGTTTGTCGGTCCCTACACCGTGGACCGCATCATCGGCCCTTCCGCAGTGCGTCTGAATCTCCCTCCCGCTCTCAAAGTGCACCCAGTTTTCCATGTGTCCCAGCTGAAGCCAGTCGCCACCAGTCCCCTGGCACCGGCAGTTTCTACTCCCCCGCCACCTCGAGTACTGGCTGATGGTGATCCTGTTTGGTAGGTTCGTAAACTACTGGCCGTCCGTCGCCGGGGAAGAGGCTTCCAGTTCTTGGTAGACTGGGAGGGCTTCGGCCCTGAAGACTGTAGCTGGGTGCCCAGGTCCTACCTTGCTGACCCTTCGTTGTTGGATGACTTCTACCGGGACAATCCAGGTGCCCAGGGACGGTCGTCCGGTGCCTCCCCTCAGGGGGGGGTACTGTTGTGCCACTCATCCCCAGTCAGCCCAGCACAGGTGTGGCTCATCTCAATCAACCAAGCTGTTCCAGATCATCTCGTCAGAGGCTGTCTACAAAACCCCCTGAGAGACAGTGCTCGACGCTTCGACGTTAACCTTCCGTGGTCAGCGCTCAACTCCACGTCAAACCAGTGTCTCCTCCCTCCTATCCACCTTGGATCACCTTTTCGTGAGAGAAGTAAATATATTGTTTTTGCCCTAAAACCTCAGTCTCTGTGTCTTGTCTCCTGGGTCCTCTGCACTTTTGGCTCACCACCCCAGCTGAGCGTAACAACCTGTGCTTTTTAAAAACTAAAAAAAACAGCGCTTTCCCCTCCCAGTTGTTGCGTCACGGCCAATGGTGACATTTAAATCACCCTCCTTCAGTTTAGTTTGACTATTTGACTATTGACTATTTCTTTTTCAGTTGTTTTTTTTTTTGTTTGTTTCATGAACTTGAATATTTTGCTTTAAAGTGTGAATTGCTTTATTCGTTTTTTTCAGTGTATTAAAAATAATATGTGAGGTGATCAACTGTACTAGTAAGTAATGATCAAGTAAATTTCTTTGAAAAAAACCCCACATATAAGTCGCTCCTGAGTATAAGTCGCCCCCCCCCCCCACCCAAACTGAAAAAAACCGCGACTTATAGTCTGAAAATTTCGGTAACTATACTGTAGCGTTAACAAAGTACCAGGAAAGACGTGGGTTTATATAACAACAATATTATCAAACCATCTGTGTCACTCCAAATATTTAAATCCATCAATCAAATTTCTCGTCCTTTATGTCAACAAAGTGCGTGTGCCGCAGAGATCTAGTATATAACTATATTGTAGCGTTAACAAAGTACCAGGAAAGACGTGGGTTTATATAACAATATTATCATACCATCTGTGACACTCCTAATCATTAAATCCATCGATCAAATTCCTCATCCTTTGTCAACAACGCTGCGCGGGGCACAGATCTAGTATATAACTATATTGTAGCGTTAACAAAGTATCAGGAAAGACGTGGGTTTGGTAAACGGCTCTCTAACAAAACAAAAGTTCAACGAGCCAACAACTACTGAAATGTAACGATAAAAACATATAAAAGTTGCTACACGAAATAAAATATATCAAATAACTATAACATAAATACATTTTTCAAACCTTGTCACTCCAAACATTAAATCCTTCAAACGTGGGGCCCTTCGTCATCTTCGTCATCCCGTGATTGAATCCTTTGTCCTTTATATAGTGTGACATCACTTGCAGTTCAAATGACAGTAATCCCTTGCTACATCGCGGTTCGTTTATTGCGGTTTCACTACATCGCAGATTTTTGAATTTTGAAAATTTGTGAAAAAATTCACATATGTCGCTACTATAAGTCGCAAACTATGAAAAAAAACGCGACTTATAGTCCAAAAATTACGCTAGATAAATCGGAAGAAATGAAACCAATCAATAGAAATGAAACAAATAATTTAGTCTCCAGAAAAAAGTCCAGATCAAAATATGTGTTTGTAAAACTCTAAAGAATCAAATTGAATACTTTTTTGTGGCCCTTGAATGCTTCAGCAGTGCTTTTCCAAACCCGAGGCTACTGCTAATGTAAGATGCTATCACATCAATGATTGTCAAGCTTTTGATTTGTTACAAAAGCGCACATCCATCAACTGCCGCTATAAGACAGTAGCCACCTCAGCAACACTGGTGGCATTTCCACCAAAGGCAATGTATGTGCGTTGAAAATAAGCGATAACTTATAATTATAATTAATTATAACTTATAATTTTCGTGATGCTTCCATCTTTTCTAATGCCAAAGTGTTTGCTATCACTACATAAAATGCATTTTTGAATATTTACGTAGCTTTGAACACGAACACAGAACATGACAAAAAAATTTCCCAAGAGTGTTAACGTATTTGGAGGCATGGGTGTAGGGCTTTAATTAGATTGAAGTTCTAAAGTCAAGTACATACAGCTGGGCAAAATAAATTGCTATTGTTGGACAGCAAATATTGTAACTGGGAACAACGAATTAATCTAGGAAATGAAAAAGCACTGTCATGCACATGCACAAACAATGCTGATATAAATCGGATTGTTTGGCCTTGGTAGAGGTTTGCAGTCAACTGAACACTGTTGTAGTTATTAAAAAGGCAGTTTTGACAGAACTTATGTAGTGGCTTCAATTAGACTGTGTAGACATAACTAATTTGTACCTTGTGAATGTAAGTCAAGGAATGCATGTTAATGGTGGATTTAATTATCTTGGAAAGACAGAAACGCTAATACGATTAAAAAAAAGTACAGTGATCCTCTTTGTTTGCAGGGGTTGTGTTACAGACCCACCCGCAATTAATGAAAACACCATCTAACACTGAACGTATTCAAACACAAAAACATTGCTTTGCCTTGTGAGTGTTTTAGCTGCTTTCCTGCGCTGTGGAACATGCATCGAGGAGCGCGCTCTATTTCGAGCTTGGCATATGCAGGTCACAATGGGCCCATCAAGGCGGGAGTACAAAATGATTGCCTTATACCAAAGAGTTCCGTGATGGTGAACTTTTCCAAAAGACAATTAGATATGTTTACACATAAATCTGTGAAATTGGGACACCAACAATTGAACCACAATATACAAGCAATAGTTATCTTTGTATGTTGTAAGAACAATATGTTTTTATGTTGATGACTTACCTGTGCATAGTGCCCACTGCAGATGGCAGCCCTCCAATCAGGCACATCAATGCAGTCAGGGTGACGGAGCAGCCAGTTGTCTTCCTTAACCAGATAAACTCCGGGATACTCACTCACTGAGCCATCAATGTCATGGAAAATAGTGGTCTTGTCCCCATCCATCTGCATCTTATTAAACCATGGACCAGGCTCCCCAAAAAACACACGTGATGTAATCTATGTGAGGGAGAGAGCAATTTTTAGCAAAAAACAAATTCTACACTGTATATTTAGATATGAAGCATTTTGTTACTGCTGCAGATGTTGAAAGATGTGCTATATAAGTAAAATTGAAGGAAGTTGGCATGTTTAATGGCGAACTTGCCCAACTGTTTAATTTGGATACAGAAGATGAGGACTTGGACGGATTTGCGTATGAATATCGATTAACAATATTGTGAGTACAGTAGAGTACATGGTTAAACAGTAGAATAAAGTACAACCGAACTCACTGTCTTGCTCTCGTGACGTTTTTTTTCTTTACCGTAAGTCATGGCATGCATGCGCCCTATAATGCGATGCGCCCTATAAGAAGATTAAATACAAAATAGACCCCGCAATTGAGTCTGCGCCTTTTAACCCTAAGCACCTTATGGTGTGGAAAATACGGTACACTATTATTGTGTTTTCCCAAGTATCACCCAAAAGTACTTGTGTTATTCTATGTTTTAATTTATGATTGACAACTTTTCTACCAAAATGTCTTATTTTCCTTAAAGATAAAACGAAATCTGCTTTACAGATGGTAGAAGTGTATGTCTTGCATGTTTTAAAATGTAGTTCTCTCGAAATGTACAAACAATGCTTCAAGGATTTAATGCACAACTCTTAACTCACAGGTACATGGTCAAATTTAATGTCTGTCACGTTATTGTTGGGGCAGCTCTGCCATGAGTTGTTGAGCCTAAACCCAAAAGCACTGCTGTGGCGTCCCTCCAGAGCTGCGTATTTACGAAACGTACAGTTTTGCACGTTGATGGGCCCATCGTAGATCTGCATGCCCCGGATAGGGAAATCACTGCACAGAAACAAACTCATGGTTAACTTGTTTTCCGATATAGCAGAATATAATTATAACAGCGTCTTGAATCCACTTTATTGTTTATGGATCTAAAATAGACGATGGGAAGAGTTTTTCTATGTTCACTTACATGCCTCGTGGGAGGGTCCTGCCAGTGAGGTCAGCACCCCCTAAGCCCCAGATACTGTTATCTGGGAGTTGCATTCCATGATTGTCGCTTTCCCCCACAAACAGAGAATTCTTCACCTGCTGACGAGAACCATCATCATCTGGAAACGTTCCTCCACTGCACACACAGATAGTAAACGTTAACTCCAACAAATAGAGGGACTTTTGATTTATCCATCCATCTTCTTCCGCTTATCCGGGGTCGGGTCGCAGGGGCAGCAGCTTTAGGAGGGACTCCTAGACTCCCCAGCAACTTCTTCCAGCTCATCCCGGGGGATCCCAAGGCATTCCCAGGCCAGCCGAGAGACATAGTCTCTCCAGCGCATCCTGGGTCGTCCCCGGGGTCTCCTACCGGTGGAACATGCCCAAAACACCTCCCCAGGGAGGCGTCCAGGAGGCAATCCTGATGAGATGCCCGAGCCACCTCATCTGGTTCCTCTCAACGTGGAGGAGCAGCGGCTCTACTCCGAGTCTCTCCCGGATGACCGAGCTTCTCTAAGGGAGAGCACGAACACCCTGCGGAGTAAACTCATTTTGGCCGCTTGTATCCTGGATCTCGTTCTTTCGGACACAACCCATAGCCCGTGACCATAGGTGAGGATAGGAACATAGATCGACTGGTAAATCGAGAGCTTTGCCTTTTGGCTCAGCTCTCTCTTCACCACGACGGACCAGTACAGAGTCCACATTAATGCCGACGCTGCACCGATCCGCCTGTCGATCTCGCGCTCCATCTGCCCTCACTCGTGAACAAGACCCCAAGATACTTGAACTCCTCCACTTGGGGCAGGATCTCATCCCCGATCCGGAGAGGGCATTCCACGCTTTTCCGACCAAGGACCACGGACACGGATTTGGAGATGCTGACCCTTCACACTCGGCTGTGAAGCGCTCCAGTGAGAGCTGGAGATCACGTCATCTGCAAAAAGCAGAGGTGATGCTGAAGTCCCCAAACTGGACCCCTCTAACGCCTCAGCTGCGCCCAGAAATTCTGTCCATGAAAATTATGAACAGAATCGGTGACAAAGGACAGCTTTGGCGGAGTCCAACCCTCACCAAGAACGAATCCGACTTACTGCTGGAAATGTCGACCAAACTCTGGCATCTGTGATACAGGGACCGACCACCCTTATCAGTTGGCTCGGCACCCCGTACTCCCAAAGCACCCTCCACAGAACCTCCCGAGGGACACGGTTGAACACCTTCTCCAAGTCCACAAAGCACATATGGACTGGTTGAGTAAACTCCCATGCCCCCTCGAGGATCCTGCCGAGGGTGTAGAGCTGGTCCACTGTTCCACAGCCAGAACGAAAACCACACTGCTCCTTCTGAATCCGAAGTTCGACCTCCCGACGGCCCCTCCTCTCCAGCACCCCTGAATAAACCTTACCAGGGAGGCTGAGGAGTGTGATTCCCCCGTAATTGGAACACACCCTCCAGTCCCCTTTCTTAAAGAGGGAACCACCACCTTAGTCTGCCAATCCAGAGAAACCGTCCCTGATGTCCACGCAATGTTGCAGAGGCGTGTCAGCCATGACAGCCCCACAACATACAGAGCCTTGAAGAACTCCGGGCGGATCTCATCCACCCCCGGGGCCCTGCCACAGAGGAGTTTTTTAACTACCTCAGTGACTTCGACCCCAGAGATTGGAGAGTCCGCCTCAGAGTCTCCAGGCCCTGCAATGGAAGGCGTGTCGGTGGATTTGAGGAGGTTTTCAAAGTATTCTCCCCACCGACTCACAACGTCCCGAGTTGAGGTCAGCACGCGCCATCTCCACTGTAAACAATGTTGACTGTGCACTGCTTCCCCCTCCTGAGACGCCGGATGGTGGACCAGAATTTCTTCGAAGCCGTCCGGAAGTCATTTTCCATGGCCTCGCCAAACTCCTCCCACGCTCGGATTTTTGCCTCAGCAACCGGCGAAGCCGTGTTCCGCTTGGCCATCTGGTACCTGTCAGCTGCCTCCGGAGTTCCGCAGGCCAAAACGGCCCGATAGGACTCTTTCTTCAGCTTGACGGTGTCCACCAGCGGGTTCGGGTATTGCCGCCACGACAGGCACCGACTACCTTACGGCTACAGCCCCGGTCGGCTGCCTCAACAATGAAGGCACAGAACATGGTCCACTTGGACTCAATGTCCTCCGCCTCCTCCGGAACGTGAGAAAAGCTCTACCGGAGGTGGGAGTTGAAGCTCTTCCTGACAGGGGATTCTGCCAGACGTTCCCAGCAGACCCTCACAGAGCGTTTGGGTCTGCCAGGTCGGACCGGCATCTTCCCCCACCACCGGCGCCAATCCACCACCAGGTGGTGATCAGTTGACAGCTGATTTTGATTTATTATTGTCTTATTGATACAGTATGTGCTAGTGACTCGGCAGCTCATCACACACTCCTAAACTCTCCTTAACTTGTACTTTCTACCAATTTTAACAAGAACAATACAAAATATATAACAATGAAATATGAATATACGTATAAAAATACAAAATAAATTTTATTCACAAGGCACTCTTCATTACGGGGATACAGCAAGAACCATGGACGACGAAAAGTGCCTAAATTAAATAAATAAATAAATAAATAAATACATCCATCCATCCATCTTCTGGACCGCTTTGGCTCATGAGGATCATGATGACTTTGGTCAGTAGGTGGGGGCCACCCCGAACTGGTCGCCAGCCAATTGCAGGGCACACAGAGAGACGAACAACCACTTGCACTTACACTATGAACATATCGGAATGATCAAGTGACCCAGCATGTTTTTTGGGATGTGGGAGGAAACCGGAGTACCTGGAGAAAACCCATGCAGGCAAAAGGTGAACATGCAAATGCCACACTGGAAGTCTAGCCCACAACCTCTGCACTGTCAGGTGGATGTGCTAACCAGTTGACCACCGTGCCGCCACACATACAGGTATGAATAATTCTTTATCCTACCCTACAGGCGTCACAAACTGACATCCTTTTTTTTTTCCATTGCCATCAAAAATTTAAATAAGTAAATATTTTTTAAAGTATCACTTTAGTTGTCCTGACACAGCTTGCAGACTTAATTTTTTTTCCAATGTATTCTACATTTGGTAACATTGCATCCATATTTCCAGTTGTTAATATTCACCAGACTCTGTGTTCTTCTTTGTCCCTTTGTGCCCTTAGCGTTCAGACTGAGACACACAACTACAACATTAAGTGAAAAGGGTGCCAGGACTGCTTAAAAAAAACATTCAGTTGAACATTTAAATGTCAATAATGACAAGTTGTTTCTCCATTTGATAGAGCTACATTTATTTGTTAAAATAAAACACCTTTTCATTACAGTTGGAAAATATAATGGTGTTATCAGAACACTGTATCTGATACAGTGTTTATTTATTCGTTTATTGGTTAAGAGAACTGTCCTCTCACCTTGCAGCCTGGTATTTGTTCTTCATTTTGCATTTTAAAATTTATTAAGTGTAACAAGGATTGAGAATGAAGAGGGTGAAATGGCGTAATAGAGGTGTAAATCCACTGACTAAATGAAAATTAACAAATTAAATAATTCATTCATTCATTTTTAGAAGCGCTTATTCTCAAGAGGATTGCAGGCATACTGGAGCCTTTTCCAGCAGTCTTTGAGTGCTAAGGCACTACACTCTGAACTGGTAGTCCATCGATCTATCTGTGCGTCCGCCTGTCCGTCGATCCATCCATCCGTCCATCCACCAATCCATTAATAATAATAATAATAATAATAATAATAGGGCGGCTCGGTGGCGCAGTGGGTAGCACGTCCGCCTCACATTTAGGAGGGTGCGGGTTCGATTACACCTTCGGCCCTCCCTGTGTGGAGTTTGCATGTTTCCCCGTGTCCGCGTGGGTTTTCTCCGGGCACTCCGGTTTCCTCCCACATCCCAAAAACATGCTTGATAGGCCGATTGAGCACTCCAAATTGTCCCTAGGTGTGAATGCGAGTGCGAATGGTTGTTCGTCTCTGTGTGCCCTGCGATTGGTTGGCAACCAGTTCAGGGTGTCCCCCGCCTACTGCCCGATGACGGCTGGGATAGGCTCCATCACGCCCGCGACTAAGCGGTTCAGAAAATGAATGAATGAATAATAATTATTATTATTATTATTATTATTATTAGTTTGTGCTAAAGTAAGTGACCTACCTTGCCAGAGTGAGGCCGATGCCGTTATCTGCAAATCTGCAAAATGAATAAGTTCAGGTTCATTTTAAGACACTCAAAAATCTACCATTCAGTTTGTACTCACTGGCAGTCATCCAGCCAGACATCCCCTCCTCTCAGCCAGGCTCCATGGTCCTGGTTCTTATAGGCTACAAAATGGTGAATGTGAGCTGGGACTCTGGGTTTAAACGGGTCAGCATCCTGGTGGGGCCCATACCTTGGGGGCACAAAACCATAATACCACTGGTTGAATTTAAAATGTGTGTTTAATTGTTAATAATTATATTGTATGATGAACAAAAAATATAGTTCTTGAAAAATGTACTGAATATTTCTAGTCAGATATTTAACTTTTTCCGCTTGTGTCTGTCATGTTTACAGATGTGAAGGTGTTTGAACACATTTTACTATGAAACTACACTGCCGCCATTTAAAAGAACTGATATGATGAACCTGGTTTAATTTAAGCTTTGTCACGCTTCTGCAAATTAGAAGAGGGTTTGAGTAGTTCTACATTAATTAAAAACAAAAATATTTACCTATGGTAAAAGCCTAGTTACAGCAGTTTGGATGGGAAATCAACAAATATTCTATATATCATTCTTCATACCACGCTGCCCTTTTGCTATGAGATCTGACAAACTACAAGATTAAACCTCAACCTGACCCTAAAGACAGTATTTTTTTTTTTTTTGTCAACAATTTCGAGTATTTTCAAAGGCAGCAAATTTTGCATTCTTGTCAGGGTTCATTCAAGGTCGAAATGTTCGGCAGACGTTCAGCAGATATTTGCCTGTATTAAATAACTCAAAATCTTGAAGAAAGTCTGGCGAATGTTTTGAGAATATTTCCTACCTTGAATGCACCCTGACAAATTCTGACGTGAACGCAACATTGGCTGCCTTCGCACAGTGGAACAGGGGTTTTGAATTTTTGTTTGTGGAATGTGGGAAGAAAGCAGGAAGATGCAAACATAAAACCTCACGAGTGTGAGGCAGACGTGCCAACCACCTCCAGATAACATATTGTATGTATACTAACAAAATCCCTGAGTATGGATACAAATGTGGATAACTAATGGAAAAGATGGTCACAAATTCTTACCTAGCTCCAACCAGTGACAGGAAAGGTCTTTTGTCCTTGTCATTTGCCTGAGTTGTCTTGACTCCATTATCTAGAATAAATCCGGCCTGAAACCAAATAAATTATTTCAAGCATTGAGCACACACGCATTATTTGATCGGATTAAGCAGCTGGAAACTTTCATATTTGCAGCCACATAGCACTCGTATATTATATTATATTACATATGAGCAGTGATGAAAGTGCAAACTGCACTGGCTCCAGAACATTTCCTTTTTCACGTGACGTTTTTTCTTGCAAACTGCCTACTGGCTGACATGACTTACGCTCCCATTAGGAGAGCCAAATTTAAAGTGACAAAAGTGATCAGTACAAAGGACGTATGATAACAACTCTACCTCTTGACCAGCAAATAATACATTTCTCACTGCTTTTAAATGTTGTATTTTAAATTAAGTGAAGTGCAATTTTGCATGAACTACGCTATATATATGAAGCTGAAATCGCTCATACATGTCATTGTGCGTGTGAATGGTTGTTTGTCTATGAGTGCCCTGCGATTGCCTGGTGACAAATTCAGGATGTACCCAGTCTACTGTCGGAATGCAGATGGGATAGGCTCCAGCGCACCCGCAACACTGATGACAAGTGGTTCAGATAACAGAGAGACACAGAGAGAGATATAGAGAGAGCTAGGTAGGTAGATATTAGATAGATAGGTAGGTAGATAAGTAGACAGACAGACAGACAGACAGACAGACAGACAGACAGACAGACAGACAGACAGACAGACAGACAGAGGGAGAGAGAGAGAGAGACTCTATTGATCAAACTAGCAAATGGGATGAGTTGATAGATTTAAAATGGGATCAAAACAATAACCAGTTCAGAAAATGGATCAATGGTTGGAAGACTACGCTGAGATGTCCTGTTGGCCAGTGTACGATTCTGTTACGACTGGGCTCCGGTCGTTCTATTATGTGTCTATATCAGACCTGGGCAAACTACGGCCTGCGCGCCACATCCGGCCCATAGGGCCGTTTAATCCGGCCCGCCAAACCTGAATAAATTGTATTATTAAACTTTTTTTTGTGGTCATTTTCCCTGCAATTACTATGTTTCCCCAGTAGATGGGGAAGCGCCCGCCCGCGCATGTATTCCCGGAAGTGCGTGTACGTACTAAGTAGTACGGACCCGGCGCACTCCGTGCTCTATATCCATCATTGCCGAATTTCGAGTGTGGGCTGTGACGTCAGCATTCTCGTAATTCACGCGCGCTGAGCTTTCAGATAGTTATTCGCTAATGCACAAACCTTCCCCTGAAATGCTTCCATCAAATGAGTGGCCCGAGGAAAAGAAAGGTGGACACTGAGTGACGAATGTTAAAAAAAAGTGGACAATTTGGCTCGACCTACGTGTGTGAGCAGACATTCAGCCACATGAACGTCAACAAAGCCCGTCAAGGATCAAGGTTAATGGACCGACACCTCGGCTCTATTGTAAGAATTTCCACAACAAATTTTACTCCAGAACATGATGCACGAGCAACAAAGGCAGACCAACAATACTTTTGATTTATGACTTTATTTAGATGTATTCTTTCACTGATTCTTCAAGATTATGTATTTGGTCAGAATGTTTGTCGTTTGATGTGATTTCGCCTCATTAGATGAACATATTTCTTAAATCTGACCTGCAGGCGCTGAAGTGATGGAAACCATTATTCATAGTAACAGTGTCATATTTAATGAGAATCACTGATAGTAGTTTTTGGGTGAAATATTTTTTTTAATGCTGTTAATAATTGTGTTTGTTTTCAAAAAGCTTTTTTTTTTAATATCCATGCTTTACTACCTACTAAAAGTAAAAACCTTCTTTGCAATAACCTCTACATGTCATTCCTATTACTTCACACAAATACGGTCAAAATTTAGAACCCAATTCGGGCCACAAGTCAAAAAGTTTGCCCACCCCAAGTCTATGTTGTCACGGTTTCTGTTTGCGTCTCTGTGTACTCGCACCTCCCCTCCTGTTTCTATTCACAATCAACGTAATCACAGTCTCTGTCTGTTAGTTTCTGTTCATCTCTGGAACTTTGTTCATCCGTGCGAATTGGTCTGTCTGTTCCTCTGCCTCAGTGAGTTATGTTAGTTTGCGGTTTCCTGTTTGGTTTTCCTCATCCTTTCCTCCAACACCCCTTTCCCTCAATAAATCCTGGTCCAAGCTGTATTTGGTCGCCCTGCTCCATTCCTAGCCGTAACAGATTCAGGCAGGTGGCCACTGGTATTGACATCAATGCATAGAGCCTTAACCGTGATTGTGTCTTTGTTAAGCCCCGATAAAAAATGACACATGACTTGTATCATAGCTGCATGTCTGATGTTACACGTCAAAATCATTAAAGAATTCAATGAGATATTATGAACGGCACTACAATTACAATAATTTAAAAATATAAATGTTATGAAAGAATGGATTCGATTAAATTATATATTTCCAGACTCACCCGGTAGTTGGAATGAGCTCTGTTGTTGATAAACCGCCCCATAGGCGTGTGTTCTGTTTTTCCAGGTGAGTACATCCCCTCAGATGGTCCAGTTGGTACATGGTGGAAGATAAACCAGAATCCTGTTTCCTATGGTACACAATCATAGTACACAAAAAGTTGTACAGACATAATAAAGTCATAAATCCACTGCAGGGGTCAGCAATGGGGTGGCTTGTTTGCACCAGGTAACTCATCCCATTTGCTAGTTAGATCAATAGAGTATCTATCTACTGTCTGTCTGTCTGTCTGTCTGTCTGTCTGTCTCTGTCTCTCTCTCTCTCTCTCTCTCTCTCTCTCTCTCTCTCTCTCTCTCTCTCTCTCTCTCTCTCTCTCTCTCTCTCTCTCTCTCTCGCACACAAAATTGTGTACAGTTATTATTTTGATCTGACATGATGCATGATCTAGCGCCTAGAGAAGCTGGGGACGGGGAGAGAAGTGATTGAGAGGGCTTAGAATAAAACTAAAGCTCACCTCTGAGCCTGCAGCAGCACAGTTGATAATGTTGTTGTTTGGGTTGGCAATCCAGAAAGTTGAAGTTGCACTAAAAAAAAGAATAAGACAGTGGGGAATGGTTATTCAAGAAAAATAATTGTATTCATCACAAGTGGAATGAATTGACTTTACGTTTTGCAACATCCTCATCTGACCTGGTAGATGCCAATGAATTGCAACATGTGTATATGTCCTAAAAAGAGGAGAGAAGGAAATATCCATCCCAAATCTCCTTTCAAGCAGACAGAGTGGACAGCCTGACAGTGTGTGTGTGTTTCCCTGTGTGTGTGCGCGCACACGTTTGTGTGTCTGGGGGGGGGGGGGGGCTTGAACTAATAACAGTAAAAGTCAAACGAGTCCACACCATCTTGAGAGAAGAATTGATTTCAGCAGTTAAAGAATCATTTCCCTGTTAGGTGTTGAAATACTACCTTGTTTTAATTAAAAAATTGGGATATTCTGTTTTAGTTATTATTAAAGGCATATTTGAAAACTTTTTTTAAGTTCACCTTTGCCTTTAAGGTGGAGTTTGCTGTCTAAAAAAACAAAACTACACTTTTAAAACTGTATGTACGACCTAGTAGCTGGGCCTCAGTACCTGCCTTTGCAACTGGCTACTGGACTTCCTCTGTCAGAGGCCTCAGGTAGTACGTGTTGGCGACAATGTCTCCGTGAGCATCACGCTGAGCACGGGGGCCCCTCAAGGCTGCGTGCTCAGTCCGCTGCTCTTCACCCTGCTGACGTATGACTGCACCGCAACCTAAAGCAGCAACTGCGTGCTGAAATATGCAGATGACACGACTGTGGTGGGTCTCATCACCGGGGGCGACGAGACCCAATACAGGTTGGAGGTTGACCTTCTGGCCATGTGGTGCAGGGACAACAACCTCCTGCTGAACGTCAGCAAGACCAAGGAGATTGTTGTTGACTTCCGGAAGGGTCATGCCCAACACCTGCCGCTGACCATCGACGGTGCTGTGGTGGAGAGAGTGAGCAGCACAAGATTCCTGGGGGTGCACATCAGTGAGGATCTCTCCTGGACCACCAACTGTACTTTCTGCGGAAACTCAGGCGAGCAAGTGCTCCTCCTGCCATCATGACCACATTCTACCGTGGCACCATTAAAAGCGTCCTCTTCAGTTGTATCGCTGTGTGGGGTGGTGGCTGCACTGAATACAACATGAAGGTGAGAGTATTTACCTCTATTTTTGTAAAATAACTATAGCCCGGTGGTGCACTGGGTAGCACGTCCGCCTCACAGTTAGGAGGGTGCGGGTTCGATTCCACCTCCGGCCCTCCCTGTGTGGAGTTTGCATGTTCTCCCTGTGTCCGCGTGGGTTTTCTCCGGGCCCTCCGGTTTCCTCCCACATCCCAAAAACATGCTTGATAGGCCCATTGAGGATTCCAAATTGTCCCTAGGTGTGAGTGTAAGTGTGAATGGTTGTTCGTCTCTGTGTGCCCTGTGATTGGCTGGCAACCAGTTCAGGGTGTCCCCTGCCTACTGCCCGATGACGGCTGGGATAGGCTCCAGCACGCCCGCGACCCCCTTGGGGACTAAGCGGTTCAGAAAATGAATGAATGAACTATAGCCCCCCCTTCAAATATTGATTTATTTATTTTTCTTTCTTTAACCCTCTAAAACAATTTAAGACGAGTCAATTGGGATAAATGCAGGTATTACTCCTAAAAAACATTCTTACACACTTGCGAGTGATCCACATTATTGCTACAAGCTTATTATATTTGCATGCCGTAAAGCAGGGGTAGGCAATTCCGGTCCTCGAGGGCCGGTGTCCTGCATGTTTTTTAGGTCTCTTTGCTGCAATACACCTGATTCAAATGATCAGGATTGTTATCCCGCTTCTGCAGACCTTGCTAATTATCTGACCATTTGAATCAGGTGTGTTGCAACAGGGTGACATAGAAAACATGCAGGACACTGGCCCTCGAGGACCGGAATTGCCTACCCCTGCCGTATAGCAACTAAATGCAACTTCACCATGCAGCTCCATTAACTGATCTGAGTCTGCAGACATCAGAGCTCCACTAGCTTTATATACAATCAGTATTTCTTTAATGTATTCAGGACTTAAACCATTCAGTGATTTCTAGATTAGTACGAGAATTTTAAAATCCATTTTATAGCTGACTGGGAGCCAGTATAAAGCCTTGTGCTTGGGCGTTTTTTTATTTTGTTTTATTTTTACCAGTTCAGTGTGACCTGTCCACAGTAGCATGAGGCTGACTGCTGAGCGTGGGGGGATAAGAGCCCTTTAAGAAAATGCAGCTTTGAAGGTGATGAAATGGCATTATCTGAACTCGAGATTTTGGTCCCAAAATGATAACTCTTTCAACCCGAGTAGCTCCATCAATGCTGTTTTGAGAATTGCAGTGCATGTCACGCATCAGGATGCCACTCTGCTAAGAACCCATAACAACATGGGAAAACGTAGATGTGACCAGAAAAGGCAAGGAGTGTGCTGCATGTTTATTGACAGAACACAACTGCCAATTGGCCACTGGCAAAATGAAAGGGACACTTACAGTAGTTTGGCTGAATCAGTATATTGGGATGTTTTTTCATGATGTGAAGTTATGTCGTAAAATGCTGGCAAAGGGTGACAATACTAAATTCATAACAATACACAAAATACTGGGGCCGCGTACCTGGAATCCACGATAAAGGGTTTTTTACTGTATCAGGAAAAGCAGGCACAATGTCACAACACAGACGCGTTAACTAACTCTTCTTCATCTCTAAACGCTGTCTTCTCATCTCCCAAAGAAAAATAAGTCTCTTACGAATATCAAACCACACAGCCCCTTCTGGCTCCCTTCACCACTATCGTTACAACTGAATGCAATACTTGTGAGGGTGACTCCAGGCAAATTATTTCCAAATGGCTGCACAGCCCAACCAATGGTTAAATAAAGTCAGTTACTACACAAACTGTCAACTTCTGAGATAGTTGCCTCCTGACACTAACATGACTTGACTTACAGTATGAAATGGAGTAACCGACCTCCGAGCCAGCCCGCCCGCCCTCCTGCCAGCCCGTCCATGCATGCATCCATCCATGCATGCGTCTGTCCGTCCGTTCGTCCATTCATCTATCATCACTTTTTCTTCTACAAGTAGGGTTTAGGGGACAAAAGAGGCGTTCCCAGGCCCAGCACTTCCTGGATCGTCCTCGGGAATCCCCTTCCGTTGACACGTCCCTCACCTAACTATGAAGGTGTCCAAAGGAATACTGATTGGACGCCCGTGCTACCGCATCTGGCTCCTCTCAATGCAGAGGAGCAGCGGCTGTACTCTGAGTCTCTTCTCTCCCTGCCTTTGACTTAAGCAATACCTGTCCACCTATTTACTTACCTTCCCACCTACCTTTTTGACGGAAAAGCCACATTTACAGGACTGACAAGTTTATTCATATTGTAAAATGACAACAAGAAACTCAACAAGAAACAAGTGTGTCATACCCTCTCGAACTGAGCCATATCATGTAAAATTGTATTGGAATACCAATAAACTGATCTGAATGAAATTCTTGAAATTTAAGATCACCTGTCCTTGATTCATAACAAAACCTCATGTATATGTTTTGAAGCAACATTTATTGGAGAGATGCACGCCTCGAGTTTTAATATGCACTTCCAAAGACAGAAGAAAGTGTGACTCCTCTGTTGCACTATTGAAACTGTTAGGGAGGAGAGAATGGTGAGGTGTCTCAGAGTATACTGGTGTCGATGTTTTAGAAAACACCTAAAAAAGCCTTTAACATGAGAAGTATGCACTGTATGTACGCGTGTGTTACCTGCAGTGAGCACTCTGTTGCAACAACTTTAAAATACTTATGAAATGAGGGTGTCAAATTTGATAACTCTTGCTGAGAAATCATGTTTGTAAAGATCAGCACCGAGGGACCCCATTTAAATGTCTTGTATAATATTTATTCATTTTGAAATGATGCTGGTTTAGACAGACCAGTTTGTACATACAAACACAAAGACACGCACACGCGCACCCATGCGCGCACACACACACGCTGTGTAATTGATTCAAGATGCTGGTGCATGCACACGCAGCGACCTCTCTCTGTCCCAACCGATCAGTGTTTTGTTCATTTCATAAGTGTTTGTCCGACAGTTTTACGTGTTCGTCTAGTCTCACCACGTCGTGCTACAAGTACAGCAGGCAGGTTCTGCTCGACATCGGCGAAAGCGAGTTTTGCGGCGTTCTGAACTTTGAAACAGAGACATTAAAGGAACTTGGACTACTCCGGCCTGAAACAACGCCGGACTCGTCTGCTACTCCTTTCCCGGATAGAAAGCGTCAGAAGCGGTGTGCAAGGAGGCAGAAGAGCGGCACCACGGAGGCGTCCGGGCCAAGCTAGCGGCCAACCCAACTCGCCCGGCCGTGCCTTCCATTCTTCTGGCGAATGTTCGGTCGCTGGAGAACAAAATGGATTACAGTCGACTGCTGTAATCTACGAACCAGACAGTGAGTAACTGCTGTGTGCTCATGTTCACTGAGACTTGGTTGAATGTTAACATTCCGGACTCTGCTGTGCAACTGGTGCCGCTAGCGTGCTATTGAGCGGACCGGGCCATTGTAAAAGGGGGAAAATCATGTAGAGGAAGAATCTGTGTCTACATCCGTAACGAATGGTGCCGGAACTCTGTAGTTGTACGCAAACACTGCTCGCCGCTGGCGGAGTTTGTGATCATTAAGTGCCTTCCTTTTTACCTGCCAAGGGAAATTACTGCGATTCTGCTCGTCGCAATCTACATCCCGCCTTACAACTTTGAAAGCGACAGGATTACGGCCCTTAGTGAACTGTACCAGGCTGTCAGTGAACAGCAGATGGCGCACGCTGACGGTTTCACCATCCTCGCCGGGGATTTTAATCATGCTGACCTGAAGTCTGTCTTTCCAAAGCTTCACCAGCATGTTAATTTTCCAACGCGTGGTGACAGCTTCCTGGACCTGGTCTACACTGCACATAAAGGAGCGTTCAAGGCCACCCTGCTCCCTCCCATTGGACTTTCTGACCAAATCACTGTTATGCTTATGCCCGCATACAGACAACGAGTGAGAGCTTCGAGGCCGGTTCGCAAGCGGGTAAGAGTGTGGCCTGAGGGAACCTCTGATGCTCTTCGAGACTGCTTTGGCACTACAGACTGTAAGCAGGCAGCAACTTGCAACAATCAGCGAACATAGAGGATTATACTGACTCTGTCTAACCTCTTACATTGCGAAGTGCATTGATGATGTGACCCTCACAAAGTACATCGTCACTTGGGCTAACTGGAAGCCATGGCTACAGAGCTGGGGATGAAGCGGGCATGAGAACAGCAAGGGCAAACCTGTCCCGGGGCATCACGGAACCCAAAAAGGCATTCTCTTATAAGATTACCGCCCACTTCAAAGACAGCAGGGACGCACGGAGCCTGTGGCAAGGCATTCAGACCATTACGGACTACAAGCCCGCGCCGCAGAGCTGTGAGGGCAGCGTCCCTCTGCTCAACGATCTGAACCGCTTCTTTGCTCGCTTCGACGCTCAGAACAGCACTTGGCCACTGAAGACCCCTCCCCTCCTAACGAGCAGCCCCTGTGCCTCTCTGCCGTTAGCGTGAGGAGGACGCTTGCCGCTATCAACACCCGTAAGGCGGAAACAAACAAACAAACAAACAAACAAACAAACAAACAAACTGCAACATATCCTCTTGGATATCCTCTGGATGGCTGTGCATTGCTACATAATCTGACATACACACAGGAAGTTTGTCAACCCGTTTTCTGGGTTTGATCATATGATTTTCTGCAACTTTTTCCTTCCACTCCACCCCTGATTTCATAATATTTATGAATGAAAAACAATAACATCAACCATACGGCTGCGTTTGCCTGCGCCTCGATCATCCATCCATTTTCCATTACACTTGTCCCCATGGGGGTCACGGCCATGTTGCAGCCTATCCCAGCAGTCATCAACAAATCCACCAAAATCATAAGACAGACACAAGACGTTGTGCCAGACATGCTTTTTCAGAGGAATGTTGTTGGAATAATCTCGGGTAAGCCGTATCTTTTGCGAGTTTACGACTCTCCTTTGAACTAAGTACTTCCTATTCAGTTCAAGGAATTTCTTTTGATCCCCGTCAGCCTTATGTTACTTTTGTGTTTGTTTTGTAAGAAGTCTTCACTAACAATGAGCTTTGTATAGGCAAGATGTTCTTTGTTTAGTTTAAAGGGACTTCATTCCTTTTAGTTAACTGTGGCTTTGATTCATAGATTGTAGATGATCCAAACTGTTTTTCTTTGTTAAATGTTATATACAGTTTGAAGTAGTCACATATAAGTTATCCCATATTTACTCAATGTTTAAGGAACTGTATACCAATTACCTCACATTTACTTAAAGTTATAAAAGTCCCAATGATCATCGTCACACACACATCTGGGTGTGGTGAAATTTGTCCTCTGCATTTAACCCATCCCCATGTGATTTTAATTTATCCCCTGGGGAAGAGGGGAGCAGTGAGCAGCAGCGGTGCCGCGCTCGGGAATCATTTGGTGATCTAACCCCCCAATTCCAACCCTTAATGCTGAGTGCCAAGCAGGGAGGCAATGGGTTCCATTTTTATAGTCTTTGGTATGACCCGACCGGGGTTTGAACCCACAACCTTCCAGTCTCAGGGCGGACACTCTACTACTAGGCCACTGAGCTGGTGAAGGAATATAAGAATTTGATCTTGAAATAGTTCATTAGACATCTTGTGCATGAAAGTATGAAACTGCTGAGTGTGTGACAGTGGGAACAAAACAAAATATGTGGTTGGTGCGAGGACGTCTGCGTTCCAGAACAAAAAGATCATCCAGGAGCAGCAACAAGGACGACCCACAGGGCCATCTGATCGATAACAACAATTGGTGACCCAATATGGAAAACTACAACCAGGAGGAGCGAGCAAGTTATTCGGCAGGAGAAGAAAGACCAATGAGAGCAAGCTAAAGTTAACTGCAGTTTACACATAGCCAATAGAATAATGATAGAATGCCTTTGCTGATGTGCCATTTGCATATTGTGTAGTATAACTAATGGCTGGGCAACTCGGATGTAGAGTACGTCTGCTGGTGGCAACAGAGGCGTACAGAGGTGTATTGAGAGGGACCCGAGACCCAGGTGATGTATTAGATTTGTGTGTTAGGAATAAATCCACTCGTGTGTGAAAATGCCGGCTTCCTGATACCTTTCTATTGCAGAACGAGCGCGCATATTGTTGGATGAGTGGCAGTTGGGTAAAGTCACAAATTGGAGTCAGATTAGTAACTCGAGTTCATGTTAAATTAGAAAAATATTCCAACAATTTATGGTGACCCCGACGTGATGCATGAGAGGTAAAAGAGTCTGGGACTCTAAAGAAGTCTGGGACTTCGGTAACCACAAGAGTCTGGGACTCTGGGTCTGGGACCCACGTCCACACCAGGTGACGACCTGACAAAGACGCCACACGTCCCACCGTCTTTCCTCTTGGGCCCACAGTGAGACAAGGTAAGCAGATTCCTTTTCAAATTCTGCACATTGACAACACTAAATTATAAGAGGAAGGATGATCGGACCAGTGAAAGTGTGTAGTAGGGTATAAAATCTGGGATTTACCTACTAGAATAGTTTGGAACTATTTGCGGTTACTATACGGTTTAAAATCTGGGATTTACGTATCAGTACAAGTGTGGACTTAGTAGGGTATAAAATCTGGGATTTACCTACTAGAATAGTTTGGAACTATTCGTGGTTACGATACGGTTTAAAATCTGGGATTTACGTATCAGTGTGAAAGCAGTGTGAGTGGGAGTGAGAGTGTGGAATCTAAAATTGTTCTGCGTAAAAAGTGGTTGGGAGACACACGCGGATAAGAGGAAGTGGGATAATGGTCTCGGGTCCCTTCAAATTAAGGGTCCCTTCAAATTAAGGGTTCCCTTCAAATTAAGGGTCCCTTCAAATTAATGGAATAAAAAGTAAGAAAATTAAGAAGGAAAAAGAACGGTGTCAGAAGTTGTTTCTGAAATTAAAGAAGGATGAATTGTTTCATGGAGAAAGAGCAAAATTAATATCCGAGATAGTTTCAAATGTAAAGATTGGAAAATAAGTGAAAGGCAGGATCCTGATCGAAATAAAAATCTAGATAAACGGATCAAACCCATGTAACAGAGTGGGAACCTGGCTGAGGAAAAAAAAAGAAACGGAAATTATCTTAAATGTACAGGAGATATTCGCGTTAAAAGGAAAAGTAAGAGAGAAACACTGAAGTTAAAATTTGCAAAATAAAAGGAAAAGAATTACAAATAGCGTCTAAAAGTAAAATAGAGAATAAATCAGACAAGTAAGATGAGCAAAAAGGTGTTCTTAGTGTGCTCTTTGTGGTCGTTTATGTTGTGCACCAAACGTGTGTGTGCGTGTGTGCGCAGAGGATCCTCATGAATGAGTGTGTGGGTGTATGTGTGTGTGTGTGTGTGTGTGTGTGTGTATGTATACGTGTGTGTGAGTGAGATGTGTGTCCTATGGAAGAAATTAGTCATGGAGAATGTTCAGGAGCCTGTTGAGCGATAATAGGGAAGTTGAGAAGTAGACGATGAGTATGTTTAAGTTGGTTGGAGAAACTAAGATGATTGAGGTGTGGCAGTAGAGAAAATAAGGTGTGTGGCAGTAGAGACTATAAAGTGTGTGACAGAAAGTGACTAGAAAGGTGGCCTGATAGGATGAGAATAAGAGACAACAAATGTTGTGTAGAAGACAGTGAAAGATGTTGAATGTGAACATGATGAAGGGGGAACAGTAAAGTAGGCCTGCCCTTTGAGAGGGTGAGATTGAGGAGCGTGCTGCGCTTGCGCGTAGTCATGGGTCTGTGCTATGCTCGTGTGTGTGGTGGGCCGGCATCATGATTGTTGCAGGAAATGGCCAGCCTGTGAGCAATCAACATAGATGCCGCGTCCCCCCTCGTGTTATGGCTGCAGGTGAGGCAGAGAAAGTGTGAGGTTTTCAGAGAATGTTTGAAGAAGAGTGATGCACATTTGCATGAAGGATAGAAGGCGCTGATGAAAAAAAGTATAACCAAAACGTCATCCTCTATGACGTTTGCGCAGCGTTATTTGTTGTTATTGTTTGTGAGCTGTGTCTCTGCTGTTTTTTGTGTTCTCTGTGTGCTGTCAGTGTTATGTGTTAAAAGGATGAAATTGGCTAAAATAGGTAAATAAAAAGAATTTATTAGACTGTAGTCTATCTGATTTGCACCGCAAAACAAAAGCAATTTTGAAAGATGTGTCATATTAAATGATAATGTAATCGTATGTAGTAATATAACACCTTATATGGGTTCTCTAAGTTATATAAACATACATTTTGTAGAGCTTGTTTGACATTTGCTAAAGAGAATCCATAGGGTTATAATGCCTGATCATAATAGATGCATTCTCAAAATGGATTGAATTGTTTCAAAATTAACACTGAATGCCTTAACAGTGGCAAAAACGTTATGTAAAGAAACAATGACGTTATTGCATGTTAGGTGGCCATCTTGGTTGCTGTTTTGTTAACTTTAACAATATGGTATTTGTGGGAACTAAGAGTCATAATGAATAGGGGAGAGATGAGTTGGCAATTTATATAGAACACTCTCAAAATTATGCTGCATTGTGTTGATTTAAAAAAGATCAATTTGGCCTTTGCAGTGTGATCCGCTGTGTTGCATCTGGCCATGGAGAAAGTATGATGTTTATTTGTGTACTTTGTCAACAACCGATGTAGATGTTAACGAATGAAATTAATATCTTTAAAATGAATGTGGATTGAGACCACAGGTAAACACCCAGGCAGCTACCCTGAAGCTGAGATGATGTTCAGGACGGCGATGCTGAACGGCCTCCCAAATGAGGTGTAAGCGATTATGAGAAGTGATCCGGACATTTTGGTCTGTCCGGAACCGAGATTCAAGAGGCATTTGATACACCATTGCCGCATCTACATGGAAAAAGCAAATAAAGATCAAAAGGAAACTGACGCTCTGGCGACTAGTTTGGTTAAATTACAGTTGGCAAAGTTGCATGGTGAGGCAAAACAAGAAAAGGTTAAACAAAAACAGATGTATCAGACTCCAGTGGGGGCTGGACGGGGCCGAGGCCAAGGGTTCCGTGGTGGATACAGAGGGCGTGGTCGTGGCGCCCCCCTGGGACGAGGGCGGAATTGGTTCGCTCTAGGGACTTGCTTCAACTGTGTGTCCCCTGATCACTGGGCACGAGATTGTAATGGCAACCCACCACCACCAGGGGCGGAGCAGCAGAACCAGCAAGCAGGGCCACCACACCAAAGGGGACCGCAGCAGCCCCGCCCGTGGCCACAGCCGAATCCACAGGGGCAGTATTACCAAGCCGACCCGTGGTACGGCCCGGACGAATAGGGGGGCCTGGGAAGCTCGGGAAGCACTGGTCAGGCAGAGCCAATGCTTCAGTTGACAGTGGCAGACACTCCGGTCCAGATGTTGGTGGACACTGGAGCAACACATTCATCGATCAACATGCCACTGCCAAGTACAGCGTTGTCAAAACGAGTTACAACGTTGGTCGGCTTCTCGGGACGTCCGCAGACTCTGCCCTTTACTCGGCCATTGAAAACGGAAATCACAAACACTGGACAGAAACTATATCATTCATATGTTCATGCAATGGACACACCCATCAACTTGATGGGCAGAGACATGTTGTCAGCATTGAGAGCCCAGATTCTGTGCGGCGAGAAGGGACTTACAGTGACATTTCCTGACGGACAGGTTCTGGAATGCTCCCAGCCTGTGACACCTCAGGGTCAGTGGTTGATGGCACCACTCCCCACAGTACCAGAAACGGCACGAATCTACTGGGCGAGATTGAAACCTGAGACTCCGTTTGGGGGAGGTGTCTACTCCACGTACCTCTTGTGGAAACCGTGGATCCAGGCATGGGCACCGTACCACCCCCCAGTGGATCCATTGCATTGCACTCTATATTATGATAGAGAATCAGATGAGATATATAGAGATGCGTTTGAAGAAATTGAGGGAGATGATTGGACATTACAATCACCATGCATCTTTGTGGGCCCCGAGGGGGTGGCAGCATATGTACAGTTGTCGCCGGAGCAAGAGCAATGGTATCGAATGAGTGAGGAAGGTTTGCCGCACGTGTCACTGGCTGTGTCGCCAGGCCATGAGCCCCGCCAATTGGGGCACATGGTGAAACGATTAACACAACAACATGACTGGATGATGACTGAGATTCCAGATGTGTGGCATTCGGCCGCAACCAAAAGTTACAGGACAATGGCAAAAATGGTAGATGAGTCAGACCTTGAATTGGTCTTCCTGGACCGCCATCATGGGCGGGAACAGACGGACCATGAGTCTGCACAGGCGATGCTGGATCAAATGCCACAGACCTTGTGGTCACAGGGTCCATTCGATGTTGGTTTTTGTCATACGGTTCAGCCGATCCAATTGGAAGTTGATTGCTCCAGTCCGGTCCGCCGTCCTCAATATCGATGGCCGAAGGAAGCAGACAAAGGTATGGAGGACACAGGGGCACAGTGTCTGCCAATGGTGGGCTTAAAGGTTGACCGCCTGGACAGGCAGGTCAAGAGAGGGAATGTGACAATGGCGGGAATTGGATCCAAGTCGGACTCGAAAGTGTCTGAACAACGACGACGACGATGCAAATGTTTAACTTTATTGACTATTTTCAGAAGTGATGGAGCGAAAGAAGAACGAGTGATGGTGTATCATTCCTGTAATGGAACGGTATGGTATGAAGCAGAGCAAGATGGTGGTAAGACGCTGACACAGACACAACAACTACTGCTAAATCTGAGGTATAAACAACCGATACAGGTGAAAGCTTGGGTGACAATTTTCAACTGGACTCAACAATGGCTTGATTTGTTAGATAAATTGGACAATTATCAACCACGGTACAAGGACTGGCCCTTGGTACACCCACAGGAAAGAAAAAGCCCATTTTTTTGACGCCCATGTTTCACAACAAAATTTCACCTGCCTAAAGTTAAATGGTACTGGCCCTGGGATTGGAAATATCCAGGAGTCATGGTGTAATGAAAATGTGTCTTTGCCAGCAGGAATCCCTCTAGCTCGTGCTGATGTTTGGCTGTGGTGTGGAGCAAAAGTGTTGTACGATAGGCTTCCCTCCAATGCCTCAGGTAAGTGCGCCCTAGTAACGCTGATCATGCCAATTAGTGTGACAGCATTAGACGTGTCCAGAATAAATTGGGAAGGCGTTGGACGGTGGGGAAGAATCCCCTTCCTTTTGAGGAAGAAAAAGGACATGCAAGAATGGTTGAATGCAGGAGACCCCACGTACATAGATGCAATTGGAGTTCCAAGAGGGGTCCCTGATGAATACAAATTGGTGAATCAAGTGGCGGCAGGATGGGAGAGTATCTTCCTGCTCATTACAGTAAACAAAAATGTGGACCGGATTAATTATGTCCACTACAATGTCCAACGATTGGCGAACTTCACCACCTCGGCACTCCAGGCAGTGCATGAGCAATTAGCAGCCACATCTCTTATGGCATTCCAAAATAGAATAGGTTTAGATATGGTGTTAGCGGAAAGAGGAGGAGTCTGTGGTATTTTTGGGGATCAGTGCTGTACTCTGATTCCCAACAATACGTCTCCTGACGGTCGGCTCACTAAGGCATTGGAGGGTCTGCGCACGCTAAGTAACAAAATGAAGGAGCACTCAGGTGTGAACACCAGTTGGTACTCTGACTGGTTAAACGTCTTTGGCAAATATAAAAGCTTGATTGCATCAGTACTGATTTCTATCGCTGTGTTTGCTGCTATTATGGTGTTATGCGGATGTTGCTGTATTCCATGTATCAGATCATTAACTGTTAAGACAATTGAACGCACGTTGGGGCCACTCCCTCCGGGTGGCCAGTACATGATGATCCCTCAGAAGGACCCCCAGGAGGGGGAGAAAGCTGTGGCCCTCCGGGATGTGAGTATGTGAAGGTGGCCTCAGGGACCTGGGGCCATGGGAGGGTATGAAATTTTCTCCTGATTGTCTACTAGAATTAAATTGTTTGCTGATTTTTAGCTTACGGCTAGTGATTTTTAGCTTGTGTTTAACAAGAAAACAAGGTATTCGAGTGATGACCTCAGTGGTCTGAGGTCATGAGAGGGAATGAAGGAATATAAGAATTTGATCTTGAAATAGTTCATTAGACATCTTGTGCATGAGAGTATGAAACTGCTGAGTGTGTGACAGTGGGAACAAAACAAAATATGTGGTTGGTGCGAGGACGTCTGCGTTCCAGAACAAAAAGATCATCCAGGAGCAGCAACAAGGACGACCCACAGGGCCATCTGATCGATAACAACAATTGGTGACCCAATATGGAAAACTACAACCAGGAGGAGCGAGCAAGTTATTCGGCAGGAGAAGAAAGACCAATGAGAGCAAGCTAAAGTTAACTGCAGTTTACACATAGCCAATAGAATAATGATAGAATGCCTTTGCTGATGTGCCATTTGCATATTGTGTAGTATAACTAATGGCTGGGCAACTCGGATGTAGAGTACGTCTGCTGGTGGCAACAGAGGCGTACAGAGGTGTATTGAGAGGGACCCGAGACCCAGGTGATGTATTAGATTTGTGTGTTAGGAATAAATCCACTCGTGTGTGAAAATGCCGGCTTCCTGATACCTTTCTATTGCAGAACGAGCGCGCATATTGTTGGATGAGTGGCAGTTGGGTAAAGTCACAAATTGGAGTCAGATTAGTAACTCGAGTTCATGTTAAATTAGAAAAATATTCCAACACTGGTAATATGTGTTGAAATGTTTAGGTAGGACTAGTTACTCATTGTTATTATGTGTTGTGTTAGTTTACCAAGAAGATAAACTTAGGTTTAGTTGCATTGTTCCACAGGTAAGCGGCATTCAACGTGCTTCAAAGTTATCTGCTCACAGAGGTGTGAGGAGGAGGTGTCGGCCGCCCATGGAGAAGACAACTGGTTGGGTGAAGAGATCAGACTCTGCGACTCCACTGCGGGGGGCATGGGCCGACAAGTGCTAAATCACACCACACTATATTCCTTAGCTAATCAGCGTTGCTACAACCACGATCTCCCCTCCCTTTAGTGTAGCAACGCCTCTGTAACCAGGGCAACCAAAACATTAAAAAGAGGAGCACGTGGAGTAGGAACGCAGAACTGATGAGATTGTAACTGAGCTTCCTTTATCGTTCTCCTCGCGAGTAAACTCATCCTGGTTGTCTTCTCCTCTTCGTTCCAGCATGTGAATTAATGTCTGATCATATTTAGACCTGACAAATATGTTAAGTGTGGTGGCGGTAGTGGTGTGTGTGTGTGCAATTGTTGATATTGACCTTATTATTGCATTTTTTTTTTTTTTTTTACCCATGATGGTTTTTGAGTAATATTGACTAGCCCCAGCAAAACCCAACAAAAGCTACTGCCTTCCTCTGTGCCTTAGAGGTCTCCCTCCACGACCCACCCCTGTCCAGCTCCGCTCAGCGGTACTGGGATGGCTTGAGGGATACCATACAGAGCACAGCCCTGTCAGTCTTTGGCAAAAAGCAGGGAAAGCCAAAGGACGGGTTCGATGCCAATTTAACATCATTGGCACCAATCCTTGAAGAGAAACGCGTCACACTCACAAATTACAAGCATACTCCAAACACCAAAACTCTACAGGCCCTCCGATCTTCTAGGGGGAAACTCCAACAAGCCGCTAGACGTTGTGCCAATGACTATTGGCTACAGCTCTGCAGCAACATTCAAGCAGCTGCTGACACAGGCAACATCAGACTCATGTTCGACGGCAACAAAAAGGCACTTGGACCATCACCCTGCACAATTGTCCTGTTGAAATCAGCTTCAGGAGAAACCATCGCTGAACGCTCCAACCAGCTAGACCGCTGGGTGGAACACTACTCAGAGCTCTATGCCAGGGACAACAGTGTCTCTGATGCAGCCCTCAGGCATGTAGGGCACCTACCTGTTATGGAAGAGCTTGACATGGAACCAGGAGCTGAGCAAAGCAATTAACAGCCTGCCCAGCGGAAAAGCTCCAGGCACCGATGGGATAACAGCCAAAGTCCTCAAGTGTGGAAAGCCTGCTCTTCTGCATAGACTGCACAAGCTCTTATGCCTGTGCTGGAAAGAAGGCTCTGTCCCACAGGAAATGAGAAATGCTAACATTGTCACCTTGTACAAAAACAAGGGAGACAGGAGTGACTGTAACAACTACCGTGGCATCTCCCTACTCACCATTACCGGTAAGCTCTTTGCTCGAGTTGTACTAAATAGACTTCAAGTCCTCGCAGAGAAGCTCTACCCAGAGTCACAGGCAGGGTTCAGAGCAGGAAGATCAACTCTAGATATGATCTTCATCCTGAGACAGCTGCAGGAGAAGTGCAGAGAACAACATAAACCTCTCTACATGGCCTTCGTTGACCTTACCAAGGCTTTTGACCTGGTGAGCAGGAGCGGCCTCTTCCAACTAGTGGAACGGATAGGTTGCCCACCAAAACTCCTCAGCATCCTCCAGTCCTTCCACACTGACATGAAAGGTACTGTCCAGTACGATGGGTGCACTTCTGAGCCCTTTAACATCCGCTGTGGGGTCAAACAGGGATGCGTGCTGGCACCCACTCTGTTTGGGATATTCTTCTCTCTCCTCCTGCACCAAGCATCAAACATCAACTGAGGGAGCTTACTTACACACCAGGACAGACGGCAAACTATTCAACCTATCCCGACTGCGAGCAAAAACCAAGATCAGACCACTCACCATTCGGGACATGTTTGCTGATGATGCAGCATTGGCAACACACATTAAGGAACATTTGCAGATTCTCCTAGACTGGTTCAGCCAAGCATGTCAGGACTTCAACCTGACCATCAGCCTAAACAAAACCAAGACAATGAAATGGGCCAGCGGACCACTGTCCCACCCTCCATCACCATCAACAACTATACACTCGAAGCTGTAAGCAGCTTTATTTATCTTGGGTCTACCATCACCTGCAATTTGTCACTCGATGCCGAGGTCAGCAGCCGAATTGGTAAAGCAGCTTCTACCTTTGGAAAACTGACACCCTGAGTATGGCAGAACAGCAAGCTCACCATCCATACAAAGGTGCAAGTGTACAGTGCCTGTGTCGTCAGTACACTCTTGTATGGCAGCGAAGCCTGGACTCTTTATGCACATCAAGAGAGAAGGCTAAACTCTTTCCATCTGCGTTGCCTGAGACACATACTGGGCATCACTTGGCGAGACAGGATCACAGACAGTGCAGTCCTGGAGAGTGCACAGCTCCCCACTATGCTCTCCCTGCTGAAGCAGCGGCGTCTGTTGGCTGGGCCATGTCTGTCGGATGAAAGGCGGTCGTATGCCAAAGGACATCTTATATGCAGAGCTAAAATCAGGCAAAAGGCAATTAGGCCGCCCGCTGCTCCGCTACAAGGATGTCAGCAAACAAGACCTCAAATCCTTCAACATCAACCCAGCCCCCTGGGAAGACGTCGCCCAGGATCGCTACAAATGGCAACAGGCTCTCCGAAACGGGCTGCAGACCCACGAAATCACCCTGGCTCAACATCGACAAACAAAAAGGAAGTTGAGAAAGTAGCAAGCCACCATGCCCCCATCTTCACCGGATCCGGCCCACACCTGTAACATCTGCGGCCGTGTCTGTCTCTCACGGATTGGACTCACCAGCCACAGCAGACGCTGTGCAAAGAAGACGTAACCTCCTGTCGCAAGAAATCTATGGTCTTTCGAGACTGTGATGCCAATGAATGACCAGCCCCAGTGCAAAGATTTGTTTTTACTAGCTAGATGTTGCCTATGTTTTTTAGCATGAGTAACAAAAAAAAGTTATATTTTGACAAAATATATTCTGCGGGTCTAAGCTCTTGATGCAGTCTACCAATTTCGGAAACACGTTGAACCAAAATTGACCCGGCAATGAATGTTTTTACACCAAGTGCACGGGCACATGTTGAAGAAAATAGGGGCCAATTTGTTAAGATCTGTTTTGTAGACATTGCACAGGATACAAACCACAAGTGCATTCGTGCTCTGTCAGACTAAATGAAAATGAAAACCCAACACTACTCGGCCCAATAAATTAACAACATTCTAACATATTAGAGGGTATCAGTATTTGTCTACAAGCACAGCTCAGTTTGCTCCTAACCCCTGCAGCTGCATATGATGAGTTAACATTCTTTTTCAGCTGATGTTCAGCAGATTGTATAGTTTGCCTAGTTTTGGGTCCATTTTTTGCCAGAACCAAATGCTTTTGAGGCACACAAGTCACAAGGTAGTTGAGATGTACCCTCTTAATGGACTAAACACGGGTCCTGCCATTGCACTCTTACCTACAGTCTTGCCGTGGGTTGGGTACATATCCAGGGTATGCTCCATCAGTGATATCACGACACATTTTGCTGTCTCTGTCTGAAGGGAGTAGAGTGCCCGCTCGGACCATGAGGCCCAGACAGTGATCAAATGTGTTTCTCTCCTCAGGACCATCCTCTGTAAAGAAACAGTGGCCCAGCGTGTCATAGCCCACCACGTCTTTTACCTGCAAAGGAGAATATTTAGTTTTTTGTTACAAACAACAAGCACACGTGTTTATAACTGTAACTGAATAAACTGTCATATTACTTCATCTTTTTATTTGCTATTCTCTCTTGGAAGACTAAATTATGTATAAGATAAAATAATTTATGTGCAATAAATCTGACACCGTTCATAGTTGGGAGTGAAGCAGTAGGGTCAAATTCCCTGTTCGTGAAAACACGATCGTCCCTGGGAATTCCCTTCCCTGAGGATAACACAGACGCGTTAACTAACTCTTATTGCTAGTGTGTCAGATAATTGCAGTTATCCAAGAACTGACCCGACAGTTCTTACTATATTTTTACCGATATGAATATGCTCTGTCCCCCGCCTACTGCCCGATGACGCTGGGATAGGCTCCAGCACGCCCGCGACCCCTGTGGGGACAAAGCGGTTCGGAAAATGAATGAATGAATGAATGAATATGCTCTGTTCATATACTCCATCAGTTTTACTTGCATACATCCAGATAACCGACATTTATAAGCATGAACGTGCATGTACTCTGAACTTTACATGACACTAGCAGTAAACATGTTCACAGTCAACATGACATTCAAAAGACTAAACACATGATAATTTTGGGACCAAGGACCTAGGATGGGCTGTTTTGGCTACGTGTGTGCAGGAGGCTGTAGCCCAAATGGATAGAGAAGCAATAGGCGGGGAATCAGAGGAGCGTGAGAAGATGCTGATCAGGTTAAGCCCTCAACCCAGATTCTTTAGAATTATACCAATTTCAGGCAACTGAAACACTGATTAAAAATGCATCAGACCGACTGCTATGAAAATGATGAGGCTGTTTTGATGTGCTTGAACGCAGTATACTTAAAATGGATTCAGGTCTTGACGTTTTACAATTTTTGAGCGGGAATTACGAATTTTAAATTGAACGGATACTTTTTCCAGACAACTTTGATCTAGCTCACTGGGTTTCCCCAGACGTTTTTAAGAAATTAAGGAATTGAGTAAAACAAAGCACCGATAAATATTTTCTTCCGGTTCAAGAATGCAAGTCGATGCCTATAATTGAATATCCAACCTGCACAATCTGTTAGTGACCATCAGACAGCGAACATACGTTAACAGTGAGTGGCAAATAATTCCTATCTATTCCTATCCATGGTAAATGACAAGCCTTTATCAGATCCCAAAACAATCGCCTGTAAATTTAATGAATTCTTCACAGAAATTGGACCAACCTTCGCCAGACAAATTCCACTAGTAACCGATAACCCAATCAATTATATGGAGACTAGTACTTCAGCAGCTTTTACTCTGACCCCAGCCACTGAACAAGATATTCATAACATAATTTCATCTCTTAAAAACACTTCTTCTGGTCATGATCACTTTGACTCCAGACTTGTGAAAGAAGTTGCAATCTGGATTGTGAAACCCTTATGTTACATTTTTAATTTGTCTTTCTCAAAGGGCACTGTCCCACAGGAAATAAAGTTGGCTAAAATTGTACCAATCTTTAAAAATGATGACCCAACAGGTCTTACCAATTATCGCCCAATATCCATTTTACCTGTCATGTCCAAGATCTTGGAAAAACTTGCCCACAATAAACTGTGTATTTTCCTCAATAATCACAATATACTATATGAACACCAGGATGGCTTTCGTAAGTCTCATTCAACATACACGTCTATCTCTCATTTAACATAGAAACTATACAAAGCTCACGGTATGAAAGAATACTCTATTGCAGTTTTCCTTGATTTATCCAAGGCATTTGATACAATAGACCATGAGATTATCTTATCAAAATTAAAGCATCTTGATGTCTCTGATGTCTCACTGTATTGGTTTGCCAGCTACTTGAAAGAGAGGAAACAATACGTTTCATTTAAGGGCGTTGACTCCCTCCAGTTAGACATCAAATGTGGAGTCCCACAAGGTTCGATTCTTGGACCCCTGTTATTTTTAATTTATATTAACGATCTCTGTAGAGCCTCTCACCATCTGTCAACCATCTTATTTACTGATGATACTTGTGTTGTTTATTCACATACCAATCTCAAACACCTTCTCTCAGTAATAAACAACGAATTGCAAAAGTTTTCAACTGTCTTTATTGACAATAAGTTAATTTCTCTGTCTTCATCTGTCCAATTTCTGGGCATATTAATTGATGACAAACTATGCTGGAAACCTCATATTAGTACAATATCTTCTAAAATTGCTAGGAATATTGGTATTTTGAGCAAACTACAGCATACTTTGGACAGAAAAAAACTCTGATGCTCTATTACTTCCTAATCTATCCATATATCAATTATTGCAACGCAATTTGGGCCAGGACTCATCCTACCAAGTTGAATCGCATCTATTGTCTACAAAAGTGTTGTGTCCGAATTATTCTACATGCTAACTACCTTGCTCATTCACTCCCGCTATTTCAGGAACTATCAATTCTCAGCATATACCAGGTAAACTTTCTCCACACAGCTCAGTTTGTCTTCAAAACAACCCACAATCAGTTCTCCGTTACACAATAGCTTTTACAGGAGAAGGGAAGATTATCACTGTCATAACACCAGAAATAAAGCTAGACTTGAGTTGCCCCACGTCCGAACTTCCCTGTCCAAATTTAGTCTTCATTTAAGGGATGCCAAAGTATTTAATCAACTTCCTATTCATTTTTTTTTACCTTTCATCCTTCATGTTCAAAACTGCTGTTAAACAACACATATTCACAAATCACATATGCACTATGAACTATAGTAGTATTACCTGAGTTAGGGTGCTTGTTACCTTGGCTACTGTTATAATTTTGCCTTGATGATGCTATTATTTGTTTACTAAGGATTTATCACCATTATTTGTTTATTAAGATATTATTACCATCCCTTTCTAATTACACTGATTCTACTTCAAATAGTAGGCTAATTGATTGATTAGATATATTTTATAAATTTCACCAACAGCTTCATACTCCAAGCTGTCAGGATCCTGAACTCTCCCCCCTCCCCTGCATAACGTCCTGTACTTTTGCGCTATATTCTGGCTATCTTCTGTATGCACGCTTGCTCCATTTTGCTCCTCTTATTTGTCTATTTACCGTAATTTTCGGACTATAAGTCGCTCCGGAGTACATGTCGCACCAGCTATAAAATGCACAATAAAAAAAAAAACATATATAAGTCGCACCGGAGTATAAATCGCACTTTTGGGGCAAATTTATTTGTCAAAATCCAAAACCAAAATCAGACATGAACCAGCAACAACAGGCTAAACGATACGGTATGCTAACGTGACATGTATACACAAACGAGGAACTGAGAACGGGCCTGACGTAGTATTCAGTTATTCAAGTAAGTATTACATCAATAACACGTTTATCAAACCATCTGTGTCACTCCAATTCATTAAATCCATTGATCGTGCTTTATGTAAACAATGCCGCGTATTCGCCGCATATGCTCACGTCGGACCCGTTGTAAGTGTCATTTGTAATTATTCCACAGACCCATATAACGATATATAAAGTATATTTCAAATAACTATCATATTACAACAATATTATCAAACCATCTGTGTCACTCCAAATCATTCAATCCATCGATCAATTCCTTGTTCTTTATGTCAACAACGCGGCGCGTGCGCTGCAGAGATCTAGTATATAACTATATTGTAGCGTTAACAAAGTACCAGGAAAGACGTGAGTTTGGTAAACTGCTCTTTATTTAACAAAACAGGAGTTCAACGAGCCAACAACTACTGAACTCCCAGCCACGGAGGTGGAAGAGAGCTCCATAAATAGGACCGGGCGTGCGTAAAAGCCATGTCCGAGCCCCATCCACCGTCCCCAGACAGCCACCTGGCCGAGCGCCGGCCCCCGACTTCCATCCACGGCGGTGAAAGAGAGCTCCCGTTGAGAAGGATCGGGCGTGCGTAAAAGCCATAATAGTTTTTAAAACCTTCTGTCACTCCAAATCATTAAATCCTTCAAACTCTTCGTCCTCTGTGTCACTTACAAACAAAGCCGCGAATGATGCCGGTAGTACGTGGGGCCCTTCGTCATCTTCGTCATCCATGATCGAATCCTTTGCCCTTTATGTAAACAACCGCCGCGCGGCACGGGTGATGTCACTTTCAGTTCAAATGACAGTAATCCCTTGCTACATCGCGGTTCGTTTATTGCGGTTTCACTACATCGCGGATTTTTGAATTTTGAAAATTTGTGAAATAAATCACATAAGTAGCTCCTGAGTATAAGTCACCCCCCCACCCAAACTATGACAAAAAACGCGACTTATAGTCTGAAAATTATGGTATTTATTTCTTGTTTATTTATTCAGGTTATTTGCTCATTACTCATTCATCGCTCTTATCTATTGTTTTTACTCTTTGTGCTATTTGCTTGTATGTGTTGTGTAATGTGTTTAGTCACCGTGGGACGCTGGGAAACGTAATTTCGATCTCTTTGTGTGTCTTAACGTGAAGAAATTGACAATAAAGCAGACTTTGACTTTAATTTTAACTTGAAGTCTGAGGGAGACAACTTATAAGCCCGTCAGGGTTTCTAGTCTTCCTTGCGTATGACTATTTTCTCTGAATTATTTTTTTCTTCATGTGACATTTGTGTTATTTTGTGTGTGCTAAATAAATATTTTAAAAAATCCTATATAATATATAAGCACTTCACTGTTCATAAACAAAAGCTGAACTCACCAGAAGTCCATTGGAGCTGTGGATGGTTACACAGCGAGAAAACGTGTGGTGGATTGACAAATCACTGACATAGGTGGGTGGTTTGTAACCTCCCCTCTCATCCACTTCACCATTCATATGGAAATGGACTGGGTAGTGTCCCATTGTTTGTTGGCCCATGTGTTGCAGCTCCACACCTGATATGTGTGTGGCCTTGAAACCTCGCTCTACCTAATGATTTCAAAGGGGATCAGTCAGTCTTAAGATATGCAATACATCTTTATTTCTATAGCGATTTCACAACAGTGTTTTCCATCACAAAGCACTTTGCAAAAATATATCACCTAAAATGACAACACAACAGAAAATATCACATGAAAAATTGGCAATAATACAAACATAACTATATGAGGATTTCTAAGAAGCAGTTCGAGCAAAATTAAATAAGCAAGTTTCTGAGGAAAGAAATACATAAACAGTGGAAAAGGGAAAAAAAGGAGAGAATGAAAGTCAGCCAGTGGAATTCTGTAAGACAATCAAAGAAAGCTGACTAAAACCTCTGGACCATGAAGAGAGAGCAACACCAATGTGTACATGTTCTGTTAGGTTAGACAATCTCATGTACGTTTTGATGCTCATATCTGTACAGTTTTCTTTATTAGTTTAAATACACATAACTGCTCAATCAGAACACGAATACAACACACATGACTGTATGAACACACACACATAGGCACACACGCACACACACAGTGGGGGGGGGGGGGGGCAGCGCCCCACACACTCAGGTACCAAATGGTCATGTGACAAGTTCCGGCCTTTCCGGGTTTTATAAAAGAAGTTGACCTGGAGAAGCAAGTTGTTGTTTCATGTGCCGCTAGGCCATGTATACTGGCCGCCATTAAACAACCCAAGATCTTGCCAATAAAGAACCAACTCTATACTCCACATCTTGGGTTTTCCTTGCTCAACACTGGACATCGCTCACAATATGCAACAACCAATAGACTGCCGCCAATATAACTACAATAAAGGCCAATTCATAGTAGCTCTACTTGACAGATCACAACTTTTTTGGGGAAAATGGAACAACTTTGCAGACATTTGTAGACATGGGAGGTTTGGAGAAAGTAAAAGCACAAATGTCCTTTTACTTTCAAGGGCTTCACTCTAATCTTGTTGAGCGTTCCTATTTGTGCTTCCCGGCATTTGCGTTTGGCGGTCGTCGATGTGGTTTCGAGACCTGCGTCTTGTGGTTTGTCATGTGTGATCATTTAGCCGCTGCGTTTTCTCCCGGCATTTTTTGAATGTCTATGTGTGATTATTTAGCCGCTGCGTTTTCTCCCAGCATTTTTTTTAATGTATATGTGTGATCGTTTAGCTGCTGCGTTTTCTCCCGGCATTTTTTGAATGTGTATGGTGATCATTTGGCAGCTGCGTTTCCTCCCGGCATTTTTTGAATGTGAGTGAGGGGTGTGGTAATGTTGTAATTTACTTGTGAATGGATTGTGGGAGATTGTCTTTTCGTACCTCACCTGTGCCTTTCTGTCTTCTATTGTTTCCATTGCTGCTGGACTGGGAGGGGGTGAGAAGAGTGATTGTTGTAATTTGCTTATGAAAGGGCTGTAAGAGCCGGCTCCTGTGGTGTTGCACCTGGACCATTCTCTTCCATTGTCTCCAGGATGTTGGAATGTGGGTGGGGTGATTGATATTGTAATTTGATTGTGCGGAAAACTTATGAAGGTGGGGTCTGGACTCTACTGGTAGCTATTTGCTGGGTTGGCGCGGGTGGGGGACCCATGCATTCAGTTTGGAAATGCCGGGCCCCCCTCTTGCGCCCCTTGTGGCTGCGTGCGGAGTGGAGTCGTTCCCGGTCCAGGTGTGTGCTGAGGGTAGCAAGTGACATTAAGACAGGATGATGGAAGAATGAATGAGGACAGTTAGGGAATGCATGTAAGACAAGGGATGTGCCCGACTGTAACTGAGGCCCGGTGGATTTCAATGTCTGCCTGCTCACGGCCATCATGAAGTTATATGTTGTGGGACAGGGGTTGAGCTGTGATAGTGAATGAATGGGCGCCTTTGTGTCTGTTGGTTTGTACGTGTGTGCGCGCATATGAATGGCCTAGGTAGGTTGATGTGAAGGTGACGTGATCACAATTGACACACTGCACGCATAGCTAGGGGTTTTCTCTTTTGCATGTTTTTGGAAGTGTGTGATTGAAAAACTAAATGTTTACCCAAAAAGTTATTTTACAGTATTGATAAATTGGATTAGTATGTCACACGCATGCGCCGCTGGCCACTCGACCACGCCTTCTCACTGAAATCACCGCCACCTGGCATGGGCTCATGGAGAGCGCTATATCAGCGCAGGCCAGTGCAACACTCTCCGTCAGCTTGTCTCGTGATGTCCGTGTGTGCACTGGTCCAAGTAAGCTTGACTCCCCGATTCATTCCGACTCGAATCTTGTCATGTTTGTCTTGTCCGTTCTGCTCCCCAGTCAGCCGCTATCCTCTTCAGAGCACTCCTGTCTGTGATCTGCTCTCGCCAGTGAGAAGTCCCGCCGATCACTCCGTTCCCTGGTCCGCCATCCACGCCCGACGAACCCTGCTTCGCCCATACACCGCTCCAGCCCTCCACCGATACCCTTCCTGTTAGGGTTTATAAACTATCTTGATCGTATGATTATGTTGGGATGTAGACTAGAATGATGAACTTTGTTGGAACCTTTTACCATTCCTTGACCCTGAAAAGTTTAACCATTCAATTGTTGAAACTTTCCAAATGGTGTGGAAACATCCTTGTTTAGATAGTCATCTAAAATACTCTTCTAGGTTTTATTTCCACGACCTCGTAAAACAATAAACTGGGACCCTCTGCACTGATTGACCAGTTGCTGAGGTGACCACCAAACATGCCAGATGTCATCCCCACCTTGGCCACTCTCACCCCCACCCTTCTTCTCTCAATAAATACTCTCTTGCATGAATCCAACGGCAGACTTTGTTCGAACATTGCTGTACCTACAGTAACGAACAAACTCTCCTCTTGCAAGTGTTCAAAGGGCATACTGTCTCCCGCGTGGTTCTTGCAAAATAAGTTAGAGTCAGAACATCCCTAACACTTCCCCTTGACAATAAACTCTGTGTCGTCACCGCACTTGGCGGTACTGTCCGTCTGTTACATTAGTAATTTTTTAACCTTTTTCCTTCCATGAAGAAATGAAGATGTATTGAACTTGAGTAAATATTGAAATTTGTATTACTACCTTTATTATTTTTTTACTACACACTATTGGTTGAACGACTTATGATTGTTTTGTGATTGTTTCATAGTTAACTTTAAGGTGATAATTGAGTTGACGTTGACTAATAGATCATGCCATTGTTATTTATCTCAACTCACTCTGTAAAAGAAAATTTAAAATGATTACCCTGCAAAGACTAGTTTTACTCACACAGACACACACACACGCACACACATTCTCTCTTGAAGGCACACACCCACCCCACATGTCATTTAGCCAATCACAATCAGATAACTTTAAGTATTGTTGGAATTCATACGACTAACAATTCTTGACACACATATATACAATTTTTTTTTCTTTTAAATGAATGGAGGTAATGCTTTTCAATAAAGCTTCGCAGCAAACCTTCATTATTGTGAATTAATACATAATTGTAAACAATCAAATTGATTTTGGAAGTATCTGACTCAGGGGCTTGTGTCCATCCTTGCTGCAGCCATTTTCTGATCTTTTTTTTTTTTTTACGAAACCCAGTCAGTTTCATATCTATCAAGCCAAGTAAGTATCATTTTAGTGACTTGCCATCTATGTAAGATGCTGTCGTGTGTTCGATAAAGATTTATTACTTGACAGGCTAACATCTCTTTTATTCTTGGGAGAGTCACACACACCACATTTTTTGCGAGGTGTCCATGTGCGCAATCACATGACAGGTGCATAATTGAATTAAAGTAAAACAATTTCAAATGCAGCATGATAAAATCAACGCTTCATATAGTCAACTGTTCAGTTTAATGCTACACACTACCACCAACAAGCACATATAAACACTAAATACTATTAAACTAATAATAATAATAATAAAAGTTGAGTTAGTTTTACTTTGGACTTTCAGTAGTATTTAGTTCTTGCCACAAGGGGGAAAAGAGAAGTCTAAAATTTGGGGGGATTTTTAAATGTACCTATCTGTTGCAAGTCTGTAACCAGCTTTTGTAAAACATTTATTGTAAGTCATAAAGTCCCAATGATCATTGTCACACACACATCTGGGTGTGGTGAAATTTGTCCTCTGCATTTAACCCATCCCCATGTGATTTTGATCCATCCCCTGGGGGAGAGGGGAGCAGTGAGCAGAAGCGGTGCTGCGCCCGGGAATCATTTGGTGATCTAACCTCCCAATTCCAACCCTTAATGCTGAGTGCCAAGCAGGGAGGCAATGGGTTCCATTTTTATAGTCTTTGGTATGACCCGGCTGGAGTTTGAACCCACAACCTTCCAGTCTCAGGGCGGACACTCTACTACTAGGCCACTGAGCTGGTTTGAGCTGGTTTGGAGTTTGGGACTTTAACTTTAATAAGGATTTTACATGCGCGATGTAGCCAGGAAAAATTTTAAAAGACAATAGGTTAAATGTTAATATGCTAACAGTTGGTTTGCTGACATCAAGTGTTCTTCTACATATCCATGATTTGCTGACAAATTATAACCTTGCCTGCAAGCTGAATTCTCGTGGTATTTGTGAGTTAACAAATGCCAGAGAATCTGTTTTTGTCAGGGTCCGGGAGCTTTCCTTTCTGTCCACAGGTAGCATCCGTGAGCAGGGTATCTGAGGATCCACGGGTGCCACTGATCAGGCTCGTCAAGGGGAGGCTCCTGGACCCCACTCGCAGATCTCGGCTAAGATCCACTCCTCTCTGGCGATGCTTCACGCCCTCCCCCATCAAGGAACCAGCCCGGCCACTCCTGTTTTGGAACCCGGCTGAACTATCGACCATATCTCAATAAATCCTTAATGATCACTTTGATCTCTCTGAGTTCGTTCTGCATGTGGGTCAAAACAATCGCCTGATGAAAACAATCGCCTGATGAAACAGGTCCCATCGATCTCACGCAGGTTTCAGAAGAATAGCATGAACTTAAGCAAGTCTTCAACAAGAGCAAGGCCTTGTCTTTACCACCTCATCACCCATATGATTGTGCCATAGAACTCCTTCTTGGTGCCCCGCTACCGCCCAGTAGGCTCTACAACATTTCCCACTCAGAAAGACAAGCCATGGAGACATACCGTTTTGGCCTGAATATAAGACGAGTTTTTTTGCATCGAAATAAGACTGAAAAAGTGGGTGTCTAGACATTATACCCATTTTCACTTGTACGAAGTGGTAAGTTAAAGGTTGCTGGTATTGACTGAGTATGTTGCTGTGATCGTCTGCGTCTTTGACACAAAGTGAGTATATACATTTTATTGTTACTACTGTCCACTGTTGTTCCCTTTGTCCGGTCGCAGTTTGCTTCGTGTGCGTGCCGTTTGATTGACAGCTCCGGTGCGCTCATAATCGACTGAGTATGTTGCTGTGATCGTGTGCATCTTTGACAGAAAGTGAGTATATACACATTTTATTTTGCTACTGTCCACTGTTGTGCAGTTTGTCCGATCGCGGTTTGCTTCGTGTGCACGCCGTTTGATTGACAACTCCAGGGCGCTCCTTTAAGTTTGCCTCGCATCGTACGAGTGGCCGTTACGCAGTAGCACAGTGACTAACGGTCGCCAGCAAATGTATTTTGTTGTCTCAATCGATGACTTATGTTCGGTGGGTGTTAGAGATGTTCCCACTCCAACTTATTTTGAGAGAACTACACGGGAGACATTATGCCCTTTAAGCACTTGCAAGTGGAGAGTTTGTTCGTTAGTCTCTTACAAGAGCATATTTATTGAGAACAAGTAGGGTGGGGGTGACTTCGGACATGTTTGGTGGTCACTTCAGCAACTGGTTAATCAGTGCGGAGGGTCCCAGCTCATTGTTTTACAAGGTTGAGGAAATAGAAACTAGTGGAGCATTTTAGATGACTAACTAAGCAAGAATGTTTCCACGCCATTTGGAAAGTTTCAACAACTGAATGGTTAAACTTTTCAGAGTCAAGGAAAGGTAAAAGGTTTAAACAAAGTTAATAATTCTAGTCTACATTCCAACATACTGTAATTTTCGGACTATAAGTCGCTCCGGAGTATAAGTCGCACCAGCCATAAAATGCACAATAAAGTGAAAAAAAAACATAAGTCACACTTTTGGGGCAAATGTATTTGTCAAAATTCAACACCAAAAACAGACATTAACCAGCAACAACAAGCTAAACGATACAGTATGCTAACGTGACATACACAAACGAGGAGCTGAGAACGGGCCTGACATAACATTCTGAGTTACTCAAGTCAGTATTACATAAATAACACGTTTATCAAACCATCTGTGTCACACCAATTCATTAAATCCATCGATCTTGCTTTATGTAAACAATGCCGCGTATGTGCCGCATATGCTCACGTCGGACCCGTTGTAAATTGCATTTCAAATTATTCCAGACCCATATAACGTTATATAAAGTATATTTCAAATAACTATCATATTACAACAATATTATCAAACTATCCGTGTCACTCCAAATCATTAAATCCATCGATCAAATTCCTCATTCTTTATGTCAACAACGCCGCGCGTGCACTGCAGAGATCTAGTATATAACTATATTGTAGTGTTAACAAAGTACCAGGAAAGATGTGGGTTTGGTAAACGGCTCTTTATTTAACAAAACAAGAGTTCAACGAGCCAACAACTACTGAACTTCCAGCCACGGAGGTGGAAGAGAGCTCCATAGAATCCATAGGAGCGGGCGTGTAACAATACATTTCAGTCAGAAAGAAAGCTCCGTAGAGTATGACTGGGCGTGCGTAAAAGCCATGTCCGAGCCCCATCCACCGTCCCCAGACAGCCACCCGGCCGAGTGCTGGCCCCCGACTTCCATCCACGGAGGTGAAAGAGAGCTCCCGTCGAGAAGGACGGGCGTGCATAAAAGTCATAATAGTTTTTCAAACCTTCTGTCTCACTCCTAACTTCTGTCACTTACAAACAAAGCCGCTAATGATGCCGGTAATACGTGGGGCCCTTCGTCATCTTTGTCATCCCATGATCAAATCCTTGGCCCTTTGTGTAAACAACAACCGCACGGCACGGGTGACGTCACTTGCAGTTCAAATGACAGTAACCCCTTTCTACATCGCGGTTCGTTTATCGCGGTTTCACTACATTCCGGCTTTTTGAATTTTGAAAATTTGTGAAAAAAAAAAAAATCACATAAGTCGCTCCTGAGTATCAGTCGCCCCCCCCCAAACTATGACAAAAACCACGACTTATAGTCCGAAAATTACGGAAATCATACGATCAAGATAGTTTGTAAACCCTAACAGTGTGTTACCTCATCACCGTCAAGAATAGGTAGCCCCTTCCCCTCATCTCGTCAGCATTTGAACCAGTCCAAGAATCAAGCATCTTCACCAAGCTTGACCTCCAAAATGCGAATCATCTGGTCAGGATCCGCCAGGGAGATGAGTGGAAGACCGCTTTCAAGACCCTACTAGGCCACTTCCAATACCTCGTCATGCCCTTTGGACTTTGCAATGTCACCGCAGTTTTTCAAGCCTTGGTCAACGATGTCCTCCGAGACTTTCTCAATATATTCATTTTTGTCTATCTGGATGACATCCTCATTTGCTCGCGAAACCCCTCCGAACACTGCCGTCATTTCCGCCTGGTGCTACAGCACCTCCTGGCGAACTGATTGCACATCAAGGCAGAGGAATGTGAGTTCCACAAACAATATGTCACTTTTTTGGGATTCATTCTCGAGGGTGGACAGGTTCGACCGGACCCTGACAAGATCAAAGCCGTCCTGGACTGGCCTGTCCCGGAAACCCGTAACCAGGTCCAACGCTTTCTCGGGTTTGCCAACTTCTACCGCCGTTTAATCTGCATTTACAGTCAAACAGCCGCTCCCCAAGCGGCCCTGACCTCCACCAAGACAACATTCACCTGGAGTCAAGAAGCCAATGCCACGTTCTCCGTGTTAAAGAAGAGGTTCTCACAGACACCAATACTCATCTACCCGGACCCCTGCAAACAGTTCACCCTGGAAGTCGACGCATCCAACACCAGAGTAGGCGTGATACTAACGTAACTCATGGACTCCAATGGAAAGCTTCACCCTTGCACATTTTTTTCCCGAAGTCTGTTACCCGCAGAGAGAAACTATGAAGTCGGCGACCGAGAGCTTCTGGCAATTAAGCTGGCGCTCGGGAAGTGGCGCCGCTGGCTAGAGGGTATTGAAAAACCTGTGCTGGTCTGGACCGACCACATATTTACAGTTCGCCAAATGCCTGAATTCTTGACAGTCTCACTGGTCCTTGTTCTTCTCCTGGTTCAATTTGTCCAGTTCTTATCACCCTGGCTCCAAGAACACTAAACCAGATGCCATGTCCCAACAGTTCTCACCCAACGAGTCTGAAGAGGAACCAGCTCCCATCCTTTCCCCCAGTTGCACCATAGGCGCCCTCTCCTGGGACATTGACGACTTTGGACTCAAAGTCGTCACACAAACACGGAATGATGGAGGAGGCGTGTCCATGACGGAGAGGAGGGGGTGGCGGGGGAGGCGGTTTACCCCTGGTAAACCGTATATCGCGTTGGATCACAGGCTCAGCTCTATGAACCCAATCCTGGTACCAGTCCACAAGTCAGAACCTATGTCCCTTTCTCAGTCCGCTCCCGCCTCATTCACTGGTTTCACTCGGCTACGTTTTCAGCCCATCCTGGAACCAGTCGCACCATCGCTCTGATCTCCAGACGCTTTTGGTGGCCATCCATCCATAGGGACGTTAGGAAGTATGTCCTTGCATGTCCCATCTGCGCACGCAATAAGGCGACTCACAGAGTCAGCAGCCCCTGCTGGACTTCTTCAACCCCTCACCACACCCAAATGTCCCTGGTCCCATATCGCATTGGATTTTGTAACAGGATTGCCCGTTTCTCAGGGGATGACCACCATTCTCACCATTCCGACCGCTTCTCTAAATCCTGTCATCTGGTTCCCCTCACAAAGCTCCCCTCTGCTCTCCAGACCGATCAACTCTTGGTCAAACACGTTTTCCGTCTCCATGGCATCCCTCAAGAGATCCTCTCAGATTGTGGCCCCCAATTCAGCTCACGACTCAGGAAACAATTCTGCTCTTGGTGCTAAGGTCTCCCTGACATCTGGTTACCATCCTCAATCAAATGGTCAAACTGAACGCATGAACCAAGAACTCAAATCAACCCTCAGATGTCACACCTCCGATAACCCTTCCGACTGGAATATGTTTCTGCCATCGGTGGAATATGCTCACAATTCGCATGTCTCCTGTGTCTCCGTTTGAAGTGTCACTCGGCTATCAACCACCACTGTTCCCTGTTGATGAGAAGGAGATCTCAGTCACTTCCGTTCACCATCACATGAGCCGCTGTAAACACATCTGGTCCAACACCATCAAAGCCCTTCAAGGCACAATTAAACAAAATCAAAAATACGCTGACTATAGGCATACTCCTGTTCCTCAGTGTTCCCCTGGTCAAAGGGTCTGGCTCTCATTCTGTGACATTCCCCATAAATCCATGACCAAAAAACTTTCTCCACGCTTCATTGGCCCGTTCGAGATCGTGTCCATCATCAGTCCCTCTGCAGTCCGTCCCCGTTTGCCTCCTACCATCCGGATTTATCCCACGTTCCATGTCTCCCAGATAAAGCCTGTTCGGTCCAGCATGTCCCTCGCTCCAGCCGAGCCCCCATCTCCCGCCCGGGACTTGGAGGGGCACCCAGTCTACCCGGTCCAGCGGATTGTGGACTCCCGTCAGCGGGACCGTGGTTGGCAGTACCATGTCGACTGGGAGGTCTTGGGTGACCCGTTCCTACATCTGCGACCCTTCCTTGGTCTCGGACTATTGGTCGTTGCTCCCGTCTACCTCTTCAGGACTGCCGGGTGGCAGCCGTTGAGGGGGGAGGGGAGGTGTCAGGGTCCGGGTGTTTTCTTTTCTGTCCACAGGTGGCATCTGAGAGCAGGGTAGCTGAGAATCCACAGGTGCCACTGATCAGGCACCTCGAGGGGAGGCTCTTAAGGAGCTTGCTGTCAACAACTCGTCGCCCGAGTGTTAGACGATGTTGGTCACCTCTACAGCTGTTGAAACCACGTTCCTTACCCTGCTCGCCTACGCCACGACTCCTGGCTCGCTGGTCCTGGACTCCACTCGCAGATCTCAGCTGAGATCCACTCTGGCGACGCTTCACGCCCTCCCCCATCAAGGAACCAGCCCGGCCACTCCTGTTTTGGAACCCGGCTTAACTACCGACCGTATCTCAATAAATCCTTAACGATCACTGGTCTCTCTGAGTTCATTCTGCACGTGGGTCAAAACAATCGGCTGCACCATGACAGTTTTGCTCCAAGCTAGTTAATTCTTTCCAAGATGAGGTGGGAAATGAACAAACCAAACATGGAGACACCGGTGGAAGCATGTACGTTGCAGTTAATTATGTTTCCACAGAATTACACACAGTTTCCTTTTTGAAAGAACAGCGCTGGTGCTTTGTTCATTTTTAGATGGTAAAGATGCTGGTGATTATCATCCGTTGTTGTGATTGGTTAAAACAAAAGTTTGGTAGGCATGCACAAGTTTTCACATCGCCTGAAAAGTTTTGAGTATTGTACTGTTTGTCCTACCTATCTTGAGCATATCACAGTTCAGCAGTCCCTTATTGATACTGTGGAGAACACATATCAAGCTGGCTCTTTTCAGGTTAATAAATTTTCACTTTTTTTCCTGATATCCTCTAAAAACCTCACCTATTATTCATGTTTATGCTCTTTCTAAATGCCCTAAGATACAAGATGGCACCAAAGCATTGCCTAATAAAAATATAACACCGTCTTGTGCCATCTTAGTACTAAGGAAATATGTTGAATTGAGGGACCTTTTATTAGCATGTTTTTGGAACATGGAAGGAAAAATGCAAACATGCAGACTATATATGATTGGTTCATTATTTCTTGGTTGTAACAATACCTTTCAGTCAGAAAGAAAGCTCCGTAGAGTATGACTGGGCGTGCGTAAAAGCCATGTCCGAGCCCCATCCATCGTCCCCGGACAGCCGCCCGGCCGAGCGCCGGCCCCCGACTTCCATCCACGGAGGTGAAAGAGAGCTCCCATCGAGAAGGACCGGGCGTGCGTAAAAGCTATAATAGTTTTTCAAACCTTCTGTGTCACTCCAAATCATTAAATCCTTCAAACTCTTCGTCCTCCGTGTCACTTACAAACAAAGGCGCTAATGATGCCGGTAGTACGTGAGGCTCTTCGTCATCTTCGTCATCCCGTGATTGAATCCTTTGTCCTTTATGTAAACAACCGCCGCGCAGCACGGGTGACGTCACTTGCAGTTCAAATGACCCTTGCTACATGGCGGTTCGTTTATCGCGGTTTCACTACATCACGGAGTTTTGAATTTTGAAAATTTGTGAAAAAAAATCACATAAAAGTCGCTCCTGAGTATAAGTCGCCCCCCCCCTCAAACTATGACAAAAACCGCGATTTGTAGTCCGAAAATTACGGTAATATTTAGTGTTTGGTGGATTACATGATTGAAGTTTAGAGGAAGAAGACATGACAAATTTAACAGTTGATCCATTGAATGCTTCCATGCCTTCAAAATCACCCCCCCCACACACACACACACACTCTTTAATGTATAACATACAGTAGGTTAAATGGCGTCAATGACATGATTTAAGCTTGACATCTATGCAGGTAGAAATGATTTATGTACAATATACTGACAAGACAAAACAAAAATTTATACTCAACATTTATCCGTTCATTAAAAATGTTAGAAAGTATATGTAGTGTACCTTCAAATGTCCTCCAAAGGTGTCAAAGTCAAAGAATTTGCAGGCTTCATTGCCATAACAGCTGGGCTCCATCTCACCACGGACTAGGATATTACGACTCAGCAGGCCAACCTCAGCTCTCATATCCACCCCATCCACCTCTTCACCCATGTGAATAAATTGGGCTTTGCCTGTGAACACATATACACATGAATAAAAAAATGGTCTTCTATAACTGCAGAGGACATAATCCCCCCCATCCATGTGCTGCCTGAGGAGACATCAATAGTTGTTTCATCATTGAAATACACTCATGCCGCACACAGGTAGAACAAATGTCACCCAAACTTTCACGCTTTTGCATTCGTTTTTTGTTTTTTAACTTGAAGCATAAAACTTGAACATTCACCGCCATGAACATTTATTATGCTCTAATGCATGTGTCAAACTCACGGCCCGCGGGGCACATTCGGCCCGCCGTGTAATCATATCCGGCCCGTAAGATCATTTTACATTATCGTTATTAACGCATCAATTGACGCGCATCACAACTTTGCGTCGTGACTACTTAATACGCGATTGTAGGAAAAATCTGAAAAAATCTAACTTTTATTTATTTAGCATGTTTAGTATAAAACCAAAAACGTATTTACATTAGTTGTGTGCAAGTTACAGCAGTTTATACCTAGAACAGCTAGATGCGTCAATTGACGCAATTGAACATTATAGCATGCACAGTATGGTTATCCACATTTTCCACATACAAGACGTTTGCAAACATTACAGAGGGTTACAGTTCTGTTGCGGCTACATCCTACTTTTATTTGACAAGTCACTCTAGTTGTCAATTGTCCCGTTGCTGTTGACGCTGCCATTCCTGGCTGACATCTCAGCTAATGTCATTTCTGTAGAAAGCTGACGTAAGAATTCCTTGCGTGAGATATTAGTGCCAGTGACTTGCCGGTAGATTATCCATGAATTGACTCCAGCCATATCAAGAATGTTGAAGAACACTGCAAGTCGCCATCTTTTGCATCCTGCCTTTGTAGACATCTGTCGGCACATTGCTTCAAGCATGTCGACTCCGCATTTGTTGCTGTTGTAATACATGATTGATTCTGGCTTCTTTTTGCCATCTGTCTGGCACGGAGAACCTTTGTGGAGAGTTGACAGCAGCACAACAAATTTAGGGGGCTTTGATTAGTATCTGACCAAGTGGATGGAGCCAGACCTGTAAAATACTGACTCGTGAGTGGCCATCTTTGAAGAGTTTGGAATCTCTCTCCTGTTCCATCGCATGGTGCCAACTATTGATGTCCGCTTCTCCATAAGCTTCAGTGCTAGGTCTTTGCTTGTGAAAAAGTTGTCAGTGGTGACGTTGTAGCCACGCCCAAAGTACGGCTCCTTAAATGTCATCACTACATGTGTACCCAAACCTTTGACTCTCTGCTCATCCTTTCCAAGATATGGCTTCACACCGAAGCAGTACTCTATTCCAACTTCAACTAGGACCCAAAACCTGATTCCAAACTTGTCGGGTTTAGAGCTTTATATTGAGTGAACGACAGTGAGTTTTTGTTGGAAACAGCTGTTCATCCACTGTTAGTGAATCCTGCGGAATATATGCCCTCTGACTGTTCTCAACAAGTCTGTCCAAAACCCATGACATCAAACAAAACTTGTCTTTCTTGACCCTCTCTCCACGAGTGGAACGCACATGCAAACGGATGTACTTTTTTATTTTTCTGAATCGGTCACGAGGCATTGCTTGACAGAAGGCTTGGCATCCATATTTTTCTGACCACAGCAAGTCTAGTGGAATGTTCTTGGCATTCATATACCCTCTCAATACAGCAAACCAAAAAATGCGTCAAGCTCATCATCTGATATATCCCACAACAGATCAGACATGCGGGCATACGCGAGTGCAGCACTTGATGTGACGAGTAATGCCTTAATCAACAAATAGTTTGAATGCATCAACAGGTGTTCGGACAGTTCTGGTGTACAGTAATTTTCGGCCTCTAAATCGCTCCGGAGTATAAGTCGCAACAGCCATTAAATGCACAATAAAGTGAAAAAAAAACCATATAAGTCGCACCGGAGTATAAGTCGCACTTTTGGGGCAAATGTATTCGTCAAAATCAAACACCAAGAACAGACATGAACGAGCAACAACAGGCTAAACAATAGGGATGCTAACGTGACATAAACACAAACGAAGAGCTGAGAATGGGCTTGACGTAACATTCAGTTATTCTAATAACTATTACATAAATAACACGTTTATAAAACCATCTGAGTCACTACAATTCATTAAATCAATCGATCATCCTTTATGTAAACAATGCTGCGTACGCGCGACGTCAGACTCATCGTGATTTGCATTTCTAATTAATCCACAGCCTCATATAACGATATATAAAGTATATTTCAAATAACTATCATATTACAACAATATTATCAAACCATCTGTGTCACTCCAAATCATTAAACCCATCGATCAAATTCCTCGTCCTTTGTCAACAACGCCGTGCGTGGGCCCTGACGTCAGCCTCGTCGTAATTTAACAGATCTAGTATATAACTATATTGTAGCATTAACAAAGTACAAGCAAAGACGTGGGTTTGGTAAACGGCTCTTTATTTAACAAAACAATAGTTCAACGAGGCAACAACTACTGAACTTCTAGCCACAGAAGTGTAAGAGAGCTCCAAAAATAGGACCGGGCGTGCGTAAAAGCCATGTCCGAGCCCCATCCACCGTCCCCAGACAGCCACCCGGCTGAGCACCGGCCCCAGACTTCTATCCACGGAGGTGAAAGAAAGCTCCGTAGAGTATGACCGGGCGTGCGTAAAAGCCATGTTCGAGCCCCATCCACTGTCCCCGGACAGCCGCCCGGCCGAGCGCCGGCCCCCGACTTCCATCCACGGAGGTGAAAGAGAGCTCCCATCGAGAAGGACCGGGCGTGCGTAAAAGCCATAATAGTTTTTTAAACCTTCTGTGTCACTCCAAATCATTAAATCCTTCAAACTCTTCGTCCTCCGTGTCACTTACAAACAAAGCCGTTAATGATGCCAGTAGTACGTGGGGCCCCTCGTCATCTTCGTCATCCCGTGATCGAATCTTTGTTCTTTATGTAAACAACCGCTGCGCTGCTGACGTCACTTGAAATTCAAATTACAGCAATCCTTTGCTACATCGTAGTTCGTTTATCGCAGTTTCCCTTTTTTTTTTATATTACATTTTTTTGAAAAAATTCACATATAAGTCGCTCCTCAGTATAAGTCGGCCCCCCACCCAACCTAAGAAAAAAAAACGCGATTTATAGTCCGAAAATTAGGGTAATTCGTAGGACCTGCTTTTGCTGTAAATACATTCGGTACCTGCATTCGTCCAAGGGGTGCTGTTACTCCTAAAATCTCCAACCCCTTTTATAGTGTCCCCTTCTTCTCTGTGGGAAGATGCCTCCTCCTTTTCTATAGGATCCCCATCTTCTCTGTATGAGGGTGCCGCCTCCACTTCTACTGCGTCTCCTTCTTCTATGTCTGATGTGACGTCATCAGAACTCGAAGACGTTACTGCATATTCTTCGATATCACTGCTTGTTGATACGTCATCAAACTTGTCACCAGAGACGTCATCGCCACTGTCTGTATCAAGCAGGTTCTGAGGATGTTCGAGAGCCTGTTTGGCAGTGTGGCGATGTGGACGCGTGCTTTGTTGTAGTTGTGATGAACATGCGTCGCCTGGCGCTTCAGCCTGCTTACTTTCTTTTGAAGGCTGATGCGACTTTGATTTTGTTCTCTTCATCTCTTAATGATTATACAATTACACTTGTCACTCCGCTACGATATCCTCACACAACTACGTTCTCAAGGCGTGCACGTGAACAAGACAATCGCAATAACATGACGTGCGCAACATGTGATGTGCGACGGTAACGTGTCGCATCGATGGAGCGTCAATTGACGTACCCCGCTGTTAGAGGTAGATCAAAACAGCCGGTGTTCTAGTGTTAATGGCCTATCGATATGAAGCGCTGATAACACAATACTGCACAGAACTACAGATCCCATAATGAAACACTTTGGATTTAAGTCTAGCTATTACAAGACATTATGACAGCCGTTAGCCGAAGATACCCCCTCACGATGCTGAAGAGAAAAGTTGATTCTGAAAACAGAGCCTTTAATAACCGATGAGTATATGTTTACTGACATTTCATGTCTCATTTGTGGAGCTAATATGGTTGTAATTAAAGAATTCAATCTAAGACGGCATTTTGACAAAAAACATAAGGATAACCTGAAAGACCTGGATGCAAAGCAGAAAAAACATAAAGCTGAAGAGTTAAAAAAGAATCTGACATTCCAGCAGATGTTTTATTTTACAAAATCAAAAAGTGAAGCTGCTGTGAAACCAAATTTTGTCGTGGCAGAGATCGCCAAATCAGCCTGGCAATTTACGGAGAATTTCTGAAGAGACTCCACCGTTTTGAGGGATGAAAAATGTAAGTGCGAATTGGCGTTTCTGGCTGACAAAACAGCTCATCTTAACGCCTTAAATCTGCAGCTCCAGGGACGTGACCGCATGATCACTGACATGTATGACGCAGTGAAGGCATTTCAAGTGAAGTTGCTTTTATGGGAGACACAAATGCAACAGTGCAGCTTGCCTCACTTTCCTTGTTGCCAAGTAATGGTGAGCCAAGTCAGCGCATCTGTGTTCCCTAAAACGCACTTTGCCGACAAACAGCACACTACGGGCTGAGTTCGCATGGCGCTGTAGTGACTTTGAAGCACAAAAAGAGTTTTGAGTTGCTTCGCAACCTATTTCTGTAGATGTTGAAACTGCACTTGTGCAGATTCAGATGGAACTGATTGAGCTCGTGTAATGGGACACTGAAGGCAAAGTATGACACTGCAGGGTCAGCACAGTTCATTCACTCAATCCCTGCAACAATGCCCCAGTTCTGTCTTCATGCGGGTCGAATCTTATGTATGTTTGGGAGCGCATATCTGTGTGAGAAGCTCTTCTCAATGATGAAGATTAACAAAACAGCACACAGAAGTCGTCTCACTGATGAGCACCTGCAGTCCATCCTGAGAATCTCCACAACACAGGACTTCACATCAAACATAAACCAACTTGTTGCCAAAAAAAAGATGCCAGGTGTCCAGCTGCGATCAGAGTATATGATCAGATCAGAGTCATAAGAGCAAAGAAAACTGAATGATTTGAATTGTTATTGCTGAAAAGCACACATTTTATGTATATTTCCAGGTTTTGTAGCATGTTCATATTTTTAACTTGTATAATTCTGACAGGAGATATTTTTAAGGAGAGCAAAATCTTTTGGGATATTTAAGTTTATTTTTTATATACATTGACATAGGAGTAAAGGAATTTGAATGTTATTTTAATGTCAAGTTGTTTAAGTTAAGTTCTAAAATGAATAATTTAACAATATATTTTTATGAGGTGATGCACTGGGTAGCACGTCCGCCTCACGGTTAGGAGGGTGCGGGTTCGATTCCACCTCCGGCCCTCCCTGTGTGGAGTTTCCATGTTCTCCCCAAGCCCGCGTGGGTTTTCTCCGGGCACTCCGGTTTCATCCCACATCCCAAAAACATGCTTGGTAGGCCGATTGAGCACTCCAAATTCCCCCTAGGTGTGAGTGCGAGTGCAGATGGTTGTTCGTTTCTGTGTGCCCTGCGATTGGCTGGCAACCAGTTCAGGGTGTCCCCCGCCTGCTGCCCGATGACGCCTGGGATAGGCTCCAGCACGCCCGCGACACCCGTGGGGACAAAGCGGTTCAGAAAATGGATGGATGGATATTTTTATGTCTGTTTTTATTCATATTTATGTTCCAAAAAAATATTTAGTTTTAGTGTGTTCAATAAATGTTTTTCCTGTTCGGGCCGCGACCTAAAGTGTGTTTTTAATTTTGGCCCCTTGTGCAATTGAGTTTAACACCCCTGCTCTAATGTATGCAAAGGTTGTACACCATCAGGTTTCAGGTTTGCCTGAAGTCAGCTGGAATAGGTTCCAGCTCACCCAAGACCCCAACGTCAATAAGTAGTGAAAGAAAACAAATGGATAAATAAATAAACAATGAACTATTTGTGGTTGCACATATTCTACAAAATTTTAATCAGGGATGGGAGGGTGCCAATATATCAGGCTAGTTTCCTTTGAAACTAGCCATTGCTATATTGGGTACTCGTGACGATTGCCGATACTGGTATTGGCTGGCTTCTTGCAGCTGTTTCCGAATGAGGAACTAAAATGCATGTTTAACTGATAATGTGTTTTTTAAATAAACTGTATCCATGTCAACTTTCCCATATGCCCCTCCAAAGACTAACGTTTTTGCTTAGCAGGAATTAATGTAGGCTTCACTATTACACACAATCTAAAGTCATAAAAAAAAACTGCAACAAATGTGACAGTTACATATGACACATTCAGGTTGTAGTAACACAACCACACACGAAACACATTCATATTCTTATTAATTACATGTATTGAGCTACTTTGAATTCTGGGAACTGGGTGCCTTAAACAGTCAAAATATAGATTTAAATGTTCCTCATAAAACAGTTGTTGTATTTTCTGACTCCCCTAGATGGCACAAAAAATTGGGCTGAAAGACAGTGACTTGCCTTTTCTTAAACCTCTTTATTTAAACAGTCCCACCTGGAATAGTCAAAAAATTAACTGGGTCATGAAGCAAATTTGAAGCTTCTTTTCTATTCCGTTAGTACCATGTATATGAATAATAGGTAGATAAAAGGTAGATTAAAACTTATATGGACAAACGGTTGCCACGTTCCAAGATGTCACAAAAATCCCAAATGTGATTTTTTTGGTATAATGATAGCATGTGCTTTAGTGAAGAGAAATGAGCAACATATGACTTATTTTCTATACAGATGCATTGCATTAGATGGGAACATTGCCATCAGCAAGTTTGCAGAGCTGAGCTGGGCTGCGCCTTGTGATGGTAGTTGCAGCTTCTGTGCTTTTGTGACAAGATAATAGTTTGCTGATAACCGAAGTGATAGAATGTGGGTCACTGGCATTTACATTAGCATTAGTATCTAACTTTGATTTGTGCCGATCACCACAGGTCACTGTTTGCGCCTGTACTGTATATTTGGGTTTGGTGAGTGTGTAGTATTCTCCACTCGTGCATTTCTTGTTTTAATTGACTTTATTTACATCTTAACAAGCACCGAATGACGTCAGTTTTATCCTTTATAGCTCATTCTTCTACGAAGTCACGTATGTTCATTATATGGATAAAATCCAGATCAAGACGACAAACTTGTCTTGCTGGTTAAACAGTGATCAAAGTTTCCTAAATGTTTTAATTGTATTCAATTTAATTCTTTGCAATTCACTGTATTCCTTGACAAGAAGTAGTACAACCACATATTTTGGTTTTTCTGTGTTTCATTTTATTCATCCATCCATCCATTTTCTGAACCACTTAGTCCCCACGGGGGTCGCGGGCGTGCTGGAGCCCATCCCAGCCGTCATTGTCATCAGGCGGGGGACACCCTGAACTGGTTGCCAACCAATCGCAGGGCACACAGAGACGAACAACCATTCGCACTCGGACTAGGGACAATTTGGAATGCTCAATCAGCCTATGTTTTTGGGATGTGGGAGAAAACCGGAGTGCCCGGAGAAAACCCACGTGGACACAGGGAGAACATGCAAACTCCACACAGGGAGGGCCGGAGGTGGAACCGAACCCGCACCCTCCTAACTGTGAGGCGGACGTGCTACCCACTGCCCCACCGAGCCGGCCTCATTTTATTCATTTGTTTATTTATTCATCTAAATCCTTTTTTTTATAAATCTGGCAATTTAAAAGCAATGTGAAGAAATATACCAATACTAATTGTGGTAAAGATATTCATCAGATGATGTGAAAAATCACCAATCATTTATTTCAACTAACTCTAACTTCTCATCTCAGGATTGACTTCCTCTAAGTTTTCACATACATGGGAAAGGTGTTTGAACTGACTCCATCAAGTACTGTTGGTTAACAGTACTTGATGGAGTCAGTTCAAACACCTTTCCCAGACTCCAACAAAGTACTCCAAGTTGTTCAAATGTGACCTGCATTGAACTAAAAACACGCAAATGTGCAAATTTTCTCCACCTCCACAGCTATACCTTAGTAAAATGTGCAGAATATGGTATTTTGCAGGTATCTTGCTAAAAGGTTTTTATTAGCTACTGTTTGGAATCACTATTTTACCATTTCACCATTACTATTGATAGACCTAATTTGATCAGGATACTGATCATCCCTGTAGTCAGTGGGAAGACCTTAATCAAGAATGGGTTAATAATATAAATATAGCTCCATAAACTGAAATGAACAATAATTTTTTTCTCATCTATTTATGGGACTTTCTCCCAGAAGCCTCTTGACTTGTCAACATGCGGTTTGGCAAATGCCAGGCTTATAATTTTTCTCTTGAGTGACAGAAACTTTCTGCCTTACCTTCCATGGTTTATGACAATAACATTCTTGTCAATGATTCCCAAATGGAGCTTGAAGCGCGATCAAATAAAACAAGTCAAGCACTGCAAGTCATGAACTAAGAATATTACCGTAGTTTTCGGACGATAAGTCGCTCCGGAGTATAAATCGCACCAGCCATAAAATGGGCAATAAAGTGAAAAAAAAAAAACATATATAAGTCGCACCGGAGTATAAGTCGCACTTTTGGGGCAATTTTATTTGTCAAAATCCAACACCAAAAACAGACATGAACCAGCAACAACAGGCTAAACGATACGGTGTGCTAACGTGACATATACACAAACGAGGAGCTGAGAACAGGCCTGACGTGACATTCAGAGTTATTCAAGTAAGTGTTATATAAATAACACGTTTATCAAACTATCTGTGTCACTCCAATTCATTAAATCAATCGATCGTGCTATATGTAAACAATGCCGCGTATGCGCCGCATATGCTGACGTCGGACCCATTGTAAGTTGCATTTCTAATTATTCCACAGACCCATATAACGATATATAAAGTATATTTCAAATAACTATCATATTACAACAATATTATCAAACCATCTGTGTCACTCCAAATCATTAAATCCATCGATCCTCGTTCTTTATGTCAACAACGCCGCGTGTGCGCTGCAGAGATCTAATATATAACTGTATTGTAGCATTAACAAAGTACCAGGAAAGACGTGGGTTTGGTAAACGGTTCTTTATTTAAAAAAACAAGAGTTCAACGAACCAACAACTACTGAACTTCCAGCCACGGAGGTGGAAGAGAGCTCCATAAATAGGACCGGGCGTGCGTAAAAGCCATGTCCGAGCCCCATCCACCGTCCCCGGACAGCCACCCGGCCGAGCGCCGGCCCCCGACTTCCATCCACGGAGGTGAAAGAGAGCTCCCGTCAAGAAGGACCGGGCGTGCAGCACGGGTGACGTCACTTGCAGTTCAAATGACAGTAATCCCTTGCTACATCGCGGTTCGTTTATCGCGGTTTCACTACATCGCGGGTTTTTGAATTTTGAAAATGTGTGAAAATAATCACATTTAAGTTGCTCCTGAGTATAAGTCGCCCCCCCACCCAAACTATGACAAAAACCGCGACTTATAGTCTGAAAATTACGGTAATTCAGTATTTTCAGTTTTAATTTCAAGAGTTGAAATGTTTTAAGATGTGTGATTGTGCTGTGAGTCACATTCCTCACCTCGAACCTTGACTTGGTTAAGTGTACAAGTAGGGCAAGGAATTAGTTCAAACCCTTCTGTCTGATGCATTGAGTAGTCCGTGCTGGCCACCACAACATGGTCCCCGGGTTGCCAACCCATAGGCTGGTCTGCAAGCTCCAAAATTGTGCTGTTGGACAACATGTCGATTGAAATTGAGGCCTGAGGACGGACTGCAGGATTGGAGAATAAGAATTACAACTCGAGAAATGGACAATGACTGTTGACAGCTAACACTGTATTCTACACAAATCAGAGACCTAGGACCCTATTTGTACTGAGCACAAGCTGAGTGCAAAGAACAGTCTAAATGTGCACATGGATGGAGTTTTCTTTCTTTTGGTATTTTGTCAGACTTTGTGCAGGTAGAATTGGGTGTAAGGGGGCTTTTGCAACTTTGTGCCCCATTGGGGGATGCAAGTAGACTTTTACCTGATTTGCATGAAAATCAGGGCGATCAAAGTGAAAACCCAAGTATGCCGTGCATGACACTGCAGAAAAAAAACCCCACCCAACTTGATTGTACCTGGCCAGAGCACTAACTGCTAAGCTTAAAGTCTGTGTCGCTGGCTCACCGAATTGCCTTATAACTGCATTGGAGGGTGCAACTGAGGCTGCCATTCATTCTACTTTTTCATAATTGGGACATTTTTCGAAGTTCTGTTCAACTCATGTGTAAGAGGGATTGTTAAATTTTAAATTAAAATTTTAAATTAAAATTTTAAAATTTAAAATCAGATTTAAAAAATCACGGTATGTTTTTTTTCACGTTATTGTGCATTTTATGGCTAATGCGACCGATATTCCGGAGCGACCTTTAATCCGAAAAATACGGTATGTTTCATTCGAATAACCTGAGATACATTCTGATAAAAAATAAATAAATAGATAAATACAATTACCAAGTTTTCCACACAGAAAGCGAACTCTGTAATTGTGACAGACGCCATGGTCTTGGTCTTTATTGCGGCAGACAAAGCCATAATCTTTGTTATTCTTGTGGATCACATCCCCTGTCTGGTTAGAGGGTATGCCGTCATTTGTTTCAGCCTGGAAAGAAAGAATAAAAAAACAGCAGTATTACAGAATTGTAACAATGTAAATTCCTAAGCCTTTGCATTTTATGCAATTGTCCAAATATCCTACCTGAAAAACGTTACATTTACCAGTTGGTGATAAAATATCTACAGTAATTAACTATTTCTGAAGCGTTTTTAACTGATCCAACAGGGAAAACCTCAATCAAAATAGATACATTATTTGACATTGAGTCCCTTATTAGGAGTTACCGTGGTGTTAGTTAGGGCTCTTTATTGATGTTCAGTACAGTGAAAAAATAGATTTGTTTATTGTTTGTTTTCCATGCTGATTATAAATAAAAAGCCACACAATAGAAAGCATACCTTCACCAAACATGAACTATTATTACAATGAAAACTATTAATGAAATTGTAATTGGAATTCTCTCAATCTCTCTATTAACAGACTTCTTGGAGGATTGAGTGCAATTATGATTATGAGGGTTGGACCTTCAAGGATACTATATTGAAATCAAACAATCAAATAAAAAACAAAAAAACAAACAAACAAACACATTTGTAAATAAATACATGTGTATACAAATAAATACATACATAAATAAATCCCTAAATAAACCCCAGATTTTTATCAAGATAGATTAAACTATAATTGGTTATTTCTTTACATATCAAAGTTGGTTTGATTTTGTAATAATTTGTGTAAACCTGCTCTGTGTGCTTGACCGTGCCTCCCTCACCTGCTTTCTCATTAGACATAGAGATGTCGGATTTAGTTATTTATTTATTAATTCACAGAGATGGGTAATTTACCAAGTTTTTCCTGTCTGTCCTTCGTCAATGGCCTGGGCAACTGTTCATCATCGTCACCAGTCATAATACAATCGACCATCCGAGAAAGAGAAAATGGTGGCATGCATATATCAAACGATCCACATTGTACAGTGGGTGCCAAAGAGCGGCATTCACTTGTTTTCTTTACAACCTTAAAATGCCCAAAAGTTTAAAACGGCTTACTTTAATCCTTTACTTTAATTTTATCCATGCCAGTTATTGCGGTGTCCAACAAAATATTCACATGTACGCGATTTACCTCTATGTCCAGCGGACTGTTACACAATCGGTTCGGATAGGCCTTACGCAGATCTGACAGCTTCTCCCAGTCACCGGATCCTCTTTCATCATCCCTGTCAAACCATTCTGTCCACTCAGCCTCTATGACACACCCACACACAAACACGCACGCACGCACGCACGCACGCACGCACGCACGCACGCACACACACACACACACACACACACACACACACACACACACACAGTAGGATTGGATGTCAGATTTATTTCTAATTCTTGTCAAAATCCATTTATGAGTATACCAAAGTATGTCCAAAGTCCGGCCCGCGGGCCAGATCCAGCCCCCGGTCAGATTCAATACAGCCCGCAGCTTCGGTCTTACAATATATTATTTATGGCCCGCCTACACTGTCAAACTGAATAGAAAAAAAAAATCATGAAACTTGAAACTGTAATTCCTCCATCACCAAAAGGTGGCAGCACCACCTCTCTCCGCTCATTTCTGCCATGGCGACTGCAAAGAAAATGAGGAAAGTTGATGTTGAGGGCCATCGCTTTCAAGAGAAATGAGAATCACAATACTTCTGAAAATCAAGGCAATTGTGTTTAATTTGTAAAGAGACGGTTGTCTTGTTTAAGGATTTAAACCTAAAGAGATACTATCAGACTAAACATGCTAACATACGACAAGATGCCAGGGAGTGACAAAGTGAAGCAGCTTCAAGCAGAACTGGCATCGCAAATGCGATTCTTCACGCAGGGTTGTGAGTCAAAAGTAAATATTACTAAAGCAAGCTACGAAGTGGCCATGTTAATACTGTTGATGTTATGAACCTGTAGACGTGACACAAACTATTAATTTCTGAAAGATATTGTAAATGACAAGAGCAAAATTCACTTGTTTTAAGTTTTAATAATAACATACAACTTTGCATTACTTATAACTCCTGTTTAAAATGTTCATGAGGCAAAAATAAATTTAAACTCATGTAAATGTCGAGCATTAATGTTTAGTTTTTGAGGTGGTGCATCTAATATCACATAGTTTAAACTCATTAAAAGTGCAATATACAGCCTACATGAGCATGAATGTTTAATTCTTCAAGTGTTGCATCTAATATTCCATAATTTAAACTCACTTTCTGCAAAAATTTAGAGAGGGTTATTGACTGAAAAGTCTAAAAGTTGGGATGGAAAATAAATTCAATAAGGTCGGCAGGTTGTCAACTGGTTAGCAGGTCTGCCTCACAGTGCAAAGTTTACGGATTCGATTCCAGCTCCAGCGTTCCTGTGTGGAGTTTGCATGTTCTCCCTGAGCTTGAATGAGGGCAGTCCAGTTTTCTCCCACATCCCCAAAACACTCCAAATTGTCCGTAGATCTGAGTGCGAGTGCGAATGATTGTTCTTCTACGTGTGCCCTGCGATTGGCTGGCAACCAGTTCAGAGTGTCCCCCGCCTAATGCCCAAAGGATGGTGTCTACCAATCAGTGCCTTCTAAAGTCTACTGTCTCATGTAATGCAAACCTCAACAGTGATGCAGTCTATGAATATAAAATAACATGTTACTTAGAGTGAACCGTGTGTTCCGTGTGTTGCTTGGACAGTCTTTAAACAGACACCAAAATTTGCACATTATAACTCAGAGCTCTCTCTCACTCTCTCTCACTCTCTCTCTCGCTCTCTCTCTTTCCATCCAGGTCAAATTAGCGTATAAAAGTATAAGTAGGTTGTACCTTGTACCCACTGGCTGCTGGCTGTTACAGTAAAATGCTCTGCATAGCTCATATGAAAAACGCGAGAACTTCGGGCTTCTGAAGAGGCTTTGGTCCCTTTTAACAAACACACAAAATATGTAAAATACGTTAGCCTTGTAAAAGTACAAAATATTTCTGTCTGCGGGTTATTCTGCCCACGCACAATTTTAATCATTCAGCTTCAGCTTCTTCAGCTTCAGCTTCATCTTCTTCCGCTTATCCGGGGTCGGGTCGCGGGGGCAGCAGCTTTAGGAGGGACTCCCAGACCTCCCTCTCCCCAGCCACTTCCTCCAGCTCATCCCGGGGGATCCCAAGGCGTTCCCAGGCCAGCCGAGAGACGTAGTCTCTCCAGCGCGTCCTGGGTCGACCCCGGGGTCTCCTACCGGTGGGACATGCCCGGAACACCTCCCCAGGGAGGCGTCCAGGAGGCATCCTGATGAGATGCCCGAGCCACCTCATCTGGCTCCTCTCAACGTGGAGGAGCAGCTGCTCTACTCCGAGTCTCTCCCGGATGACCGAGCTTCTCACACTATCTCTAAGGGAGAGCCCGGACATCCTGCGGAGGAAACTCATTTCAGCCGCTTGTATCCTGGATCTTGTTCTTTCGGTCACGACCCATAGCTCGTGACCATAGGTGAGGGTAGGAGCGTAGATCGACGGGTAAATCGAGAGCTTTGCCATTTGGCTCAGCTCTCTCTTCACCACGACGGACCGGTACAGAGTCCGCATTACTGCCGATGCTGCACCGATCCGCCTGTCGATCTCGCGCTCCATCCTGCCCTCACTCGTGAACAAGACCCCAAGATACTTGAACTCCTCCACTTGGGGCAGGATCTCATCCCCGATCCGGAGATGGCATTCCACCCTTTTCCGACCGAGGATCATGGACTCGGATTTGGAGGTGCTGACCCTCATCCCGACCGCTTCACACTCGGCTGCGAACCGCTCCAGTGAGAGCTGGAGATCACGGACTGAAGAAACCAACAGCACCACGTCATCTGCAAAAAAGAGTGACGCGATGCTGAGGTCCCCAAACCGGACCCCCTCAACGCCTCGGCTGCGCCTAGAAATTCTGTCCATAAAAATTATGAACAGAATCAGTGACAAAGGGCAGCCTTGGCGGAGTCCAACCCTCACTGGGAACGAATCCGACTTACTGCCCGACCGGACCCCATGAGCGAAGGCCCGGCCACCAGGCGCTCGCCTTCGAGCCCCACCTCCAGGCCTGGCTCCAGAGAGGGGCCCCGGTTACCCGCGTCCGGGCGAGGGAAAACGACATCCATTTATTGTATTCATTATAAGGGGTCTTCTGAGCCGTGCTTTGTCTGGCCCCTCACCTAGGACCCTTCTGCCATGGGTGACCCTACCAGGGGCAAGAAGCCCCAGACAACATGGCTCCTAGGATCATAGGGGCACGCAAACCCCTCCACCACAATAAGGTGACGACTCACGGAGGGGACAATTTTAATCATGTCTAACATAAAAAAATGTAATACGTTTTGTTTTGTCCTGTGAACGCTGGAGCAGAATAAGCTGACTGGACAGCATAGATTGAAAAAAAAAAGAAAAAAAGATTCTTACCTTGATAGAGAGCATGATCTTCTACAGCAAAAGATGGGTTTCCTTTCACAACTATAAAAGACCATGGATGTCTGTGGATGAAAGAAAAAGGACAGCAAAGATTAACTGTAAAACAGTTACAAAAACAAACAAAGACGCGCACATATCCACAGTCACCTTAATTAAACGAGCTATTTCAGTGTGATTTCTGGATGAAACAAGATCAGCTTTGTGCATGTATGTGAGTCCATGAAGACGTCTCTAAGTATACTATATTGTTTTAATAAAAATATGAGGGACATTTCCATGAAAATAGAAAGCACTCAGCAGTTTTAGTGGAAAAACAAACCCTCATGAATGAAATTCATTGATTGTAAATTGTTTTGAAGTTTTAAAGGCTATGGGTTTGAGAAATATACAGTAAATACAACCTATGAAACACTTTACTTAATATAAAATTCAAACAATTAGGGTGTATTCAGACCAGAAATGTCCTTTAGTCCGCTTGTTTGGTCCGGACCAAAAGCGAAATCTTTTCGTTTGGTGCGTTTCCTATTCAGACTGTACATTTTGAAAGTGAAGTACTTTTCAGGAATCCCTTGCTTATTGCGGATAATTGGTTCCAAGACCACCCATGAAAATGCGCGAAGTAGTGTCACCCTTTCTTTTAACATACATACATTTTTTGTGTGTATATTAAACCATATAAGTGCATATGTTATCATTAGAACATTAAATAAGTTTCAAATATGTAAATACTATATTAATATGTCGTATAAATGACATACAGAAAATAATGTTTAAATAATATAAATATGATATGATCATCAAGTCAAGTCAAGTCAAGTCAAGTTTATTTGTATAGCCCTAAATCACAAGCAGTCTCAAAGGGCTTCACATAGACAATCAATTGACAATTATTCTCAAAGCATCCCCTGATTTTGGGCTCCCAAAAGGGCAAGGAAAAACTCAAAAAAACCCTACCAGGGGAAAAATGAGAAACCTTGAGAAGGGACCACAGATGGAAGGATCCCCCTTTCAGGATCACATAAAATACATAATATGGAAATCAAAAAGTGGATGTCCAGGCCAAAGCGAAGACCTGTCGGAGGTGCCCTTGATTGTCCTGGCAGTGTCCTCTAGGACAGGTTAATTAAAGGCCATATCATAGAAATATGTCTTTAAAAGTTTTTAAATGTTTCTACTGAGGTAGCAGTTCTAATATCCATTGGTAGGGCATTCCAGAGCTCTGGAGCCCAAATAGAAAATGCTCTAGCCCCTGCAGACATTTTCTTGGCCCTCTGTGTCACTAAAAGACAAGCGTTTTGCGAACGAAGGTTACGAGACGGAACATAAGGAACAACTAAGTCGACGAGATATGAAGGAGCTAAGCCATGCAATGATTTATAGGTTAATAGAAGAACCTTGAAGTCACATCTTAAATGGACCGGGAGCCAGTGTAAGTTGACTAATATTGGGGTAATGTGATCAAATTTTCTTGGCCGTGAGAGCAGCCTTGCAGCAGCATTTTGTACTGACTGTAGACTTTTGATAATGGACTTGGGAAGACCAGAGAATAATGCATTACAAGTAGTCCAGGCGCGACGTGATAAAGGCATGTATCATAATTTCCGCATCACCGGTCGAGAGGATTGGGCGAATCTTAGCAATATTACGAATGTGAAAAAATGCTATTCTGGTTATATTCTTAATGTGCTTTTGAAAGGAGAGCGTCAAATATTACCCCGAGATTATTTACAGTATCACTCTGAGTGATAGTACGGTTATCTATAGTTATAGTGGTTTTATATAGAATATTAAATAAATAAATATATATTAAAATATTAAATATTAAATAGAATCGGTCCTAGTACTGATCCCTGTGGGACACCACACGTAACCTTATAGAGCTCAGAGGACGCATCACCATGGACGACTCGGTGAGTCCTGTCTGATAGATATGAATGAAACCAGCCTAGTGCTGACCCCAAAATACCCATACAAACTTTAAGACGCTCTAATAAAATATCGAAGTCTACAGTGTCGAAGGCAGCACTAATATTGAGTAGTAACAATACAGATGAAGTGTTTGAATCCATAGCTATGAGGAGATCATTAGTCAATTTAGCAAGTGCTGTCTCAGTGGAATGATTAGCTCTAAAACCAGACTGAAAAGATTCATATCGATTATTAGCGACGATGTAATCAATAAGCTGCTGCACTACTACCTTTTGAAGAAGTTTTGCTATGAATGGGAGATTTGAAACTGGCTAACTATAGTTACTGAGACAGTCCGGGTCAAGATTTGGTCGCTTAAGTAGCGGTTTAATGATAGCAGTTTTAAAGGCTGTTGGCACTATCCCAGAGGAGACAGACAGATTAATTATATTTAAAACGGACGGTCTTAAGATTTGAAATAATTCTTTAAATAGTTTGGCTGGAAGCGGGTCGAGTAAACATGTTGTTTGTTTAGCCGCACTAACTAATTGTGTAAGCCTTTCGAGGGACACGCTTTTAAAATTTGAGAGGGTTATTGCATGATCGTCAGCGCCGGTAATCGGCGGTCCCGACTGAGCGATCGGAATGGTCATCTTGATCTCATCCCTAATGGATTCAATCTTTCGAGCAAAGAATTTCATGAACTCATCAGCCGAGTGAAAGGAGCTATCGGTGGTCGGTTAGCTTTGCCACTGCATCAAATAGGTATTTAGGATTGTTTTTATTGAGATGAATGACCTGCGAAAAATAACGGGTTTTTGCTAAGATAAGCGCATCTTTATATTTCAGGAGGCTGTCGCACGATGCCTGATGGAAAACCTCAAGTTTGGTTAAATGCCATTTGCGTTCATGCTTTCTACATAATTGCTGAAGCGTACTTGTTTCATCTGTGAACCACGGAGTAGGCAATCTACGGCGAGTTTTCAGACGTAGCGGCGCCACAGAGTCGATGGCATTTAACAATGTAGCATTGAATTCATTTGTAAGATTATCAATAGAGCCGGTATATGGGGGAAATACGGCAGTTGCTGGTGGCAGTAGCTCAGATAGCGCAGTTGCAGTCATGGAGTTAATATTACGGCTGCTATAATTCTAATTGCTCTCTTGTCTTTGACAAAGAACTAAAATTTCAAATTTTATTCAGCAATGATCAGACAAAACAGTAGTGTATGGCAGTACTGTTATATCTGAGGTTGTCAGTCCTCGGGATAATACCAGATCTAAGGTATTTCCATTCTTATGCGTTGCTGCCTGTATGGCTTGAGTAAAACCAAATGTATCAGTTAAAGTCTGAAACACCGAAGTAAGTGGCTCTGACGGTAAATTCATGTGGATATTGAAATCGCCCATGATTATTATATTATCCGCATTTGTCACTAGATCAGCAACGAATTCTGAAAATTCATCCAGGAAGCCAGAGTAAGCCCCAGGTGGACGGTAAATAACAGCAAGATAATATTACGGTAAAGCGGTGGATCGGACAGTGAGAACTTCAAATGTTTTAAATACGTTAATTGAACGAGGCGTAAATCTAAGATCGGATTTTGAGATGAGGGCAACACCCTCACCCTTTTTTCGAGGACGCGCCACATGCGAGCTCACAAAATTTGGAAGCGAGGCCTCATTAAGCGGTAGCAGTTCATTAGGTTTTAACCAGGTCTCGCAAAGACCAAATATATTTAGATTATGTTCCGTGATGAGGTCATTAACAAGAACTGCTTTCGTATGAAGCGATCTAATATTCATAAAACCAAGTTTAAGTGTAATTGGGGTTCGTATTTATTAAAGGATTTTTAAACGAAATGAAAGTAAGATTATGTTCTCTAGGCCTGACATCACCTCTCAAATGTTTATTAGCGCGGTGGGACAATAGGCCGTAGGAATTTGATAGTAAATATTTGGTACACATGTAATATTATCTGAAACAGGCATCAGCTATACCGGTCGGGGTGGAGCGATTGGATTTGTCTACTACCTCAGTAGAAAGTGTGTTCATGTGTACTGTAGCACTATTCAAACTGTGACACTCTAGTCTATACAAGGAGCTATGTGCATGCTGGAAGTCTTCCTCAGCAGGTCAGGGCGGTCCCAGAAGGAATAAAATACAGTCCCTGCTTTTTACAGAACCCAGCCATCCATCGATTAAGGGAGACTAATCTACTAAACCTCTCTTCAGAGCCTCTCCCAGGCAGGGGGCCAGAGACAAATACTCGATGCCGACTCATTTTTCTGGCAAGATCACAAGTCCTCGCTATGTTTCTCTTTGTGATCTCAGATTGCCTCATCCCAACATCATAGGCGCCGACGTGTATCACTATATCAGAGTAGCTAGTGTTGTTGGAACTACGCTGTTGACTAGTCCTATTGCGAGTCACCTTCCTAAGATTAGCTTCTATGTCGGGTGCTCTGCCCCCAGGAATACAGATTACCGTGGCTGGATTTTTAAGCGTGATATTTCGGGTGATGGAGTCACCTATGACCAAGGTGCGAGGGCCGGTAGACCGAGATGACTTTGGACGGCTATGCGTCTTACCTGGCTCATCGCGATTAGCAAGCCGCTTGGGGCTAATGCTAACGGGGCTAGCGGGCTGACTACAGTCCGCGACTGTATCCGCCACGTCTACTGTTATCGCACTATTCTGCTCTAACTGGCAGGGACAACCTCTCTAACAGAAGGGTGCAGTTGGTGCACGAAGCCATACTAACCTCTTGTTACGCAGCCATACTTACGTGTCCGATGATCGACGGTAGACAAACGGCCACCCTCGAGTCAGGGTACACAAGAGAATCAAGGAATTTGTCAGCTGGTGTGAGCTCAACCAGCTTCAGCTGAACACCAACTAGATGGAGATGATCGTGAGCTTCGGGAGGACAGCACCCCACTTCACTCCGGTGAACATTCAGGGATTGGACATTGAGGTAGTGGAGAACTACAAATTCCTGGGTGTTTGCCTCAACAACAAACTGGACTGGACTGATCACACTCACGCCCTATACAAGAAGGGCCAGAGTCGCCTCCACCTGCTGAGGAGACTGAGGTCCTTCAGTGTGTGCAGGGCTCTCCTCAGGACCTTCTATGACTCTGTGGTGGCCTCAGCCATCCTCTACGCTGTGGTCTGCTGGGGTGGGGGCAGTACGGATCGGGACAGGGGGAGACTAAATAAGATGGTCAGGAGAGCGAGCTCATTCCTGGGCTGTCCCCTGGACTCCATAGAGATTGTGGGTGAGAGGAGGATGTTAATTAAGTTGAAATCCATCATGGACAACACCTCTCACCCCCTCCATGACGTATTGTGGTCCCTGAGCAGCTCCTTCAGCAGCAGACTATTACATCCATGGTGTAATAACCTGATCAAAATTGTGTTTCGTCTCTTCCGCTACTAGTGGCGCTTGTCTTTGTCCTTGTCTGTTTATCCATTTTTACATTTGGCACTTGTCTCTATTCTTGCACTCTTGTACGTTCCTGTGACAAGTAAATTTCCCCGCTGTGGGATAAATAAAGTTCCATCATCATCATCATCATCATCATTTTAGAATTCTTATGATTATAACAACTTTTTTAAAAAAAGGTACAAGTGTAAGTACTGCAATTGTGTGGGCACTCCCAGCGATGTAGCGAGGGATTACTGTAAACCTAATAATTTATTGGAGAAAACGAAAATATAAATACATGTAGAACCTATGCTCATGAGCTGTGCGTTGTGACCAAAATTGTTAAGGTTTGTCTTCGACCCCAAACGCACGACACAACGGAAGTGAGATTTAGCCTTCAAAGGCGTGTTTATTTCTCAGAGTACAAGACAAGTCAGTCTAGGAGAACTCAGGAAATAAAGGCAACAAAGGTAATTCTCTTTAGTCTCTTGAAAAATCCACACAGGAAAAACTCAGGGGGGAAAAAACTAGACTTGTGATCCACAAAAAGAAATCCACAGAAATTCAGGAATTACCACAGGTGAGAGGAGGCTTGTAATCCAAATCAAGAAGGAATCCAGCAGCAGCTAGAGAGAGATCCTCACACTGGAGCTGACAACACGAACCTGCAACTGGTGACTGGGAAGCAGGCAGCTATATACCAGCCCTGCTGAGCTGCAGGTGGTTGATTGCTGATTGGCCTCAGGTGCGAGATGAAGCACCTCTGGTCCTGGAAGGAGGCTTAGAGAGGCGGGTCCTAACAAAAATAATACAATCCCACCCCTTTAACATAGGGTAAGAAGCTCGGTCATCAGAGAGGGGGTCAGAGTCGAACCACTCTCTCCTCCTGAGGAGCCAGATAAGGTGGCTCGGGCATTTGACTAGGATGCCTCCTGCACCCCTCCCTGGTGAGGTGTTCCGGGCATGTCCCACCGGCAGGACCCAGAGGATGACCCAGGACACAATTTTACCAGTGAAAAAAAAAAGAAATATCGCAAAAAGACAGATGTGCTAGAAAAAAGTAAAGATATTCTTTTAAATCATCAATCATCAACCATTTCGATTGAAATGTGTTCTTTTCTAATGTAAATGTTCATACGATACGATACGTGTCTTTACCGCCATGGCAGCAGTGGTATACATGCCAATAAACTGTCTGATGTCTCATAAATGCAGGCTTATTAAAAAGTGTCTGGATGTGCTGATAAATCCACAGCCTATCTTCCGATGGTACCTGTTTCAGTCTGTTTGGCAGAAGTGTGGGGAGGAAAGGAGATAAAACTCATTAGGCAGGAACCATCCCAGTGTCGTCTTGCCATCACTCCTATTTAATTACTTCACAGGCATGGGGCAGAGTGCAAATTGAGAAAGCAAATTCAAAATCTAACATTCTCCTGTTTTTTAAAAGCATCTTCATGCTCCCCTTGTATATTTAGCAGCATGTTTTATGAGAGACCTTGGCTGATAATAATGGCATTTTGGGATGGGAGACTGAGTATTCGGTGCTAGAAAAGCTGATCTGTTAGTTCAATCAACTCCGTGTATGTGAACCTGGAGTTACGCGCATGCACAACCACCATAAAAAGCCATAATCAATGGAGCCCCAATACCATGAGTCACCATGACAACTGAGGAAAAACAGATCACCTTATTTTACCACAATGGAGATTGAGGTCCTTATGCAAGCCTATGGCGAGTACAAACATATTTTCCGCCGCAAATCTAATACGGCTGGAGCAGCAAAGAAGAGAGACGTCATGGGAGGAAATTGATGCCCGAGTCAATGTGTCAGTTTGAATTGATGTAACATTTAACCATAAGATCATAGTGTAGCCTATAGTTATGAATTTAAATAGGAATGAAATCAGATTTTCATTTAGGTGCAATCCAACAGGAGAAAAAAGGACTTGGAAGCAGCTCAAAATGAAACATAAAAACATTAGTCAAGAAGGTGAGGCATGTTTTGCTAGGCTGTGATTGCACCTCACTTTGATTTTAATTTAAATATTTTATATGGACTTGGGCTGTTAAACAAAGTCAATATTATTTTAAACTAAAATATTAATTTAGTGGTTACTTCAAATAATGAAAATCCCAAAGAAAATGTTTTCCGATATCCTTTCAGTTAATTCTACACTTTGTGGATTAACACTTGACACAAACACATTAATGTTTCATACCTATTGAAGTCATTTAAAATGTGACGCTGTAGCTAACACTCAATAAAATACTATTTTAAAACAAACATTGAGTTCTTCTCAGCTAACAGAAAAAAGTAATGCTCTGCATCCCCAATATTATAAAGGAAATGTCATTTGCAAAAAAACAACAACATAGTGCTAAGCGTAAAGGTTTCTCTGATGTGAGTGTTCGTCTGCAGTGTGTGAGGTTAGAAATATATAGCCGGAGAAGTTTTTTTTTTAAATAAATAAATACATAAATACATAAATACATAAAAAGTCCCTTCCGTGAGAGGTCACCTTATCGTGGGGTTTGCGTGTCCCTATGATCCTAGGAGGCATGTTGTCTGGGGCTCCATGCCCCTGATTGGATCACCCATGGCAAAGGGGTCCTAGGTGAGGGGCCAGACGAAGCACGGCTAAGAGGACCCCTTATCAAGAATACAATATATGGACTTAATTTTCCCTCGCCCAGACGCCGGTTCACCGGGGCCTCCCTCTGGAGCCAGACGCGGAGGTGGGAATCGAAAGCAAGCGTCTGGTGGCTGGGCCTACGCCCATGGGGCCCGGCCAGGCACGGCCTGAAAAGGGAACATGGCTCATCCCCTGTGGGAGGGGCCAAAGGGGTGCGTAGTGAGCTGGGCGGCGGCCAAGGGAGGGAACCTTGGCGGTCCGATCCCCGGCTGCAGAAGCTGGCTCTTGGGACATGGAATGTCACCTCTTGCTGGAAAGGAGCCGGAGCTGCTGTGCGAGGCAGAAAAATTCTGACTAGAAATAATCGGACTTGCCTCCACACAGTTTGGGTTCTGGTACAAGCCCTCTGGAGAGGAGCTGGACTCTCTAACACTCTGGAGTTTCCCACGGTAAAAGGCGTCAAGCAGGTGTGGGTATACTTATTACCCCCCTGCTGGGCGCCTGCACATTGGGGTTCACCCCGGTGAACGAGAGGGTAGCCTCCCTCCGCCTTCGGGTGGGGGGATGGGTTCTGACTCTTGTTTGTGCCTATGCACCAAACAGCAGCTCAGAGAGCCCACCCTTTTTGGGGTCCTTAGAGGAAGTGCTGGAGAGCGCTCCTTCTGGACTCCATCATTCTACTGGGTGACTTCAATGCTCATGTGGGCAATGACAGTGAGACCTAGAAGGGCGTGATTGGGAGGAACCCCCCCCCCGATCTGAACCCAAGCGGTGTTCTATTATTGGACTTCTGTGCTCGAAACGGATTTTCTATAATTAACACCATGTTCAAGCATAAAGGTGTCCATGTGTGCACTTGGCACCAGAACACCCTAGGCCACAGTTCGATGATCAACTTTGTAGTTGTGTCATTGGATTTGCGCTCGCATGTTTTGGACACTCAGGTGAAGAGAGGGGTGGAGCTGTCAACTGACGACCACCTGGTGGTGGGTTGGCTCAGATGGTGGGGGAAGATGCCGGTCCGACCTGGCAGACCCAAACCTACTGTGAGTGTCTGCTGGGAATGTTTGGCGGAATACCCTGTCAGGAAGAGCTTCAACTCCCACCTCCGGTAGAGCTTTTCTCACGTCCCGGAGGAGGCGGGGGACATTGAGTCCGAGTGGACCATGTTCCGTGCCTCCATTGTTGAGGCAGCCGACCGGGGTTGTGGCTGTAAGGTAGTCGGTGCCTGTCGTGGCAGCAATCCTCGAACCCGCTGGTGGACACCAGCAGTAAGGGATGTCGTCAAGCTGAAGAAGGAGTCCTATCGGGCCATTTTGGCCTGTGGGACTCAGGAGGCAACTGACAGGTACCAGATGGCCAAGCGGAACGCTGCTTCGACGGTTGGTGAGGCAAAAACCCGGGCGTGAGAGGAGTTTGGCAAGGCCATGGAGAATGACCTTCGGAGGGCTTCGAGGAAATTTTGGTCCACCATCCGGCGTCAAAGCAGGGGAGAAGCAGTGTACCGTCAACACTGTTTACAGTGAAGATGCCGTGCTGCTGACCTCGACTCGGGACGTTGTGAGTCGGTGGGGAGAATAATTTGAAGACCTCCTCAATTCCGCCGACACGCCTTCCATTGTGGAAGCAGGGGCTGGGGACTCTGAGGTGGACTCTCCAATCTCTGGCGTCGAAGTCACTGGGGCAGTTAAAAAACTCCTAGGGGGCGAGGCCCCAGTGGTGGATGAGATCCACCCGGAGTTCTTAAAGGCTCTGGATGTTGTGGGACTGTCGTGGCTGACACGCCTCTGCAACATTGCGTGGACATCAGGGACGGTGCCTCTGGATTGGCAGACTGGGATGATGGTTTCCCTCTTTAAGAAGGGAGACCGGAGGATGTGTTCCAACTATGGAGGAATCACACTCCTCAGCCTCCTTGGTAAGGTCTATTCAGGGGTGCTGGAGAGGAGGGTCCGTCGGGAGGTCGAACCTTGGATTCAGGAGGTGCAGTGTGGCCCTCCTCCTGGCCGTGTAACAGTGGACCAGCTCCATACTCTCGGAAGGATTCTCAAAGGGGCATGGGAGTTCGCTCAACCAGTCCACGTGTTTTGTGGACTTGGAGAAGGCGTTCGACCATGTCCCTCGGGAAGTTCTGTGGAGGGTGCTTCCGGAGTACGGGATGCTGAGCCAAGTGATAAGGGCGGTTCGGTCCCTGTATCATCGATGCCAGAGTTTTGTCCGCATTTCCGGCAGAAAGTCGGATTCGTTCCCAGTGAGGGTTGGACTCCGCCATGGCTGCCCTTTGTCACTGGTTCTGTTCATAACGTTTATGGACAGAATTTCTAGGCGCAGCCGAGACCTTGAGGGTGTCCGGTTTGGGGACCTCAACATTGGGTCTCTGCTTTTTGCAGACGACGTGGTGCTGTTGGCTTCTTCAAGCCGTGATCTCCAGCTCTCACTGGAGCAGTTCGCAGCCGAGTGTGAAGCGGTTGGGATGAGAGTCAGCACCTCCAAATCTGGGTCCATGGTTCTCGGTTGGTAATGCCCTCTCCGGATCAGGGATGAGATCCTGCCCCAAGTGGAGGAGTTCGAGTATCTTGGGGTCTTGTTCACGAGCGAGGGCAGGATGGAGCGCAAGACCGACAGGCGGATAGGCGCAGCATCAGCTGTAATGCGGACTCTGTACCAGTCCATCGTGGTGAAGAGAGAGCTGAGCCAGAAGGCAAAGCTCTCAATTTACCAGTCAATCTACGCTCCTACCCTCACCTATGGTCATGAGCTATGGGTCGTGACCAAAAGAACGAGATCCCGGATACAAGCGGCCGAATTGAGTTTTCTCCGTAGGGTGTCTGAGCTCTCAGAGATAGGGTGAGAAGCTTGGTCATCCGGGAGAGACTCGGAGTAGAGTCGCTGCTCCTCCACTTTGAGAGGAGCCAGATAAGGTGGCTCAGGATGCCTCCTGGACCCCTCCCTGTTCCGGGCATGTCCTACCAGCAGGAGACCCCGTGGGCGACCCAGGACGCGCTGGAGAGACTATGCCTCTCAGCTGGTCTGGGAACGTTTTGGGATCCCCGAGATGAGCTATACCAGGGGTGTCAAACTCATTTTTTTCGCGGGCTGCATTGTAGTCATAGCTTCTTTCGGAGGGCCATTATGACTGCCAACCCAAATAAATGTATGAGCATCTCATTATATACAGTAAAAGCTACAAAACAAACTGACAAATAACTCATTTTCAAATCAGACAAGTAAAACCTGGTCAAAAATTAAAAAAAAAAGAAATTAAAAGCGAAGACAATTTGCATTTCTAGTAATGACATGAATGTGATGCACGATTTGTCTTGGCGGGCCACATAAAAAGATGTGGCGGGCCGTATTTGGACAGAATTTCTAGGCGCAGTTTGTGTGGCCTTGAGTTTGACACCTGTGAGCTAGACAAAGCAGTTGGGGAAAGGGAAGTCTGGGACTCCCTCCTAAAGCTGCGACCCGCGGGGGGCAGCAGCTTAAGCTGAAGAAGCGCATATAAGAAGCGGAATAAGCGGAAGAACATGGATGGATGGATGGATGGATGGATGGATGGATGGATGGATGGATGGATGGATGGATGGATGGATGGATGGATGGATGGATGGATGGATAGAAAAAAAAGTCACATGCCCACAGCTCCATATATGAGACTCGAACTCGTGGTGCCTGCACACAAGTCAGGGGAGTGTACCACCACACCATTAGGCATTCAATGGCAGAAGAATGTTATTGAGAAAAATTATATTGTTCAAAGAAAAGCGGTAGCATTCGAAAATATATTATTCTAAAAATGATAAAACGTCTAATCTGGGTTGGAAGATTCTCTCGCGACATAAAGCATTTCGAATTATTACGGCTTCGATGTCTATCGGATTTTGAATGAACGGCCAATCCATGATTAACCGCTTTCTTTGTGTGGGAGGAGACAGGTAGAAACTTTGGGTCTCTTGTAGTAAACCTGCCAGCGAGCAGGTTATGTTCACAGAGTAAGTTACCGCAGTCACAGACCCAGAGTTTAAGTTACCTCTTTTTCTGGAACGGATAACTCAGAGTTTCACTCATTTCAGGGTTAACTTACTCAGAGTTTTCACATAACCCGCTTTCTGGAATACCCCTCGGTATCACGTCTCGTCCCCAGCCGTTCTGCTATGTGACTGTTGTCATGGTTTCTGTCTGTGAGCTCAACCCTCCCCTCCTGTGTGCCCATGATTAGTTTGATTATTCTCACCTGCCTCTTGTTACCTGTTGTGTATATAAGTCCTGTCTGCCCCTCACCCCCCCCCCCCCGTCAGATCATTGTTGTCTCGATGTCTTTTTGGTTCCTGAGGTCGTAATGTTGTTGTCGTCACGCTTGATGTCTTTTTGGTTCTTGTCATTTTCAAGTCTGTTTCGGTTAGTCAGTCAGTCAGTCAGTCATGTTATTGTTTTGTTAAGTCATGTCAGTTTGCCGAGTCTGTCTTTTGAGTTCCTCCAATAAACCCTGGTCCAAGCTGCACTTGGTAACCCTGCTCCATTCCGTCCGTGACACTCGGGTTAGTTACAAGGACGGCAAAATAAGGATGTAACAATAGCAGCCATATCGCGACACAGCAATATTTAAACTTGCCACAATATTGTTGTCTTCATTTTACAATATTTAAAGCAGCACATTTTTCACCCTTTTCAGACGAACACATTGTGAACTACATAGACCGAAACACAAACTATTACATTACTATAATATTACAATAACTAAACACACTATACTGTGTTTTTTGTTCTCCCAGGTTTTATTTAATGTTGTGATTTTGAATATTGTGCAGCCCTATCAGTTACTGTAAATGCATTACTGTAGTAATATTGAGTAAGTAATGTGCTTTGAGAAACACAAAAGGACATTTCTCACAGTGTGTAGATAATAGATACCTAAATCCCAAACTGTTGATATGCTGACTGCCAAGCTTGAAGATGCTCTTTTTGGCGGAGTCCTCCAAGTTGTTGGAAGCCTCATCATTGACCACCATGGCTACAATGAGTCCTGTATCCACACCATCCAAATACTTTGCAAGGCGATTGCTTTCATCCTTACTGCGATATGTGTCAAACCTGTGGGAATGACAGAAAGGTAAATCTTATCATGCATACTTAGAGTAATTAATAATAAATGCATTGCATAATCCTGTACGTAATAAATAATCAGTATAACTTTTTTGGGGGGGCACCATATAATTCTAATGTATTCATCTTATTATTATTATTATTAATATTATTACTTTTTTCTTATTGATGCATACAGTGGTACCTCTACATACCAACTTAATTTGTTCCGTGATCAGGTTTGTAAGTAGAAACGTTTGTGAGAAGAAGCAATGTTTCCCATGGAAATCAATGTCAAAGCAAATAATGCGTGCCGGACTATCCCAAGTCACACTTTTTGACCTGTTACTCTGTGTAAAAGACATAGAAAATAAAAACAAATTTAATTTTTGTTTTTTCAAATTTTTATAACAAAAAATAAATGTCACTTTATTCTTAACGTCCTAACTTTTTTCTTGTGGAGGGAGGAACATGTTCTACTTTTCTACACTTGCTAAGAATATCCACGAAAAGACAGAAAAGGTCAGGCTAATAAATTATTATATGTGATATGCTCACATACCCATCTTTACTTTTTGTCGCAATTAATGAGTTTTCAACTGTGTGAGTGGTAATTTAATACACCTCGCTCAGAACGCGAGTGAGCAAAAATAAAATAAAAGAAAAGGAACCAAGCTTCCAAAGATAGAAACTGATGAACAGAAAAGTGTGTTTAAGTTTTTATTAAAAACAAGCTGTCTGACGCACTGCAACGGCTTCAATGTGTGCGCACTCCCGCGGCAGGGGATTTTTACAGGGGCACCTAGAGTGATTACTCGCCAGTTCGCGCTTCACTTTTTGCGAATGTGCTACCTGGCAGGCTTATAAGTGACGGGAGAACGACGTATAAATACAGGGTCAGGCAAAATGATCTGACACATTTTTGGGTTTAAAAAAAAACACAGATAAAGTAAAGAAACAAAAAAATAGATACGCACACACACACACTCACACACACACACACACACACACACACACACACACACACCAACTTTGAGTGCCCGCCCACCTGTCATTACTCAGTACCTCTCCTTTCTTGGGGTTAATTACATGGACAATAATTCCTCGGTTCCCCCAGCTTTTCTCCAACAGGTAGTGATTTTGGAGGCTTTCTCCAGGATAGATGGTTTTGTTCAAGAAAGTCCATGAAAGCTTTTTCGCCCCATGGATCTCCAAAGTCCCTCCGGTTCCTACGCCAATATATTTGCGGCCAAAATAGCTGTGCTGCTGATCAGTGTCATCTGACCTGAGAACAGCAGTGTAGAAAAGTCATTTTGAAAATTAACACATACATGACAGGTATATGACAGCTCCTGGAGAGCGTAACAGTTTCGTAAAAGCTTGTCATTGGTAAGACTGAACATTTCCATGTGGTAGTGGAAATACAGATATTCAAATCAAATAATGTATTAGGGAATGGGTCAGTCTGGATCAGGGTTGTCACGATCAATATTTTTTAGAATGGATATTTGTATCGATTATTCCATTGCTGAATACAATATTCTGATAAAGACTGATTCTGCATTAAAATGTGTTGCAATATCATTTTTTCTGATTATTGCTCATTAACGGAATGTTGTTCTTTATTTGGGAATGTTTATTGATGAAACAAAACCAAATAAACAATAATAAAGCAATATCCCATGAGAGGGAATTATGTACTCACCAACGCTTTTGAAACAGAGCTACTGTACTAATTGGCTACTGTTTATTGTGAAGGGTTACAACACAAAAGTTTGATATACACTTCTGAGGCTTCTTCAGGTTTATCTTGCAGGTTATTCGTAATAACTGCTATTAGTGAGTATTTTTGTATATGATTAAACATTTACTTACTGACGGAAAATTTCGAAAGTTATTGTTTTCCAAAGAAAAATCATTGCAAATGGATGTGGAGGGAGGGAGGGAGGGAGTGAGGGAGGGAAATACAATCAGTTTTTATGGAGGACAATCGTTTTTTTTTATGGAGGACTACAGAATATTTTCTTTTGTGAAGTTTATATCAGACAATTTGAACAATCTGAACTAAAATAATGTCTTTAAATAACGAATTCACCGTCAAAAACGTCGTCTATTTATTTTAGGATTGATTAATTATTGACTTTAACACCTCGAGCTGGCTTCTGTTTTTCAACTTTATCTTACTGCAAACATTTATTTCCGAAGACTTACAAAACTGGAAGAATTAAATAAAAGCCTCAACATCAGTTCATGGGGGAAATTGACAATGATTTTTGTCATTCATTGACCAATCTTTTCTATTGGCTATAAACATGTTGCATGTACATACATATATATGAATTCTAGTTTGAGTACTGTGAGATACTATTTCCCTGTTGCATTTTTCAATGTTTTTGCAATATTTATTTTTTCCTTGTTCAAAATGTTTGTTCTTTTACCTTGTAATATCTTGTATTAATCTTTTAATGGACAATGCCTCTACTGAATAAAGTTGATTGATTGATTGATTGATTGATTGATTGATTGATTGATTCATTCATTCATTCATTCATTCATTAAATATTTAAATAATTCTTGACTTAAGCCTACCTTCCAAACAGAGAAATGGTAAGGTTGCCCTTGTAAGGACAGTCTGAACTTCCAATGTGCAGTTCCCCTTTATTTCCAATTAGAATGTGTTTTGTCCGAAGAAGAATGGGCCGGTTGGTGTCAGCAATCACTAATTTCCCTAAACATGTGAGGGACACAAGGAGAGAAGAGACAAGATGAATAAGAGGAAAGTATAGGACAAGCCATGAACACGGAACACAAGAAACCTGACATAACAAAACGCAAATCCAAACAACAAAAACTCTGATCGTGGCACAGATCTTCTCAACTTATGTCTCTGACTTGCAATCAGTTCCTCGCATGGCGAACGCACACTGTTTGTTTGTTTAGTAGAATTTTGCTCTCTGTCATAATGAAGGACTCCCCCCCTTTTTTAATCTTGTTCTTATTTATTCTCATGGCTTATTGCGACCGCGTTGGACGCGCTGAAGTAGCTCTCTCCCAGTTCCCAGTCTGATGATCTCTTTACCCTGGACTCATTTGGAGACTTCCGTATGTCCCCCGAGAGCGTGCAAAATTCGACATTGTGTCTACTGGACTTGAATAGCACATTTTGACAGCTGGGTACGCTGTCAAGCTAATGTTGATATCACTCTTGCACGAGGAGTGCAAGAGACGTTTGCATGTAGCTCAATTGACCCTGTCGGACGCTTCCTCGTTGCAAATTGCAAGACGCAACTGCGGATCATCAAGCCACCTCCTGCTGGTGAACCCAACGGTGACATCGGAGAGAAGCTGACGGTGCCAAAAGCAGTGGGAGACCGGCCGAGAGCGGACGCTGATGGCTCGCCGCCCGATCGGGTGTCGTGCGCCGGCGACGTGTCGGGACACCGCCGTGTCGTTCGTCTGGAGCGGAGGTCCGGGGAGCGAGTCTCGAGTCGGGCCCGTCCTCTCTCGTCACATCCCTTCGCAACCGCCGTTTCAGGACCCTCGGCAGCATCAGGACCGCGGTTGCTTGGGTAGGCCGGGGGGCGACCCCCTCCAAAGGGTGAACACCATTCTCAGTGCCTCGGTACTTTGGGAACTTTTCAACATGTTTTATTACAGACGATTGCCTATGGTCTTTCGGCCTATACTGACTATTATCTACCTGAGCATTCTGGATCAATCCGGAAGGACGACTGGCAGTCATTCGCACAGGCCAGCCATATTCTACTATGGTGGTGGCACGATGGACTACAGGCTATTGCCCAGAGACATTCTCACTTTCTGGATCACTAGAAATACAGGACTTTCTAATCTGTGTGGGCTACAATCTCCACTGTATTCCTTTTTTCTATTGCAGAAATTCATTGACTCTCCCTTTCTATTATATGTTAATACCTCATTGAAAGAAAACTGCAATTACTCCTAAAAAAACTTTTATCTATGTGCTCAGGCGCAATTTAATCATTCTCATGCTGCTTATCTCAGGCAATATACATCCAAACCCAGGTCCAGTTATTCTTAAACAGAATGTTTCTATTTTTTCATTTGATGATTTGTGTGATCGCAGATCTGGTTTTTTTTTTTTACATATTAACATTCGCAGCCTGTTAACCAAATTTGATTTGTTGAAATCATGGATGCATACCGCTACTCCGCATGTTCTTGCTATTTCAGAATCATGGCTTAGAAAAAGTAGTCAATTCTGAAATGTATATACCAGGTTACACTGTTTTCCGTCAGGACAGAGCCACCGAAGGGGTGGTGTTACTTTATATATTAAAGAGCATCTGCAATGTACTGTTTCCCTATCAAGGTCTGTCCCTAAGCAATTAGAATTATTAGTGGTAAAGATAAAACTGTCGAATAACTTCTCCCTTTCTGTTGCTGTCTGCTACAGACCACCTTCTGCCCCTGTTTCATCTTTAACTACCCTCAGTGAACTCTTGGCCCACATATCTCCTGAGTTCATTCTTTTAGGTGATCTAAATTGGGATATGACTAACACACTGGAACTGGTTGTGCAACAATTTGATGCCCTAAACCTCTTTCAAAGTATATCTGAACTCACGAGACATAACCTGAAATCTCCTTCTTCTGCCACACTGCTAGATGTTATCCTTACAAACGCTCCCTCTAATTATAAGTCTGGTGTTTATAGCCAAGATCTGAGTGATCATTGTGCTATTGCTTGCATACGCTCTGGTTCTTTGGTTAAACGTCCACCTATGATGGTCTATAAACGCTCCCTGAAAAAGTTTAACCTAGACGCCTTTCTCCAGGACATTGCTGCAGTGTGCTGGGAAAAGAATTAACACTTTTTCTACTGTAGATGCTGCCTGGTCCTACTTCAAATCGACTTTTGGACCGATCATCAATAAACATGCTCCGCTCATTAAACTGCGAAACAAAGACCGCTGCCGTCACTGGTTTTCTCGAGATCTGGCTGTGTTAATCTGTCAAAAGAACACCTTATGGCGGAAAGCCCGTATCTCCCAGTCTCCATGTGATTGGTTTGCTTTTCGGGAATGTAGAAACAAATGTACACAGGCAATCAGAAAACCCAAAATCACCTATTTTCTGGATAAATTTGCATCCTGTTCCTCTGATGCCAAAACATTTTGGAAAACAGTCAAATCCATGGAAAATAAATTGACACCTCCCCTATTTCCCAGTGCTATGACTTTTGGTGACACTGTTCATCCATCCATCCATTTTCTGAACCGCTTAGTCCCCACGGGGGTCGTGGGCGTGCTGGAGCCTATCCAAGCCGTCATCGGGCAGTAGGCGGGGGACACCCCAAACTGGTTGCCAATCGCAGGGCACACAGAGACGAACGACCATTCGCACTCGCACTCACACCTAGGGACAATTTGGAGTGCTCAATCGGCCTATCAAGCATGTTTTTGGGATGTGGGAGGAAACCGGAGTGCCCGGAGAAAACCCACGCGGACACGGGGAGAACATGCAAACTCCACACAGGGAGGGCCGGAGGTGGAATCGAACCCGCACCCTCCTAACTGTGAGGCGGACGTGCTACCCACTGCCCCACCGAGCCGCCCCGGTGACACTGTTGTTACCAATAAATTTCTTCTTTTAAATCAACATTTTGTTAACTCAGCTATTAACCTCCCAGTCATACCCCCACCGCTGCCATTTTACATTCATCTATGTGTTCTAGCCTGGTGAGGTTCTTCTTGAGACCCACCCTGGCCTCAGAGGTTTTTGAGGAACTCTCTAAGCTGGACACTACTAAGTTGGCGGGTTATGACAAGTTGGACCCAAGATTTTTAAAAATTGCTGCTCCCGTTATTGCTGCCCCCATCTCATGGCTTTTTAATGTCCCTGGAGTTGTCTGTCTTTCCTCCAGACTGGAAATCTGCATTGATTACTCCACTCATTAAAGGAGGTTCTGGCTCTGACCCCAACTGTTATAGACCTATTTCCATCCTGCCCTGCTTGGCTAAGGTCTTAGAAAAACTGGTCCACAAAGAGCTCAGTCTTTTTTTGGCCTCAAATAACATCCTGTCCTACCTGCAGTATGGGTTTCGGCCTGGCTATGGATGCACGACAGCTACTTTGAAGGTCCTAGACGATATCATTACTTCCCTGGATTCCAAGCAGATTTGTGTTGCTGCCTTCATTGACCTGACTAAAGCCTTTGAGTCCGTCATCCATTCCATTCTCCTACAGAGGCTCTCTATTATTGGCCTGTCATCACAAGCATGTGATTGGTTTACCAGCTACCTAAATAATCGACTCTAGCAAATTAAATTGGAAAATATTCTTTCTGACCCTCTCTCCATCTCGAAAGGGGTTCCTGAAAGCTCGATCCTAGGCCCATTATTGTTCTCCATTTACATTAATGATGGAGTCAAGTATGTCGGCAGTTCAAAGATCCCCCTTTATGCTGATGATACTATCTTATACTCTGAAGGTCCTTCTCTCCATTCTGCAGCATCCTCATTACAATTTAACTTCACCTCCGTTAAACAATATTTCCATAATCTCCATCTCCGTCTTAACACTAAGAAAACCAAATGCATAATTTTTCACCGGTCTCGTGCTCCCAACAATACCCTTAAAATATTTTGTGCAGATGGCACTGAACTCGAGTTTGTAAACTGTTACAAATATCTTGGTTTATGGTTGGACTCGTCCCTCTCCTTCACTACCCACGTAAAACACCTACAGTCAAAAGTCAAATCTGGTCTTAGCGTCCTCGATCGCAATAAGGCCTTCACCCGTGCAGCTAGTCACTCTCTTGTCAAAAAGACCATCCTGCCCATTTTTTATTATGGCGACACCATCTATAGGATGGCCTCCCACCCTTCTCTCAAAAAGCTGGACCCTCTTCATCACTCTGCTATCCGCTTCGCCACAGGTGCGCACTTCTCCACTCACCACTGTGATTTGTATAAATTAATTGATTGGACATCACTCTATACCCGACGACTTCACCATTGGTTTCACCTCATTTACAAATCCATACTTGGGATGTCACCTCCCTATCTCTCCTCCCTCCTGCACCGTCATCATTGTTCCCGCAATCTAAGATCCAGTAATCTTATTAAATTCACCATACCCAAAGTACGTATAGTTTTCGGTCGAAACTCCTTCCATTTCTCTGCAGTTTATGACTGGAATACTATCCAAAATACCCTTAAATTTACTGTCATCACATCATTTACAGTTTTCAAACAAAAATTGCAACAAGTTTTAACCGACTCTTGCAGCTGTTAGTTTAGATATGTTGTTATATTGTATAGTTTTATTGTTCTTGGTTGTTGTTCTTTATTTTTGATTGTGTATTTATATAACCTTGTTTTATGTATTTATTTACTTTTTTAGCACCCTATCCCCCATCCCCCTCAAAGTGCCATTGTTCTTTGGGTCAGGCTGCAGTTGTAAATAAGAACTTGTTCTTAATTGTTTGCCTGGGTAAATAAAGGTTAAATAAAAAAATAAAATAAAAAAGAGGGAGACAGAAAAACAGTATTTAAACCTTGAATTTTCTTTGCAGCTCTATTGCCCTCAGACACTTCTTTTACGATTTATGACCATCAGTACAGGCTGTGCACACACATGCATTTGTTTGACCACATTAGGTCTTGCTTCTACCACATTAGATTCTTTGATCATTGAGAAGACCTTGGCCTGTAGTACATTTTACGGATTACATACATTACTCTTTAAAATAAGCCCAGGAGGTGCAAGTATTTTTATGAGCCTACTAATCACCATTTATAGGAGAAAAGTCAGAGGATCAGCGATAAGAAGCAAAATTTCTCAGTCATGCATGGTTATGACTAGTATGTTGTATTCAATTGAGGGGAACTGGATTTTTTTGTTCAATTCACAACACGTCCCAACAAAAATGAAAACTAACATTCACATAGAATCCAAATTAGTTGGTAACTAAAGTGATGATGCAGTAATGGAGACATTATTGTTTTAAAGCAGATTTAAGAATTACCTTGGTACTTCTGTTGCATCGAAAACAATGCTACTCCACAGATTAAAAACAAAGGGGAAACATGGATTGGTTTGCCTCACCTCCGTTAAGAATCTCAATGGAGTGCACAGTAGCAGAAGTTGTGAGGAGGACCTTCCTGCCATAACTGATGACAACACGATGATGTTTACTATGTCCCGGCATCCATGGCTTCAGCCCTGGTTCTTTGTCAGGACACACTGAAAGAGTGTGAGGGAGGGAAAAAGTTATATTTACCGTAATTCACAGAACCATATAATACCATAGCTTCCTCTATTTCTTCATCTATATTAGCTGCACTATTAGGGTTTGCTCTGAAATCTTGCAACACAGTCTGGATTTTCAGATTTCCAGCCCAAACATACAATAAATTAAGAGGAAGAAATATATCACATAATGTCACATAATCTAACATTATAAAAGTCCAATCAATATTTAAACAATTCCTTCCAGATTCGACAGTTAAATATTGCTCAGAAGAGTAGCTAACAGTAAATCATGGAGTACTGTTCAACCAAATCGGGGAAAATATATGTAATTTGATTTTAAGTCAGTACAGTACAATTTGTGTCTGTTGCCTGAAACCACTGATTCTCACTGTATAAATGTTTCCTCTCTCCAGTTGAGTTTCAATTTTGTGTTGCCCCATCTTCTGCCGCCAAATAGACACATCAATGGCATTTACTGGTTTGGGCTTTCCATTGTCAAATAGATTTCCCAGTGGAGTTCCCATGTATTGATAAGTTGCAAGGTGCAATTGGATTTGTATCTGCTGTGTGCAAAGAATGGCTGTGTCGTTGTGACAATGAATCCAGCGTTCCATTATTCAATCTTTTAGCAGAGTATACACACACGCATGCACACACAAACGCACGAGCACGCACACACACGCACGGACGCACAAACATACACACACGTGGGTCAAACTTGAGCATTTTTCAACCGTTACTGTCTGATTATCTGGTTTCTAAAAGAATGTTTTCGAAAGATTTCTCCTCTCCGATTTTATTGTAAACAGAAAACAGAACAGTAGCCAATTAGGAAGTTACCTGAAGATGTTGCCAAACACAAATAGAGGAGTGGTGGAGGCGTTTATGAGGTTGTGTAACATATCTGTCATGTCGTTCACCACAGTAAAAATTGTGTTTCCAACCACAATATAATTAGCAGACAATCACCCTAGCTCCCTCAAGTTCTTCTTCTACTAAAATTCTTGCCACTTGTTTATATTTTTCAGCAGTCTAGATGACCTGCAGCACCACTGTGCCTCTCACAAATCAGTCTTGGTACATTGTTATACTGTATGTGTGCTGTGCTGGTCATTTGGAATACTCCAAACGTTATAAAAGCAGTATGAACTAGAATTGGCAATTTCTGGAGAAATTGCGTGTGAAGGCGAAGGCACTTCACACTATTGTGGGACTCGAAATGATGATTAAATGACATAAAAATGGTAAATTGATAATGCTGATTAAATAAAAATAAAAATGGTAATTTAATGATGATGATGAAAATAATTATTAAAATGTGTTAAAATTGAATGAATGAAAAATTAATGAATAAAAAAATTAGAGCCAACCGGGATTCGAACTCGCTCGCGGAAGTGGCTCGTGGTCAGATGACCATTGTATTCTTACTGAGCTAAACAGCGACTTAATGTTCCTGCGGTGGAATGATGCTATTACACAATAAATAAAAATGGTGAATTCCGTTAAAACGGTAAAATGATGTTTTTAACTTAAAATTAAATGAATAACTAAATGAATTAATGATGATGATGAAAATAATTATTAAAGTGATGTGTTAAAATTGAATGAATGAAAAAAAATATTGGTCAAGCGGGATTCGAACTCGCACGGGAACAGCGGTCGTGTTCCAAATTCCAGTCTCTTCTTACTGAGCTAAACAGCGGCTTAGTGTTGCTGTGGTGGAATGATGATATTAAACAAGAAATAAAAAAGGTAAATGCCGTTAAAACAGTAAAATGATGTTTTTAACTTAAAATTAAATGAATAACTAAATGAATGAATGGAAAATAAATAAATAAAAAATAAAAGAGTTAAATAAACGAGTTAAGGAAAGAAATCATGAAAAAAGTTGTCAGATGTCAAAATTTGAACTCACTCCTGAACGTCGCTCGTGTCTAATGCGCCATTAAGAATGAATGGGGGATTTTAAGGCACAAATTTGCTAATTATGCAAAAACGGTAAATGTTATGAACAAATGAAATACTAGCAGTCATGCCGTGAATTTTTGGAACGTGTGAAAGTTGGAATGGGGTGAATCGGTTAAAGCATGTGGGAGTAGTTAGGTGTCAAAAAAGTGGGAGGAATAAAGTAGGATAATAACTAGAATTGGCAATTTCTGGAGAAATTGCGTGTGAAGGCGAAGGCACTTCACACTATTGTGGGACTCGAAATGATGATTAAATGACATAAAATTGGTAAATTGATGATTAAATAAAATAAAAATGTTAAATTAATGATGATGATGAAAATAATTATTAAAGTGATGTGTTAAAATTGAATGAATGAAAAAAAAATATTGGTCAAGCCGGATTCGAACTCGCACGGGAACAGCGCTCGTGCTCCAAATTCCAGTCTCTTCTTACTGAGCTAAACAGCGGCTTAGTGTTGCTGTGGTGGAATGATGATATTAAACGAGAAATAAAAATGGTACATGCCGTTAAAACGGTAAAATGATGTTTTTAACTTAAAATTAAATGAAAAACTAAATGAATGATGAAAATAATTATTAAAATGTGTTAAAATTGAATGAATGAAAAATTAATGAATAAAAAAATTATGGCCAGTCGGGACTCGAACTCGCTCGCGGACGTGGCTCGTGTTCTTAGGATCATTGTCTTCTTACTGAGCTAAACAGCGGCTTAGTGTTGCTGCGGTGGAATGATGATATTAAACAAGAAATAAAAACGGTAAATGCCGTTAAAACGGTAAAATGATGTTTTTAACTTAAAATTAAATGAATAACTAAATGAATGAATGGAAAATAAATAAATAAAAAATAAAAGAGTTAAATAAACGAGTTAAGGAAAGAAATCGTGAAAAAAGTTGTCAGATGTCAAAATTTGAACTCACTCCTGAACGTCGCTCGTGTCTAATGCGCCATTAAGAATGAATGGGGGATTTTAAGGCACAAATTTGCTAATTATGCAAAAACGGTAAATGTTATGAACAAATAAAATACTAGCAGTCATGCCGTGAATTTTTGGAACGTGTGAAAGTTGGAATGGAGTGAATCGGTTAAAGCATGTGGGAGTAGTTAGGTGTCAAAAAAGTGGGAGGAATAAAGTAGGATAATAATAAGAAGAAGAAGAAAAATAAAGTAGAACTAGAATTGGCAATTTCTGGAGAAATTGCGTGTGAAGGCGAAGGCACTTCACACTATTGTGGGACTCGAAATGATGATTAAATGACAGAAAAATGGTAAATTAATAATGATGATTAAATCAAATAAAAACGGTAAATTAATGATGATGATGAAAGTAATTATTAAAGTGATGTGTTAAAATTGAATGAATGAAAAAAAAATCATGGCCAAGCAGGATTCGAACTCGCTCGCGGACGTGGATCGTGTTTAGGGACCATTGTTTTCTCACTGAGCTAAACGGCGACTATGTGTCTTTTGTGGTGGAATGTTGCTATTAATCAAGAAATTAAAATGGTGAACGTTAAAATGGTAAAATTATGTTTTTAACTTAAAATTAAATGAATAACTAAATGAAAAATAAAAACGGTAAATTAATGATGATGATGAAAGTAATTATTAAAGTGATGTGTTAAAATTGAATGAATGAAAAAAAAATTATGGCCAAGCAGGATTCGAACTCACACGCGGACGTGGCTCGTGTTCAGGGACCATTGTTTTCTCACTGAGCTACACAGCGACTATGTGTTTTTTGTGGTGGAATGTTGCTATTAATCAAGAAATTAAAATGGTGAACGTTAAAACGGTAAAATGATGTTTTTAACTTAAAATTAAATGAATAACTAAATCAATGAATGAAAAATAAATAAATAAAAAATAAAAGAGTTAAATAAATGAGTTAAGGAAAGAAATCATGAAAAAAGTTGTCAGGTGACAAAATTCGAACTTGAACGTCGCTCGTGTCTAATGCGCCATTAAGAATGAATGGGGGATTTTAAGGCACAAATTTGCTAATTATGCAAAAACGGTAAATGTTATGAACAAATAAAATACTAGCAGTCATGCCGTGAATTTTTGGAACGTGTGAAAGTTGGAATGGAGTGAATCGGTTAAAGCATGTGGGAGTAGTTAGGTGTCAAAAAAGTGGGAGGAATAAATTGTTTAATAATAATAAGAAGAAAAATAAAGTAGAATAACAATAGTGTGAAGGCCTTCGCCTTCACACTAATAACAATAGTGTGAAGGCCTTCGCCTTCACACTAAAGAAGAAAAATAAAGTAGAACTAGAACTAGAATTGGCAATTTCTGGAGAAATTGCGTGTGAAGGCGAAGGCACTTCACACTATTGTGGGACTCGAAATGATGATTAAATGAAATAAAAATGGTAAATTAATGATGATTAAATAAAATAAAAATAATAAATTAATGATGATGAAAATAATTATTAAAATGTGTTAAAATTGAATGAATGAAAAATTAATGAATAAAAAAATTATCGCCCACCGGGATCGAACTCCCTCGCGGAAGTGGCTCGTATTCCAAACGCCATTGTATTCTTACTGAGCTAAACAGCGGCTTAGTGTTGCTGTGGTGGAATGATGATATTAAACAAGAAATCGGTAAAAACGGTATGATGTTTTTAACTTAAAATTAAATGAATAACTAAATGAATGATGAAAATAATTATTAAAATGTGTTAAAATTGAATGAATGAAAAATTAATGAATAAAAAAATTATCACCAACCGGGATCGAACTCGCTCACGGACGTGGCTCGTGTTCAAAGGACCATTGTCTTCTTACTGAGCTAAACGGTGGCTTAGTGTTGCTGCGGTGGAATGATGATATTAAACAAGAAATAAAAACGGTAAATGCCGTTAAAACGGTAAAATGATGTTTTTAACTTAAAATTAAATGAATAACTAAATGAATGAATGGAAAATAAATAAATAAAAAATAAAAGAGTTAAATAAACGAGTTAAGGAAAGAAATCATGAAAAAAGTTGTCAGATGTCAAAATTCGAACTAGGAACGTCGCTCGTGTCTAATGCGCCATTAAGAATGAATGGGGGATTTTAAGGCACAAATTTGCTAATTATGCAAAAACGGTAAATGTTATGAACAAATGAAATACTAGCAGTCATGCCGTGAATTTTTGGAACGTGTGAAAGTTGGAATGGAGTGAATCGGTTAAAGCATGTGGGAGTAGTTAAGTGTCAAAAAAGTGGGAGGAATAAAGTAGGATAATAACTAGAATTGGCAATTTCTGGAGAAATTGCGTGTGAAGGCGAAGGCACTTCACACTATTGTGGGACTCGAAATGATGATTAAATGACATAAAATTGGTAAATTGATGATTAAATAAAATAAAAATGTTAAATTAATGATGATGATGAAAATAATTATTAAAATGTGTTAAAATTGAATGAATGAAAAATTAATGAATAAAAAAATTATGGCCAAGCGGGATTCGAACGCCCTCGTGGAAGTAGTTCGTGTTCAGAGAGCCATTGTCTTCTTACTGAGCTAAACACCGATTTAGTGCTATTCTAGTGGAATGATTCTATTAAACGAGAAATAAAAATGGTACATGCCGTTAAAACGGTAAAATGATGTTTTTAACTTAAAATTAAATGAATAACTAAATGAATGATGAAAATAATTATTAAAATGTGTTAAAATTGAATGAATGAAAAATTAATGAATAAAAAAATTATCACCAACCGGGATCGAACTCGCTCACGGACGTGGCTCGTGTTCAAAGGACCATTGTCTTCTTACTGAGCTAAACGGTGGCTTAGTGTTGCTGCGGTGGAATGATGATATTAAACAAGAAATAAAAACGGTAAATGCCGTTAAAACGGTAAAATGATGTTTTTAACTTAAAATTAAATGAATAACTAAATGAATGAATGGAAAATAAATAAATAAAAAATAAAAGAGTTAAATAAACGAGTTAAGGAAAGAAATCATGAAAAAAGTTGTCAGATGTCAAAATTCGAACTAGGAACGTCGCTCGTGTCTAATGCGCCATTAAGAATGAATGGGGGATTTTAAGGCACAAATTTGCTAATTATGCAAAAACGGTAAATGTTATGAACAAATGAAATACTAGCAGTCATGCCGTGAATTTTTGGAACGTGTGAAAGTTGGAATGGAGTGAATCGGTTAAAGCATGTGGGAGTAGTTAAGTGTCAAAAAAGTGGGAGGAATAAAGTAGGATAATAATAAGAAGAAAAATAAAGTAGAATAACAATAGTGTGAAGGCCTTCGCCTTCACACTAATTATTAAAGTGATGTGTTAAAATTGAATGAATGAAAAAAAAATCATGGCCAAGCAGGATTCGAACTCGCTCGCGGACGTGGCTCGTGTTTAGGGACCATTGTTTTCTCACTGAGCTAAACAGCGACTATGTGTATTTTGTGGTGGAATGTTGCTATTAATCAAGAAATTAAAATGGTGAACTTTAAAATGGTAAAATGATGTTTTTAACTTAAAATTAAATGAATAACTAAATGAAAAATAAAAACGGTAAATTAATGATGATGATGATGAAAGTAATTATTAAAGTGATGTGTTAAAATTGAATGAATGAAAAAAAAATTATGGCCAAGCAGGATTCGAACTCGCTCGCGGACGTGGCTCGTGTTTAGGGACCATTGTTTTCTCACTGAGCTAAACAGCGACTATGTGTTTTTTGTGGTGGAATGTTGCTATTAATCAAGAAATTAAAATGGTGAACGTTAAAACGGTAAAATGATGTTTTTAACTTAAAATTAAATGAATAACTAAATGAATGAATGAAAAATAAATAAATAAAAAATAAAAGAGTTAAATAAATGAGTTAAGGAAAGAAATCATGAAAAAAGTTGTCAGATGTCAAAATTCGAACTTGAACGTCGCTCGTGTCTAATGCGCCATTAAGAATGAATGGGGGATTTTAAGGCACAAATTTGCTAATTATGCAAAAACGGTAAATGTTATGAACAAATAAAATACTAGCAGTCATGCCGTGAATTTTTGGAACGTGTGAAAGTTGGAATGGAGTGAATCGGTTAAAGCATGTGGGAGTAGTTAGGTGTCAAAAAAGTGGGAGGAATAAAGTAGGATAATAATAATAAGAAGAAAAATAAAGTAGAATAACAATAGTGTGAAGGCCTTCGCCTTCACACTAATAACAATAGTGTGAAGGCCTTCGCCTTCACACTAATAAGAAGAAGAAAAATAAAGTAGAATAACAATAGTGTGAAGGCCTTCGCCTTCACACTAATAAATGGAGATTTTTTTTCCTTGTTATGTGTGACATTACATTTAAAAACTCAATTGAGCTGTCAAATTCAGCATTAAGGGTTGGAATTGGGGGGTTAGATCACCAAAATGATTCCCGAGCGCGGCACCACTGCTGCTCACTGCTCCCCTCTCCCCCAGGGGATGGATCAAAATCACATGGGGATGGGTTAAATGCAGAGGACAACTTTCACCACACCCAGATGTGTGTGTGACAATGATCATTGGGACTTTAGGACTTTAAAATCTATGTTTGGCCGTTATATTAGGCAGAACCATCAGTTGGCAGAGTTTACTATGTCAAGAGAGGAATCTAGGCCCGTGGGCAGGGAATGCTCAAATACTGAAAACTACATGCATTTGGTTTAAATCATTGTAATTACAACAGTCATGTCATCACCTTTTTATCAGCATGTTGTTATTAAATCTGCTCTTAGCAAGAGGACATTAAACTCAAGAAAATTGGCGGGATGAGGTCGTTTAGTATAGTCGGCAGACTGTGGTTTATGGACACACCAGCTGTCCTTCAATTAAAAAAAAAATCTAATTATTAGTCACTGTGTAACTGATGGGAAAACATTAATCTAGCTTGCATTTCCTCTGCAGGGCACGCAGGTTGACAATTTTTACGTGACCTTTGTATCAGGACATCAAGAAAATCTGTGTCTAAAATTACATTGTTCACAGAGAAAAACATGAGGGAGGGAGACCTCTGCAAAGTAGATATTGTGTTTGAACTATGAGTAAATGAGTAACTGCAGGGAATCCATTAAAATTTCAATTACTTTGATCAGCTGTGTGGGGTGGTAGCTGCACTGAATACAACATGAAGGCCCTGCAGCGCATAATGAACATAGCCGGTAGGATTATTGGTGCTTCACTCCCCTCCCTGAATGACATTTACACCTCCCATCTCACCCGCAAGGCGACCACAATTGTGTGTGATGAGAGTCACCCCGCTAACACTTTGTTTGATCTGCTGCTCTCTGGGAAGAGGTACAGAAACCTGCGCTCCCGCACCACCAGACTCACCAACAGTTTCATACTCCAGGCTGTTGGGATCCTGAACTCTCTCCCCCCTCCACCCTAGGCTGCATAACGTCCTGACCTCTTGGGCCACGTTGGCTGCCTTGCACTACTCCCGCGCTATATTCTGACTGTCTGCACACTTGCTCCATGTTTGCTCCTCATTTATTTATTTATTTATTTATTTATTTATTTATTTATTTATTTATTTATTCATCCATCACTTTTGTTTATTCATTGTATGTCTTCTTGTTTTTACTTTTTGTGTTGTTTTCTTGGATGTTTTGTCATATGTCTTGTCACCGTGGGATAGTGGGTAACGCAATTTCGATCTCTTTGTGTGTCTTGGCATGTGAAGAAATTGACAACAGCCGTGGCGAATTTGGAGAGGCAAATTTGTTGCATACAAACGAATGGGCAGCGTCCTTCAACGTCCTTCAGATCTAGTGACCAGTGACTAGGCGAAGGACGCAGAGGTCCAAATATTTTATTTTGATTTATATGGGGTCTTCTGTGTTTGGTCCCATCATCTATTTGTAAAGAGTAACCCTACCAGGGGCTTTGTGCAAATTATCTTCAAGGAACATTGGGGAGCACATACGTACATCTCCATCACTGAAAAGTGATGAATCTATTGATAATCTTACAAATGAATTCAATGCTACATTGTTAAATGCGATCGACTCTGTGGCGCCGCTACGCCTGAAAACTCATCGTAGATTGCCTACTCCGTGGTTCACAGATGAAACAAGTACGCTTCAGCAATTATGTAGAAAGCATGAACGCAAATGGCATTTAACTAAACTTGAGGTTTTCCATCAGGCATCGTGCGACAGCCTCCTGAAATATAAAGATGCGCTTATCTTAGCAAAAACCCGTTATTTTTCCCAAGTCATTAATCTCAATAAAAACAATCCTCAATACCTATTTGATACAGTGGCAAAGCTAACAGCTGACGAGTTCATGAAATTCTTCGCTCGAAAGATTGAATCCATTAGGGATGAGATCAAGATGACCATTCCGATCGCTCAGTCGAGACCGCCAATTACCGGCGCTGACGATCATGCAATAACCCTTTCAAATTTTAAAAGCGTGTCCCTCGAAAGGCTTACACAATTAGTTAGTGCGACTAAACAAACAACGTTTACTCGACCCACTTCCAGCCAAACTATTTAAAGAATTATTTCAAATCTTAGGTCTTAAATATAATTAATCTGTCTGTCTCCTCTGGGATAGTGCCAACAGCCTTTAAAACTGCTATCATTAAACTGCTACTTAAGCGACCAAATCTTGACCCGGACTGTCTCAGTAATTATAGGCCAGTTTCAAATTTCCCATTCATATCGAAACTTCTTGAAAAAGTAGTAGCGCAGCATCTTATTGATTACATGGTCGCTAATAATCGATTTTAATCTTTTCAGTCTGGTTTTAGTGCTAATCATTCCACTGAGACAGCACTTGCTAAAGTGACTAATGATCTCCTCATAGCTATGGATTCAAACACTTCATCGGTATTGTTACTACTCGATCTTAGTGCTGCCTTCGACATTGTAAACTTAGATATTTTATTCGAGTGTCTTAAAGGTTGTGTTGGTATTTCAGGGTCAGCACTAGGCTGGTTTCACTCATATCTATCAGACAGGACGCACTGAGTGGTCCATGGCAATACGTCCTCTGAGCTCTATAAGGTTACGTGTGGTGTCCCACAGGGATTGGTACTAGGACCAATTCTATTTAATATTCATATGATTCCGCTTGGGGACATAATAAATACATATAATATTGGTTTTCAATGTTACATGGATGATAATATATTATATAAGCCGTTATCAATGATAAATCTGCGGGACTGTTGTAATCTTGAGGCGTTCCTGGCGGAGATCAAGCAATGGATGTCTCTCAACTTCCTTCGTCTTAACCCAGATAAAACTGAGATGTTGATAATTGGTCCAGCTTGTTATCAACATTTATTTAAGGAAACCACTATAACGATAGATAACCGTACTATCACTCAGAGTGATACTGTAACTAATCTTGGGGTAATATTTGACCAAATGCTCTCCTTTCAAAAGCACATTAGGAATATAACCAGAATTGCGTTTTTTCACCTTCGTAATATTGCTAAGATTCGCCCAATCCTCTCGACCGGTGATGCAGAACTTATTATACATGCGTTTATCACGTCGCGCCTGGACTACTGTAATGCATTATTCTCTGGTCTTCCCAAGTCCAGCATCAAAAGTCTACAGTTCATACAAAATGCTGCTGCAAGGCTGCTCTCACGGCCAAGAAAATTTGATCACATTACCCCAATATTAGCCAACTTACACTGGCTCCTGGTCCATTTAATTTGTGATTTTAAGGTTCTTCTATTAACCTATAAATCATTGCATGGCTTAGCGCCTTCATATCTCGTCGAACTAGTTGTTTCTTATGTTCCGTCTCGTAACCTTCGTTCGCAAAACGCTAGTCTTTTAGTGAAACCGAGGGCCAAGAAAATGTCTGCAGGGTTTAGAGCATTTTCTGTTCGGGCTCCAGAGCTCTGGAATGCCCTACCAATGGATATTAGAACTGCTACCTCAGTAGAAACTTTTAAGACACGTTTAAAGACATATTTCTATGATATGGCCTTTAATTAACCTGTAGTGGCTGATTTGGCTGGAGTTTGTTTTTGCTCCCTATCCCTGACCCCACTTCCCCCACCCCTCCCAGCTGGGGAGGTGGTTAGGTGACACCCAAGCTGACAGCGGCTATCTAGATTCTCGTGGACCAATTCAGGATGAGGGAACTGCAGCGGATCACCCTCCTCGAAGACACTGCCAGGACGATCGAGGGCTCCTCCGACAGCTCTTCGCTTTGGCCTGGACATCCACTTTTTGATTTCCATATTATGTATTTTATGTGCCCTCTTTGCATCCATTGCCGCCTGGTGATCCTGAAAGGGGGATCCTTCCATCTGTGATCCCTTCTCAAGGTTTCTCATTTTTCCCCTGGTGTTTTTTTTTTTAGTTTTTCCTTGCCCTTTTGGGAGCTCAAGATCAGGGGAAGCTTTGAGAATAATTTTTCAGTTGTTTGTCTATGTGAAGCCCTTTGAGACTGCTTGTGATTGGAGCACAACATTCTCTCCATAACAAAAAAACCCCTATGTTTTAATATTGCTGAAGTATGGTTTTGACTATTGATTATGTAGTCTTTTATGTACCCTTAACTCACCTATTCTATTTAGAAATACTTGAGGTCAGTGAAGATTCCACAACTTACATGCTTCGATTGTAGGGAACAGCAGAGCTGCAACAAACACAAAACATGTCTTCATCTCTCTAGGCTTCCCACTGAGCAACCTCATGCCAGAGGCCTTAAGGTTGTTTCGGACCTCCCACTGGACTGCAGATGAAGTGGAGTTCACAGGGAGTGGTAATCAAAAAAATCTGAAAAAGAAAATATGCAAAGAGAATTTCACATGACACGCACATCTTTAAAAATCTAGACTCTATTTAGACATAGCTTGACTTGAGATTCCAGCACAACAGCAAAATTTTTAAATTTGAGCATTTATGATGATTAACCTTATACTAAAAGTTTCAAGGGATTTCACTTGGCTTTTGTCTTATATTTTAATTATGTGCCACAATTTGACCTAACATATTGCTCGGTCACTAACTCATAAAATTGGAAGCTTTCTGATGCGGTAGATTCATCCTGATTACAGATGTGTAGAAATAACTCTGCATCACTAATTACCCACTGAACGAGTTAACTGCTAGAATAAAAAGCTCACCTGCAGACTTCTATTTGTAAATAAATGGCAGAATCTTTGTGCCGCATAGCCCAACTTTGGTTGTAGTACGATGGGGCGGAGAGGTGTACCTGGTTTATGGATTTTTGGTGTCCCATAGATTCTGGGGATGATGTTTGCTGTGGGTATTAAGTGGTTGATTTACGCTTTCAATGAGTAGTGGTTTAAGTAATGCTTTGAGTTTATTTTTCTTGTCTTCTGTTTGGTCTGTTTTTATGAAGTATATAGGTGTCGTCCTGTAGTAGCTGTTGCATCTGTTCTTCGTATGTGTCTGTGTCCATAATTACCGCATCAAAAGGGGAACGCATCAAAATGGCCATGAAAAAATACAACATAAAGACACCTATCAAACCACACACAACACTCCGTCAGATACTGGTTCACCCAAGACACAAAATCAACCCGGAAAATAAATGCAACTCTACATACGAGATATCATGCAAATCATGCAATAAATCATACATCGGGTAGACAGGGAGGAACTTCATCACAAGGAAAACAGAACACAAGGAGTGTGAGAAGGAGACAGCAACAAGACAAACAAGAGCAATAAAGCAACAAGCAGAACATGAACACTACAAGTAAGCCATTACCAACCACTGCAAAAGAGAAAATCACATCATGGACTGGGAAAAGGCCAGAGTCATCCGCACCGAAGAAAATAAACATCAGCGTTGGATCAGGGAGGCCATTGAGATCCGTAAGCGGGGCCTGAGGACCATCAACAGGGATGAGGGAGCCTACATGCTCTCTACCACCTGGAGCAGCATTTTGGAGAGGTGAATGGACAGCAGAGGGCTTGACTCACCTGTCAAATCTGACAGGTGAGCCACGCCTTCACCTATCAGCTGATAAAGATGCGTCACAACCACACCAGTGACACTCTGATGAAGGCGGAAGTACACGCCGAAACATGTCAGGTAATGCAACCTAAAATACATTGTTTTAGATAAAGGAACCAGTGAAGTGATTTACAAGTAAAACAAAATGAACTTAGTACAACTAAGTCAATCTAGTCATCAATGCGCATGATACCTGAGCATAACTAAACTCAACTTTATTTTTGAGCACTTTGACAACCACAGCTGTAAAAAAGTGCTTTACATAGGCTCAAACATAAATCATACATAAAATAATAAAGTAATAAATTAATACACTATATCAATAAATACACTTTTTGTCTCATTAAAACATAAATTACAAGAAGAGTTCCCTTCATTTAGCATGCAAAGACATCACTTGGTATGTGGTGGCCAGTGGAACTATGGGTGTTTTGGCATTGGGCAATTTCTATAAAGCAAATAATGTAGTGTTCAGTGGTGTCTATTAATGATTATTATTGTAACGCTGTTATTTTGTTGACACAAATGGACTTACAACAAAGTCATTCACAAGTACCCAAAAATGGAGCTTTTAAATGAACTAACTCTCACCATTTGACATGACAGAATGAAAGTTGATTTAGCCATTGTTTGATAACTGAATGCCTATTGTGCCACTTTTGAGGTGAAGATGTATCAAATGAAGCACTTGTGAAACTTTTTATTACGTTTATAGCATGATAAATGGTGCTGACATACAGAATGAAGAGCTGTGAAACATCTGTGTGTGATAGACTGCAAGTCTTTCCCAGTGCACAGGCTAGATTCTCTGAATTCTTGGAAGAACTGCGATGACCTATACACATCTGTTCAGAGGATGTTAGTGATTACCGCGCTCTTCAAAGGTACTGTGGTTCTCGTCCCAGTGATGCATTCTAAGTGTTATTGTCTCATGAGGGAGCTCACATGCTTCTTTCCAGGGCCAAATGGCTCCTGACTTGGCAGCAAAATCGGTTATAGGCCTGACTGAAAGGCTGCTGAAGAAGAACATAATGCAGCACTCAAGTTACGCTAGTTATGGCCTACTATTGTCAAAGGTATTGATAAAGGTCACAGATGTCATCCCTCCACACTTGTGGAGGTAATAAAGTTAAAACAAAATGATCACGTTGTAGTCACTCATCAACGTTGCTACTGACCTCTATGTTGACCGTTTGCAACAAATTGGCAACACATTTTTTCAAACCAAGAACACAATTTCAAAGTCAAAGTCCGCTTTATTGTCAATTTCTTCACATGCCAGGCACACAAAGAGATCGAAATGACGTTTCCCACCGTCCCACGGTGACTAGACAGTACACAACACTCGCACCAAATAGCACAAAGACTAAAAACGAACAGACAAGAGCAACGAATAAGTAATAAGTGCCCGGTCCGCTCGATAGCACGCCAGCCGCTCCAGTTGCACAGCAGAGTCCGGTGTCCAGCGACCGGACAGTCGCCAGAAGAATGGAAGGCACGGCCGAGCGAGTTGGGCACGCCGCTAGCCTGGCCCGGACGCCTCCGCGCTTTCCCCTCTTCTGCCACCTCGCACACCGCTTCCGACGCTGCTGGTCCGGGGAAGGAGTAGCAGACGAGTCCGGCGATGATTCAGGCATTGTAGTCCCAGTGACTTTAATGTCCCCGTATCAAAGTCCGAAACGCCGCAAAACTCGCTTTCGCCGACGTCGAGCAGAACCTGCCTGCTGTACTCGTAGCGCAACGTGGTACGATCAGACAAACACATAAAACTGTCTGACAAACACTTATTAAATGAACAAAAACACCGATCGGCAGGGACGGAGAGAGGCCGCTGCGTGTGCACGCGCCGCCATCTTTTAAATTAAATTTACGGGCCAGCACTAGTTAAAACTCAGCAATTGAATTAATATTTCAATAAGAATTAAGAATTGCACATCATGCTGGGAGTATCCAAAATGTGCAGTGGGTTTCGACATTTTTCAAGTTGATTCATTCATTTGAATTGCTCAAGAGGGTGGTTATCAATTCACCACCATGTTGTCAAAATCAAGGTTCTTGGCTAACTATTTTCTAAACGTGTCATAGTACTTATATATCTGTGTGGGCTGCAGTCAACATTCAAAACCAGACAACTGTGAGGTAGAGATGCTAACCGCGAGCTTTATCAGCTTTTTATCTCGCTTTTACCACATGAATCCATCCCCTTCTTCGCGGCAGTAATCCACATGAAATTAACTCGTTCAAGAAAAAGACATGGTGACTCTGTCACCCTGAATCCCGATGAATTAAAAGCGTGTGGGGTACTTTTCAACACTTAAGACCTTTATAGAAACAAAAGTGTTTAATTTATCACTTAAAGGACAGCATTAAGTCCATGAATAGCACATAATAATATACTACTATACCTCTGAGAGTAGGGTGGGGCTTGGCCAATAACGTGACCAACAGCTATGGTCATAGACTGGCCGAATTGTTGTATACAAGACAAAAAACTGCTGAGTGCACATTCACCCATCCGTTTCCATTTTTTTTTTATGTGTGTCTCGTCTCCATGCAACCAGAAAAAGTTTTGAGATTTTGATAAGCTTTTGCTGCCTTCCATAAATCATTGTCCATCCTTATTTCCCCTGACATTTTTCAAACTACAAAATTTTCCCTCTTTTATCTGGGCTACAAAACTGGCCATACTGTAACAGACCAGACGGAATGAGCAAGTGCGTTATACTTTGTTTATTGACTTAGAGGGAATAGGACGTGGAGAGCGGACACAGCGTGGGAGGAGGAGGAGAAGACGTGGTCGAGGACGAGGGGTCGGTCGGGGCAGGCAGCATTGAGGCGTCGGGGATGGGTGGTCGATCGAGGCAGGCGGCGCTCAGACGTGGTCGGTCAGTTTGGACAGAAACAAGGATGGCAACTGGAAGCAAGCGCGAAGCACAAGGAGCAAACGGATGGCATACGGGGACGAACTGACAAGGACTGACTGGCGTGTGGGGTTTAAATAAGGGAGTTGATGAGCCGGGAAGTAGGTCTGGTAATTGGTGACGAGGGACTTGTCTGGGGATTGCTCAGAGGATGTGGCTGTGACCTGTGTAAACAGAAGCGGGGTCGCAGGGGCGAGGGGAGCAGGTGTGTGACCCATACAGTCACTCATGTACAAACAAGAATATTAACCCTGATTGGACGCTCACTCGTGAATACTATTCTTGATTGAGATTGAAATGATCACCACTGGTTTCTTCTGATGTTTGCCCTGTGAGAAAAACATAATCTCAGCCCTTTGTAACTGCAATCTCATTGTTTCAGTTGTAAATTACAGCCCCCCCCAAGCACATGGCAATGAAGTTAAATTTTCTTGTCTTAAGATGTAACACCAATCAAAATTGTATTGATTCGATGCACTGCATAGTCATTACCGTAATTTACGCATTATAAATCGCGTTTTTTTTTCTTAGTTTGGGTGGGGGGGGCGATTTATACTGAGGAGTGACTTATATGTGAATTTTTACAGATAAGCAAGGGATTGCTGTAATTTGAATTTCAAGTGATGTCAGCGGCGCAGCGGTTGTTTACATAAAGGACAAAGATTCGATCACAGGATGACGAAGATGACGAAGGACCCCACGCATCAACACCCGTGAGGCAGCGGGCCCGGACAACATCCCGGGACGGGCGCTGAAGGAATGCGCTGAGGAGCTGATGGATGTGTTCACGGACATCTTTAACATTTCCCTGCGGCAGGCCGTCGTCCCGTCTTGCTTCAAGGCTGCCACCATCATACCTGTGCCGAAAAATCCTGTTCCCTCCTGCTTCAATGACTACCGCCCTGTGGCACTGACCCCCATCGTCATGAAGTGCTTTGAGAGGCTTGTCTTGGCCCACGTCAGATCTGTTCTTCCCCCCACCCTGGACCCCTTCCAGTTTGCCTTCCGACCCAATCGGTCCTCTGAGGATGCCATCTGCTCTGCCCTCCACTCTGCCCTCACCAACCTGGAGAACAGGGACTAGTATGTGAGGTTGCTGTTTGTGTACTTCCCTTCTGCATTCAACACCATTGTTCCACAGCGTCTCATTTGCAAACTTGACAAGCTGGGCCTCAGTACCTCCCTTTGCAACTGGCTACTGGACTTCCTCTGTCAGAGGCCTCAAGTAGTGCGTGTGGGCGACAGTGTCTCCGGCAGCATCACGCTGAGCACGGGGGCCCCTCAAGGCTGCGTGCTCAGTCCGCTGCTCTTCACCCTGCTGACGCATGATTGCACTGCGACCTACAGCAGCAACCACGTGCTGAAATATGCCGACGACACGACTGTGGTGGGTCTGATCACCGGTGGCGACGAGACTCACTACAGATCGGAGGTCGACCTTTTGGCCGCGTAGTGCAGGGACAACAACCTTCTGCTGAACGTCAACAAGACCAAGGAGATTATCATTGACTTCCGGAAGGGTCACGCCCACCACCTGCCGCTGACCGTCGACGGAGCTGTGGTGGAGAGAGTGAGTAGCACCAGATTCCTGGGGGTGCACATCAGTGAGGACCTTTCCTGGACCACCAACGCTGCGTCGCTGGCGAAGAAAGCTCAGCGCCGCCTGTACTTTCTGCGGAAACTCAGGCGGGCAAGTGCTCCTCCTGCCGTCATGACCATATTCTACCGTGGAACCATTGAGAGCATCCTCTCCAGCTGCATCGCTGTGTGGGGTGGTGGCTGCTCTGAGTACAACATGAAGGCCCTGCAGCGCATAGTGAACAATGCAAGTAAAATCATCCCGTCTCAACCGCAAGGCGACCGCGATTGTGTGTGATGTGAGTCACCCCGTTCACTTTTTGTTAGAACTTCTGCCCTCTGGGAAGAGGTACAGATGCCTGCGCTCCCGCACCACCAGATTCAGAAACAGCTTCATACTCCAAGCTGTCAGGATCCTGAATTTCCTCCCCCCTCTACCCTCGGCTGCATAACGTCCTGTTCTTTTGCGCTATGATCTGGATGTCTGCTATTAGCACGCTTGCTCCATTTTGCTGATCTTATTTGTCTATTCATTTATTTATTGTTTATTTATTTGGGTTATTTGCTTATTACTTATTCGTTGCTCTTGTCTGTTCACTTTTACTCTTTGTGCTATTTGATTGTAAGTGTTGTGTATTGTGTCTAGTCACCGTGGGACGGTGGGAAACATAATTTCGATCTCTTTGTGTGTCTTAACGTGAAGAAATTGACAATAAAGCGGACTTTGACTACCGGCATCATCCGCGGCTTTGTTTGTAAGTGACACAGAGGACGAAGAGGTTGAAGGATTTAATGATTTAGAGTGACACAGAAAGTTTGAAAAACTATTATGGCTTTTACGCACGCCCGGTCCTCCATGACGGAGCTCTCTTTCACCTCCGTGGATGGAAGTCGGGGCCGGCGCTCAGCCGGGTGGCTGTCCGGGGACGGTGGATGGGGCTCAGACATGGCTTTTACGCACGCCCAGTCCTACTCTATGGAGCTCTCTTTCACCTCCATGGATGGAAGTCGGGGGCCGGCGCTCGGCCGGGTGGCTGTCCGGGGACGGTGGATGGGGCTCGGATATGGCTTTTACGCACGCCCGGTCCTACTCTACGGAGCTCTCTTTCACCTCCGTGGATGGAAGTAGGGGGCCGGCGCTCGGCCGGGTGGCTGTCCGAGGACAGTGGATGGGGCTTGGACAAGGCTTTTACGCAGGCTCGGTCCTATTCTATGGAGCTCTCTTCCACCTCCGTGACTGGAAATGCCACCTTCGGGGATGGAAGTCCACACCGCCGCAGGCCTGGAAGTCGACTTTGTTAATGCTACAATATAGTTATATACTAGATCTGTGAAATAACGACGAGGCTGACGCCAGGGCGCACGCACGGCGTTGTTGACGAAGGACGAGGAATTTGATCGATGGATTTAATGATTTGGAGTGACACATGGTTTGATAATATTATTGCTTATATAATAGTTATTTGATATATATAATGTATATATCGTTATATGAGCCTGTGGAATATTTTGAAGTGCAAGCGCCGTCAGCGGCGCGCACCCGTTGTTGACATAAAGGACGATCGATGGATTTAATGAATTGGAGTGACACAGATGGTTTTATAAACGTGTTATTTATGTAATAGTTATTGGAATAATGTTACGTCAGGCCCGTTCTCAGCTCTTCGTTTGTGTTTATGTCACGTTAGCATACCCATCGTTTAGCCTGTTGATGCTCGTACATGTCTGTTCTTGGTGTTGGATTTCGTCGAATAAATTTCCCCCAAAATGCGACCTATACTCCGGAGGGACTTATAAGGTTTTTTTTTCACGTTATTGTGCATTTTTTGGCTAATGTAACCTATATTCCGAAGCGACTTTTAGTCCGAAGGTAGGTTGTGTGAGTCAACCTTCAGTCATCATCTTGTCTCTTCTGGAAGTCAATATTCAGCAATTTTCAGTCATCAATTTGGCATTCTCCTGCCATCTGTCCCTCTATATCCAGTCTTGGGGTACCAAGCCTGCTCATCACTTCTTTGTAACCCCTGTTACTGTCACCATCATGCCCACTAAAATCTGTTCCATTCTCTCTGCCTGGGATACATTTAACTATTCCATTTATCACTTTCCAGAATGTCTCTTTTACTTCTTCTTAAAATCCCAACTGTGGGATGTAACATTGAACATAACACCCTCAACTTCAAGTTATAACCTCATAACTCAATCTGACACTAGTTTCACCGCCAGGAAATTCTTTGACTCTTCCTTTCAGATGACCCCGACTACATTTCTCTTCCCATTCACATCACAGTAAACTAATTTGAAGCTTGCTCCTAAGCATCAAGCTTTCCTGCCTTTCAACTTGTTCTCCTGGACACACTATACTTTAGCTCTCTTTCTCCTAATCATGAAATAACTCCAGAGCATTTCTTGGCTCAGTCGTAACATTCAACGATTCTACTTAGAGTTTCACTGGGCTCCAATCATCTCTTTTGCATATGGAGATACTTTCCAACTCTCCATTGTCTTTCTCTGTCTTTTCACTGGTGCGCTGTAGGTGGTACAAGGTCACATGCGGTCGACAGACATTTTCCAAAACTTTTCTTTTCGTAAGGGAGTGCTGACCATGCAAAAGTTCCTTGCGACAAGAAAAAAATATCACTGTTGGCAACGTTTGTGTCCTTGAACAAACCCTGACATGAATGCACATATTGCTATTTATTGTGCTGCTTATGATGTGGCTTGGTTACAGAGTTAGACGTCCCTGCTACTGTGGGCTTGTAGAGTCCTGGCTGAAGAGGTCCTTAGCAGAATAAGCACATGACCACTGTCACATCTCAATGCCTAAAAAACTCCAGAATTGATTTTTTTTTAATCATATTTGTTGTTGGGCAATGTAGTACACCATAATACACAAACTGCATCAGTTTAGTGAATGCAAGATGGTTCTTTTGGGAATAGGAGAACAGAGAAAGTGATCAGACTAACAGAAAAACATGCTCTACTTTGAGCTTCAGTTTCTGTCAAATCTCTGCTCAAACGTATCAAGAACATGGAAGAAAAAGGGCCCGGATTAGAGGGAGTAACATCAAGAGCAGTAAATTTATCCACTATATTGTTTGGACGGACGGACGGATGGATGGGTGGGTTGGGTGGAGGATGGAGTCATGTATATCAAGGAACAAGTCTTGCTTTATTATTTCTGATAACGACTAAAATTAGTGAATACTGGAAATAAATGCCAAATATTTGGAAGGCTTTTCAAGCTGAAACCAACATAAATTTCCTCCCGCTGTCCGCATGCAGAAAAACACTTGATGTGAGATTGGCTAACAACCCTCCCATCCCTGATAAATGACGCCTGACACAGCATGGAGCAACTGTGATAACATTCTATGAAACTTTGCAGATGGTTTTTTTTTTCTCGAGAAAAATAAGAGCTAATGTCCAAGCACTGTTTCCAGTGGGTCGGGCATTTAAAATTTAGATGAGGAACCGTATTTTCCCAAACACACGCTTACCTCAACAGTGATATTGGATTAGCAAGTCCAATGTGACTGTGTGGTATGAAATGGTTGATTTGTCAGGCTGGGCTGCTATATAGAGGAAGATGGAGTTTTCCCAACTCATCTACTAATCTGTCTGAATGTTTGCCACTTGACAGGTTTATTGATCTTAAAAAGTGGTAATATGTCTGCCGTAGCACATACATATCCATCATGCATAACCCACCCTATCAACACCAGTTGTAAAGAAAGCTATACAAACACAAACTTCTTTGTGTGTGATGACAGGCCAAATGAATCACTCATTAGGTCATGCATCCTTTTGCTTAGAAGGTACTTTCGATAATAATCCATTACAATTTATATATTCAAGGCTTGAAATTGATTTTTTCTTTGAGGAGCGGTTTGGCTAATCGATGATGGTTTGAGAAGCAACTTTGTAACTTTGAGGAGTATGTTTTTTGCAGGTTAAACTCAAGGACCTGAAGCAAGGGTTTAATTAAAGAATACAAATATGACAGTATAACTAGGGAGGTGTAGGAATATTTTAGTATTCAAGTATCCTACTGAATAGCTGTCGAATAATTGAATATTCAAATAAAATATATCTTTGCTTGGTTAAAGAGCAATTATGACTACAAATGAGAAAAAAGATCACTTAATTGACAAATGATCAAATGATGTGCTTTGTTTAAAAAAATCTGTTTCTTTTTCTCATTAAGTATGGCAGCAAACTATTTTCCTGACTGAAATCATTTGGGGAAATTTCAAATATATATTTTAATCTAAGTTTAGCACTTATTGCATGAAAAAAAAATGCACAAATGCAAAAATCACAAATGCATTACCTGCCTTCATGCAACTTGATTTGAATAGCAAGCATTTTAGCATGTGACGTTACAGTAAGTTCATGGTTCTATGTTAAGTATCTTGAATATAAATAAATAATGCCCTAAATGTCACGCCCGTGCCAGACCAAGCTCGGCTGACAACTTCCCTCAGCCATACCCCTTCATCACCATAATGTCTGTCACCTGCTTCCTCTCGTCTCATGTATTTAAACCTTGCTCGTGTGTTCCTCCTTGTCGGTGTCTTCTATTCTGATCCGTCCCTGTCCGTACCCAGTGTTCCTGTCGTCTGGTTTCCCCCCTGTCTTGTCTGGAGGCTCACGGTCAGAATTTTAACCTTGTCCAAGCGGTCCTCTGTCGGTCGGTCGGTCTGTCTGTTTGCTGGCAGGAAGAGCGATCCAGGGCGCTTGCTTATAGCACTGTGTTGGCTCATACGTTGTGCTCGTTTTGTGAAATAAAGAGCCGGTTACCATAACCATGTCTTGTCTGGTACTTTGGTAACGCTACAACATACTTATATACGTAGATCTGTGGTATAATTGGAGCCACAACTGACAGTGAGGCTGACGTCAGCGCCGCACGTAGTTCTGGAGTTAACAGGTTTTTTTTTTTTTTTTTTTTTAAGTGACAGTGGATGAAGATTCCGATGGATTTAATGATTTGGAGTGACACGGACGGTTCGTTAAAATTGTTGTTTATATTACATTTATTTGATATATCTAGTCTGACGTCAGCGGCGCACGTAGTTCCAGAGTCAACAGCTATGTTGTTTTTTTCAAAGTTGAAAAAGTCAAAAAGTTAAAGTCCCAATGATCGTCACACACACATCTGGGTGTGGTGAAATCTGTCCTCTAAGTGACACAAGACGAAGATTCCGATGGATTTTATGATTTGGAGTGACACGGATGGTTCGATAAAATTGTTGTTTATATTATTGTTATTTGATATATAGTTTATATATTGTTATATGGGCCTGTGGAATAATTTGAACTGCAACCGATGACGAGTCCGACGTCAGCGGTGCGCCGCACACACGCCGTTGTTTACATAAAGGACGAAGAATTAGATCGATGGATTTAATGACTTGGAGTGATACACATGGTTTGATAAAATTGTTGTTTATATTGTGGAATGATTTGAACTGCAACTGACGACGAGTCCGACGTCAGCGGGGCGCTGCACACACAGCATTGTTTACATAAAGGACGAAGAATTTGATCGATGGATTTAATGACTTGGAGTGATACAGATGGTTTGATAAAATTGTTGTTTGTATTGTGGAATGATTTGAACTGCAACTGACGATGAGTCCGACGTCAGCAGCGCGCTGCACACACAGCGTTGTTTGCATAAAGGACGAAGAATTCGATCAATAGATTCATCTATTTGGAGTGACACAGATGGTTTGATAAAGTTGTTTATATTATAGTTATTTGATATATAGTTTGTATCTCGTTATATGGGCCTGTGGAATAATTTGAACTGAAACGACGAAGAATTTGATCAGTGGATTCAATGATTTGGAGTGACACAGGTGGTTTGATAAACGTATTATTTATATTATTTGAATAACTGTTAATGTTACGTCAGGCTCATTCTCAGCTCCTCGTTTGTGTTTATGTCACGTTAACATACCGTATCATTTAGCCTGTTTTTGCTGTTTTATGTCTGTACTTGGTGTTGGATTTTGTCAAATAAATTTCCCCCAAAATGCGACTTAAACTCTGGTGCGACTTTTAGTCCAAAAAATACGGTACCTTACTCTCCAGATTGTAAACCACTACTTTTTGCACATGCTTCGAACCCTGCGGTTTATAGTCCAGTTCATCTTATATATGGATTTCTCATGATTTTTATGATATCACAATACTATATTGTGTAATTATATTATATTTTTGATAATACAGGTGATATGAAAGTGAGGACATTTCATTTAAAACACCTGTGGCTTATAGTCCGGTGCATCTTGTATATGAACAAAACTGGATTTCCCCCTCGATTCAGCTGGTGTGGTTTATATTCAGGTATGGAAATTACAGTATGTACTCTGTTTTTGTGAGTCAGTCATGTAATTGACTAATGAGCAGTCACCCTCAATCAAATGGAATAGACTACTGATGAAACACTACTCAGACCTCGGTAGTACAGAAAACTGTATTCGAGATTTGTTTTCAAACCCTCAAAAATTGATGGGGATGGGGAAATTTAAGATATCCAAAAATATTGGAAAATTATGTAAAAATAAAAAAATAAAACCAGTGAATGTGTAAATCTGGAGGGCAAGCCACACTCCAAGTATGAGGTGGTTGACTGTAGTCAGGATTCTGACTGGCATCTACCCAATTAACAGCTTCTGAGGTTTTATGGACTGTAAAAATGAAAACCGTCCAGGTATCGATTGAAAAGTAACATACCCTTATTACAGAAATTATTTGACTGAAAAATTATCTAACTGAAGTATTGGAGATCAAACGAAAAAAAGAGACAATGCAAAAATATGAACCTCCCTCTGTGATGACCAGATGCAGGTAGAAGTTCTAACTGTGGAGCTGGAGCAGATTCCAACAGATTTTTGGCGAGAGATGTATATAATCTTGGCTTGCTTGCTGCTCAATCACAGATATAGACAAACAACAATTAAAACTCACCTTCACATATTTTGATAACTTCATGAACATAAATTCATTTTGGGAAAAAAATGTATGGAAGAAAGCTTGAGAAAGCATCACATCAATGACTCATCAAACTTCAGAGAAAAACTCTGCTCATCAACGCCTGGTGATAAAGTTATTCTAACAGGTGTACCAAGCCACGCAACTGCAAGTAACCTTTGATTGATTTGTCATTTTTATTAATCTTTTGCAATTGCCTTCTTACAGAATTCTCCCACTGCTTTCTGATGTTAAACTAAAAGGTAAATAATGCAAAATGACACCTTGGACTGCTGCCTTATTTTGAATTTCACCAACTGGCTTTGCAAAACCAAACAAAACAATCAGAGTCTGAGTTTTTACAATGGTTTTGTTATTCATCATGCAAGTATGCGGGGAGCTTTTTTCTGCATAGATTTCAACAAACTTCTCATGGCTGCTGGTGTGGTGATGCTCGAAATTGGCATTTCCACAAGAGCCCATTGCCTCATGTTAAATAAGGAAGATAACATTGCCTTACACAAATGTGTACAATAACACATTCTTATCCATTAAAATGAAACTTTTTGTTTTTCCTGGTTAGTATCTGCCATCTTTACTGCTCGTTCAGCCAACAGCTAGCGGTAATTGCTACGTTGAGTTTATTTAGTTTGTATGGTTTATTGCAAATACAAACATTTATATTTAATCCTAGCAAATCCAGATTGTGTCTATTGGAAAGATATTAAAACCTATTCTTGCCAGTACACAAACACCCGCACGCACATACACGCACGAGGACACACACACACGTGCACGCCAGAGAGATCTTACATCACGTGACACATTTACCTGCATTTCTCCACACACACGCCAGAGAGGTCTTACATCCTGCATTTTTCCATGGGTGGTCTGGTTTCAAGTCACTTGGACTCATAGCATGCTTGTCATTTCTTGTAAGCAGAACCATAGACAGGTTTGTGGAAGTTTTGAGGTTTTCTTTTCTCTCTTGCCAGTGATCTGCCTCCAGGACATCTAAACTGTTCCATGGTAACATTGAGGGCGGTCAGTTTGCTATGTTTGGCAACAAGTTACGCAGAAGACACCATGAGTCAAAATCTGTTTACAAAATGTTAAAGGACTAAAAACGTCTTGGGAGGACAAAAGAGGAAATGTGAGATTCTGGAAAACTGTGCTGAACTCCTGCTGATTGCATGTGCCGAAATAAAAACACTCCATGCTCAATGCCGAACACAAACACAAAATTTTGATCAGCACAATCCAATTAAGTTGTGTTGTTTGTGCAATAAGAATCCATGCAGTATAGAAGTGAGAATTATCAGATGTTGACAAAAGTCACATTTACTGCAAGTGCCACTACTTCTCAGGTAAGTGCATATTAAATAATAGTTGGGTCCCAAAAATGTAACAAATCATAAATATCTCACTCTAAAATACCCACAACTATGCTTGAGTGTAGTTAATATAAAAAGGGTGAAAAATGCATATTGTTGGTAATGAATAACTGCAGACAACACCGAATGTACCATGAAGCGCAGCTAAAGTTGACTAAGGATGGATAAGAAATACGTATAATGGCCTTCAGTCTTCAAACCTTTCAAAGGCAAAAAAATAAATAAAATGTTGACTGTCCTGGCAACCATTCAGAGTGGGTGGAATTGGAAGCAAGAACATTTATTTTTGGTTTTAAGAAGAATGCACTACAGCAGCAGTGTCAATCAACCAATACATTTAGTCCAGGGGTGTCAAACCCCAGTCCTCAGGAGCCGCATCCCTGCATGTTTTCCAAGTTTCCCTCGTTAAACACACCTGATTTAATTTATCAGAATCATTATCAGGCTCCTGCAGAACGAGAGGATGAACTGAGCATCGGAATGCAGCCCCGAAGACTGGAGTTTGCACCCCTGATTTAGTCTTTTGTGACTTTCAGCTGAAACCAGATGTGTAGGGCTTTGAATTATGCATACAAATAATATCCATCCATCCATCCATCCATCCATCCATCCATCCATCCACCGAGCCATCCATCAGACTATTACTTTCTTAAAGATATTGTAAATGACAAGCGCAAAATTCACTTGTTTTAAGTTTTAATAATAACAGATAACTTTGCATTACTTATAACTCCTGTTTCGAATGTTCATGAGGCAAAAATAATTTTAAACTCATGTAAATTTAAGGTATTCCATACAGTTTGTTCAATGTTATCTGACTCTTCAGATATGAATGAAATTTGTGTTTTTAGAGTTGTTCACATCTGCGTGTGTGGCTTATATTTGGTGAGTTTGTCATTTAAAAAATAGACATTTGGGAGAATGAAATTTGTTTTATAACAGTGTGTACCGTAAGCTAAACGATAGGTATGCTAACATGACATAAACACAAACGAAGAGCTGAGAACGGGCCTGACATAACATTCAGAGTTATTCTAATAACTATTACATAAATAACACGTTTATAAAACCATCTGTGTCACTCCAATTCATTAAATCCATTGATCGTCCTTTATGTAAACAATGCGTATGCGCCGCGCCACTAACGTCGGACTCGTAAGTTGCATTTCTAATTATTCCACAGACCCATATAACGATATATAAAGTATATTTCAAATAACTATCATATTACAACAATATTATCAAACCATTTCACAGTCACTCCGAAACATTAAATCCATTGATCAAATTCCTCGTTCTTTATGTCAACAACGCCGCGCGTGCGCTGGAGAGATCTAGTATATAACTATATTGTAGCGTTAACAAAGTACCAGGAAAGACGTGGGTTTGGTAAACGTCTCTTTATTTATTAAAACAAGAGTTCAACGAGCCAACAACTACTGAACTTCCAGCCACGGAGGTGGCTCCACAAATAGGACCGGGGCTGCGTAAAAGCCATGTCAGAGCCCCATCCACCATCCCCGGACAGCTACCTGGCAAAGTGCCAGCCCCCAACTTCCATCCACGGAGGTAAAAGAGAGCTCCCGTCGAGAAGGACCGGGCGTGCGTAAAAGCCATTATAGTTTTTCAAATCTTCTATGTCACTCCAAACGCCCTTTATGTAAACCGCCGCGCGGCACGGGTGACGTCACTTGCAGTTCAAATGACAGTAATTACATGCTACATTGTGGTTCGTTTATCGTGGTTTGATGGTTGGTTGAGATGTTTGATGAGTTTGCACCTGAGTCCCAACCGCCTTTAACAAAGTTTGAAATTTTGTGAAAAAAATCACATATAAGTCGCTCCTGAGTATAAGTCGCCCCCCCACCCAAACTAAGAAAATAAAAACGCAATTTATAGTCCGAAAATTACGGTAGTTGACTGATTTCACTTGGCAGCCCACATAAAATGATGTGGCGGATTGGCCTTGGGCCTTGAGTTTGACACATGCTCTAAGGCTTTGTTTCAACGGGCAGCCCCAAAATCATATCTGTGTGTTACGAAGACAGTAAAAATCAAATCTATTGAGCTAGACCTAAATCACAATGGGAAAATGGTTTCAAATTTGACACTGATCAAATGTATCCATATGTGTCTCGGGTGCGGACACTCTGGCCTCTCAAATCTAATAAAAGTGACGTTTGCTCAGTCGCATATCAATGAAGTAGTAGTTCTTTGGCTGTCACACCACAACCCCCGTGTCTCTCAGGCAGTTGCTAAATGCCTTGTCACAGTTCAGCACAGTTTGAATGCCTCCAGCCGCCAGCCTCATGACGGGACATATGTTGAGGATGTGATCAGTTTCCTGCTCCCCCTCCCCACACAGCGGACACATTAGTGTCACACTTTGGGCAAGAGGTAGGTACATCCTGAACTGGTTGCTAACTCATCACATGCAACATATGCAAAAACAACCATTCACGCTCACATTTACACCTACAGACATTTTAGTGGATATTTTATTTATTTATTTATTTATTTATTTATTTATTTATTTATTTATTTATTTATTATTTAGCACACACAAAAATAACACAAATGTCACATGAAGAATGAAAATAAATCAAAGAAAATGGTCATGTGCAAGGAAGACGAGAAACCCTGACGGGCTTATAAGATGTCTCCCTCAGACTTCAAGCTAAAATTAAAGAAAATTTTATAAAAATATATCTAATCAATCAATTAGCCTACTATTTGAAGTAGGATTAAAATCTGGGTAATTAGAAAGGGATGGTAATAATAACTTAATAAACAAATAATGATAATAAATCCTTAGTAAACAAATAATAGCATCATCAAGGCAAAATAATAACAGTAGCCAAGGTAACAAGCACCCTAGCTCAGTTAATACTACTATAGTTCAGAGTGTAGATGCGATTTGTGAACATGTATTGTTTAACGGCAGTTTTAAACATGAAGGACAAAAGGTCAAAGAAATGAATAGGAAGGTGATTAAATCCTTTGGCACCCCTGAAATAAAGACTAAATTTGGACAGGGAGTTTCATACGGGGGGCAACTCAAGTCTCGCTTTATTTCTGGTGTTATGACAGTGATAGTCTTGCCTTCTCCTGTAAAAGCTATTGAGTGTAATGGGGAACTGATTGTGGGTTGCTTTGAAGACAAACTGAGCTGTGTGGAGAAAGTTTACCTGGTATATGCTGAGAATTGATAGTTCCTGAAATAGCAGGAGTGAATGAGCAAGGTAGTTAGCATGTAGAATGATTCGGACACAACGCTTTTGTAGGCAATAGATGCGATTCAATTTGGTAGGATGAGTGCTGGCCCAAATTACGTTGCAATAATGGCCTTCTGCCATGCAGCCCCCACACTGTGGAACTCCCTCCCGACCACCTAAGAGCACCCCAATCCACTGACTCTTTCAAAACCGGACTTAAAACTCAGCTCTTTACTTTGGCATTTCTGTAATTCGTGTTTTTATATCCTGGTTGTCATCCAGTTGTTTTATACTTGTCCTTGCTTTTTATTCTTGTTTTTACTTGCCATGTAGCACTTTGAGATTCCTCCGAATATAAAGTGCGTTATAAATATGATTTATTATTATTATTATTATTATTATTATTAATTGATACATGGATCGATTAGGGAGTAATAGAGCATCAGAGTTGTTTTTCTGTCCAAAGTATGCCGTAGTTTACTCAAAATACCAGTATTCCTAGCAATTTTAGAAGATATTGTACTAATATGAGGTTTCCAGCATAGTTTGTCATCAACTAATATGTCCAGAAATTTGACAGATGAAGATAGAGAAATGAACTTATTGTCAAGAAAGACCGCTACGTCTTTGTTGCCCAAACAACTTCTCCCACAGTTAAAAAATAAGAAGGTTTTTTTTTATATTCAAAGGCAATTTATTTGCTTTGAACCACTGCGAAAACATTTGCAATTCGTTGTTTATTACTGAGAGAAGGTGTTTGAGATTGCTAAGTGAATAAACAACACTAGTATCAGCAAATAAGATGGTTGACAGATGGTGAGAGGCTCTACAGAGATCGTTAATATAAATTAAAAATAACAGGAGTCCAAGAATGGAACCTTGTGGGACTCAAGTCAAGTCAAGTCAAGTTTTTATATAGCCCTAAATCACAAGCAGTCTCAAAGGGCTCTGTCCTCTGCATTTAACCCATCCCCATGTGATTTTGATCCATCCCCTGGGGGAGAGGGGAGCAGTGAGCAGAAGCGGTGCTGCGCCCGGGAATCATTTGGTGATCTAACCTCCCAATTCCAACCCTTAATGCTGAGTGCCAAGCAGGGAGGCAATGGGTTCCATTTTTATAGTCTTTGGTATGACCCGGCTGGAGTTTGAACCCACAACCTTCCAGTCTCAGGGCGGACACTCTACTACTAGGCCACTGAGCTGGTCACTCCACATTTGATGTCTAACTGGGGTGAGTCAAAGCCCTTAAATGAAACATTGTTTCCTCTCTTTTAAGTAGCTGGCAAACCAATAGAAGTGAGACATCAGAGACACCAATATGCTTTAATTTTGATAAGAGAATCTCATGGTCTATTGCAGTGGTCAGCAATAGGGGCCCGCGGGCCAATTTTGGCCCATCATCTATTCTGTCTGGGCCTGCGAGATGAAGTTAACATAATGTATTAAAAAAAAAAAAAAAAAAAAATTTTTTTTTTCAACCCCATATTTTTTAAAAGAAAAAAAGGGCATACATTTAATGGGATAGTTGTATGCCATACAACAATCCCATCAAATTCGAAACATTTATTGAGGTATGATAGTGCTTAGTGACAACAACAGGTGGAACATCCTGTTTCAGTTATCCATGACGCACAGGTCAGAACGGTATTGACACGCGAGTGCGCGTAATCTTATGCAAAAAAAAAAAAAAAAAAAGTGTCCTGTCTCCCTCCTCCAGTGGGCAAGGTAAAAAATAGTCTATATTTCGTTAAATTAACAACATAACAAGGTCTGTTCGAATGGAATTAAATGCATCTTAAAAGTAAGATGATGTTTATTTTAATATAATAATTAATAATTCAAAATAGTAGGGACCCCCACAAAAAAAGCAATGGCCCGCAATGCCATTGGCTGATTTTTTTGGAGCCCGCGTCCAAAAGTAATTGCCGACCCCTGGTCTATTGGATCAAATGTCTTGGATAAATCAAGGAAAACTGCAATAGAGTATTCTTTCATATCATGAGCTATGTATAGTTTCTCTGTTAAATGAGAGAGAGCCATGTATGTTGAATGAGACTTACAAAAGCCATACTGATGTTCATATAGTATATTGTGATTATTGAGGAAGCTACATAGTCAATTGTGGGCAAGGTTTTCCAAGATCTTGGACATGACAGGTAAAATGGATATTGGGCGATAATTGGTAAGAACTGTCAGGTCATCATTTTTAAAGATTGGTACAATTTTAGCCAACTTTAGTTCCTGTGGGACAATGCCCTTTGAGAAAGACAAATTAAAATTGTAACATTCTTTAGAGATGAAATTATGTTATAAATCTCTTGTTCAGTGGCTGGGGTCAGAGTAAAAGCTGCAGAAGTACTAGTCTCCATATAATTGATTGGGTTATCGGCATTTTATGTGGAATTTGTCTGGCTAAGGTTGGTCCAATTTCTGTGAAGGATTCATTAAATTTACAGGCGATTGTTTTGGGATCTGATAAAGGCTTGTCATTTACTATGAACTCAGAGGGAAATGGATTGGACGATTTCTTTTTAGTCAGGATTTCCTTTACTGTAGACCACAAGGCTTTCATGTTCTTGCTGCTTTTGACAATTTCATTGGCATAATGTTTCTTTTTTGCAGCTCTGATCACATGGTTGAGTTTGTTTCTACATTGTTTGTAATTATCATGAATCATAGATGAAGGATTAGCGATGAATTTTTTGTACAGTTTATTTTTGTGCCTAATAGATTTAGTAATTCCCCGACTAGCCCAAGGCTTCGAACAGGATTCACGTTTGAGGCTTCTATTCTTTATGGGAAAAGAATAATTATAATGCTTGGTTAGTTCCTCCAAGAATATCATGTATGCCTGCTGGGGATCAATGTTCCTTAATACAGCATCCCAGCTACCGTTTTGAACTTGCATTTTAAACTTGGAGATTGTTTGTTGATTAATAAGTCTATATGTGTCCATCGGCTTCCCAGTAGGAAATGAAGTGTTTGCTCGTGAGGAGGTAAAAGAGAATATGGGAAGGTGATCAGAGATATCTGAGTATAGAATTCCAGACAAGTGATCTCTGTCAAGTATGTTAGTAAATATATTGTCTATTAAGGTTGCTGAATTTCAGTTATTTTCGTAGGTTTAGAAATAATAGGCTTAAAACAAAAAGAAGACAGACTATCCAAGAAAGACTGAGTTAAATAACTGAAGAAATGTATTTTTGGATTGTGGAAAGAACCCTGCCAAGGAAAACACATGACAAGTACAGGGAAAACATACAAACTCCAGATAGATAGCCAGAGCTTGGATTCAAACCCACACCTTCAAAACTGTGAAGTGGATGTGCTCTTCTTCACTGTGCTGCCATGTTTTTTGTAACCTTTTTATATTTTTCATTTTACCAGCTAAAATTGGACAAATGAAAAATGATTCTCTGCAATTACTCCACTGATAAACAAATGGCCAACCAAGATAGCCCACAGAATTGACAGATATGAGAAATTAGTTCCTTCTCTCTTTCAGTCATCTTGCCTGTGAAGTTATCATTAGGTGATCCAGTCACTGAAATAAAGTGAAGGCCTGCGGCCAGTGGCCTTTGCAGAGATAAATGACTTCATGTTTAAATGCCGCAAATATGAACACAACACAAACCACTGAGTCACGGATCTGCAGAGGTTGCTTGTTTGTCACAAATACCTTTGATGGAGAGAACTGATACTTTGTGTTGTCTGCAAATCAAAGAGAAAGATTGATGAATGGAGATGATTATGCTGCTCTGATCCTGTCATTGATTTTGATTGCTTTCATCAGTGATATGGACAAATCCTAAAAGACATTTCTCAAATAGAAAAGTCCTGAGGGCTAAAATACATACACAATGAGATAAGAGAGGTCTGCTTTGCTTCATATTGTGTGTTAAGGTCAGTGGAAGATCTCACACTTCTAGGATACACAGGTTTTTGGGTTTAGCTTGTCAGAGACCAAAAGGAAAGTGAAGAAGCAGGAGCACAAATGTGTAATGACCTGTGATGGGTATTAATAAGATTTTACCAATATTATTAACTAGAATTGGCAATTTCTGGAGAAATTGCGTGTGAAGGCGAAGGCACTTCACACTATTGTGGGACTCGAAATAAATGAAATAAAAATGGTAAATTAATAATGACGATTAAATAAAATAAAAATGGTAAATTAATGATGATGATGTTGAATGGAATGAATGAAGAAGAATGAAGAATAAATGAATGAATAAAAACTGACGGCCTACCATTAGATTCGAACTCACTCAGCAAAGTGGCAAGCGTTGAATGTCCCATTCTCAACTTACTGAGCTAAACAGTGATGTCCTATCAAAGCGGTAGAATAATGCTAAATCCAAAGAAATAAATTGAGTAAAAATGGTAAATTAATTATGATGATGATGTTGAATAAAATAAATTATTAAAATGTGGTAAAATTAATTGAATAAATGAATGAATAAAAAATAACAGCCAATGTTAAATTCAAACTCACTCGGGAATGTGACTCGTGTTGAATGAGACATTCTCTACTAACTGAGCTAAACAGTGACTTAGTGTTGCCATGGTGGAATGATGCTATTAAACGAGAAATAAAAATGGTAAATGACTGAAATAAATTATTGAAAGGATGTTTTTAAATTAAAATTAAATGAATAAACAAATGAATGAATAAAAATAAATAAATAAATAAATGAGTTAAGGAAAGAAATCATGAAAAAAGTTGTCAGATGTCAAAATTCGAACTTGAACGTCGCTCGTGTCTAATGTGCCATTAAGAATGAATGGGGGATTTTAAGGCACAAATTTGCTAATTATGCAAAAACGGTAAATGTTATGAACAAATAAAATACTAGCAGTCATGCCGTGAATTTTTGGAACGTGTGAAAGTTGGAATGGAGTGAATCGGTTAAAGCATGTGGGAGTGATGACTCGCCTTCACACTAACTAGAATTGGCAATTTCTGGAGAAATTGCGTGTGAAGGCGAAGGCACTTCACACTATTGTGGGACTCGAAATGATGATTAAATGACATAAAAATGGTAAATTAATAATGATGATTAAATAAAATAAAAATGGTAAATTAATGATGATGAAAATAATTATTAAAGTGATGTGTTAAAATTGAATGAATGAAAAAAAAATAATGGCCAAGCGGGATTCGAACTCAAACGGGAACAGCACTCGTGTTTAAAGCTCCATTCTCTTCTTACTGAGCTAAACAGCGACTTAAAAATAAAGTAGAATAACAATAGTGTGAAGGCCTTCGCCTTCACACTAATAAGAAAAATAAAGTAGAATAACAATAGTGTGAAGGCCTTCGCCTTCACACCAATAAGAAGAAAAATAAAGTAGAATAACAATAGTGTGAAGGCCTTCGCCTTCACACTAATAATGAGAAAAAAAAATAAAGTAGAATAACAAAAGTGTGAAGGCCTTCGCCTTCACACTAACTAGAATTTGCAATTCCTGAAGAAATTGCGCGTGAAGGTGAAGAAGTTGAATAAATACTCGGGGAATGCTGAAGAATGATGTTGAAACGAGTTGAATCGGTTGAAAAATGTAGAAATTAGAGTGGAAAAAGGAAATTTCGGAAAATTTGGTTGAATTTCAAATTTGAAAATGTGGAATTTATGGTAAGTGTGAATTTGGGGAATAGGGAGGAAGAATATGAAGAGTTGAAAGTTGGAATGGGTTGAATCGGTTGAAAAATGTAGAAATTAGAGTGGAAAAAGGAAATTTTGGAAAATTTGGTTGAATTTCAAATTTGAATGAAAATGTGGAATTTATGGTAAGTGTGAATTTGGGGAATAGGAAGGAAGAATATGAAGAGTTGAAAGTTGGAATGGGTTGAATCGGTTAAAAATGTAGAAATTAGAGTGGAAAAGGGAAATTTTGGAAATTTTGGTTGAATTTCAAATTTGAAAATGTGGAATTTATGGTAAGTGTGAATTTGGGGAATAGGGAGGAAGAATATGAAGAGTTGAAAGTTGGAATGGGTTGAATCGGTTGAAAAATGTAGAAATTAGAGTGGAAAAAGGAAATTTTGGAAAATTTGGTTGAATTTCGAATTTGAAAAATGTGAAATTTGTGCTAAATGGGAAGGTGTGGAATAGGTAGGCAAAAGATGAACAGTTGAAAGTTGGAACGAGTTGAATCGGTTGAAGTATGTAGAAACTAGAAGCGAAAAACGAAATTTTGTGAAATTTTGCGAAATTTTGTGAAAATTTGAAACGTGAAAACATGAAATTTTTTAATTTGGCAAGTTCGGGAATGTCCCCAATGTGATTTGAATGTGTTGAATTATGCGAATTTCAAACTGGAACAACGTAAATGTGAAATGTTCGCCTTCACACTAACAATACTTCTATGCATTCTAACATGGCAAAAATAGGGGGGACGTGGCGCACTCAGTAATTAACTTGGGGTTGGTCATGCCCCCTGTCTCCTATAGTGCCATGTCTTGTTTTTGGCAGGCAGTTTTAGTGTTGGCTGTCATTTTAGTTTTCATTAATTTTAGTTATGTCCATACTTCAGTTTTAGTCAACTAAAACTCAGAGCATTATCATTTTATTTTAGTCCGAATTTTTCCAGGACATTTTTTTTCACTGTTGTGGTGATGATACTCATTTACATATGCTGTTGGAAAGAAGAAATCCGCACGCGCAATTGCTGTGAGCTAGAGTCATGCCTTACTGAAATTAAACAATGGATGTCTGGTGCATTGGAGGACATATAAAACATGCAAGTCAGCAGCTCTCAAGGACCGAGTCTAAAAGCCATAGGAATAACCAACTTTTCAAGTCCACAATGATTGTTCTGGATCTTCTAAACTGGGGTACCAACTTAAAATTTTCCCCAAAAGGCAATTTTTAGTCTCAGATTCCTTGACCAGGTCAACATTATTTGGCTTATGAAAAGATCTTTCAGAAAGGGGTATGACTAAGCTAGCAAAATAAAACTGATCACAATTGTGATTACTAATTACTTTCTATGATGATCCTCCATAAAATCCAGATAAATAACTTGTTAGCGGTGGAAGTCAAGGTAAACAATTACAGGGCTCTCAAAAACTATTGGTACATTGCGATTAGTTAAGTTCTATTTAGTCTATACAGATAACAATTAGGTTAAAAATCAAAAGATAAAATGATGCATACAACAGTTTTGCCTTTTTAAGGCAAGGTATTTACATTTACTACTTCTGAAATATAAAGCCTCTTAGCTGATGTTTTTTTGGGGGAAATTCTCTTCGGCTCTTGAAGAGGTGAATGAATATTGACTGATTGACTTGCCAGTCCACAACTTTCAACTTACTGTCTACAATAAACACATTGTTTGGCAGTTTGGAGCAATTTACACGTGTACACGGCGAAGGCATCGGCACGTTGGAGGAGAAGGTCAGTTCAATCAGTACCGAGAGACCAGAAGCAGCTTAAAAGGTTCTAGGGCCTGGCCTCCTACTACAGACGGTTAGTGAAAGGATTTTCTTGCATCGTGCTGTGCGCGATGGATTACTTCACTTAGTGGCCAGAGGCATACGCACTACCAGATCAGGAGGCAGAGACGGTGGCTGACGCGCTGCTGGAGGCCATGTTCTGTCAGTTTGGGACTGCTGACATTCTCTACAGTGACCAAGGCCGAAATTTTGAGTCCAAGGTTTTTGCTCCGCTTTGTGAGCGCCTGGACATCTAGAAGACACGCACCTCCCCTTTGTATCCGCAAAGTGATGGCCTTGTGGAACGGTTTAACCGCACCATGCAGCAGCAGCTCGCCATCCTCACATCACCAATGTGACTCGGACTGACACATTCCACTTGTGCTGATGGCTTATCGTTCGGCCGTTCAAAGTTCCACGAGTTGCACTCCTGCTCTGCTGATGCTGGGCCGGGAAATCAGGACGTCGGCGAAGTTGGCGTTCGGGAGGCCACCTGGTGACTCTGAGGACCAAGCGGGGCTGGAGTATGCCCGAAGACTGCAGGATCGACTGGAGGCGTCGCATGCATTCGCCCGGGACCAGCTGGAGAAAGCCGGTGTGTGCCAGAAGCGGAACTACGACGTGCGGAGCAAGGGGCAGAACTTCCAGATCAATGACCTAGTTTGGGTGTACACACCCAAACGGAAGAAGGGGCACTGCCCCAAGTTGGACAGCCATTGGGATGGCCCGTGCAGGGTGCTTGAGTGGGTGGGGGAGGTGGTCTACCGAATGGCAGTTCCCCCTAGGGGCAGAAGGGTTGTCCTGCACCGAGACAGGTTGGCTCCGTAATGGGGCAGTGGGATTCCCGTGTTTGAGGCGGGGTCGGCTTCACCCGCCACTTCGGCACGTGCGGTGGATTCATGTTCCTCAGATTCCGCCAGTGTTGTCCCTGCTCAGCTGGCGGGCGGTGAAAGCAGCCCGGGTCGACCCCAGAGACGGAAGCGAAAGCCATGACGGCTGGATGACTTTTTTTGTTGAGCCCTCGGGTCGAGGGGTTTCATAAAGGGGAGGGCAGTGTAATGTCCTGTCCTGTATTATTTGTTGTCGTATCTGGGCGTGTGAGGGCGGGCCCAAAAGTGAGAAGTGACGTCATGCGGGTGGGTTGTGTGGGCTGGTTAGCTTGGCAATCAGTTGGTGTGTGAGGCGCATGGGCGTGAGTTGTGGCCACCAGCAACTCCTGTTTGAATGTGTTTTTCTGTTGCCTTTTTAATAAAAGCGGCAATCAAACCGTCTGAACATCCTTGACTAAGGGGCATTACAGTATATTGATCTTTCCTGCCACATATCATTACCTCCAGAAACATCATCTATACCAGAGCTATCAACACTCATGCATTGAGTGTCAGACTCAACCATTTCTGTACTCGCTCACGCTTCATTTAAATTTCTAACGCTAAGAAAAAGTACCACTGAGAAAAGAAAAGGTTTCCTCATTGTCAAAAGTGATCCAGAATGTGTGAAGACAACATGCAACATGAGTTTACATCGACTGGAGCGTCTGTCATCGCACTTTAGTCGCATTTTGATGCGACGGGTTGTGACCCGGGTTGCCAAATCCTTTTTCTCCCGCCTATTTAAGCTTATTTACAGTTTGTTTAGCGAGGTTTTATTTTGAAGTCCTAAAAACGAAAACCTGGCATCCTTGAACGAAAATGAACTGTCGTTCAAAATCGTTCATTGGCCCCAGAATGAGCACGTTCACAAAAACAATCACAAAGCAAAAATGTGCAACATTCTATTAACGTTAAGACCAAATTATGAATGGGCTCATGAACGTGTTAAGGTACAACACTGGTGGGAGGAAACCAACACGGGGAGGGGAAGAACATGAAAACTCCACACAGGAAAGCCGGAACTGGCAACCCACTTGTGGAAACCCACAAACCCAGCACAGTGAGGCGAACGCGCTAACCAGTACAACACCATCCCACCTGTCACTCCTATTACTGACATACAATTTTAACATTTCATTTACAAGTTCCCAAAGTTTCAATTGGGCCTAGCTGTCACTGACAGTTCAAGTTCTGAATACCTTTAACTGCATTGTTGTTATTTCCCAACTTTAATCCCCATTCCCAGACCTGTTGACACTTGCACGATTGCACACAGTCATCTAGTTTCAGTGTGATCTTAATAAACTTAACCTCAGCCTTGAAAAGCAAACACATGCATGAATATAACGTCAAAAATAGCTGAACACATAAATGTGCAATCAGTACTTGAACATCAGCCCTGGATTTATTTACAAAGAAAGCAAAACATGGATTTACTTGTCCACCAAAGAGACTGAAATACCAAAGACAGGCAGGGTACTTTCTTTGTCTGTAATTTGATGTGATTATAAAAGTGAAATTGTGATTCCATCTTGCCTTATACTGTATTCCATCCATTCTCACAAGGGTCGCAGGCATGCTGGGGTTACCCCAGCTTACTTCGGGCAGTTGGCGGTGTACATCCTGAACTGGCATACATAGACAAACAAACATTTGCACTCACGATTACACTCAAGGACAATTTAGAGTGCTCAATTTACCTACCATGCATGTTTTTGGAATGTGGGAGGAACCAAAGCTCTCTCTCTCTCTTTGTGTCTCTCTCTCTCTCTTTGTCTCTCTCTCTCTTTGTCTCTCTCTCTCTTTGTCTCTCTCTTTGTCTCTCTCTCTTTGTCTCTCTCTTTGTCTCTCTCTTTGTCTCTCTCTCTCTCTCTTTGTCTCTCTCTCTCTCTCTCTCTCTCTCTCTCTCTCTCTCTCTCTCTCTCACTCTCTCTCTCTCTCTCTCTCTTTCTCGATTGCACAATACATTTTAATATTCATTTGGGGTCACTTTGAATAATGATTGGTTTAAAAAGTAAATGTTAATCCCAAGCGAACTAATATTCATATCAAACGCAACTGGGTCCGTCTCCCAGACCTCGCAACTTGTCACTAAACACATTTTTAAGTATGCCTGCAAGTAGATAATGGGTTTAAATGTTGATGAGAAAATAAAAAAACTCCAAATTAAACAGTTACCGTAATTTGTGGACTATAAATCGCTCCGGAGTATAAATCGCACCAGCCATAAAATGCACAATAAAGGGAAAAAAAAAATACGGTATGCTAACGTGACATATACACAAACGAGGAGCTGAGAACGGGCCTAACGTAACATTCAGAGTTATTCAAGTAAGTATTACATAAATAACACGTTTATCAAACCATCTGTGTCACTCCAATTCATTAAATCCATCGATCGTGCTTTATGTGAACACGTCAGACCCATTGTAAATTGCATTTCTAATTATTCCACAGACCCATTTAACGATATATAAAGTAGTTTTCAAATAACTATCATATTACAACAATATTATCAAACCATCTGTGTCACTCCAAATCATTCAATCCATCGATCAAATTCCTCATTCTTTATGTCAACAACGTTGCGCGTGCGCTGCAGAGATCTAGCATATAACTACATTGTAGCGTTAACAAAGTACCAGGAAAGATGTGGGTTTATATAACAATATTATCAAACCATCTGTGTCACTCCAAATCATTAAATCCATTGATCAAATTCCTTGTTCTTTATGTCAACAACGCCGCGCGTGCGCTGCAGAGATCTAGTATATAACTATGTTGTAGCGTTAACAAAGTACCAGGAAAGACGTGGGTTTATATAACAACAATATTATCAAACCATCTGTGTCACTCCAAATCATTAAATCCATCGATCAAATTCCTCATTCTTTATGGCAACAACGCCGCGCGTGCGCTGCAGAGATCTAGTATATAACTATATTGTAGCGTTAAAGTACCAGGAAAGACGTGGGTTTATATAACAACAATATTATATAACCATCTGTGTCACTCCAAATCATTAAATCCATTGATCAAATTCCTCGTTCTTTATGTCAACAACGCCGTGCGTGCGCTGCAGAGATCTAGTATATAACTATGTTGTAGCTTTAACAAAGTACCAGGAAAGACGTGCGTTTATATAACAACAATATTATCAAACCATCTGTGTCACTCCTAATCATTAAATCCATCGATCAAATTCCTCATTCTTTATGTCAACAACGCCGCGCGTGCGCTGCAGAGATCTAGTATCTAATGATATTTTAGCATTAACAAAGTACCAGGAAAGACGTGGGTTTGGTAAACGGCTCTTTATTTAACAAAACAAGAGTTCAACGAGTCAACAACTACTGAACTTCCAGCCACGGAGGTAGAAGAGAGCTCCATAAATAGCGTAAATGCGTAAAAGCCATGTCCGAGCCCCATCCACCGTCCCCGCATAGCCACCTGGCCGAGCGCCGGCCCCCAACTTCCATCCACGGAGGTGAAAGAGAGCTCCCGTCGAGAAGGACCGGGCGTGCGTAAAAGCCATAATAGTTTTTCAAACCTTCTGTGTCACTCCAAATCATTAAAGCCTTCAAACTCTTTGTCCTCCGTGTCACTTACAAACAAAGCCATTTATGATGCCGGTAGTACGTGGGGCCCTTCGTCATCCCGTGATTGAATCCTTTGCCTTTTATGTAAACAACCGCCGCGCGGCACGGGTAACGTCACTTGCAGTTCAAATGACAGTAATCCCTTGCTACATCGCGGTTTTTCAAACCTTCTGTGTCATTCCAAATCATTAAATCCTTCAAACTCTTCGTCCTCCGTGTCACTTACAAACAAAGCTGCTAATGATGCCGGTAGTACGTTGGGCCCTTCGTCATCTTCGTCATCCCGTGATCGAATCCTTTGCCTTTTATGTAAACAACCGCCGCAGTTCAAATGACAGTCATCCCTTGCTACATTGCGGTTCGTTTATCGCGGTTTCACTACATCGCAGATTTTTGAATTTTTAAAATTTGTGCAAAAAATCACATATAAGTCGCGACTGAGTATAAGTCGCGACTTATAGTCCGAAAATTACGGTATTTCAGTCTTGTGCCTGACCTGACAAGCGTTCTGTATTTCAAAACCTTTTAATGCTGTTCCCACACATCAGCACCTGACTTCTTGTGTTACAATTACTTGTGCAAATAACTGGAAAGCGGTGACATTACATTACAGTGACTTCATCAGTAAATTACTGAAGTCGCCTCAACCTGTCTCCTTAATGTTCCCCCTTGGCCTTTAATGTGACTCGCATAGAGCTCAATAAGTCTTAAGGACAGAAACATGTCGAATGTCAAAATAAATCAAATACAGCAGAGACGTAGCGCAAGTGAGAGATAAAGTGGTTTTGTCTAATTCAAAGTTGTACTTAAAGAGGCAATGCGATCTTTAATTTTAATTACAACTTTTGTATTGAAAAATCATACACAACTCAGCTGGTTAAGGTTATGAAACAGCATTTTGTCTGCTTTTTTTCTTTTAACAGAGACAGTTGACATTTCAGAGATTTGTGGTGTAAACAGCCGGAAGCAGCAACCTCAGCTTCCCATGAGACATATTTTGTGGTACAGCCACCATTCAAAGGCGTATGCTGCCGACAGTAGATTAATGTGCGCAGGCACAGCAGGTAATCCTCTGGGTGATGCACTCTTCCTCAGAGCAAAAACAAATGCTGTCACTCAACACAACACAATCAATTTCCCTTCCTGATTTTTTGGCTCGGTGGCGCACTGGGTAGCACGTCCGCCTCACAGTTAGGAGGGTGCAAGTTTGATTCCACCTCCGGCCCTCCCAGTGTAGAGTTTGCATGTTCTCCCCGGGCCGGCGTGGGTTTTCTCCGGGCATTCCGGTTTCCTCCCACGTCCCAAAAACATGCTTGGTAGGCCAATTGAGCACTCCAAATTGTCCCTAGGTGTGAGTGTGAGTGCAAATGGTTGTTTGTCTCTGCAATTGGCTGGCAACCGGTTCAGGGTGTCCCCCGCCTACTGCCCGATGATGGCTGGGATAGGCTCCAGCACACCCGCGACCCCCGTGGGGACTAAACGGTTCAGAAAATAGATGGATGGATTTAGACATACATTATTTGCATAGGAATTATCCTTCGAGCTACACTATACAGTTAAAGATAAAGGACATTTTTTTTTTAAGTCAAATCTTATTTGTAATACTGTTACTGTATACAATTAGAATACTTTCAAAAGTCTGAAAATACAGAATGACAATAATGGAGGATTCTTGTGAGTCATTTCATATGAAAAGCAAGCTCAATGCGAATTTACTTTCTAGTGACTGCTTGTGGCACTTTCACATAGTTGTGATATTCAAAACATTCTCTTGTCTTTTGACTTTGTACAATCTAGTGTATGACACACCTCTCCATACAGCAGCAAAATGCAACAACTTTGGTTTTGAATAAAATATGTTCACTGAGACCAATCTTAATATTCTCTGACTGCATAGATCTGGTGATCCTGAAAGGGGGATCCTTCCATCTGTGGTCCCTTCTCAAGGTTTCTCATTTTTCCCCTTGTAGGGTTTTTTTGAGTTTTTCCTTGCCCTTTTGGGAGCCTAAGATCAGGGGATGCTTTGAGAATTATTGTCAATTGATTGTCTATGTGAAGCCCTTTGAGACTGCTTGTGATTTAGGGCTATACAAATAAACTTGACTTGACTTGACTTGTGTGACTTGGCAATCCTGTCACTGTTGTGACAGCAGAAAAAGCAATTTTTGATAACAGCAGTGGAACTCGAATTAGGTAAGAGATTGTCTCAAACAGTTTACAGAAAAGACATTTAGTGGTCACAATTATGTGCAGAATTAGACAAAACAATTTTGTGTGGCCTGCAAGAATGTGGTTTTGAGAGAAAAATCATGTGATTTTGAATTTGACACTTATGTTTGATTTGAAGAAAAAAAACAAAAAACAAATTAAGTCATTACATTTTAAAATCATTACTTCCTTTGATTCAGACCCCATGTATCGAGAAATGTATCAAATCGTCTTTTGGAGAGTTGTAGACCCCTAATTCACGGTCATATAATGTATGCTTTATCCTTTGCAAAGAATTACTACATGTCCATAAATCTCATAGTTGTAGGCAGGACATGCCCTGTTGTGTCACGTGAGTCGCACTTGAATTCTAGGCAGGGCATGCCCCGCTGCAAAATGATTCGCTGCTCCATCCTGGTGATTAAGTGCAACATAGATAACAAGTATGAATTTGCCGCCACATGGCCAAAGCACGCACAAAAGACTGTCAAAATGTGCATTGATTTGAATGCGAATGAATGTTTGTCATTATTGTATGTATTTATAAATTGTAATATTGTAGAAAACTACATTTCTATTTAGAAATAATTGCATTTCTGTTTAAGGGGTGGGGGGCTGACAGCAATTAATGCCATTTTGAGGAAGAAAGATGACTTGGCATGGTAAATGGACTGCACTTATATAGCGCTATCTACATCGCATGGTGCCCAAAAGCGCTTTACAATGCCTCACATTCACACACATATTCATACACCAATGGGAGGCTGCTGCCATGCAAGGTGCTGGGAGCTCCCACACTACGAGCAAATTGGGGTTCAGTGTCTTGCTCAAGGACACTTCGACGTGGTCACCAGTGTTGAAGATCGATCCCACAACCTTAGAGTTGAGAGGCGAATACTCTACCACTGAGCCACGCCGCGCCATGTGGGAGTGTTTAATTATCAGTGTGGTCAAGGAAGGAATTAAACTCAAATCACTACAAAAATATGGAAACGGGCAACCCTACTAAGTGCAAATTGAAAGAAACCTAATTAATTAATTTTGTTGCAGAAATAATCATTGTAGTAACTTTGTTTTGACAAAATCGAAGTGACAAAATGTAATGTGAGTAAGAGGACCTCCAAACTGAAACAAATGATACAGAAATGTGAAAGAGTAAAAGAGATGCAGGAAGAAGACAACAAAGACACAGAGAACATTCCAAGACATCACTTTCAATCATGGCTATGAAGGCTGCGAGCTACCAATTCCCCAGACTAGCCCTGGCATCCAGGTCAAATATATCTGGACTGACTGAGAGAAATGGATTATCACTTGTTAAACAGTCTAGTGGTTGGTGAATAAAACCAATCTATCATTTGGAAAAAACATCTCAACTGGCTCATCTTATAAATGTTTTATTAAATGCACAGGAAAACAGGGGTAAGACAGAGTTACAGCTAAATAAAAGTAAAGTACCAGACACAGAAGGGTGCCACAAATTATATTTGGCTTCTTCACTGAGACATACTGACTGTACATTGTATGCCAACAGCAAAGGCACAAGTGCATACACAGTAAATCTAGTGTAGGTATGTTGTAGTTTTTTGCCAATGTTGTAAAAACAAACAAAATGGAATATACCTATATCAGCCCTAGCTATGTTTAGTATTGTAAATGATCAATGTTGACCAACACCTTTTGCATAATCGACGCAAGTTCTTTGTGAAAACAAGTTCAAGAAGTGAAAGTTTCCTCGTTGTGTCCTCAGATCACTCTGTCCTTTCCGTTAGAATGTCAGGTTGAAGCCAGCTCTTTTAAACTCTCCAACATTCCTGGAGAAATGGCCCAAATATTCCCTGGTTGAAAGTGTTGGACAAACTGGGGTTATGTGTGTATCAAATAGTCAAATATGAAAAAGTCATGTCATATAATGTTATGATCTATATCTGTATCTAAGGCTGCAAAAAAAAAATTCTGTGATTTTATCTTAAGCCTATTCCCTTCAGACTTACAGGACACTTTCTCATTGTCCACTAGAAACCCCCACCACTACCACAAATACAATTTCACAATTACTTTTGGGGAAAAAAAGCATTTTCAAGTCAAGTTTAGCACAAACTAATCTATCAATCCTAACACAAACTATCGTACCTTTCTCTAATTTATGACATTTGCTGCAGATCTCTGCAAGAGGTTGGTAACTGTTTTACGTTTCAGAATGTTCTTGGGGTCTTGATGTTTTTGTCAAGACACAAACCTTACCCCTTGGAAGCCTCAAATGAGAGTATGGGCCTTTTACCTTAGCAGTCAGCCAACTGTTGTGAGTGCAGGATTGAAGTCCAGGTGTGGCTCCACAGCACTGCATCACTACCATTACATTAGCAAGTTTGCTATATTTAATCAACAGCAACTTATCTTAGCAAAAACGGTTTCATCCCAACTACCAATTACTCTGCCAGTGAAAATAGCTGCTACCGTCCCCAGTATGCCACTAGCACACTATAGGCATACTAATATTACTTTCTTAATCTTAAAAAAGTAGATGAAGAAATTTGGTTGATTCAGAAGGTAAACTATCTTCTATTAGATTGTGTGTGCACTCTCTACCTTCTGCTGGCGTGTGGGCAACTTTCGTGCCATAATTCCCCAAATTAGAAGTTTTATTTTGAATTTGAGGCGGCTCGGTGGAGTACTGGGTAGCACGGCCGCCTCACAGTTAGGAGGGTGCGGGTTCGATTCCACCTCCGGCCCTCCCTGTGTAGAGTTTGCATGTTCTCCCCGTGTCCACGTGGGTTTTCTTCGGGCACTCCGGTTTCCTCCCACATCCCGAAAACCGCACCGATTGTATGCCGATTGAAGACTCTAAATTGTCCCTAGGTATGAGTGCGAATGGTTGTTCGTCTCTGTGTGCCCTGCGATTGGCTGGCAACCGGTTCAGGGTGTCCCCCGCCTACTGCCCGATGACGGCTGGGATAGGCTCCAGTACGCCCGCAACCCCCGTGGGGACAAAGCGGTTCAGAAAATGGATGGATTATTTTGAAAAGTTTTTTGATTTGGAAAAAAAATCCACGATATAGTGAAAGCGCAATAAACGAACCGCGATGTAGCGAGGGATTACACTATACCGCTTTTAAAGTAAAAGCATGACTTGATCACTTTTATACACTCGTAAAAAGGCTGTGGACCGCTGTTGCACGGCAGTGTTTTGTTGGGCGAAGGGATATGTGATACGATCACTGTTGATCGCATGTCCATCCGCCAGGCAAATAGTGCCGTATAATTCACACAAAGAGACAGAACGAGATCAAGACGGACATTACTGAAAGGAAACTTTGACACACTAACCGTCATTATGGGGGACAAAAGAAATGCATATTATACGGCTTTTAAGTGAAAGGCAGTCGATTTGGCCCATTGTTGATGACATTGTGTGGCGTCACCCTTTTCTTTCTTCATTTCCCAGTCACGTCTACTCTGGAGCTATACGTGTAGCTCACTAGTTTAATGTAACTTCGCGCTTCGTGCATGAATAAAATTAGCATGAACAGACCCTCATCATGGAAAACGCTAGAAAAAATGCATAGAAGGGACGACGAAAGTGAGACTGAGAAAGTGTGTAGCGAAGGATATCTAACGCTATTCCAATCGGACACTGAGGAGGAGGACTTGGATGGTTTCATTGCACGGGAGGAAGATGAAGACAGCTCTCAGTGACTTTTACTGGTATTTTTTTTAACCAGCTCTTTTAGTGCTGTGCTACTGTGTTGCTGCTGAGTTACTACCGCATCTCAGTGACTTTTACTGGTATGTTTTTTTATCCAGCCCTATTAGTGCTGTGTTACTTCTGTGTTGCTGCGGTATTACTGCCGCGTCACAGGCAGTGTATGGGAGGAAATGTTAAGGTATGTTATTAAAACTTTAAAAGGCTTTCGGTATACCGTCTTTCTTTGTAAATAACTCGCATGCACACTTCTGTGTTGCTGCGGTACTACTGAACTACTAGGCAGCATTTAAAAAGGCATGTTAAAGTATGTTATTAAAACATTTAAAAGGCTTTCTGTGTACTGTCTTTCTTTGTAAATAACTTGTGCGCTTGTGCGGTTTATAGTCCGGTGCGGCTTATATAAGAAAAAAAAAACTGAAATATCCCCGGATTTTAGCTGGCGCGGTTTATAGTCCAGTGCGGCTTATAGTCCGAAAATTACGTACGTTATGTGTCGTGAAAATTTCAACAATTTGATCTGCCAGTACAGTCAAAATAGAACTGATTGAAGCGATAGTCAATCAACGAGCACAGATTATGTCAGGAGTGATATAGAAGTTCCAGACCTTATGATGATGTGCTTTATGAAAAAGGAATGATGTAAAACATCATATACATTTGTAATTTCTGATCATCTTAATACCTTAGCTGTTTCTCACCATCTTTGATATTTTTATTATCAGTATGATTTAATCTTGTTCATGAAAAATAGCCTTATAGGTCCATATAAAAACATCAGATGATTTTTGTCACACCCTCACCTCCTAGGTCAGCTAGCCTCTCAACAAAAATGAATTTTTCCAACCGTGGTCATTTGTTTTAATAATAATAATTAGGTTTATTCAGCAGTCTGCTCTTCAAAAATTTTCTGCAACAGAATCTTTGTCCACGGCAAAAGAATGATCTTATTTTTAATAATCCAATCCAAGTTTCACAAGGCACAAGAGCTCTCAATGTCATACTGGTTACAAACGGACATTTCTGACATTTAACTATTCATATTTTCCTCCACACTATGACTCTTATTATGGGAGTTAAATTACAATTCTGGGCTTTATACACATATTCAGTGACCTAACATAGTTTGAGCAAATGAGGAAAATATAGATATGCTTGGCTGCAGCTGACATTTAGTTCTACATCCTAGACTAAAAATAGTATTCTTCCAGTCAATAAGTCTTGAGCCGAGTTTTCACCAATTCCATCTCTCTTTATCTCTAGAGCACTTAAAACAAAAACCTGACTTGTGTGCAGGCACTGTGAGATCGATTACCGCTCTGTGATGGTGTGGATGTGGGTGTGACTGTTTGTCTCTATATGTGCCCTGTGACTGGCTGGGGACCAGTTCAGAGTGTGGACTGTCTTTCGCCCGATGTCACAGAGGATAAGTTCCTGCACCCTACTCTCTGAAGTGAGTCAACCAGTGACAAATAATTTATTACATTTATCATGCTGCATTAGCTAAATGAGAAGTGGCTGAGCTGGGCTTTTCATTTTTGGGACAAAACTTTCTGTCTGTCCTTCCCAAGCAGATATCCATTTTGCAGACAAGGGACGAGGTCAAAAAGGATGGACTGAGGATGGATGAAAGTGGGTTTTCGTATATTTATGTAATTGTTCCGATCTGAGTCAAGTGGCAAATAACCTCACTCCGTCCGATGGACCATTTCATCACACTAACATTTACCAAAGATTTGTTTCAGTCTGGTTGTCTAGTTCTTTTAAAATTAAGTGTTGACGTGTGTTTCCTAAATATTGGGAGAAATGAATTACCATGATCAGTTGAAGATCGTTCCTAAAGTTAATTTGAAGTAGTACATTATATGAGAAGTGGTTATCAAACTTGAAGCTCTTCTCATTAATCAATACCCCAGAAGGTGCCCTCAGTTTCAAAATGGTTGCTTTAGGCCTTTTCATACTGCAGATGAGAATGCGCAGTGTGCCAATAATTCAATTCACCACGGGATCTGGGATGACAGTGTTGAAGTGGTGAGAAATCTACGAAGAGCATCCGGACGAGCAGCCTCTGTGCCTCTCTGCCGTTAGCGTGAGGAGGACGCTTGCTGCTATCAACACCCGTAAGGCGGCGGGCCCGGACAACATCCCGGGACGGGCGCTGAAGGACTGCGCTGAGGAGCTGATGGATGTCTTCACGGACATCTTTAACATTTCCCTGCGGCAGGCCGTCGTCCCGTCTTGCTTCAAGGCTGCCACCATCATACCTGTGCCGAAAAATCCTGCTCCCTCCTGCTTCAATGACTACCGCCCTGTGGCACTGACCCCCATCGTCATGAAGTGCTTTGAGAGGCTTGTCTTGGCGCATGTCAGATCTGTTCTTCCCCCCACCGTGGACCCCTTCCAGTTTGTCTTCCGACCCAATCGGTCCTCTGAGGATGCCATCTGCTCTGCCCTCCACTCTGCCCTCACCAACCTGGAGAACAGGGACTCGTATGTGAGATTGCTGTTTGTGTACTTCCGTTCTGCATTCAACACCATTGTTCCACAGCGTCTCATTTGCAAACTTGACAAGCTGGGCCTCAGTACCTCCGTTTGCAACTGGCTACTGGACTTCCTCTGTCAGAGGCCTCAAGTAGTGCGTGTGGGCGACAGTGTCTCCGGCAGCATCACGCTGAGCACGGGGGCCCCTCAAGGCTGCGTGCTCAGTCCGCTGCTCTTCACCCTGCTGACGCATGACTGCACTGCGACCTACAGCAGCAACCACGTGCTGAAATATGCCGACGACACGACTGTGGTGGGTCTGATCACCGGTGGCGATGAGACTCACTACAGATTGGAGGTCGACCTTTTGGCCGCTTGGTGCAGGGACAACAACCTTCTGCTGAACATCAACAAGACCAAGGAGATTATCATTGACTTCCGGAAGGGTCACGCCCACCACCTGCCGCTGACCGTCGACGGAGCTGTGGTGGAGAGAGTGAGTAGCACCAGATTCCTGGGGGTGCACATCAGTGAGAACCTCTCCTGGACCACCAACACTGCGTCGCTGGCGAAGAAGGCTCAGCGCCGCCTGTACTTTCTGCGGAAACTCAGTCGGGCAAGTGCTCCTCCCGCCGTCATGACCACATTCTACCGTGGCACCATTGAGAGCGTCCTCTCCAGCTGCATCGCTGTGTGGGGTGGTGGCTGCTCTGAGTACAACATGAAGGCCCTGCAGCGCATAGTGACCACTGCGAGTAAAATCATCGGGGCTCCACTCCCCTCCCTGAAGGAAGTTTACGCCTCCCGTCTCACCCGCAAAGCGGCTGCGATTGTGTGTGATGAAAGTCACCCCGCTCACTCTTTGTACTTCTGCCCTCTAGGAAGAGATACAGATGCCTGCGCTCCCGCACCACCAGACTCAGGAACAGCTTCGTGCTCCAAGCTGTCCGGATACTGAATTCCCTCCCCCCTACACCCTCTGCTACATGACGTCCTGTTCTTTTGCGCTATGATCCGGCTGTCTGCTATTGGCGCGCTTGCTCCATTTTGCTGCTCTTATTTGTCTATTTATTTGTTTATTGTTTATTATTTGGGTTATTTGCTTATTACTTATTCGTTGCTCTTGTCTGTTCGGTTTTACTGTTTGTGCTATTTGATGTGAGTGTTGTGTACTGTCTAGTCACCGTGGGACGGTGGGAATCGTAATTTCGATCTCTTTGTGTGCCTGGCATGTGAAGAAATTGACAATAAAGCGGACTTTGACTTTGACTTTTGACTTTGACCCATGAGTTGAGAGAAGGCGGTGTTGTTCAGAGGCGTGGCATCCTATTCGGCACACTAGAAAATTGCTTGGGGGCCTCGAGCCAGAAAAGCCCCCCTATGGGAGATCACGAGCAGATATAACACACATGGTCACCCTTAGAGGAAGAATTCACCACACAATGGCAGTGGGTAGTTGAATGTTGTAATGACAATTAGCTAAAGTCAAAATCGCTATTACCGTGTTTTCTGGACTACAAGTCGCAGTTTTTTTCATAGTTTGGCCGGGGGTGCGACTTATATTAAGGAGCGATTTTTGTGTGAAATTATTAACACAATATATAATTTCACATGTTATTTTCACACTAAACTGTAAAAAGGTGCTCTAGGCCTGTGGAATAATTGGAACTGCAACTGATGATGAGTCTGATGTAACCAACATAGATGAGGAAGCGCAGCATCTTCTACTTTCGGGGTTTGCGGAGTTGTATATAAGTGACACCGAGGATGAAGATTTCCTTTGATTTAATGATTTGGAGTGACACGGATGGTTCGATAAAACTTTATTCATGCAATAGTTATTTAAATAACTCTTAATATGTTAGATCAGGCACATTCTTAGTTCCTCGTTTGTCTTCATGTAACGTTAGCATACCGTTCTATTTTTCTATTTTTATTTTAAATTGCCTTTCAAGAATACATGTCTGTTGTTGGTGTTGGATTTTAAATCGGCCCCCAAAATGCTACTTATACTTCGGTGCGACATATAAATGTCTTTCTTTTATTGGTTGTCTCCTAAGGTACTCTCTGTGAGTCGTCACCTTATCGTGGTGGAGGGGTTTGGCGGTCCGATCCCCGGCTGCAGAGGCTGGCTCTAGGGACATGGAATGTCACCTCTCTGGCTGGAAAGGAGCCCGAGCTGGTGTCTGAGGCAGAAAGGTTCCGACTAGACATAGTCGGACTTGCCTCCACATGAATTTTGGGCTCTGGTACAAGCCCTTTTGCGAGGGGCTGGACTCTCTTCCACTCTGGAGTTGCCCACGGTGAGAGGCGTCGAGCAGGTGTTGGCATACTTATTGCCCCCCGGCAGGGCGCCTGCACATTGGGGTTCACCCCGGTGAGCGAGAGGGTAGCCTCCCTCCGCCTTCGGGTGGGGGGACGGGTCCTGACTGTTGTTTGTGTCTATGCACCGAACGGCAGCTCAGAGTACCCACCCTTCTTAGAGTCCCTGGAGGAAGTGCTGGAGAGCGCTCCTTCTGGGGACTCCATCGTTCTACTGGGTGACTTCAATGCTCACGTGGGCAATGACAGTGAGACCTGGAAGGGCGTGATTGGGAGGAACGGCCCCCCCCTATCTGAACCCGAGCGGTGTTCTATTATTGGACTTCTGTGCTCGACACGGATTTTCTGTAATGAACACCATGTTCAAGCATAAGGGTGTCCATGTGTGCACTTGGCACCAGGACACCCTAGGCCGCAGTTCGTTGATCGACCTTGTAGTCGTGTCATCGGATTTGCGGCCGCATGTTTTGGACACTCGGGTAAAGAGAGGGGCGGAGCTGTCAACTGATCACCACCTGGTGGTGGGTTGGCTCCGATGATGGGGGCAGATGCCGGTCCGACCTGGCAGACCCAAATGCTCTGTGAGGGTCTGCTGGGAACGTCTGGCAGAATCCCCTGTCAGGAAGAGCTTCAACTCCCACCTCCGGCAGAGCTTTTCCCACGTCCCGGGGGAGGGGGGGGGGGGACATTGAGTCCGAGTGGACCATGTTCCGCGCCTCCATTGTTGAGGCAGCCGACCGGTGCTGTGGCCGTAAGGTTGTTGGTGCCTGTCGTGGCGGCAATCCCCGAACCTGCTGGTGGACACCGGCGGTAAGGGGTGCCATCAAGCTGAAGAAGGAGTACTATAGGGCCGTTTTGGCCTGCGGGACTCCGGAGGCAGCTGACAGGTACCGGATGGCCAAGCGGAACGCGGCTTCGGCGGTTGCTGAGGCAAAAACCGGGCGTGGGAGGAGTTTGGCGAGGCCATGGAGAATGACTTCCAGATGGCTTTGAGGAAATTCTGGTCCACCATCCGGCGTCTCAGGAGGGGGAAGCAGTGCACGGTCAACACTGTTTACAGTGGAGATGGTGTGCTGCTGACCTCGACCAACCAGTCACCATGTGTTTTGTGGACTTGGAGAAGGCGTTCGACCGTGTCCCTCGGGAGGTTCTTTGGAGGGTGGTTCGGGAGTACGGGGTGCCGGGCCAACTGATAAGGGCGGTGTGGTCCCTGTATCACCGATGCCAGAGTTTGGTCCGCATTTCCGGCAGTAAGTCGGATTCGTTCCCAGTGAGGGTTGGACTCCGCCAAGGCTGCCCTTTGTCACCGATTCTGTTCATAATTTTTATGGACAGAATTTCTAGGCGCAGCCGAGGCGTTGAGGGTTAGGGTTAGGGTCTGGTTTGGGGACCTCAGCATCGCATCACTGCTTTTTGCAGATGATGTGGTGCTGTTGGCTTCTTCAGTCCGTGATCTCCAGCTCTCACTGGAGCGGTTCGCAGCCGAGTGTGAAGCGGTCGGGATGAGGGTCAGCACCTCCAAATCCGAGTCCATGGTCCTCGGTCGGAAAAGGGTGGAATGCCCTCTCCGGATCGGGGATGAGATCCTGCCCCAAGTGGAGGAGTTCAAGTATCGAGTCAGGGCAGGATGGAGCACGAGATCGACAGGCGGATCGGTGCAGCGTCGGCAGTAATGCGGACTCTGTAGCGGTCCGTCGTGGTGAAGAGAGAGCTGAGCCAAATGGCAAAGCTCTCGATTTACCGGTCGATCTACGCTCCTACCCTCACCTATGGTCACGAGCTATGGGTCGTGACCGAAAGAACGAGATCCAGGATACAAGCGGACGAAATGAGTTTCCTCCGCAGGGTGCCCGGGCTCTCCCTTAGAGATAGGGTGAGAAGCTCGGTCATCCGGGAGAGACTCGGAGTAGAGCAGCTGCTCCTCCACGTTGAGAGGAGCCAGATGAGGTGGCTCGGGCATCTCATCAGGATGCCTCCTGGACGCCTCCCTGGGGAGGTGTTCCGGGCATGTCCCACCGGTAGGAGACCCTGGGGACGACCCAGGACGCGCTGGAGAGACTACGTCTCTCGGCTGGCCTGGGAACGCCTTGGGATCCCCCGGGATGAGCTGGATGAAGTGGCTGGGGAGAGGGAGGTCTGGGAGTCCCTCCTAAAGCTGCTGCCCCCGCGACCTGACCCCGGATAAGCGGAAGAAGATGGATGGATGGATGGATGGATGGATGGATGGATGGATGGATGGATGGATGGATGGATGGATGGATGGATGGATGGATGGATGGATGGATGGATGGATGGATGGATTATTGTGCATTTTAGGGTTGGTGCAACTTATTCTCCAGAGCGAAAATACGGTACTCAGAGTGCATGTTCTTCACTCTTTATTCAAAGAGCATGTTTGGAAATTCATACTGATGCCCATGGACTACTTTCCTTGATTTCCGAATACATCAGTGTTATGTTCCATCTTGTACTCCTAAATGCACCGGCACACCATGTCGCCAGTTAAGTTAAAAGTTAAGTCCCAATGATTGTCACACAATGGTGCGGTGAAATTTGTCCTCTGCATTTAACCCATCCCCGTGTGATTTTAATCCATCCCCTGGGGGAGAGGGCAGCAGTGAGCAGCAGCGGTGCCGCGCTCAGGAATCATTTCACCCTTAATGCTGAGTGCCAAGCAGGGAGGAAATGGGTCCCATTTTTATAGTCTTCGGTATGACCCCAGTTGGAGCCACGAGTGCACGCACCATCCGAACTGCAGAATCGTGCAACAAATTGAATTTTCAAGCTGTCAAACTTGAACCAGTGTGTGTTCAGAGTGAATGTCCGAATGCCCCCTAAGTAAACAAACATGATAACCATGGCGGCAGCCTCACGTCTCCCAACAAAATGAAGAGGAGTTATCCTTCTTGCAGTAAAAACAAAAGAAAAAAGGAGGAGGAGAAAAGAAAGCATAACAGCAGTGTGATATATTACTGTGTAGTTTTATGTCTCTCATCTTAAAGTAGCCTCCCTGCTATTATTTCATGCCAACGATGACAAATAAATAGCATTACGATACTAGCATTCAGAAGATAGTCAATTCAGAAGTCACTTTTGAATCACACTTTTAGTTTCTTATATTTGCTTTTTTAATGACCAAACTGTGAAACTTATGAGATATGCTAAATTATTGACTTCTGTTATGCCAGGAGGTTGTCATTTCTGTGTTCACACACACTTTGCAGCCAGTCAGTGAAATACTCGTATTTTCCATTAGCCAAGATTAGTTTAGTTTTTATAATATTAAACTTTATGAAGCAATGCTTTAACGCAGTTTTGTTAATGTATGTGAAATGAGTGTAGGCAATATTTGGTAAATATTGATTTTTAGTTGCGTAAGTTGTATTGGCTTTGACTGACCATGCCACAGTTGGGTCAGTATCAGTATGATGTTAGCAAAGAGTGATTAGTCTCATCTATACTATGATCAAGTATATTATTCATTTATTTTTTATTGGATCACTGAGACTTATGCTTTAAAATAAAAAAATACAATAATTGACAAGTAATGTTGAGTGTTAAACAAGGCATTGGACTAGTGATCTTCAAAAATAAAAATACACCTGTCAGTGGACAAACAAGATTCTCAGTTCTTTCTCGGTTGTATCTTTGAGATGAACTTATGGGAAACAAATTTTCTGGCATGTTAGGTTAATTGCAATTGCTCATTATTATCACGAACAGCAAGCACACACACGTACTTCCCTTTTTAGTCATGGATACCAATGTTTGCTTGTCCAAACACATGCCTCGGCAAGTATAGGTCAATGAGCAAGCAAGATCACCAACAAATGAATGCGAGCATGCTCTGTCATTATTCACACTGGTTTCACAGGTTAGCACAGCGGTGTGGGGGTTCTTGGGGAGAGCTGCTCTTTTCTCAGTGCACTGACATGCTTCATTATCTCTTTTGACAGCACAGTGCCTACCGTAATTCTGTTTAAAATCTACTAATCACTTCCGAGGCTTTCTTGGCGTGTTTCAAAAAGACCCTGCAGCGGCTTCACATTTGACTTCTCTGCGAAGAAATTGCCAGCAGTGTTTTCACCTGTCAACTTTGTGGGAAAGTGGATGAGGAGACATAACAGCGATTATTTCTATGCTGTCACTATCTATTCCACCATCCTCAAAATATTTTGACTCTGTTTGGAAGCCATCTTTTTCTGACAAGAAAAGGCAGGGGTTATTATGCATGAATCATCACATCTTAAAGTAAATATTTTTAGGAGATTGGAGTGGGGTAAAACAATGATGGTACTTGTAACAATCTTGGACAAATATTAATTTACTTTATATGTTGAACTGGTTGTGGTGAGGCGGGATTGATTCCACCTCCGGCCCTTCCTGTGTGGAGTTTGCATGTTCTCCCCGTGCCGGCGTGTGTTTTCTCCGGGCACTCCGGTTTCCTCCCACATTCCAAAAACATGCTCGGTCGGCCGATTGAGCACTCCGAATTGCCCTTAGGTGTGGGTGCGAGTGTGAATGGTTGATCATCTCTGTGCCCTGCGATTGGCTGGCAACGGGTTCTGGGTTCTGGCTCCAGCACGCCCGCGACCCTCATTGGGACAAGCGGTGTAGTGGATGGATGGATGGATGGATGGATGGATGGATGGACGGACGGACGGACGGACGGACGGATGGATGATTGTAGTGATTTTACTGTTCTTAGTCTATAAGAATGTATGAGTACAGCTCTTTCACTTATTGAAGGGGAGGGAGCGAAAACACAAACTCCAGCCGAATCGGCCACCACAGGTTAATTAAAGGCCATATCATAAAAATGTGTCTTTAAACGTGTCTTAAATGTTTCTACTGAGGTAGCAGTTCTAATATCCATTGGTAGGGCATTCCAAAGCTCTGGAGCCCAAATAGAAAATGCTCTAGACCCTGCAGACATTTTTTTGGCCCTCTGGGTCACCGAAAGACTAGCGTTTTGCGAGCGGAGGTTACAAGATAGAACGTAAGGAACAACTAAGTCAACGAGATATGAAGGCGTTAAGCCATGCAATGATTTATTGGTTAATAGGAGAACCTTGAATTCACATCTTAAATGGACCGGGAGCCAATGTAAGTTAGCTAATATTGGGGTAATGTGATTATATCTTCTTGTCCGTGAGAGCAGCCTTGCAGCAGCATTTTGTACTAACTGTAGACTTTTGAGACTGGACTTAGGAAGACCAGAGAATAATGTGTTACGTAGTCCAGGCGCGACATAATAAACGCAGGTATAATAGCTTCCGCATCACCGGTCGAGAGAACCGGATGAATCTTAGCAATGTTACGGAGTTGAAAAAACGCAATTTTAGTTATGTTCTTAATATGCTTTTGAAAGGAGAGCGTTTGGTCAAATATTACCCCAAGATTTGTTACTGTATCACTGAGTGATAATACAGTTATCCATAGTTATAGTGGTTTCCTTAATTAAGTTGTGATAGCGAGCTGGATCAATTATCAACATCTCAGTTTTATCTGGGTTAAGACGGAGGAAATCCAGTGCTTGATCTCCGCAAGGCACGCTTCAAGATTACAACAGTCCCGCGCATTTGTCATTGATAACAGCATATATAATTGAGTGTCATCTGCGTAACATTGAAAACTAATGTTATACTTATGTATTATGTCCCCAAGCGGAATCATATAAATGTTAAATAGAATTGGTCCGAGTACCGATCCCTGCGGGACACCGCACGTAACGTTCTAGAGCTTAGAGGTCGCATTACCATGGACTACTTGGTGAGTCCTGTCAGATAGGAATAAAACCAGCGTAGTGCTGACCCTGAAATACCAACACAGCTTTTAAGGCGCTCTAATAAAATATCGAAGTCTACAGTGTCGAAGACAGCATTAAGATCGAGTAATAACATTACCGATGAAGTGTTAGAACCACTGTAACAAGTGCTGTCTCGGTGGAATGATTAGCTCTAAAACCAGACTGAAAAGATTCAAATCGATTATTGGCAACCATGTAATAAATTAGCTGCTGCGCTACTACTTTTTCAAGAAGTTTTGATATGAATTGGAGATTTGAAACCGGGCTATAATTACTGAGACAGTCCGGGTCAAGATTTGGTCGCTTAAGTAGCGGTTTAATGATAGCGGTTTTAAAGGCTTTTGGCACTATACCAAGATGAGACAGACTGATTAATTATATTTAAGACGGACAGTCCTAAAATTTGAAATAATTATTTAAATAGTTTGGCGGGAAGCGGGTCGAGTAAACATGTTGTTTGTTTAGCTGCACTAACCAATTGCGTAAGCCTTTCAAGGGACACGCTTTTAAAATTAGAGAGGGTTATTGCATGGTCGTTAGCGCCGGTAATCGGTGGTCTTGACTGAGCGATTGGAACGGTCATCTTGATCTTGGCAATTCTTCATATTTAGAATGCAGGGCATCACAGGCCTGACCAGAGGAAATATATATTTTCTGTAAGAGTTGATGGTTTTCTCAAGTAAACTATGGGGATTTGGCTGTCTGCCCTCATCCCTCATGCCAACTCTCTGCTAGGACTTCTCATTCTATGTGTGTTTGCGCGAGTGGAAACTACAACCTACACTGGAAAATTAGGGCTTTGTAGCTGCCAAAAGTCATGTTCTTTATATTGCTTTGATGAGAAAGTTTCAAAGTGAGAAGTGAGTAGGAAGGGATTCTAGAAAAAGTATTTCCTTGCTCGCTTACGGGGTTACTTGCAAGTCTTTTCTTAGTTTGTGGAAGAGAACACTGTGAACACATTTACAGTACTTACACAAACAAATGACAGAGAAAAACTAGGTCATGAACTGCCAAAATAAAATCTGTATTTTAAGTCTGCTGCGTTAAGTACTATCATTACAGTTCCCAAGGAAACTGCATTTTGGGACTGAATGTGCTTGTTGCTCTGATGTCTGTGTTCATGAAGTGTTTTGAACGTCTAGCATTGGACGACCTGAAGTCAAGTCAAGTCAAGTCAGTTTTATCTATGCTGCCCTTAATCACAGAAATGTCTCAAAGGGCTTCACATACTCAATGTTGACAAACATGAATGACATCCCCTGAGCTTTACCCACAGGAGGGCAAGAAAAAAGGAAAAATGAAAAAAAACATATGGGGAAAAAAATGAGATCGCTTGAGAGAGGGGCCACCGATGGGGGAATACCACTTCCAGGATGACTAAGCTGCAATGGTTGGCGAGTGGACATTTGATACACAATTGATATAAAACACTGCGATTGGCTGGCAACTAGTATCCCCTGCCTAACGCCCGAAGTCTACTGGGATGGCTCCAGCGCCCCTGTGACCCTCATGAGGATAAGCAGTTCTGATAATGGATGGAAGGATTGATGATAGTTTGCATGTTCTCCCTGAGCCCGCGTGGGTTTCCTCCGGGCACTCTCGTTTCCTCCCACATCCCAAAAACATGCTTGGTAGGCCGATTGAGCACTCCAAATTGCCCCTTGGTGTGAGTGCGGATGGTTGTTCGTCTCTGTGTGCCCTGTGATTGGCTGGCAACCGGTTCAGGGTGTCCCCCGCCTACTGCCTGATGACCGCTGGGATAGGCTCCAGCACGCCCGCGACCCCCGTGGGGACAAAGTGGTACAGAAAATGGATGGATGGATTGATGGATTGATGATATACTCCTTGGAGTTTGTCAATCTAGTCCAGAGATGATGCAAACACATGAATATGAACTTCATCTGAAAAACCTCGATGGTTCAGCTCAGGATTATTCTGGTTATCTGCCGGTGCAGAGGATCATCCTAAAGCTGAGCAGACATTCTCTCCGGGACAAAACTCTTTCATTTTTTTGCCATGCATTATGGCGCAAGAGGCTAAGAGGTTTCATAACTAGAAATAATAATAAACATTTGAATCTCAACTAAATTTAGGGACCGTGGCACCCACTTCCGTGTTAACATTCAGATTTGGCCTGAACTTGGTCTTTTTTCCTTGTCCTTTATTTAATAAACAAATACTTATATACATAAGCAGGAAGAAATAACTACAAAAAACACAATGTATTGACACGCACATGCGAGACAAACTATCTTTGGCAGTCTTTCATGTTAGTGTGCCAAAAAGGTCCTTAGTTGGCACTTGACCAGCTTCAGGATGGTTACACTGGCGGACCAAAAACACTTCCATCTGTCCTCAATCCACCCTTTTTCCAACTTTGTCAATCCTCCTCCTTTGTCTGCAAAATGGGCGTGTGTCCAGGACACACGGACCTCTCTGTCCCTGGGATGGAACCTCTGTTGTAGAGGCCAGGTCTTGTAGCGGCCAAAGGACGTTCAGCACCAGAGCAGCAGGTGGGCGCCGGACATGTGCCGTCAGAGCAAGAACGAATAGTGACAGGAGGATGCATTCCAACAGGGGACAGGAGGGGATTGTAGGATATGTTTTGCTGTTTCCAGGTGGGAATATATATATATATATATATATATATATATATATATATATATATATATATATATATATATATATATATATATATATATATATATGTATATTATATAATATATATATATACCCATATATATATATATATGTATATTTATATTATATATATATATATATATATATATATATATATATATATATATATATATATATATATATATATATATATATATATATATATATATATATAATCTTCTATTAGTTATTTCATAAGTGCGAATCAAATTAGTAGTCATTTGCATTAATTAGTATCCAAGCAGTAGCTCTCAACTTCAAGAAGGTTGGTAACCTTGTTTTAGTGCTATCCTAGTCACTTGTCATATGGTGCCTTTCCACTGTGTACTCATTGACGCCGCTCTAGTTACGTTTTTTTATTTGAAAACAGTAGGAAAAGACTTCCAGATTGAAATCATCTGTTGGAATGCCACACGCTAACAAACAAAAACAAAGAAGAGCAATGGTGTCTCATTTCCCACCATGTGGCTGTTGGTTACAGTAAGAACACATTTTATTCCATAGGAAACTGATGATAATATGTTGCTGCTGTGTGTAATAACATGGTAGGCTACAATGCTGTGCAAAGGAACACAACTGGGTCACTAATGTTAGCTTGGGTACTAAATTTTGTCATTTCTCATTGTGTTAATGTCAAATCTGCCCTACCAAAAAATATGCAGCTGCGGTTTCCGTCACTACTGTAGTATCAGATTGATGCTTGGAGCTAGGTGAAAAAAGTAAGATAATTTCATGGCAGGATCGTGATAAACACACATTACATGGATATTCGTGTTAGCTAAAAGAACATCACATTTTAAATGCAATAAACAAAATCAGAAACCCTGTGCAAGTTTGGACATCAGAAACAGAAACAACCACAGTGACATTTCATTCATGCAAGACACTGTACTGTACACTTATTTAGCTCTGTTGTTGAGAGGATATTTTTGCTCCTATCCAATCCGATGTCTCATCTGAACGTCAGAAGTGAACACTATGCTTCTGTTACAGAATGACAATTGGGAATTGGCTATCCTGTCAATCACATTTTTATCCCATGTACTGTTAACTCTCAGGTCTTAGCTCAAAATGTCATCTTAGATTTCAGCATTATTTATTCTGTATGTTATTTTTTTCTCTTGTGTAAGGGAGGTTTGTCATGTTTTTTCTTGTGGCAATATTACAGTACACATTGTAGACATGTTTTGTATTTGTAGACTCTTGTATACTGGTTTGTTTGTTTGTTTGTTTGTTTGTTTGTTTGTTTGTTTGTTTGTTTGTTTGTTTGTTTGTTTGTTTGCTTTAATCCTATGGGTGTGTCTTGTGGTAATTGTATTTACTGATTTTGCTTTTTGCATACCTTCTTTGTTCTTGTTTATCTTCTTCAAATAGTAAGAATGGTAGGATAATGGGGTAAATAGGGGGAAACATTATTCCCGAAAACAATAAGACAGGAGCATTTTTACTTGCCAAGAGAAGAAATGCTCACGTTACGTTATACTTGCGGGGTACACTGGAGAATCCATGCACTTGTTATCGCTGGAGTCAGACAGTGAGTAGGCATTGCACACACGAGTTAGACCACTGAACTAGCATTTCTATTTTTTGTTTTTCATGGCTTTGTTTTTTTTCAAGAAAACGCCAACGTGCAAGGTAATCAAAAGCGAGCACCGCCAAACGTACTGTGCACTACACTTACTAATATAGTCACGTTTGCACGTGCAGGCACGGTGAGTGGGCTCAAAATCTACCTTTGTCAACAGTCCAATACAGTCAATTTACTACTTAATAACACTGAAGCTACCTTGAGACCGCAGTCAGGGAGACCTTCGTCTTTAGAACCGAAGAGCGCAAAACACAGAAAAAGATGGACACCTGTGGCTCAAAGCGGACAAATCTCAACTGACCCTCTCTGTCATTAATCAGTTATATTCATTGAAACAATCACAACAAGAGTGTTAAGGAAGGGTAAATTCTTACCGCAATGTTGTAAATAATCTGTGTCTCTGAAATTTAAGAGTTTGAAACCCTGCAGTGATGGAGCAGATGTGCAACAGCGGATGCCGGTAGCAGACCGAACGGACACTGTCATTTCTTGACTGAAGCACAGAGGCGCGCTTCTATTTACTCATACTGGAGGGAAGACACGCCCACTGCGTGTCTGTATGGTGCTTGTGTGTGCGAGTGTGCATGTATGCGCCCCGGTGTGTGGGTGCGTGTGTGCGTGCGTTAGTACCTGTATAATGAAATCTGAAGACAACAATACTTAGTACAAACATTCCTGCTTAAATGTTTTTTGTCCCTCATTTTTTTTATGCTGGTGGTAGTCGGGGGCGGCGTGTGTGTGATTAGGGGTAAATAACATTGTGAAACCCCGACTGTCGTTTTGTTTTTGAATTTCAAAAAGGGGACAGCTGGGCACCAACCACTTAGGCAGGCTACATACCAAGTAAACTACACGGTTTTTTTGGGGGTTTTTTTTGTCACACTGCATAATGTGCTACCAAACAGCTGTGTATGCTCACATTCCACAATCACATGTGGAGAATGAATGATTGGATGTTATGTCACGAATACTCAACATCATATCAGTTTGTGTATTTACGGGAATTTTATTGTGTTTTATGTTCAGAACTGTTCTTTAGTCTTAATAAGTCAAACAGACACATCGCAGTGCTTGGAGGACATTAAGAAGGCTACAGCAGCGTTTCAAAACCTTTACTGATCTAAGGCAACCAATTTACATTTGGAATGTCTCACTGCTCAACACTAAACCAAAATGACACAAAAGGGATGAAAACTTAAATAATAATGATCTTGTCTCAATTTTATTTACTTACTGTTCTTGCTTTGAAATCTGGGCCTGTGTAATTGAACACAAGCTGATATACTCACAGGAAACCACATCTTATTTTGTTGTGCGAATGGCAACAGATGAGAGACAACTTTATAGCAGAGATGAGGGACTTGATTCATATGACATTCACTTTGATTGATGACTCTGCATAATAGGCCGATTGACCACTCCAAATAGCCCGTAGGTGTTATTGTGAGCGTGAATGCTTGTTTGTCTGGTATGATTTCGAGAGACTGCAGCTGGTTTCATTCATACTGAGCTGTGCAGTGTTGGGGGTGGGGGCTTCTGGTCACTGGTGACAGTGGTTACCGTCCCCTCCACTAGTTCCTTGCAGCTCACTGCCCGCTTCCGATCGAGCCCACGCCATACCAGTTACAACTGTGTAAGTCCTCGCAGTTAAGCAGTAGGGTCTCGAGCACTAGCTCCTCGCCGCTCAGCGCTAGCCAGACAGAACAGTGACAGTTAATGGTGGTGAGAGTGTGCTCAGCTGGTGGTGGAGGTGACAGCTGCTCGTGTTGGTAGTAACCGCTGCTGATGGTAGCTGCTGATGGTAGCTGCTGATGTTGTTTGTTGTCCGAAAATTACGGTACTCAAAGCCGCTTACATAGAAAGTTTCATGCATAATCGTGCGCGCACACATAACCACACACGCGCGATGAATTAGGTGTCATATGCAGAGTTGAAGAAGTGGGTCTTGAGATGACATTTGAAGGAGTGCAGAGGGATATTGTTGAGGGATCGTAAGTTGAAGTGGGCAATTTTCAGTAAAGCCAAAGACGCTCCTAAAGCAATGCCACAGTGAGCGACCGGCACGCTGCGGTTGCGCGATTGGATCGCTCTGAGGTCCACTTAAAGTTTGGAAAGTACATCAGGACTTTAAAAATATGTTCTAATAATGCGACCAGCGCGGTGCAGTTGCGCGGTCCGCGACGCGCTACGGTTGCGCGTTCGGCGGTGCGCTACAGTTGCGTGATCGGACAAAAATGCGCAAATGAAAAAATGCTTAAAAAAGGCGTTTTTTTCTTTAGTTTTTGCTTGGAACGGATTAAACATACACGTATATACACACCCACACCCACACCCACCCAACCACCCACCCACCCCCACACACACACACACACACACACACACACACACACACACACACACCATATATATATATATATATGTATATATATATGTATATATATATGTATGTATGTATATATATATATATATTAGTTTCATATATGTATGAACTAAAGGAGCTGTATAATGCTATTTTAAACTTTCCACAGTTGATCATGATATAACATTGGTGATCCAATTTCCTATGAAATTAGATATTGTGGTGGCAATTTTCCTGTACAAATACACACATAATAATGATTATTATATATTTGTGTACATGGGCGTTCCGGTGGCGCACTGGTCAGCACGACTGCCTCACAGTTAGGAGGGTGCCGGTTCGATTCTACCTCCGCCCCTCCCTGTGTGGAGTTTGCATGTTCTCCCCATGCCCTGTTTCTCCGGACACTCCGGTTTCCTCCGGGCACTCCGGTTTCCTGCCACATTCCAAAAACATGCTTGGTAGGCCAATTGAACACTCCAAATTGCCCTAGATGTGAGTGCGAGTGCGAATGGTTGTTCGTCTCTGTGTGCCCTGTGATTGGCTGGCAACCGGTTCAGGGTGTCCTCCGCCTACTGCCCGATGACTGCTGCGATAGGCACCAGTAGGCCCGCGACCCCCGTGGGAATAAAGCGGTACAGAAAATGGATGGAAGTTTGTGTACATCACGTTATTGTACAGTTTGTTGAAAATGTGTAAATATGATTTAATCATAATATTAATCATAATGATAACAATAAATTATATTTATATTGTACTTTAGATTGCAAAAAATCTCAAAATGCTGCAGAAATGTTTTTTTTTTTTTAAAGAAATGTCTTAAGAATGCTTCTAAAAGTGTCAACCGACTGCTCTCAGGTGGACTGGGAGGGCATTCCACAGTTCGGGGGAGACAGAGCAGAAAACCCAGTCTCCCATGGAGCGGAGGTTTGTCTTGGAGGTTTTGAGAAGGTAGGTGTTTGATAAGCAGAGACTCCAAATGGAAGACTGGAGCGTGACCAGTTCCTTGAGATAAGGGTATGTGTTGGAGTGGATGCATTGATGAGTTAACAGGACGATTTTATTTATTTGTTGATTGATTTGGAGCTGTATGATGCTGTTTTAAGCTTTCCGCAGTAAATTATAGGTATGTTTTTGATTGTATATTACCTTTAACACAATGGTGATCCAAGTTCCTATGGAATTAGTTATTGTGGTGGCTATTTTTCTGTATAGATAAACACTTAATAATTATGTGTTTGTGTACATCACATTGCACAGTTTATTGAAAATGTGTAAATACGATTTGTATTTGCTTTTGTTACAACCCTAACAGGTTGGCATTGCGAATGGGAATCTCTTCTTAATGGTCTTACCTGGATAAAATAAAAGCTAAAGTTACTCACGCTGCACCCTCAGACACCTCAAAAGTCAAGGCCGCAGACTGGAGAGACTGTACAGGAAAACTGGACTCACCATACACAAAGACATGTACACTTGACACACCCTCTATTGCATACAGTCCGTATATACAGCAACATCCACATTCTACTCAAATTTAATCAGATCACATGAAGGTAGGTCTAAAACACTATTCTCACTCCTCTCACAAACCCCCCGGACTCACTTCCACCTCACCTCTATTCCTCTGAATTCTGCAATAACCTGGCTGCTTCCATGACCACCAAAATTCAACTGATCCACCAGCATCTTAACCTCTCGGTTTCAAACCCACCCGTTTCATCTTCTGCATCTGCAACGCATCTGTTTTCTTCTTTCACCCTGCCCTCTGTCACCCAAATCTCTCAATCTTCAATCAAAACTCCAAATCCCCACCTGTCAACCAGATCCTCTCCCGATTGTCCTCATCAAAAGCTCCATCCCTGCACTGTCTCCCTTTATAACACATCATTTATTCCTCTCTCATTTCTGGTACTGTTCCCTCCCCTCTCCAAACTGCTGTCGTCACTCCGATTCTCAAAAAAACATAACATCACCCGGTCCGCCTACTACCACCTCAGAAACCTCCACCGCCTTCGTCCCTCAGTTACCCCACACACCACCACCATTCTGGTCACTTTCTGTATAGACTACTGCAACTCTTTCCTATTCAGCCTCCCCTAAAAATCCCTCCATAAACTCTGAATGGTCCAAAACTCAGCCGCCCGCATTATCACGCACAAACCCTTCCATCACCACATCACAACAGTCCTACAATAGCTCCACTGGCTCCCCATCACACTCTGCATACACTACAAAATCATATCCTTCTCCATCCATTCTCAGGATGTTGCACCAAAAATGACATCGTGGAAATTATGCACTTTACCAAGAAATGGGTGTCCAAGTCTCCTGTTTGCAAAAAGCAAACTAAATATATTATTTGAAGTATTTGTAGTGGAAGATAATTGTACAATAATTAAATCATGACCTTTTCCAAAAATCTATTTCCCCCACCAACCGTCCTTCAAAACAGAATAAAAACCTTCTCGATACACATGGTCGGATGGGGGAGTTTAGGCATAGCCAACCACACATCAAAGTGTTATTGCAATGCAAAATTTTAGCATAGGGACAAATTACACATTGCATCTGTAATCTCAAGAACGTTTTCATTTCATGGATTATAAATCTGTGTTGTTAAATCAAAGTCAAAGTCCGCTTTATTGTCAATTTCTTCACATGCCAGGCACACAAAGAGATCGAAATTACGTTTGCCACCGTCCCACGGTGACTAGACAGTACACAACACTCACATCAAATAGCACAAAGAGTAAAAACGAACAGAGAAGAGCAACGAATAAGTAATAAGCAAATAACCCAAATAATAAACAATAAATAAATAAATATCCGTGAGTCGTCACCTTATCGTGGTGGAGGGGTTTGCGTGCCCCTATGATCCTAGGAGCCATGTTGTCTGGGGCTCCATGACTCTGGTAGGGTCACCCATGGCAAAAGGGTCCTAGGTGAGGGCCCAGACAAAGCACGGCTCAGAAGACCCCTTATGATGAAAAAGATATATGGATGTCGTTTTCCCTCGCCCGGACGCGGGTCACCGGGGCCCCTCTCTGGAGCCAGGCCTGGAGGTGGGGCTCGAAGGCGAGCGCCTGGTGGCCGGGCCATCGCTCATGGGGTCCGGTCGGGCATAGCCCGAAAAGAAACGTGGGTCCCCCTTCCAATGGGCTCACCACCTATAGGAGGGGCCAAAGGGGTCGGGTGCATAGTGAGCTGGGCGGTGGCCAAAGGCGGGGACCTTGGCGGTCCGATCCCAGGCTGCAGAGGCTGGCTCTAGGGACATGGAATGTCACCTCTCTGGCTGGAAAGGAGCCCGAGCTGGTGTGTGAGACAGAAAGGTTCCGACTAGACATAGTCGGACTTGCCTCCACACATAGTTTGGGCTCTGGTACAAGCCCTCTCAAGAGGGGCTGGACTCTCTTCCACTCTGGAGTTGCCCACGGTGAGAGGCGTCGAGCAGGTGTTGGCATACTTATTGCCCCCCGGCTGGGCGCCTGCACATTGGGGTTCACCCCGGTGAGCGAGAGGGTAGCCTCCCTCCGCCTTCGGTGGGGGGACGGGTCCTGATTGTTGTTTGTGTCTATGCACCGAACGGCAGCTCAGAGTACCTTCTGGGGACTCCATCGTTCTACTGGGTGACTTCAATGCTCACGTGGGCAATGACAGTGAGACCTGGAAGGGCGTGATTGGGAGGAACGGCCCCCCCGATCTGAACCCGAGCGGTGTTCTATTATTGGACTTCTGTGCTCGACACGGATTTTCTATAATTAACACCATGTTCAAGCATAAGGGTGTCCATGTGTGCACTTGGCACCAGGACACCCTAGGCCGCAGTTCGTTGATCGACCTTGTAGTCGTGTCATCGGATTTGCGGCCGCATGTTTTGGACACTCGGGTAAAGAGAGGGGCGGGGCTGTCAACTGATCACCACCTGGTGGTGGGTTGGCTCCGATGGTGGGGGAAGATGCCGGTCCGACCGGGCAGACCCAAACGCTCTGTGAGGGTCTGCTGGGAACGTCTGGCAGAATCCCCTGTCAGGAAGAGCTTCAACTCCCACCTCCGGCAGAGCTTTTCCCACGTCCCGGGGGAGGCGGGGGACATTGAGTCCGAGTGGACCTTGTTCCGCGCCTCCATTGTTGAGGCAGCCGACCGGAGCTGTGGCCGTAAGGTTGTTTGTGTCTGTCGTGGCGGCAATCCCCGAACCCGCTGGTGGAAACCGGCGGTAAGTGATGCCGTCAAGCTGAAGAAGGAGTCCTATAGGGCCGTTTTGGCCTGCGGGACTCCGGAGGCAGCTGACAGGTACCGGATGGCCAAGCGGAACGCGGCTTCGGCGGTTGCTGAGGCAAAAACTCGGGCGTGGGAGAAGTTTGGCGAGGCCATGGAGAATGACTTCCGGACGGCTTCAAGGAAATGAGCTGGAGGAAGTGGCTGGGGAGAGGGAGGTCTGGGAGTCCCTCCTAAAGCTGCTGCCCCCTCGACCCGACCCCGGATAAGCGGAAGAAGATGAAGGTGAAGAAGAAATAAATAAATAGACAAATAAGAGCAGCAAAATGGAGCAAGCGCGCTAATAGCAGACAGCCAGATCATAGCGCAAAAGAACAGGACGTCATGTAGCAGAGGGTGGAGGGGGGAGGGAATTCAGGATCCGGACAGCTTGGAGCACGAAGCTGTCCCTGAGTCTGGTGGTGCGGGAGCGCAGGCATCTGTATCTCTTCCTAGAGGGCAGAAGTACAAACAAAGAGTGAGCGGGGTGACTCTCATCACACACAATCGCAGCCGCTTTGCGGGTGAGACGGGAGGCGTAAACTTCCTTCAGGGAGGGGAGTGCCGATGATTTTACTCGCAGTGGTCACTATGCGCTGCAGGGCCTTCATGTTGTACTCAGAGCAGCCACCACCCCACACAGCGATGCAGCTGGAGAAGATGCTCTCAATGGTGCCACGGTAGAATGTGGTCATGACGGCGGGAGGAGCACTTGCCCGCCTGAGTTTCCGCAGAAAGTACAGGCGGCGCTGAGCCTTCTTCGCCAGCGACGCAGTGTTGGTGGTCCAGGAGAGGTCCTCACAGATGTGCACCCCCAGGAATCTGGTGCTACTCACTCTCTCCACCACAGCTCCGTCGACGGTCAGCGGCAGGTGGTGGGCGTGACCCTTCCGGAAGTCAATGATTATCTCCTTGGTCTTGTTGACGTTCAGCAGAAGGTTGTTGTCCCTGCACCAAGCGGCCAAAAGGTCGACCTCCGATCTGTAGTGAGTCTCGTCGCCACCGGTGATCAGACCCACCACAGTCGTGTCGTCGGCATATTTCAGCACGTGGTTGCTGCTGTAGGTCGCAGTGCAGTCATGCGTCAGCAGGGTGAAGAGCAGCGGACTGAGCACGCAGCCTTGAGGGGCCCCCGTGCTCAGCGTGATGCTGCCGGAGACACTGTCGCCCACACGCACTACTTGAGGCCTCTGACAGAGGAAGTCCAGTAGCCAGTTGCAAAGGGAGGTACTGAGGCCCAGCTTGTCAAGTTTGCAAATGAGACGCTGTGGAACAATGGTGTTGAATGCAGAACGGAAGTACACAAACAGCAATCTCACATACGAGTCCCTGTTCTCCAGGTTGGTGAGGGCAGAGTGGAGGGCAGAGCAGATGGCATCCTCAGAGGACCGATTGGGTCGGAAGACAAACTGGAAGGGGTCCACGGTGGGGGGAAGAACAGATCTGACGTGCGCCAAGACAAGCCTCTCAAAGCACTTCATGACGATGAGGGTCAGTGCCACAGGGCGGTAGTCATTGAAGCAGGAGGGAGCAGGATTTTTCGGCACAGGTATGATGGTGGCAGCCTTGAAGCAAGACGGGACGACGGCCTGCCGCAGGGAAATGTTAAAGATGTCCGTGAAGACATCCATCAGCTCCTCAGCGCAGTCCTTCAGCGCCCGTCCCGGGATGTTGTCCGGGCCCGCCGCCTTACGGGTGTTGATAGCAGCAAGCGTCCTCCTCACGCTAACGGCAGAGAGGCACAGAGGCTGCTCGTCCGGATGGGGAGGGGTCTTCAGCGGGCAAGTGTCATTCTGAGCGTCGAAACGAGCAAAGAAGCAGTTCAGTTCGTTGAGCAGAGGGACGTCGCCCTCACAGCTCTGCGGCGCGGGCTTGTAGTCCGTGATTGTCTGTATGCCTCGCCACAGGCTCCGAGCATCCTTGCTGTCTTTGAAGTGAGCAGTAATCTTGGAAGAGAACGCCTTTTTCGCATCCTTGATGCCCCGGGACAGTTTCGCCCTTGCTGATCTCACGCTCACTGCATCCCCAGCCCTGTAGGCTTTGTCTCTGGCCCTGAGGAGCCCAAGGACAGCCCCTGTCAGCCATGGCTTCCAGTTAGCCCGAGTGACGACGTACTTTGTGAGGGTCACATCATCAATGCACTTAGCGATGTAAGAGGTCACAGAGTCTTAATTGTGAAAGTGTCCATAACGAGTGCTTTAATTTGTGTAAATTAAAGGAAACACTGGTCAAGTAAGACAGAGAGTAATCATATTACCCCAGTGTTCCATTCCGTTGGGGAACTCTTCCTGTTTATTGTCATTATACTTTAGTCTAGCAAAATCATACAAAATATGAACAAATCTTACCATGATTATGCAGATGGTCCACAAATGTTCTTAAGTTTTAAAATTTGCATAGCCATTATGGACTAGTTGAAAATCTGGTCACAATTTTGATGAAATTGATAGTTATTTTGTTTGCATCAAGCCCTTGTTTCACTCAGCAGAAATAGATAACATAATTGTCTTTGGGCCACACTATTATAACAAGTGCAGCAGAATCAGAGAAATGATGCATGACCGGGATCTGAAAAATTATTCCGCTTGAGCCAATTACCTGCTTATTTAATTACTGCACTGATCTGTTGTATGTCTTTCAAAAGAAGCTGTTTTTGAACTTCCTCTCATTATAAATGCAACAGTTTTATTCTCATACAAACCAAGATAAATGGCTGTTCAGGCTTAATGTTTCTGACTCAAACAAACCAGATTGAAGTTGAATGAAATGCCAGTTACCGCATTTTCCGGACCAAAAGGCGCACCGGATTATAAGGCGCACCTTCACTGAACGGCCCATTTTAAAACTTTGTCCATATATAAGGCGCACCGGATTATACAGCGCATAAAATAAAAGCTATACCGCAACAAAGTGCTGTTGACTAGGGTTGCGATATGCATTCACTAGCCAATAACCAATGAGCCCTCTGTAAACAATCGCGTTTCTCAAACTATTGTATAACAAATTGTGCATCGGCTTTGTGTCATCATTAAAATTACAAATCGTCTTCACTTTTTAAAAAAAATAGTGACATTGCTTGCAATTTTTATTAACATTTGTTTTGTTAGAATATATGAACAATTCTTACTTGTCTTAAATTTCAGAACTAGTTATTCATCAGTTTGTTTTATAGCCTATACTGTATATAGAAGACGTTGACAATCATAATGGCCCTCCGAGGGAAACTATAACTACAATGCGGCCTGTGACAAAAATGAGTTTGACACCTCTGTTCTACATCCTCCAGTGAACATGATCTGGCATGCTAGCTAAAAGGCAAATATAGGCAATAGGCATTGGCATTGTGTTTTGATTTAATTTCAGGACAGACAAAATTCTGTTTTTTCCAGTTTCATGTTGCCTGTTATCTGTGGTCCCTTTTTAAAGACCGATTGTGAAGTAATTTCAGAAAATACCAAGTTTTATCATTTTCCGTCGCATAAAGTAATTAAAGACAACACACAAAAATAAAGTTTTTTGTGTGACTTTTACCGCCATAGCTTTTAAGCATTGTGTGTTTTCTTGTGCAGGATGTCCTACCTGCTTAGGACGTTATTTCAATAGTTAGGGCGTTCTACCTGCTTGCATCTATTGTAAGTATTTTGTTAAGGGATTTTCTAAGAACATTCTACCTGTATGCATTCAAGAAAAAAAGAAAAACGAAAACGCATGGTAGTACTTAGGCTGTCAAATTTGTATTGTAAATATAATATTATACTTTCTGACCCTTTTAAATGGAAATATTAATAATTATTATTAATTAATAATTAATCAACACCATTATATGAATTTCAGGCCATATTGTTAGCCCTCAGTCTGTTTCTGAGTTGAGTGTAGTCATACATTTTAATGTTTTTAGATGTAATTTTCCATCATGTTTGTAAATGTTATTCAGCATATTGTGAATCTTACACTAAAACTAGATCAAGAACATCGTAAATCCAATAGAAATCGCAATACCTGTCAAAAGAATTTTTTTTAAAAATCTTAAAATCGTTCAGTCTTCAGCTGCACACGTCGTACCCTTGTTGGGCAATGCACATCTTGCAGCTGTTAGAATGGAATGTTTTTCTCTCAGAGGGGACACCGTGTTCAGAGATATTCAGACATCGCTGCATGCTGTCTTCTTTCAAGGACACAATTCACACACACACACACACACACACACACACACACACACACACACACACACACAGTTTTCATATCTTTTCTTATCACACAAGTATAGTGGTGTGAAAAAGCGTTTGACCTCTCTGATTTTTTTCTGCATATTTGTCACACAAATATATGCCTTAATCAAGTACATAAAAAATGAGTCAAAAACAGTAAACACAAATTGTTTTTTTTTTTTTAATAAAGGATTTTATTACCGAGCGGGGTTCAAGTGGGAGGCAATAAAAACGTACGAGTGTGAAAAAGTAATTGCCCCTAAACCTCATAAGTGGTTGGGGCATTCTCAGCAGCAATAACTGAAATCATCAAATCAAGCATTTTCAATAACTGGAAATGATTCTTTCCCATCTCTGTGGACATTTTGGCCCACTCTTTAGTAAAGAATTGCTTTAATACAGCAACACTGGAGGCTTTTTGAGCATGAATGGCCCTTTTAAGGTTATGCCACAGCATTTCAATTAGACTGGACTTCAACAAGGCCACTCTTAAACCTTCATTATGAATTACTGATGTGTTTTTGATTGTTGTGATGCAGAACCCATAATCACTTCAGCTTGAGGTCACAATGATGACCAAAAACTCTCCTTTAGGATTTTCTGGTAAAGAGCAAAATTAATGGCTCCACCAATCATAGCAAGTCATCCAGGTCCAGAAGTAACAAACTGGTTTCAGACCGTCAAACCATCACCAAGAGAAAAAAAATGTATCAATGTGTATGACAAATATTGTGGAAGAAGCGACAGTACACTTGATAACAATTTTGAATGAGTTTTATGGTATATAGTAGGGGTTAGGGTTAGGTTATGTCTAGAAATAATAGGGAATAATATGCATGAATATTAATACCAATAAGAAACAAAAAAGTAGAAGTTAAGTTGGACTAATGTGACAAAATTTGGATGGAGTTCTGATTAGTCTGCGTGCTGAATTTAGGACCAACTGCAAACAGTGAAAAGAGACATTAAGTCTAACTGTGGGAGAATGTGCATGTATGTCAGAATTACCAATTCCCAGTGTTGTACCTGAACGAGTTCAATGAACGAAGGTGGAGCAAACAAATCGTGATGACGCTTCAGTCAATGTAAACTCATATGTCGCGCAACAAGCAGCGCCACTTGCCCTTTCTTGTCAAACAGCAACGATAAGGTATCATCTATAAGAGAATTCGGGAAATCTAGGAGTCAATGGCGTTTAAACACAAATTACTCGCAATGAGATTGTTTGTTATCCATCCATCCATTTTCTGAACCGCTTAGTCCCCACGGGGGTCGCGGGCGTGCTGGAGCCTATCCCAGCCGTCATCGGGCAGTAGGCGGGGGACACCCTGAACTGTTTGCCAACCAATCGCAGGGCACACAGAGACGAACAACCATTCGCACTCGCACTCATACCTAGGGACAATTTGGAGTGCTCAATCGGCCTATCAAGCATGTTTTTGGGATGTGGGAGGAAACCGGAGTGCCCGGAGAAAACCCACGCGGGCTCGGGGAGAACATGCAAACTCCACACAGGGAGGGCCGGAGGTGGAATCGAACCCGTACCCTCCTAACTGTGAGGCGGACGTGCTACCCAGTGCGCCACCGAGCCGCCCACATTGTTTGTTATTGTTTCATTAATTCATTTGGGCTGTGCACCTTTACCGTTGCACTTTTATGTCCCAAATTCCAATCGTTTTCAGGTTCTTTAGGCAAACAAGCTAAGAAATAATACATTCACTAAAAATGAAAAGTTACTCTAACAAATATACCGTATTGGCCCGAATATAAGATGACCCTGATTATAAGATGACACCCTCTTTTTCAAGACTCAAGTTTGAAAAAAGACTTTTTGAACACCAAATTTAATCTTTATACAGAAAATAATTACAGTACATCTGAAACAAATGATTATAACAACAAAAAGCATGTTAGTTTGCCTCATTCAAATCATGCAAAAACTGTCTATCACATCTTAATATCTGAACATTTAAATATGTAAAGTGCAATCACATTTGTAAATTAATGGCTTCTGGTTTTTCCATTTTCTGTTATCTATTCTCTTATTTTCTTCTCTTTTCTTTCTTACCGCTCTTTTTTATTTTTCTTCTTCGTACTGCCGCTACTTTTATTTTTCTTCTTCGTGACAGGGGTTTGCTTTGGCCTGGGGAGTTAAATTCAGCATTCACTTTAAAGATATCTGGCGCCATCTAGCGTTGTGAATGGGTATAATGTCTAGACCCCAAAATGTAAGACGACCCCCACTTTTTCAGTCTTATTTCAAAGCAAATATTCGGGCCAATACAGTAATGTTACTTTCAAATTTTTTGATTACTTAATTTGTACATCCTTTGTTTCCTACCTCAGTCTGGCACCTTCAGCAGATGTTTCATACTAGTGTGGATGGAATGGGTGAAAAGAATGAGAAAATAACAATATGCCAGAGGGTCACATCTTGTAGCAACCTTTCTTTTTGATTGGAAGGAAAAAAAATGAACTTTTCATTTTTAGAACGATGAACTTCAATTACAAACTGAAGAAGTCCGTTCCTTCCATCTGTGGTCCCTTCTCAAGGTTTCTCATTTTTCCCCTGGTAGGGTTTTTTTGAGTTTTTCCTTGCCCTTTTGGGAGCTCAAGATCAGGGGATGCTTTGAGAATAATTGTCAATTGTTTGTCTATGTGAAGCCCTTTGAGACTGCTTGTGATTTAGGGCTATACAAATAAACTTGACTTGAATTTTAAATTTGTGAATTTAACTTTGAACTACTAGTTTGTGTGGAACATTAATACTGTCAACACTGCCAATTCCAAACCAGTGGAGGACACTAACAAACGGACAGCTGACTAAGACAAAAGATTGTGAGCATTTGGTTTATTAAATAAATAGCGATCATCCAACTTCCATCATTTATCCAGAGTCGGGTTGCAGGGACAGCAGCTTCAACAGGGAAGCCCAGACTTCCCTCTCCCTAGCCATTTCATCCACCTCATCCTTGAGGTGTTCCCGAGGCAGCCGGGCGACATAGTCTCTCCAGCGTGTCCTGGGTCATCCCCTAGGACATCCCCCTGGGCCTCCTTCCAGTGAGACCAGCGGAACACCTCACATCGCATAATTTTTAAATTTCGTCAGTTCTGATAATTTTTTAAGCCCTCGTTTGAGAAACTCAATTGTTTACACTTTGCTGAGGCTCATGGGAGTTTCCGGGTGGCTAATGCTATAGTGATAGCTGCTATACGCACGAGGCTATTTCATGTCAAAATCGGCTGCTCTGTGACCAGCACAGAAGTGCAATAACAGAACACCACTTGGAATCTGGTTGCGGGGACTGTTGCGCCTGATCATGCTCCTCTAGGTCTCACTATCATTGCTCATGTGAGTGTTAAAATTCCACGGTAGAACTCTTCAGTAGCACTTTTCAGTACTAGTTATACTGACTTCAAAGAAGTTGAGTAAGATAACCTGGTGCTGTTTGGCTGGGTGTCAGCGTAAAAGAACTGCACCATTGTGAACATCCCACGGTGACTAGACACATTAAACAACACATACAGCAAATAGCACAAAGAGTAAAAACGAATAGACAAGAGCGATGAATAAGTAATAAGCAAATAACCCAATAAATAAACAATAAATAAATAAATGGACAAATAAGAGGAGCAAAATGGAGCAAGCGTGCATACAGATGACAGCCAGAATACAGTGCAAAAGAACAGGACGTTATGCCGCCGAGGGTGGAGAGGGGAGAGAATTCAGGATCCTGACAGCTTGGAGTATGAAGCTGTTGGTGAGTCTGGTGGTGCGGGAGCGCAGGCATCTGTGCCTCTTCCCAGATGGCAGAAGATCAAACAAAGAGTGAGCGGGGTGACTCACATCACACACAATCGCGGTTGCCTTGCGGGTGAGACGGGAGGTGTTCTTCAGGGAGGGGAGTGAAGCCCCAATGATCTTACTAGCAGTGTTCACTATGCGCTGCAGGGCCTTCATGTTGTATTCAGGGCAGCCACCACCCCACACAGTGATACAACAGGAGAGGACGCTCTCAATGGTGCCACGGTGGAATGTGGTCATGACGGCAGGAGGAGCACTTGCTCGCCCGAGTTTCCGCAGAAAGTACAGGCGGCATTGAGCTTTCTTCGCCAGTGACGCAGTGTTGGTGGTCCAGGAGAGGTCCTCACTGATGTGCACTCCCAGAAATCTTGTGCTGCTCACTCTCTCCACCACAGCACCGTCGATGGTCAGCGGCAGGTGTTGGGTGTGACCCTTCCGGAAATCAACAACAATCTCCTTGGTCTTGCTGACGTTCAGCAGGTTGTTGTCCCTGCACCACGTGGCCAGAAGGTCGACCTCCAACCTGTATTGAGTCTCGTCGCCCCCGGTGATGAGACCTACCACAGTCGTGTCGTCAGCATATTTCAGCACGCTGTTGCTGCTGTAGGTTGCAGTGCAGTCATGCGTCAGCAGGGCGAAGAGCAGCGGACTGAGCACGCAGCATTGAGGGGCCCCCGTGCTCAGCGTGATGCTGCTGGAGACATTGCCGCCAACACGTACTACCTGAGGCCTCTGACAGAGGAAGTCCAGTAGCCAGTTGCAAAGGGAGGTACTGAGGCCCAGCTTGTCGAGTTAGCAGATGAGACGCTGTGTAACAATGGTGTTGAACGCAGAACTGAAGTCCACAAACAGTAATCTCACATACGAGTCTCTGTTCTCAAGGTGGGTGAGGGCAGAGTGGAGGGCAGAGGTGACGGCATACTCAGAGGACCGATTGGCTCGGTACACAAACTGGAATCAGCAAAAATATATACAGAACACTCAAATATTAAATGTATTAACCTAACTATGGAAAATCATAATGCACACTACAAGTGTCTGAAAACGTATTGGAAACATTAAGGGAGACATAACAGGTGCTTGCCAGTCTCTATTGTTGAGTTTTTTTAGTACTCTGAGCTATTTTTGCTTTTTGTGAAAAACTGTGCAACCGAGGGTTCTGATTGATCACTGCCACACTCTTCCTCTTGCCCTTGTTTAGAGGGAAAATTTTAAGATGAAATCATGGATATTGTTAAATTAAAAAACATTTGGAAAGCACAAGACCAGAAAAGTAAAATGAAAAATAATTGCATGTGATTATTATCCAGCCATCCATGCATTTTCCTAACCGCTGAATACTCACAACGGTCAGTCGGTCACGGGTGTGCTGGAGCTTATACCAGCAGACTTTGGGCGGTAGGTGGGGTACAACCTGAACAAGTCGCCAACCAATTGCAGAACGTGTCAGGGAGGACAAATGAAGGAGGTGTAGGAATGCGCAAGGAATCAGGTGACTCGTGTGCATTTCAATTTGTGGTGCATGTAATGCAGTACACTGCAGTGAACCCTGTGAGTTAAAAGACAGGTGTGAGTTTATTGAAGCGGTGGGGAGACATTAAGGATTGTGTGTACTATGTATCGTTGGGATGTTAGGAGATGGGACAGATTGTGATGTTTGAGGATTACTTTGTAATGTGAAGTGGAAGAACCAAGCCTGGAGTGATCACTGAGCATGCTTCAGAGAAAGAAAAAAAAGCAACTAGAGTAAAATCCCGAGATATCAACATTTCAAAGAGAATGCACAGTAATTTTGTTTTCAAAGTCTGGAGAAAATCTAGAAAATATAGATGGCCACCAACAGTGTATCAGCCCATTATTCATCTTTCTTCACAAAAAAATGGAGACAACAACAACACCAAAAAGTGTTTGTATTCATCACTGGAGCCAAGCTAACAAAGTGTTATTGTTATCGAACCAACCTCTCACTCAGCTGTGATGACTTCACGGTGTAATCAATTACATGCTGTCAACTGAAGCCACCTATCATGCGATACTTGGTCAATTCTGATTCAGTGACGTCACAATGTTATCTGGAGTCAATAGAAACTAATATGGGAGGCAACAGACTGGAAGCCAGGAGTAAACGCCACTACTCTTATGTCATCCTGCTGTGATTTTGTTTGATGCTACAAGTCCGGTGCCCCCAATCTTTTTAAAAAGCCGACCTCCGCCTTTCTTCTGCATGCCAAGATTGAAATGGGACCCAATTAGGGAGCTCTTCGGATCTCAACATGTAATTGCAGTGTCTGGTTACAGTTGTCTGTGGCGGTGCTTTTGAGGATACAATTGTTTTTCAATTGAAAGATTAAATGGCAGTAAAAGAAATGTGAACTGTGATTAATATTTATGGTAAACAGGAGAAAAATATTGTGCAGCTCAAACCTGTGCAATCCAAAATCATAATTACAGTTTTTTTTAACAAGATTGTAATCGCAATTATTAAAGACAAAGTCAAAGTCAGTTTTATTGTCAATCACTTCACATGCCAAGACACATAAAGAGATCGAAATTGCGTTACCCAATATCCCACGGTGACAAGACATATAACAAAACATCCAGAACAACAACACAAATAGTACAATCGATAAGGCACATACAATAAATAAACAAGAGCGACGAATAAATATAAATAAATAAACAAATAAGAAGAGCAAAAACGGAGCAAGTGTGCATACAGCAGACAGTCAGAATATAGCGCGAGAGTAGTGCAATGCAGCCAACGTTGCCCAAAAGATCAGGACGTTATGCAGCCAAGGGCGGAGGGGGGAGAGAGTTCAGGATACTAACAGCCTGGAGTATGAAGTTGTTGGTGAGTCTGGTGGTGCGGGAGTTAATTGTTAGGTAAAACCTTTATATCATTACATTTTTTTTTTTTAACAAACAATGTCAACATTTTTCAATGCAATATTAAACTTGAAAAAAATTGAGAAATCAACTTCATAAAATGTACCCAACAATTTATCATTTGCAAAGGGGCTAACTGAATAAATACATTAACGCAAATGAAGTCTTAATCTCTTTCAAGCGCCGAGTTCTAACCATGATGCTCCTCATTTGCAATTTTTACTCTACTAATTTGTTTTTTTAAGTCTGTGGAGGATCCACATTATCCATGCGGCAGATGTGAAGGTAAGCTCTTACATGAATGCTTTTTTGGGGGCAGTTGTCAACCATGGGCATGTAAAGCTCTAAGAGACGTTTCTGTGATTAAGAGTTATTGTGACTGCCAGAGGCAGACTGCGATGGTACGGACATGTAGTGAGGAAGGATGAGAATGACTGGGTGAAGAAAGTCATGTCGTATAACGTAGAGCAGGGGTGTCCAAACTTTTTGCAAGGAGGGCCAGATTTGATAAAGTGAAGGGGCCCGGGGGCCAGTAGTTTTTTCGGACATTTTTTTAACTACAATTTCATCCAAATAAACACTGTTATAAAACAAATTTCATTCTCCCAATTGTCTTTATTTTTTAAATGACAAAATCACCAAATATAAGCCACTCAGGCAGATGTGAACAACTCTAAAAACACAAATTCTGCCTTTCATTCATATCTGAAGAGTCCGATAACATTGACTAAACTGTATGAAATACCTTAAATTTACATGAGTTTGAAATTATTTTCGCCTCATGAACATTTTAAACAGGAGTTATAAGTAATACATAAAATACGATAACATTGAACAAACTGTATGAACTGTATGTATGAGTTTAAAATTATTTTCGCCTCATGAACATTTCACACAGGGTTCACGCAGCCGGTTCGCGCGTACCCTTTTTACAACGGGTTTGTTTCCGCATTTGACTAGCGCATGCTCCGCATAGCAGGACAGCTGGAGTCATGTTCTCGCTGTGAAATCACGCCGGGTCGCGCGAGATTACATTTCTGCGGCATAAATATATATATATAAATATATAGCCGCAATTGGCCCGCGGGCCGGACTTTGGACATGACTGACGTAGAGGGAACAAGACCCTGGTCGGCCTAAAAAGACCTGGCAGACGACCGTGGCAGCCGACATGAAGGCACTCGGCATCAACCACGAGATGGCCATGGACCGTTCCCGGTGGAAGAAAGCCATATCGAGAATCCAGTCCAACCCAGTGGCGCCTGGAAAGCGGACTTTAAACCGATGATGATGTTGATGATGTGACGTACGAAACAGTCCAAACTTTGTTTATTGTGAAAATAAGGAAAGGAAAGGGAAGAGGGAGAAAGGGGCAGGATTGTTGCCGCAGGAAAGTATGACCGAGGAGGATGGAGAGCCCGAGCGGGGCAGTGGTCGAGAAATTGGTGGAATCAGATAGTGACATGAGTTGGAACGTGGCTAAATGTTCACGGGGTAATGGGCAAGCAGGAAGGCAGGCAGGTGGATAGACAGACAGGCAGGCAAGGCAAGGGCACAGGCATCAAGTCAGGCAGGGCACAGCAAAATCATCGTACAGGCAGGATTTTCCCCCAATTTTTGCTGGTGATTTATATTGAGATGCGTCTTACAGTCCAGAAATTATGGGAAATAACCAGAGGCTCAGTGAGCAACATTTTTTTAAAGAAAGTACAGCTGGACGGCTGCCTATGCCCTATGTGATGGTAATCTAGGACGATTATTTAGAAAAAGGGACAAGGGTAGTGGAAGAAACGAGAGTCCGGGAGGGGCCGCAGGTAGGCAGAGAAGCAGGTGACAGGATTACAGGCAGGTGGGTAGGCAGGCAGGTAGGTGAGTAGGCAGGTAGGTGGGTGAACCGACAAGCAGGCGGGCGGGCGGGCAGGCGGGCATGCGGGAGGGCGGGCGGGCGAGCGAGCGGGCGGGCGGGCGGGCGGGCAGGCAGGCAGGCAGGCAGGCAGGCAGGCAGGCAAGAGAACACCAGGGCAGGGAAACAGGCGTCAACGGATTAGGCAGGGTACAGCAAAGTACAGGCAATAGTGGTCAGGCCAGGCAACGGCCGGGATCAATCCTGGTCGGTTCAGCCAATCAAGGTCAGGATCAATCGTGGTGGTGTTAGGCAATTGAGGTCAGGCTAGGCGGATGTTGGGACTAAACGTAATCAGGTCAGGCATTGTCAGTAATGGAGCTCAGTTTGGGGAACAGCCAGCCAGCGAGCAGGAATGGGTAGCAACACAGAGGAACTGATAGGGAGTGGTGACAGATTGGCGTTCAAGCACACACCCTGATGAACCGGTAAAAGGAACACGGGGCAGGAACTGAGCGCTGCTGGCCATGTGTGTGGCGGAAAGTTACCAAGCAGGGTGCAAGTGGAGTGGAGACGTGATAGGTGATGGGAGTAGCTTACAAACGTTTCATAGTTTTCATCGTGTTTGACGAACTGCATCCCAAACAAAACCATGCCTGCTGAGATAACTTGAGAGCCACCCTGTAGTCCACATGGTTTCTCGGGTCTGTCTGAGAGCAAGGCTTGATTTACAGTAGAATCTAAAGTTAGAAGAGGTACACCCTAAAAAGTGACAACTTGGATCACTGGGATCACATATTCCAGTTCAGTGAAGGAAAATGTAACAAGCAGTTTTTTGCAAAAACTAAGAAATACGGTGCACTCCCTTCTTCATTGTCACAAGCTGTAAATCTCAAGCAAAACATGATTTCTGGTTGACAAAAAGGTGGTCCTCATAAATTTAATTGAGGAAAGCTTCCAAATTTTTCAACATCACATAAGATGTAATGTTGATGACTGACTGTTAACATAACAGTCTCTCTATACGTATCTGTACCTTCCTTCTGCCCCCTTTTTATTTCCTGTTTCCTGTCTGGCTGCTGAAAAGTTTGGCTCCTGGCACTTCCACCAGTTTTTTAACTATAACTCTATACTATAGATTTTGATGTTTTTAATTTAAAGGACTATTCAGCAATTCAGTAACTAGCAAAAAAAAGATGATTTCTGTGATTCCTGATATTTGGTAGATTCACTCTTCCTCGGCCTACAGACCTGCTGTGCTGAACCAGCCTGAACCAGAGACAAAGGCAGTCTGACTGAGAATACCGAAGGATCCCACTGCACTAAATTCATCTCATCCCGACCCAGCAGATAAACATGTCCCGGGGCAACAGAAAAAACATCAGTAGTGATGGAGATTTTGTCACCGTGGAGGCATTGAAAGAGATGATGGTCAGCAGAAGGAGTTCTATGTGAAAATGCTCAACAGACAGGACAACCCTCATGAACTTCACCAAGATGATCCTGGAATATACAACTACGAGAATCGACGGACTCATGAAAGAGCTTCAGGAGGTAAAATCTAGTCTTCAGTTTTCTCAAGGCCAAATTAATGACCTGAGAGAGATTGAGAAGAAAGTTAGTTCTCTTGAAACACAGCTGCAAGCTCTGCCTTCTCAGTCTATGAACTATGAAAACAATGACATAATTTCCGAAATTATATAGAATATATATTATATAGACTTATATAGAAAATCAAAGTCGACGAAACAATGTCATTATTGATGGTCTACAACAGGACAACTCCTATGAGTCCTGGGCAGACAGTGGACAGAAGGTCAGAGAGTTCTTGTGCACCAAACTGAAAATTGACTCTAAATCTATTGAAATTGAAAGAGCCCACCGTACTGGATCTGTGAAACAGAACACTGGAAAACAAAGGCCAATGGTTGTGAAATTCTTAAGATACAAAGAACTCATCATGACCAAAGCGAGAGCCCATCTTAAGAACACTTCTATTTATGTAAATGAGGACTTCTCTGATCTGTTAAGGAAGAAGAGAGCTGACCTCATTCCTGCAATGAAACAAGCCAGGGAAAATGGAAACCATGCTGTCATCAATTATGACCAGCTGGTAATAAAACCACGGAAGCTACAGCAGGACTGAATCCGTATCCAAATATCAGTGATTTATTTTTTTAGTTTATTTTTTAACTTGTTGTTTCTGCCTGGCGGCTCGGTGGCGCACTGGGTAGCACGTCCACCTCACAGTTAGGAGGGTGCGGGTTCGAGTCCACCTCTGGCCCTCCCTGTGTGGAGTTTGCATATTCTCCCCGTGTCCGCGTGGGTTTTCTCCGGGCACTTCGGTTTCCTGCCACTTCCCCAAAACATGCTTGGTAGGCCGATTGAAGACTCTAAATTGTCCCTAGGTATGAGTGCAGATGCGGATGGTTGTTCGTCTCTATGTGCCCTGCGATTGGCTAGCAACCGGTTCAGGGTGTCCAACGCCTACTGCTCGATGACGGCTGGGATGGGCTCCAGCACTCCCGTAACCCCCGTGGGGACAAAGCGGTTCAGAAAATGGATGGATGGATGGATGTTTCTCCCGACCAGGTTAACATGACATTGAACATTTTATATAATACTGACCCGGACACAAATGTTTTTTACAATGAAATAAGACTGAAAAGGTGGGGGTTGTCTTACATTCGGGGTCTAGACATTATACCCATTCACTTGTGCACAGCGGTAAGTTAAAGGTTGTTGGTATTGACTATGTTTCTGTGATCGTGTGCGTCTTTGACACAAAGTGAGTATATACATTTCATTGTTACTACTGTCCACTGTTGTGCCGTTTGTCCGATCGCGGTTTGCTTCGTGTGTGCGCCGTTTGATTGACAGCTCCGGCGCGCTCCTTTAAGTATGCCTCGCATCGTACGAGTAGCCGTTACTCAGGGGCACGGCGAATAACGGTCGCCAGCAAATGTATTTTGCTGTCTCGATGACTTATATGTGATGTGTTGTCGAGAGTATTTCATGAATGGTTATTTAGTATCGCGGAACCGTTACGCGCAGTTAGTTATGTGATGTTTGCCGTCTACTAGTGTTGTGTGACGTCACAAGTTGAGCGTTAACTTATTTCTGTCTGTTGCAGAACCACACACACACACACACACACGCACACACACACACACACACACACACACACACACACACACGCACACACACACACACGCACACACGCGCACACACACGAACACTCACACACACACACGCTTCATACAATAATCCCACAAACAAGAATCACATTCACACACCCAAAGACTCATCCCTGTACAGTACACACACCTGCTCTCACATCCTTACGACCAAACGTGTGCCTATACCCTTTTGCCAGTTTGCCTGTATGCCCCTATGAGCCACAGTGCCTGTTACTTTTTTGCCAATAATTCAGTAAAGCAATCAAAACACGTCTTCCCTCCTGTGTTCTGACCGACGCCCGGGGGCGAAAAGAGCATAACCATCTGAGTTATGGCTCAGGCTCCCCAACAATAGCGGTAGCTGTTTGCATCATTTTATTGCAATGTTTTTCCTTATTCAGATTTGTTTGTACATTTACAGTTAGACTTCACTTTGATGGTTAATGCAGTTATTGCAATTTTTTTGTTTCATCACAGTATTTATTTACATTTCAAAAACCAGAAGCATTCATTTACAAACGTGATTGGACTTTAGGTTACATATTTCAATGTTCAGATATTAAGATGTGATAGACAGTTTTTGCATGATTTGAATGAAGCAAAATAACATGCTTTTTCTCTCGAATATACTGTTATAATCATTTGTTTCAAATGTAATCATTTTCTGTATAAAAATTTTATTTGGTGTTAGAGGTGCAAAAACGATTGTTTTTGTCCTGAGAAGATACACAGTAAGATAGCATATGTCAGAGACTCGCCGCAAGCAGGCATCACAGTACAAATGGAAAAAAAATCAGTAAATATGACACGCTCGACACTTGGTTTGACAAAATTTGGGAAGGAGTGTTTGGACAGAGGGAAGAAAACAGAGATGGAGTGGGAAATGAATTGGGGCTGGGAAGCAGCTGGAAAGACTGTCTTAGTTGTCCAAGTATGTCCACATGTGCAAGCATCACGTTTAGTGACATCGTAGCAGTCTAAACTGCATGCCTGACACTGGCCTACTTTTACCGTTGACCTGCACTTAGACAGGCTCTTTCAAAACACCAAACCACAGGAATACCATGTGAAGTGTGTGCTCTGTCAACATTTGGAGATGAAGTTGGGAGCTGATCAGGAGAAGACTGAATTGAACCCGGGCCAGTGTGTGCTGGGCGCACTCAGGATGTGGAAAGCTAAAAGGAAATGAACTGGTTGAGTCTCTCCAGGTGTTGCGCATTGAATTCAATGTCATTATGATAGCCAGAGGGGCTTGACGGTACTTGAGCAGCGCTTGTATATGGCTAAGCCACGGGAGACGTCTATCACTTCGTCCTCTGTACCATGTATCACCAGCACTAAGGATACCTCCTTGAGCACTTTGTTGATACTATGCAGAGCAATAAAGACAAATATTTGTGCTTAGAACTTTAGCAAAGCAATCACAAAGTAGTCCGTCTTCAATGTTATCCTTCGGCCAGTAGTCCGTCTTCAATATTATTCTTCTGCAATGCTTGACTATGATCAACAATAGTTCTCTCAATTCAATCTTAAATGACAATTTGAATGATGAAGTACAAGATTAAAAATCTGCCACTCCGAGTAATTCACTACCACCCATGTAAACAGCTCCAGACATTGTATTGCAATATTACAAAGTGTTGCGCTGAAAACATTATTACTTCAAGTTACTTTACTGGTCATTCCAGTAGGGCTGACACAATTGTTTTCAGAATCTAGGAATGACAGGGGAGTTCAAGGTGGAGGTGAGACTGCATCAAGCATCAGCTCTGAGCCCCTTCTTATTTGCTATAGTAATAGACAGGCTGACAGATGAGGTCAGACAGGAATCTTCATGAACCATGATGTTCTCAGATGACATTGTGATCTCTAGTGAGAGTAAGGATCTGGTGGAAGGAAATCTAGAGAGATGGAGGTATGCCCTGGAAAGGAGGGGAATGAAGATTAGCCGAAAGAAGACAGTATATGTGTGTAAATGAGAGGGATCCAAGTGGAATGGTGAGGCTAGAGGGAGTAGAGATCCAGAAAGTAGAGGACTTTAAGTAGTAAGGGTCGACAGTCCAGAGCAACGGATAGTGTGGAAAAGAGGTGAAGAAGCGCATCCAAGCAGGGTGGAATGGGTGGAGAAAAGTATCAGGGGTGATGTGTGATAAAAGAGTATCAGCAAAAATGAAGAGAAAGGTGTACAAGACAGTGGTGAGACCAACAATGCTGTATGGTTTAGGGAAAAAGACAGTAGGCGGAGTTGGATGTGGCTGTGATGAAGATGCTGAGGTTCTCTTTGGGAGTTACGCAGTTGGATAAGATCAGGAATGAGTGGATCAAAGGGACAGCGCATGTTAGGTGTTTCAGAGATAAAGCCAGAGATGGTTCGGACATAGTGAATAGGAATAGTGAATATATTGGTAGAAGGATGCTGAGGTGGGAACCACCAGGCAGGAGGTCAAGAGGAAGACCAAAGAGGAGATTTATGGATGGAGTGACAGGCAGGAAGTCAGATCAGCATTCGGGGAGGTACGGGCAAAATTGGAAAATGGGATTAAGACGGAGGGTACACAGTGTGCACATGGGTAGCATCATACTGACAATGAATGATGGAAGTGCAGGGTTTAAATAGGGGGGGAAATTAGCCGGGAGCAGGTGTGGTGATGACGAACAGCAGGTGTCAGACAATACACCTCCAAATCGTGAGGGAACGTGCTAACCAGTGCGCCACCATACCGCCCCCTTTTAGTACTTCAATTGATTAATTAAAAAAGAAAAAAGGGGAAAATATTTATTTTAAACCACAAGAAGAAACCTCTATATTTTTATTTCTTTGATATCATGAACAAAACAAAACAAAAATAAATGTACACTTGCAAAATAAAATGTGTCCGTTTGTGTTGTGGATTGGATCCAGTGTGCAGACTTTCCACAAAACATTAACCGGGAGACCCCTTCTTATGTTGAGGAACAAAAGAACAACATCCGCCAGTTCCAAGTTATTGTTGACTATAAAGCCTTCCCTTGCAAGGCTCAGACGTTGAAGTTATAAATTTTTTACTCATGGCTTGAAGGATTGTTACATTGGCATCGAGGCATTTTGGAAGAATATGAATATACGTTTGAAGAACTTCATCATGTTGATGTGAAAAAAATATCTTAGGACAACTGTTTTCCAGTGGTCTAAGAATATTAGAAATATGATATATTATAATGTATGCACTTTTATTGTACCTCCTTTATTCATCTTAAATTCACCCCGTGGTTCACTATTTTTAATCATAGGAATATGGATTTGAGATAGAATTTTAGATGAAACAGGTCTCCTGTTTCTTAATTTGAAATGTATAACCTAAACAGAGTACTGTAATTTTCTGACTATAAGTCGCTCCGGAGTATAAGTCGCACCAGCCATAAAAGGCACAATAAAGTGAAAAAAAAAACATATATAAGTCGCACCGGAGTATAAGTCGTACTTTTGGGGCAAATTTATTTGTCAAAATCCAACACCAAAAATAGACATGAACCAGCAACAACAGGCTAAACGATACGGTATGCTAACGTGACATATACACAAGCGAGGAGCTGAGAACGGGCCTGACGTAACATTCAGAGTTATTCAAGTAAGTATTACATAAATAACACGTTTATCAAACCATCTGTGTCACTCCGATTCATTAAATCCATCGATCGTGCTTGATGTAAACAATGCCGCGTATGCGCCGCATATGCTGACGTCGGACCCGTTGTAAGTTGCATTTCTAATTATTCCACAACCCATATAACGATATATAAAGTACATGTCAAATAACTATCATATTACAACAATATAATCAAACCATTTGTGTCACTTCAAATCATGAAATCCATCGATCAAATTCCTCGTTCTTTATGTCAACAACGCGCACGTGCGCTGCAGAGATCTAGTACCAGGAAAGACATGGGTTTGGTAAACGGCTCTTTATTTAACAAAACAAGAGTTCAACGAGCCAACAACTACTGAACTTCCAGCCACGGAGGTGGAAGACAGCTCCATAGAATAGGACCGGGCGTGCGTAAAAGCCATGTCCGAGCCCAATCCACCGTCTCCGAACAGCCACCTGGCCGAGCGCCGGCCCCCGACTTCCATCCACGGAGGTGAAAGAGAGCTCCCGTCGAGAAGGACAGGGCGTGCGTAAAAGCCATATCCGAGCCCCATCCACCGTAACCGGACAGCCACCCGGCCGACCGCCGGCCCCCGACTTCCATCCACGGAGGTGAAAGAGAGCTCCCGTCGAGAAGGACCGGGCGTGCGTAAAAGCCATAATAGTTTTTCAAACCTTCTGTGTCACCCCAAATCATTAAATCCTTCAAACTCTTCGTCCTCCATGTCACTTACAAACAAAGCCGCTAATGATGCTGGTAGTACGTGGGGCCCTTCGTCATCTTCGTCATCCCGTGATCGAATCCTTTGTCCTTTATGTAAACAACCACCGCGCGGCACGGGTGACGTAACTTTCAGTTCAAATGACAAAAATCCCTTGCTACAATGCGGTTTGTTTATCCGGGTTTCACTACATCGCAGATTTTTGAATTTCGAAAATTTGTGAAAAAAAATCACATACAAGTCGCTCCTGAGTATAAGTCGCCCCCCCCCACACACACACACCTGGAGACTCTGAGGCGGACTCTCCAATCTCTGGGGTCAAAGTCACTGAGGTAGTTAAAAAACTCCTCGGGGGCAAGGCCTCGAGGGTGGATGAGATCCGCCCGAATTCTTAAAGGCTCTGGATGTTGTGGGGCTGTCATGGCTGACACGCCTCTACAACATTCCGTGGACATCAGGGACGGTGCCTCTAGTTTGGTCCGCATTTCCGGAAGTAAGTCGGATTCGTTTCCAGTGAGTGTTGGACTCCGCCAAGGCTGCCCTTTGTCACTGATTGTGTTGATAATTTTTATGGACAGAAGGGGGGTCTGGTTTGGGGACCTCAGCATCGCGTCTCTGCTTTTTGCAGATGACGTGGCCTGTTGGCTTCTTCAGGCCGTGATCTCCAGCTCTCACTGGAGCGGTTCGCAGCCGAATGTGAAGCGGTCGGGATGAGGGTCAGCACCTCCAAATCCGAGTCCATGGTCCTTGGTTGGAAAAGGGTGGCATGCACTCTCCGGATCGGTGATGAGATCCTGCCCCAAGTGGAGGAGTTCAAGTATCTTGGGGTCTTGTTCACGAGTGAGGGCAGGATGGAGCGAGAGTTCGACAGGCGGATCGGTGCAGCGTCGGCAGTAATGCGGACTCTGTACAGGTCCATCGTGGTGAAGAGAGAGCCGAGCCAAAAGGCAAAGCTCTCGATTAACCGGTCGATCTATGCTCCTACCCTCACCTATGGTCACAAGCTATGGGTCATAACCAAAAGAACGAGATCCAAGATACAAGCGGCTGAAATCAGTTTACTCCGCAGGATGTCCGGGCTCTCACTTAGAGCTAAGGTGAGAAGCTCGGTCATCCGGGAGAGACTCGGAGTAGAGCCACTGCTCCTCCACGTTGAGAGGAGCCAGATGAGGTGGCTCGGGCATCGGTAGGAGACCCCGGGGATGACCCAGGACGCGCTAGGAGAGACTATGTCTCTCAGCTGGCCCGGGAACGCCTTGGGATCCCCCGGGATGAGCTGGATGAAGTGGCTGGGGAGAGGGAAGTCTGGGAGACCCTCCTAAAGCTGCTGCCCCCGCGACCCGACCCCGCAAGAGGGTGTGGGTTCGATTCCACCTCCAGCCCTGTGTCGCGTTTGCATGTTCTCCCCGTGCCCGCGTGGGTTTTCTCCGGGCACTCCGGTTTCCTCCTACATTCCAAAAACATGCTTGGTGTCCCCCACCTACTGCCCGATGGCTGCCAGGATAGGCTCCTGCACGCCTACGACCCCCGTGGGGACAAGCGGTCTAGAAAATGGATGGATAGATGAAAATTAGAGATGTTTACCAGTACCTAGATATTAAAAAGAAAAAAAGGTAGACTTTCCTTCCAACATGATATTTACTGTCGGGTATTCCACATTTATTTAAAATTACTTGCATGTGCACCATGGGCAAAACTGTCCAACCCAGCAGCAGCAACTGTTCATGCAATTGTCCATGCTATCAATTATTGCAGCAATTTTAATTGGCGATTGAATTGCTGTTGCATTGCCTAGCTTCAGATAAATTCACTCATATCACATATACAAAACATGTTTATTCAGGTTCCTTGTGATTTGCTGGGACTCTTGTAGAGCATTACAAAACTACCAATTCATACAATATTTCTCCAAAACATTTTATGTAAATTATCTTGTGCAACACATGCCATTAGTTACGCGCTTGCTATCCAAGGACCATGCTTCAGAGCTGCTTTCACAAAACCTCCTTCCACCCCCATCATCCCTCACTAAGGAAATGGCCTTACAACTTAAGGTCTGTCCCTCACATCCCAGTGTTACTCCGCGGTCCTGGTACGGTGCATATAGCCAACCATTTGTCATTAACAATTTAATTAATCCTTACAACTGGGATGAGCTGGATGAAGTGGCTGTAGAGAGTCTGGGAGTCCCTCCTAAAGCTGCTGTCCCCGCGACCCGACCCCGGATAAGCGGAAGAAGATGGATGGATGGATTAACTACAAAAATTTGTTTATATAGCCACAGTGTTTGAACGCTTATACAGCGACATAGAGACAGACAGCAGTCAGTCGAACTGCATAGCATGTCAGCATAGGCAGCCAGGTGATTACACAATCCTCAGATGAGGCAAGGAAGGACGTTGCCTCCTCTGAGCGACTCGGCTTCGGTTTTAACATAACTATAACAATTCAGTGATTTTGGTTCAAAAAGATACAAAACTACTGAAATTAAAAGTAAAATGACTTTATAATAAAAACAATTGAATTTGTTTTTCCCCCTATTCATGAAGGCAGGAGAGGCACGGCCCCCTTGCTCCTCTGACCGCACATCCCTGATACATACATACATACATACCTAAGAGGTAGGTACATAAGAAAGAAAATACGACATACAATATATTAAGTAACACAAGGGAAATGTAAGGAGTCTCGTGGTCTGGTTTGTTTTCAGTCATAGTTTGAGTTGAGCTCTAAAGCTGATCAATATAGGGCTCTCCTGTATATGCAGAGAAAGACTGTTCCAGAAGTTAGTGGTTCTGTCCAAAAGTTGTTCTCCTCTGGAGAAGGCCCTGATTCTCAAGTCACTTGAAGTCTTAAGTTTGAACAAGGTAGACACTTGATGAGGGGAATGTTATAAATGAAGAATACATACTTAAAGTATGTCAAATTTTCAAAATTTTAAATATTGTGCTTGTTCAAAATATTACAGAGTACATGAAATTATTTTATTTTTTGGTCACATTTTTTGTCCAGTGATTCAATTAATTTCATATTTATAGCTGCGGTGAGAGACCAACTTGTGATGCCGTATTCAATATGAGAAAATCATTGTATTATTTTTTATTTCCGTCAAAACTGTGATTAATAAGTGTTCAACATTTATACTACCATTGAATATGACTCAGTTGTCCATGTCTATGTTTAGTCTAGCAAACGTCAGTCTTGGGTGTCCGCTACTCTCTCCTTAAGGCAGGTCCGATAGGCTCCAGTTGTTGATCCAAAGGGACAACTGCTCAAGAAAATGGGTGGATAACAATGATTACAACAACCAATGTAAAAACTATACTCAGCGCGATATATCCTTTATCATGCACAAAGTACACTAACATACCTAGTTTGCAGGACAGATTGCTTCCTCTGCAGCTGGTCAATCAGTTCAAATGATCTTAGCACTTTGTTCTACTACTATGTTAAGACAGGACAAGTTTGGTTAATTATTACAGGTTACATTCCAACATAAGCATAGGATCAAACTAATCCATCAACCCTAACACTTTCCATCAATAAAATGAAGTTAAAATGAATTGGACTTACTGTTGTGGCTTGCAGGGAGCCACCTGACATTCACAGCCCTAAATTAGGGCAAGTGAACCACAACTTGTTAATTCACTTGTTAAAATAAATTGAATTTTACTCTCATTGTGAGAGGTTAGTTTCCCCTATTCTTTTAATTACGTGAATAAAAATAATACGACAACAGCAAAGTTGATGTATATTGAGCACTGTTGCCACAATTGAATTTGTGTCCTGTGTTGTTTTTTCTTAACAAGTCAGACAAACATATCCATCTATGTAATTTTTATACTACTTTTTCAGACCATGGTCCTGGGGGGGAATGGATATTTTTCCAGTTGATTTAGGATGAGAGATGGCAATCACTAGGGTTGCCGATTTAGGTTTCACTGATCAGAGATCACAAAGCAACTGCACCGCGCTGGTCGCATTATTGTGACAGAGCGGTCGCTAAAATTTTGAAAATATTTTTAAAGTCCTGATTTACTTTCCAAAATTTACGTGGACCTCAGTGCGCAGAGAGCGTAATTTGGGCCGATCGCGCAACCGCAGCGCGCCGGGGGCTCACTGTCGCATTGCTTCAGGAGCATCTTTGTGTTTTAGGATGGCTTTACTGCTCCCATTTGCTTCCTTTGGAGGCATTATTAGAGTTGATGCAATCCTCAGAGTAACGAGAATGTAATAACGAACGAAGTCAGTTGGCATGCGGGTCCTCTCGACTCATCTTGCAAGGTTCGACAACTGAACTTCGTCCGACATCCAAAGCAAAAAAATCTCGATTCTTTTTGTTCGAATACCGATTTGTTCGAGAGCCGGGACGTTCGAAAACCGAGGCTCCACTGTATTAGTTTTCAATGTTACACGGATGACACCCAATTTTTGTAATGCTCACAGCAGATCTGATTATACTGTGCCATGTGTGTGTAGCGCCCCTGGTGGCGAAGTGTAGGGCATCCGGAAAGAGGGTTGGTGTACAAGTGAGAGATAGATTGCGAGCAGACACAGGAGGGGGAGGGGTGACGCGAACAGAAGCCATGGCAACATATACACAATAAAAGGACCAGGGATGAGTCGTGACAGTAACATCTCCACAGACCCTTCTCATCCAGGACACAGTCTGTTCAAACTACTCCCTTCCAGACGGCATTACAGAGCGCTGTAAACCAAAACCAGCAGACAGACACAGCTTCTTTCCCCAGGCTGTCGTTCTGATGAACTCACACCACTCAGAGTCTCAGAGACATCACCGGGCAATAACATCCTGCTCTTGCCACTTAAATGTTGTTAGTCACCTGAATGTTGTTAGTCACATAAATGTTGTACAGAGGCTGAAATCAACCGGAGTCAAATTCCTTGTTTGGTCCGCACAAACTTGGCCAATAATTCTGATATTGTTAGAGTTCAGTTGTTTCCAATTGCCGAGGGAGGCTGTGAAAGCGGGAGGGGGAGGAGACGGGAAGAGAGAGCCGGGGTGCTTTGTTAGTGAGGCTACACACACTTTGTGTTGGCTCGTATGTTGAACTCTTGTTTTATGAAATAAAGAGCCCGTTACCAAACTGATGACTTGCCTGGTACTTTGGTAACGCTACAATATAGTTACGATATAGATCTGTGGAATAATTGGAGCCGCAACTGATGACGAGTCTGACGACAGTGCCACATGTGCTTCTGGAGTCAGCAGTGGTGGGGGGTTGTTTTTTCTTTTTCAAATGACAGAGAGGATGAAGATTTTGATGGATTTAATGATTTGGAGTGACACCAATGGTTTGATAAAATTGTTATTTACGTTAAAGTTATTTGATATATACAATATAGTTCTATAGGCCTGTGGAATAATTGGAACTACAACTGACGACGAGTCTGACGTCAGCGCCGCATGCACCTCCGGGGTCAGCAGCAGCGTTGTTTACACAAAGGATGAAGATTTTGATGGACTTAATGATTTGGAGTGACATGGATGGTTTGATAACCGTGTTATTTATGTTATAGTTATTTGAATAACTGTTAATGTTAGGCACGTTCTCAGTTCCTTCTTTGATTTTATGTAACGTTAGCATATTGTATCGTTTCGCCTGTTGTTGCCTGTTCATTTCTGTTCTTGGTGTTGGATTTTGTCAAATAAAGTTATCCCAAAAATGCGACTTGTAGTCCGGTGCGACTTGTATATGTTTTCTTTCTTATTTTTTATGCATTTTATGGCTGGTTTCGACTTGTACGGAGCGACTCATATCCCGGAAAGTACGGTACATTAGATGCAGGTGTGCATGCTAGCTTGCTACTCGCTCCCCAAAATAAAACACCTGCTGTTGGGATGACTGAAATAGTCTAGGCTAAATAGGCTAGGTTCACACTGCAGGCAAATACGAACCAGATGTGATTATCTTGCCCATATGCAATTTATTTTATTACAGTCTGAACAGCTCAATTCTGGTTGCTTTTTTTTTTCAATCTACCATGGGTCCTTTATATACGTGGTCCTAGATTGGATACGTATCAATGTTTTGCAGCGAGACTGTATTTTGAACTGCCATGTCACATTTATCGATCCAAGAAGTCATCACGCGGGGAGACAGGCTGCTTGGGAAGGTGAGTGATTCATCCATCCATCCATCCATTTTCTGAACCGCTTAGTCCCCACGGGGGTCGCGGGCGTGCTGGAGCCTATCCCAGCCGTCATCGGGCAGTAGGCGGGGGACACCCTGAACTGGTTGCCAACCAATCGCAGGGCACACAGAGACGAACAACCATTCGCACTTGCACTCACACCTAGGGACAATTTGGAGTGCTCAATCGGCCTATCAAGCATGTTTTTGCGATGTGGGAGGAAACCGGAGTGCCCGGAGAAAACCCACACGGACACGGGGAGAACATGCAAACTCCACACAGGGAGGTGGAATCGAACCCACACCCTCCTAACTGTGAGGCGGACGTGCTACCCACTGCCCCACCGAGCCGCCCTGTGATTCAGTGAGTCTAAAAAGTTGTTTTGAAATATTATTAGTATTATATATTTGACTTTAATCACTTTTTAAACATGAAGCTTCTACATTGAACCTTAAAGTAGACTCGATTACACGTGGCAATGACATAACTTTGCATGAATAAACGGCTCCCGACGTCCCAAAAAGAAAAAAATCCAAAACTGTCCAACAAGGGGCGGGAGGGAATGGGGAGGCGGCTGCACGTTACACGCCGCCGAAGGCCAACTGGGTGACGGCCGCTGGATCCGCGCCGCCGGAACTGGTGACGGCTGCAGCATCCGCACTGTCGGAACTAGGTCGGAGGGCGGCCGTGCGTCCTGCGCCGCTGAAAGCAGACTGGGTGACGGCCGCTGGATCCGCGCCGCCGGAACTGTTGGCGGCCGCAGCATCCGCGCCATCGGAAGTGGTCAGGATGGCGACTGCACATCACACGCCGCCGAGGGCCGACTGGGTGACGGCCGCTGGATCCATGCTGCCGGAACTGGTGGTGACCGCAGTATCCGCACGTCGGGACTGGGTCGGGGGGCAACCGTGTGTCACACGCCGCTGAAGGCCGACTGGGTGACGGCCGCTGGATTCACGCCGCCGGAACTGGTGGCGGCTGCAGCATCCGCACCGTCGTGACTAGGTTGAGGGGTGACCGTGTGTCATGCGCCGCTGAAGGCCAACGGCCACTGGAACCGGTGGCGGCCGCAGCATCCACGCTGTCGGACCTGGGTTGAGAGGCAACCGTGAATCTTGCGTCGCTAAACTGGGTCGGGTGGTGGCCGCTCGTCACATGCTGCCGAAGGCCGACTGGGTGACGGCCGCTGGAGCCCAGCTCTGTGGTGACCATGCAGCAGTTGCGGGAGCCGGCAACAGTTGGTCCAAGCGCTGGTCGCTGTGATGGTCGGATTGTTCTGTCATGGATGGAATGCAACAGGGCAACCAAATAAAGCTTAGGGTTTATTTAAAAACTCAAAGACAAACTATAGGTGTTCGACGAGGGACGTGAGTAACGGAACAGAAAAACTAGAGCTAGAAGGAGACGAGAACGATCCGACAGGGGTGTGACACGCAGACAGGACTTATATTATATTATTATATTTTGCTCCTCTTATTTATCAATTTATTTATTTATTGTTTACTTATTCATCGCTCTTGTCCATTCGTTTTTACTCTTTGTGCTATTTGCTTGTATGTGTTGTGTAATGTGTCTAGTCACCGTGGGACGGTGGGAAACGTAATTTCGATCTCTTTGTGTGTGAAGTTACGTGTGTTAAGACTGTGGTTGGTATTTTTCCTCTCTCTGCAGTTTAAAAGCTGTTGTAAGAGCATCTTGAGGACATCATTTGAAAAAGAGCATTTGGGTTGGAGACACAGAGAGACTGGAGATAAGCATGCTTCTCTGCTCCACAAACCGAGCGTGTATGTGATGAATAATTGCATACTGTACATGCATAATACGTCAGTGGCTTATGCAAATTGACCATATTTGCACTCAGATTCAAACACGCGCGCGCGCACACACACACACACACACACACACACACACACACACACACACACACACACTTGCTATTCACAAGTCAAAACAACAAACAAGAAATTTTCATACATTCTCAGCTAATGCCAATTTGGCATTAAATGGGATGGGAGCATGTACTGCGGGGATATAATGAAAACATTCCTGGAATTAAATGTTTTTCTCTCCCTTCTTCCTGCCAGTCCATCACAAATGCCGCATAGCTTAAGAAATGTTAGAGTGGAATTTAAGAGGCTGATCAGAGTTCATACTGTGTCACTAAGGAATGTGAGCAACTATTTGTTTGCATCACTTTTCTGTTTGTTTTATGAGGAGCTACTACAGGACGTTGATGCAAAAAACAGATCTGCAATTTATTCGATTGTCAGTTTAGCCTCATAAGTCACCCTCTCACAGTGTTTTTAAACTCACTCCCCTAGCCTTCCAGTCAACCATGCCCGCATCTGGCATCAGACAAAACTACTCACTGCTAGATTGTTTGTTCCGCACCCATGCACTTTTCCGTGGACAAATTGTCTGTGGACTACCCTGTCTGCAGGATCCTTGTCATTCTCCCGGGAATCCTTCCTGTCTTCTGACCCTGACCATGAGTTCATCGACGTGCAAAGGTAAAGTTCTGGCAGTTCCTGCAGAGCTGATATACGTTGAGCAAGATGCTGAAGATCCATCCCATTGCTGTCTAGATAGTGAGATGACCTTCACAGTAATATTATATGACTATGGAGATGTGGAAAGAACACATTTACTTAGTTTCTCAATAACCTTTACAATTTGAAATAGTTTTCATTTAATTGTGTTGACATCTAGTTTTAAGCAACCCTCCCCTTTTTTAATAAATAGTGGAAATTCACAAAGCATATTTTATTTTCCCAAATAAATGTGCGGATGTGGCAGGGCCTCTAGCACATTACAGACTAAAGGACCTCCACCAGCACCATCAGCCCCACAGACAGCCTACCGGATGACTTCAACAACTTCTACACCCGCTTTGAGACCTCCAACCCCAGCCCAGAGAGGCACAGACACACCCGGACCACCCCCCCACCAACAGTTTCATCAGGCCAGGTATGCAGAACCCTGAGGAAGATCAACCCCCGCAAAGCAGCAGGACCAGACAACCTCGCTGGGCGGGCCCTCAGAGCATGCGCCAATGAGCTGGCAGATGTTCTCACCTCCATCTTCAACCTTTCCCTCAGCCAGAGCATCATCCCCACCTGTTTCAAATCCACAACTATCGTCCCCCTCCCCAAAAAGAGCCCACCCACCTGCCTGAATGACTGCAGACCAGTAGCACTCACCCCAATCATCATGAAGTGCTTTGAGAGAACGGTGCTGGCCCACATCCAGAGCAGCATACCGGACTCCCTGGACCCCCTGCTGTATGCCTACCGGCCCAAAAGGTCCACCTCAAACGCCATCGCTGCTGCTCTTCATTACTGCCACTCCCACCTTGAAAATAAGGATGCGTATATCAGGATGCTCTTTGTTAGTTACAGTTCTTCTTTCAACATGGTCATTCCCCACAAACTCATCCATAAACTGTCCACACTCGGTCTTCACCCCAACCCCTGTGACTGGCTCCTGGATTTTCTGACTGGCAGGCCTCAGTCTGTCAGGATTGGCAACAAGACTTCAGCCAGCATCATCATCAACATTGGTACCCCACAGGGATGAGTGCTCAGTCCCATCCTCTACACCTGGCATGTCCAAAGTCCGGCCCGCGGGCCAATTGCGGCCCGTGATCAAATTTCATCAGGCCCGCAGCCTCTGTGATAAAATCTTTAGTATGTGGCCCGCCGTCATTATTGACCAGCGCTTTAATACACACGTACCAAAGCTATTTTATATTTATGCCGCAGAAATGTAATCTCGCGCGACCTGGCATGATTTCACAGCGAGAACATGACTCCAGCTGTCCTGCTATGCGGAGCATGCGCAAGTCAAATGCGGAAATACACCCGTTGTAAAAAGGGTACGCGCGAACCGGCTGCGTGAACCCTGTGTGAAATGTTTATGAGGCGAAAATAATTTGAAACATGTAAATTTAAGGTATTTCATACAGTTTGTTCAATGTTATCGTATTTTATGTATTACTTATAACTTCTGTTTAAAATGTTCATGAGGCGAAAATAATTTTAAACTCATGTAAATTTAAGGTATTTCATACAGTTTAGTCAATGTTATTGGACTCTTCAGATATGAATGAAAGGCAGAATTTGTGTTTTTAGAGTTGTTCACATCTGCCTGAGTGGCTTATATTTGGTGATTTTGTCATTTAAAAAATAAAGACAATTGGGAGAATGAAATTTGTTTTATAACAGTGTTTATTTGGATGAAATTGTAGTTAAAAAAATGTCCGAAAAAACTACTGGCCCCCGGGCCCCTTCACTTTATCAAATCTGGCCCTCCTTGCAAAAAGTTTGGACACCCCTGCTGTATGGAGTTTGCATGTTCTCCCTGTGCCCGCGTGGGTTTCCTCCCACGTCCCAAAAACATGCTTGGTAGGCCGAATGAGTACTCCAAATTGCCCCTAAGTGCGAGTACGGATGGTTGTTTGTCTCTGTATGCCCTGCGATTGGCTGGCAACCGGTTCAGGGTGTCCCCCGCCTACTGCCGGATGACCGCAGGGATAGGCTCCAGCATGCCTGTGACCCCCATGGGGACAAGTGGTATAGCAAATGGATGGATGGATGGTTCGAGGAATGTCGGTGTGAATGGTCGGCACATTTACATCTAAGCAAATCTGGCCCGCTTTGCAAAAAGTTTGGACACCCCTGCTCTACACCCTGTTCACCCATGACTGTGTTGCCTCCCACAAAGACATCATCATCCTGAAATTTGCAGGCGATACCGCAGTGATTGGACGCATCATTGGCGGAGATGCGGCTGGCTACAGGAGGGAGGTGGACAACCTAGTGTCATGGTGTGAAGAAAACAACCTCACCCTCAACATGGTCAAGATGAAGGAGCTGATAGTGGACGTGAGGAAGAAGAGGGGACCTAACCAGCCACTTTTTATCCGACAGTTTGAAGTTGAGAGGATGAGCAGCTTCAAATACCTGGGTGTCCATCTCAGTGACGACCTCACCTGGACACTCAACACCACACAGCTGGTCAAAAAGGCTCAACAGCGACTGTACTTCCTAAGGAGGCTGAGGAAGTTTGTAATGTCTCCCAAGATCCTCAGCAACTTCTACAGCTGCATCATCCAGAGCATCATTACCAGCTGCATGTCCGTGTGGTACGGCAGCTGTACCGCTGCAGACCGCAAGCGACTGCATAGAGTGGTGAGGACGGCAGAGAAAATCACCCGGACTCCGCTGCCTTCCCTGCAGAGCATCCACCACCGTAGGGTTCACAGGAGAGCGGCCTCCATCCTTAAATACCCCACCCACCCCCAACATGGACTCCTTCACACTTCTCCTCTCAGGCTGGAGGTACGGAAGTGTAAAACGTAAAACCTCCCGTTGCAAGAACTCTTTCTTCCCCACGGCCATTAGACTCTTAAACAGCTGAGCAGATCACTACCTCAGTCACTGATCTGCACATTATACTGTACATTGTTTACAATTACCGTAATTTTCAGACTATAAGTCGCGTTTTCTTTTATAGTTTGGGTGGGGGGGGCGACTTATACTCAGGAGCGACTTATATGTGATTTTTTTCACAAATTTTCAAAATTCCAAAATCCGCGATGTAGTGAAACCGCAATAAACAAACCGCGATGTAGCAAGGGATTACTGTCATTTAAACTGCAAGTGACGTCACCGGCACCGCGTGGCGGTTGTTTACATAAAGGACAAAGGATTCGATCACAGGATGACGAAGAAGACAAAGGGCCCCACGTTTGAAGGATTTAATGATTTGGAGTGAGACAAGGTTTATTTATGTTATAGTTATTTGATATATTTTATTTCGTGTAGCAACTTGTATATTTTTTTATCGTTACAGTTCAGTAGTTGTTGGCTCGTTGAACTCTTGTTTTGTTAAATAAAGCCGTTTACCAAACCCACGTCTTTCCTGGTACTTTGTTAACGCTACAATATAGTTATATACTAGATCTGTGCGGCGCGCACGCGGCGTTGTTGACATAAAGGACGAGGAATTTGATTGATGGATTTAATGATTAGGAGTGACACAGATGGTTTGATAATATTGTTGTTATTTAAAATATACTTTAGATATTGTTATATGGGTCTGTGGAATAATCAGAAATGCAACTTACGAGTCCGACGTCAGTGGCGCGGCGCATATGCGGCATTGTTTACATAAAGCACGATAGATGGATTTAATGAATTGGAGTAACACAAATGGTTTGATAAACGTGTTATTTATGTAATACTTATTTGAATAACTCTGAATGTTACGTCAGGCCCGTTCTCAGCTCCTCGTTTGTGTATATGTCACATTAGCATACCGTTTCGTTTAGCCTGTTGTTGCTGGTTCATGTCTGTTCTTGGTGTTGGATTTTGACAAATGAATTTGCCCCAAAAGTGCGACTTATACTCCGGTGCAACTTATATATATTTTTTTTCTTCACTTTATTGTGCATTTTATGGCTGGTGCGACTTAGTCCGAAAATTATAGTGCTTTGTTTTGCACTGCATTCTCTGCTGTTTACCGGTACATTCACTATAACTCTCACAACTGTTCCACAATGCCATTTTTGCACAAGCCAATATTGCACATCCCTCACCTTAGTGTATATATTGTGTTTTTATATCCGACTGTCGTTATTTATATATTTAAGATTCGGTATGATCCAGTTTTTCTTTTTTAATCCTCCTTACCTTGTCTGGGATTCTAACGGACAGTGAAAGAATTTCATTGTACAAAGAAAAGTGCTTTCCTTTTGTACACATGACAATAAACGCTTTGAATCTTGAATCATCATTGCTGTTCTGGCTCATCTTGTTGTTGCCCCATTTCAACAATTTGCTAGGATGTCAAAGTTATTTGAAAAATAAGCCTAGTGAGACTTTGTTTGTGCCCCGTCTACTGCTCGAAGTCTGCTGCGATAGGCTCCAGCACGCCCGTGACTCCGGGACAAGCGGTATAGAAGATGGATGGATGGATAAAAATGTTCCAGCGAATTTTACCATCCTTAAACTTCAACTTTTATTAAAATCTAAAATGGTCAAACAATGCAACTAAAACTGTGAAGTGAATACACCTAACCAATAAGAATTTATTGTCACAATTCACAAGTGTTACACAAAAATAATAGGACACATTTACACAATTTATACAGGTCCACAACTCAATGTACACTTAACAGAGTAACTAAACATCAAGTTACGTAAATATGTACTCACATTGCACAGTATTATTAAGAATGCACATTAAACACACAAAACAGGTAACAGTGTGTAAATAACACCAGCAGCCTTAAAAATAATTATTTACAAAAGATGTTGACTTGAAAGCTGAAGCATAGAGACTGATGTGTGTGCGTGTGTTCTCTCATCTGTCCGAGACGTACAATCCATCATGTAAAAGCTCCCACACTACAAAGTATTATTACTAAGTCTTCATACTCCAAAATGATTATAAAGTAAGTCAAGCAGTGAAGGATGAAGAACACCAAATGCACTATTAAACACTGCAATTGCTTGGACACGGTTTTCCCTTTTAAAGCAGGCTGGTGAGATTAGCAGTTATGAAGTGCACTTTACGTCTTAGCTGAGCAACTGCCTGCCATTACGATTTCCTCTTAAATCAGTTTAATTTATGCACAGAATCCTTCTATAACCTTTTTTTTAACCAAAGTTATAGACAACACTACACATCGCTGAACTTTACAAAGTAAGGTTGATGAGGTGTTGAGGATGAGCAGCTTTTATCCTACTGCTGTCTGATAATTGTCAGTGATGGTGTGCCAGGGGTTCTATGAGGCAGATGGAGGTGTAAATCTTCAACTGCTCACTTCCAGTTCTTCATGTGGTGTTTCCACTGATAATACTACCTACATGTCATCGCAATTACCAGAGGAGAATGATCATTTTCTATTTTACATTTTCCTGGACGCTTAACCTGATGCCAACATTAAAATCCTGCTGTCAAAAAAGCTCAGATTTTGAGAGTTCTTTATCCACATTGTATAGAGATAGGAAAAAAAAAACATAATTTCAAAACTATTTTAACAAATTCTTATAAACATGACTCTTATCTTGCCTTTTGCATTGCTGACCCAAAAGTACAGTCGATATAAAAAGTCAACACACTTCTGCTCGAATACTAGGTTTTTGTGATATACAAATTAGAGATCCCCCCCCCCCAAATTCCACTGGTAATGTTGCCGATAACCTGTGTAAGTTGATTTAAAATAACTAAATAAATAAATAAATAAATAAAATAAAAGGAAAATAAAAACAGGAAGAAAAAAAAAAAAACCAACTGAGATAATATTGCACAAGTGTGCGCACCCTCTTGTAAATTTGGCTGTATTCAGAAGATACCAATCACACTCAAACTCATGTTACACAAGAGGCGGCACACACCTGCCACCATTTAATGCGCCTCTGATTATTCAAATAAGAATCAGCTGTTGCAGTCTGTTTTTCCTGACATTCTTTTGCCTTTTTGGAAGAAGCCCAAAGGTTTTTGCTAACACCAACTGGTTTTTGGAACTATTCATAATTGCCTCCATCTTGGCTAAGGCCATAGTTCCAGCTGAAGAAAAACAGCCTCATGTTCCATCATTAAACTCCCAGTTACCAATCTTCACTGGAGTATGGTATTCTTTTGGTGATAAGCACACCAAAACCTTTATATTCTGTTTTTGCCAAATAATAGCTTTTGGAATTACGGGACAAAAGTTCAACCCTGGTTTCATTGGACCCTAATGTATTTTTCCACGTGTTTGCGAGTTCGTATAATGGAATAATAATGGAAATATAATACTGGAAATAAGGGATATTCATTTTTTGGAAATGTCACAGCTGTGCCATATTTTCTCTAATTGATGACTGTTTACGCTGTCCCACTGGTGGAAAGCCTTCTCCTGACTGAACATTTATTTGTTTAAAAATTAATTTATCCAGGTAAGGCAATTAAAACTGATTTTCATTTGCAATCCTAACTCGGCAACAGACAGCCCAGTAAAACGAAGAGAAAACAAAAGCTAAGAACCTTTAAACAGTGAATGTAAATTCATCAATCCATTTATTCTCTGAACCGCTTATCCTATAAATTTACTATAAATGTGATTGCTTAATTGTGAAGCAGTCACATACTCAGTTATTAGAACAGTGGTCCTTAACCTTGTTGGAGGTATCGAACCCCACCAGTTTCAGATACGCATTCACCAAACCCCTCTTTGGTGAAAAATAAAAGGATTTCTTTCAAATTCAAGACATCAATGTTTTTACTGGCGCTCAAAATGAACTGTACATGAACATCGCCTTGTTCGAAGAACAAAACCAACACAATGCATTAACTCAAAACAAATTACCGTTATTTTCGGACTATAAGTCGCGGTTTTGTCATAGTTTGGGTGGGGGGTGGGCGACTTACACTCAGGAGCGACTTATTTGTGATTTTTTTCACAAATTTTCAAAATTAAAAAGTCCGCGATGTAGTGAAACCGTGAAAAACGAACTGTCATTTGAACTGCAAGTGACGTCACCCGTGCCGCGCGCGATTGTTTACATAAAGGCCAAAGGATTCGATCACGGGATGACGAAGATGACAAAGGGCCCTGCGCACTACCGGCATTATTAGCGGCTTTGTTTGTAAGTGACACGGAGGATGAAGAGTTTGAAGGATTTAATGATTTGGAGTGATACAGAAGGTTTGAAAAACTATTATGGCTTTTACGCACGCCCGGTCCTTCTCGACAGGAGCTCTCTTTCACCTCCGTGGATGGAAGTCGGGGGCTGGCGCTTGGCCGGGTGATGGGGCTCGGACATGGCTTTTACGCACGCCCGGTGTGGAATATTAGAAATGCAATTTACAACAGGTCCGACGTCAGCATATGCGCCGCATACGCGGCATTGTTTACATAAAGCAAGATCAATGGATTTAATGAAATGGAGTGACACAGATGGTTTGATAAACATGTTATTTATGTATTACTTACTTGAATAACTCTGAATGTTACGTCAGGCCTGTTCTCAGCTCCTCGTTTGTGTATATGTCACGTTTAGCCTGTTGTTGCTTGTTCATGTCTGTTTTTGGTGTTGGATTTTGACAAATAAATTTGCCCCAAAAGTGCGACTTATACTCCGGTGCGACTCATATATGTTTTTTATCACTTTATTGTGCATTTTATGGCTGGTGTGACTTATACTCCGGAGCCGCTTATAGTCCGAAAATTACGGTATGAATATGAGTGACACAGATGGTTTTATAAACGTGTTATTTACGTAATAGTTATTTGAATAACTCTGAATGTTACGTCAGGCCCGTTCTCAGCTCCTTGTTTGTGTACATGTCACGTTAGCATACCATATAGTTTAGCCTGTTGTTGCTGGTTCATGTCTGTTTTTGGTGTTGGATTTTGACAAATAAATTTGCCCCAAAAGTGCGACTTATACTCAGATGCGACTTCTATGTTTTTTTTCACTTATAGTCCGAAAATCACGGTACACACCTGCAAATTAGCCTGACCTCTGCTGTTGCCTTTGCAAGACCAGTTCACCACAAATTTATAAATCAGGTGTGATCGGACCACTGCAGAAGAGGCTCTGTCGATTCCCTGAGACCGATTTACCGAATGCCTAGGGTTCAATCGAACCCAGGTTAAGAACCACTGTATTACAGAAAATCCACACTAGTGCGACCACATTATCTATTTTTACTTCCCCTATGGAAAATATTTTGTTTGTATTTGTGATTGAGTTGTACAGGTTATAGGTCACACAAATGGAGGTTTTGAAATTATTTATGTTAGTTTTTCTCTTTTTTATTTCACAAATGCTAGTATTTGAAAAGGGCATGGGTAGACTTTTTATATTCACTGTAGGTACATTATCCACCAGGAGTTATATTTGTGATAAAATACAACCACCATAGCCAGTCCTATGCGATCTTTGCGTTAGTGGGTAAGTGCTACATTTGTTCTACAATTAATCCTATGCCTTATTTGACCTATTGTGGATCTATAAATATATGTATAATTTGCCCAATACGCATCTTACACCACACTCTCAGAATGCTGTGCCTGTTTTGTTCAGTGCCTGACAAACTGAAAATGGATAAACAAGGCAATTAAACTACTATTATTAAACCTAATCCTCAGCAGAGAATGCAGCTTTGGGTCCACCAGCATATAAGGGCCAGACATTCTGGGAGTGTAACAACCAATTTTCCTATAAATGGTTTTCACATGCATCTGTGGACTAAAATGTACCATAAAATAATTCTGATGTTCAAAGCTCAACCGGCTGAACTCCTCTGGTAATATCGATGCTTTCTATCTCTTGTCTTAGGAGACATCTTTTGCATTCATCATTGAGACAGTGTCCAATTCTGGCACCAACAAAGATACATTGACAGGGGTCCATTTAGCAATAGGACCCCTCTTTCATTGATGAGGTATATTCACAAATACATACTGCAGACTGCCGGGTCCAAACGTGTGTGGACTGTATGTTTTTATGTGTGCTTGATGTGTGCACCCTGACATTCAATGTGCCGCACATCAGTTGTGAGCTGGTGTCCCAGCTATGTTTCCTATTGCGACACAACATGAGAGATGAATGCAAACCAAACCAGTCCAGTTCCTCCATTGTAAAGGGAGAGTGACAAGGGATGGCAGGAGTTACTCGGAGAATGGTGGGAACATGCCAAGGTCAGCAAAGTCCTCAATGTTGTAGTTGGCTGTTCCCTGAGTAGGATCTCCAGCCATGGGTAACATGTCCTGCAGACAAGAGAGGGGTTACTGATTAGGGAGACGGGTATCATTATAATTTCAATAATACTACTACTCTTGACAATACTGCTTATCGAGCCAGTAAGCGACATTTTCATTGGTACTATTTTGTTGAGAAAAACATAAAAACAAATGATTAAGTACTATTTTAGTACTGTGACAGAACATCAAGAAGTTCCATTCGTTGAATTAGATTGAAGATTAGGAAAATCTACAAAAATAAAATGTGTTATTGTAAATACTCAGAACAAAAGAAATAATACATTTTTTTTAAATTAGTATGACAGCTTTAGATTTAGACATGTTTCACTATTCTCCACAATGTATTGTAATGTATTTACATGTTTTTATTGTACTACAATAGGACAATTATCTTTTTGCAACAATTTAGATAATTTCAAATGTTGTTACTCAACAATGGAATCCTTTTATGTTCATCTACCATTTAAAACGGAAATACCACCATCATAAATTTAGAAATATACAGCAGCTAAGGCGGGCACTCAAGAGTTAATTCAATGCAAGTGACACACTGTGTGCAATCTGCATCTCTGCTTGGGTAGCATCATTGATTCCATCTTTGGTTCATCTTGTTCCTCTTATATTTGTTTTCATGATTGACACTCTACTTTCCTTCTGACTTAAAATGAAGAACTATCAGTAATAATGGGCAGCACGGTGGTTGACTGGTTAGCACGTCCACCCCACAGTGCAGTGGTCGTGGGTCAAATTCCAGCCCCTGGTCGTCCTGTGTGGGGTTTCCATATTCTCCCCGTGCCTGCGTGAGTTTCTTGTGAGTATTTCCTTCCACAATCCCAAAAACACGCATAGTAGATAAATTGAACACTCCAAAAAACTCCTTTAGGTGCACTCTAAATTGTGCTTTGGTGCGAGTACGTGTCAAAGTCTGCTTCATTGTCAATTTCTTCACATGTTAAGACACACAAAGAGATCGAAATTATGTTTCCCATCATCCCACGGTGACTAAACACAACACATACAAGCAAACAGCACAAAGAGTAAAAACAATAGTGTTGTGTGTGCGTGTGTGTTATCACCTGAAACACTTCAGTCTGGCTCGGGTTGGGATGTGTATGCTGCTCCCCAGCCTGCTGGGAGTGATGCTGGTTTTGCCACTGGGACCAGACTTCACTGGGTCTACCCTGAAACTGACCTCCGCTCTGGCTGCTCTCTCCTGACACGTCTGGAATAACACATATTATACACATTACATAGGATCACAGACAGTGGTGCCTTGATATGAGTGTAATTGGTTCCTTGACCACTTTCATTATTTAAAGCACTCGTATCTTAAATAATCTTTTCCCCATTGAAATGAGCGGAAATTCAGACTTTGGTTTAAGGGTCGAACCAGTTTAAAGGCTAGACGTCAGCCAAAGCAGCGAAGGGCGACTGCTGCCACCCCAGAGTCCCGGTGGACAACACAGCTGGGAAGGGCACGGCGCACCTACAAAGTCCCCTCCACAGCCCAGGCGTGGTAGAGTGGGCAGAAAGGCTGACTGAGAGGAGCAGCCAGTGAAGACGAGCTGTCGTTACCAGCACTGAAGCTTCGGCAGCAGGAGGGGCTGCACACATTTTCTATCGGTTCTTCCTTGTTTGTGCTTCTTTCAAGTGGCTAACTAGGAATCAAATTTCAGCACCAATATTTGAATGATTCCGAGAAAACCGACCCACTCGATTCCCAGTTTTCAATGCCCTACTCTACAAAGTATCCTAATTAGGGCTTTTAAAAGAACATCATCATGATAAAAAAAAAAAGAAATGGCGTTCAACATTGCCAACTATATTAATTTGCAAATGTATGTATTTTAGGTTGAGAAAAAAGATAATAATTTTAGTCTAATTTGCAGGTGTTTTTAGACCATATTTTCTATAGGTAATATTACAAACATCTTAAAGTTTGTCTGGAACCTATTGCCCAATTTTTTTTCAAGTTACCATTTCAACCAGATTTTTATTTGTGCCAAGTTGTTAAAGGGAAATTTTGTAAGTTACCATTGTAAGTCAACAGCATAGCTAAATTGCATCTCCTTCTGATGTTGTTCGTTTGTAACATTTTACAAGGCGAAAATGTCGAAACTTAAATGCACACACAAACATGCATACTATGACTGAAGACAAACACATTCATGCTAGGCTGTATTGAGAAAACAGCTCCCCCCTCGAGAGGCATTCTTTCTCTTTAAGCATAATGAACGAATGAGCATCTGGTTTACACATTGCTACAAATTGGAATTTCTGCTTGTGGGACAATTAAAGGAATATTTTATAGAAGATGTTTTAAAATTACAGATGGAAAGTAATTAACGAATCGCACAGAGGTTCAGACAAACTCTTTATTAAAATTATTATGAAACCATGCAGCAGATCATGTAAACGGCATGGCTCTAAGCAGCTTCATTTGTCTTACAAACGGTCTATAAGGAGATTAAGGGAGCACAAGTGGGACTGCAGAGATAATCTATTTGGCCAATGTTTGTGTCCATTAAAAGGGCATCAAGTAGCTGTTCCAAGCTGCCAAGCTTCATTGCACTCACTATGTGGACAACAAACAGCTAAAGACGTGAACAGCTGGTTGACGAGCAGGTCTGACTGAATGCACACCAAGGCTGTCAGCCTCCCATTCCATTTTCAGAGTGATCATGTAGCTCGGAAATTGGCAATATCGGGTCAGTGAAACTATTGCAACCAATAGTTTGCAAAGTTGTAACGCAACTTTGGACAAACATGCATTCTGGACTCATTTTACCGAACCACATGATTAATTTGATCATTTCATCTTCTTTGTTTTTCATTGAGACAATGACTCATTTTTGGAAGTGTTATTTTAATAAGTACATTAAGGTTTTTGAGGTTCCAACTTCTCATGTGGTATAATCAAAAATCTAAATGAACAGCATTGATTGGCAGATGCTGATTTGTATACTTACCGTATTTTCCGGACTACAAGGCACACCTAAAAACCTAAAATTTTCTCAAAAGCCGACAGTGCGCCTTATAGTCCGGTGCGCCTTATATATGGATCATTTTATGAATTTGTTGATCCATACTGGTTGTTCACAGTGCTCTGCCAAAATGTTTCAGCACGTTTTAGTACGACTAGTAGATTAAAAGCTTGCATTGCTTCCCAGCATTACGGCAACCGTGGTCAGGGGGCGTCACTGAATAGCTGTTGTACCCGTGAGGCTATTTCATGTCAAAATAGGCTGCGCTGTTAATGTTTCAAGTAAATTTATGGATTGATATGGAAGGGAAACATAGGTAAACAGTACCAATGTGTTAAGGCTCATGGGAGTTTGCGGGTGGCTAATCCTAAAGTGATAGCTGCTATACGCACGAGGCTATTTCATGTCAAAATAGGCTACTATGTTAATGTTTTGAGTAAATTTATAGATCGATATGGAAGGGAAACATAGGTAAACAGTGCCAATGTGTGAAATCGAACTTTAGTTAGTTTGGATGATTTTATAGGTGCTTGTTTGAGAAACGCGATTGTTTACACTTTGCTGAGGCTCATGGGAGTCTGCAAGTGGAGGCTCGTGGGAGTTTGCGGGTGGCTAATGCTATAGTGATAGCTGCTATACCCACGAAGTGATTTCATGTCAAAATAGGCTGCTCCGTTAATGTTTCGAGTAAATTTACGGAGCAATATGGAAGGGAAACAAAGGTAAGCAGTACCAAGGTGTTAGATCGAAGTTTCGTCAGTTGTGATAATTATTTAAGCCCTCATTTGAGAAACGCGATTGTTTACACTTTGCTGAGGCTCATGGGAGTCTACGAGCTGAGGCTCATGGGAGTTTGCGGGTGGCTAATGCTATTGTGATAGCTGCTATACGCACGAGGCTATTTCATGTCAAAATAGGCTGCTCTGTAAATGTTTCGAGTAAATTTACGAATTGATATGGAAGGGAAACATAGGTAAGTAGTACTAATACGTTAGATCAAACTTTAGTCAGTTCTGATCATTTTATAGGAGATAGTTTGAGAAACGCGATTGTTTGGATTGATGGAAAATACATTAGTACAAATTGTGCAATGGTGACTAACTCGAGAGATGCTCTAAAAACAGTTCTAATAATGAGAGCACATCATACAATTGCCTGTGTACTTTGTCCAAGATTTGCTTTCTTCTGTAACATGAATAAGTAAAAACTGTCAATTAATTGTCGATTACCAATGAGAAAAATCATGTCAATCCTCGGCCGATATGGCATATGACCTTGCATCCTGGGCTGAACTGCAATGGAATTTAAGAGGGCTCGTGAATTTTTTAAGAAGACCCGTGAGCCCAATCGAGTGCACATACAGTACCATTTACCATTTAACAACTAACCTGAGTCCCTTCGGACATTATGTAATTCCCTTTGTGAAGCGGAATTCTAAATTAGGGCCTAAAGGGAAAGACACAAAACACTGAAATATTGGAATACTTTTGTTCTACTTGATTGTGCACTGCTTTGGTAGGAAAGCCTTTTTTGATACAAATGCTAACTGTCAAAAATATGATTGTTCTGCTTCCACAACAGATCCAGCCTTTTCCAAAATGATGAAAAAATACTCACCAAAACCTGTGCTGCGGTTCGTCAGTCCCGAGTAGGCATTGGGGGATGATGTGGCTGGAGATGAAAGAGGACTGTAGGAGGCCGGATCGGTCTGGTAGCTGTGGCCCGTACCAATACCAAAAGGACTGGACTGGGCTTTACTGGACTGTAATGTTTAGGTACAGGTTAGATATTTGCAGTACAACAATGAATATGAGAGCTAGAAAAATATATATATTTTTTTCTGAATGTACATTTGATATAAAGACCATGTAACGCGACAGAAAAAAAATGTCATGTAAATTTGACACCACAGTATTATGAATAAAAATGCATAAAAAAACAAGTATATAGTTTATAATACGGCTCCAAAGTCAGGCCTGTTAGCACTGCAAGACACTGTGTGCGTGTCCACAGGAGGCATTGGAAACAAACCCTGCTTGTCAAACTCTGTCAATCAAATACCGTACTTTTCGGACTATAAATCACGTTTTTTTTTTTTCATAGTTTCATAAGTATAGACTTATACTGAGGAGCGACTTAAATGTGATTTTTTTCACAAATTTTCACAATTAAAAAATACATAAGCGAAAGTGCGATAAACATGGACATGGCTTTTACGCACGCCCGGTCCTATTCTATGGAGCTCTCTTCCACCTCTGTGGCTGGAAGTGCCACCTCCGGGGATGGAAGTCCACGCTGCCACACGCCTGGAAGTCCACGCCGGTGCTTGGGGCCGTGTGGCGGTGAACTACTTATGTTATAATTATTTGATATATTTTATTTAGTGTAGCAACTTGTATATGTTTTTATCGTTACAGTTCAGTAGTTGTTGGCTCGTTGAACTCTTGTTTTATTAAATAAAGAGCCGTTGCTGACAAAGGACGAGCAATTTGATTGATGGATTTAATGATTTGGAGTGACACAGATGGTTTGATAATATTATTGCTTATGTAATAGTCATTTGATATATAATTTATATATCATTATATGGGCCTGTGGAATATTTTGAAGTGCAAGCGCCGTCCGCGGCACGCACCCGGCCGGCATTGTTGACATAAAGGACGATCGATGGATTTAAGGATTTGGAGTGACACAGAGTGTTTCATAATAATATTGCTTATACAGTGGAGCCTCGGTTTTCGAACACAATCCGTTCCAGAAGGCTGTTCGAGAAGTGAATCGTTCGAATTCCAAATCATGTTTTCCCATTACAAATAATGGAAAAAAAAAAATCTGTACCAAGCAAAAAAAAACTGTACTTTTTTCATTTGCGCATTTTTGTCCGATCGCGCAACTGCAGTGCACTGCTGAACGCGCAACCATAGTGCGTCGCTGACCGCGTAACTGCACCGCGCTGGTCGCATTATTGTGACAGCGCGGCTGCTAAAATTCAATAATAATAATAATAATAATACATTTTATTTGTATGGCGCCTTTCACAGCACTCAAGGTCGCCGAACATACAAAATAGACACAATTAAAAGAAAAGAAGTCTGAAAGAAAAAAAAAAACATCTGCAGAAGAGGAATAAAATTAGACAAATGCTTGCCTAAATAGGTGGGTTTTGAGGTGAGATTTGAGCAGTTCGATGGAGTCAATGTTTTTGATGTCCGGGGGGAGGGAATTCCAGAGGCGAGGGGCAGAGCAACTGAAGGCTCTGGCCCCCATAGTTGACAGATAAAATGAGGGGACAGTGAGGGTGATACTGGAGGCAGACCTGAGAGACCGGGTAGGAGTGTGTACATGAAGGAGGTCTAACAGGTATGGAGGAGCAAGGTTATGGATGGCCTTGAATGTGTGGAGGAGAATTTTATAATCAATGCGCTGTTTTATGGGGAGCCAGTGAAGTTGGTGTAGACCGGGAGTGATATGATGGTAGACGGGTTCCAGTGACAATGCGAGCAGTAGCATTCTGGACCAGTTGCAATTTATGGAGGAGTTTGTGAGGGAGACCAAAAAGGATGGAGTTGCAATAATCTAAGCGAGAGGTGACAAGAGAGTGGACTAGGATAGCAGCGCTGGATGGGGTGAGTGACGAACGGAGGCGATTAATGTTATGGAGGTGAAAACAAGCAGAACGGATAGTGTTGTTTATGTGGGTGCTGAATGATAGGATGCAATCAAGGACGACACCCAGACTCTTTGCCTGAGGGGAAGGGGAAACCGAGGAGGTGTCAATGGTGAGAGTAAAACAGGGGTGTTTGTTGAGAGAAGCTTTGGAACCTATGAGGACTACCTCAGTTTTGTCGCTGCTTAGTTTAAGGAAGTTTGAGGTGAACCAGGATTTTATTTCTTGAAGGAGGGTGGGAGGCTGGAAGGGGTTTTTGAAGAGATGTAGAGCTTGGTGTCGTCCGTGTAACAGTGAAAATTAATGTTATGTTTACGGAAAATGTGTGGGAGGAGATAAATGATAAATAGGAGGGGACCAAGGACAGAACCCTGGGGAACACCAGAGGACATGGGGGAGGGGTGAGACGTGAATGATTTTAACTAAATAAATTGAGAACGGCCAGAGAGATAAGAGTGAAACCAGTGCAGGGGTGTGTCAACCAGTCCAATAGCGACTAGTCTTCCTAAGAGGATGGAGTGGGAGATGGTGTCAAAAGCTGCACTTAAATCAAGAAGAATGAGTATGGATATGAGACCAGAATCGGCTGCAATCAGGAGATCATTAGTGATTTTAATAAGGACTGTTTCTGTACTGTGTCGAGGGCGAAAACTGGACTGGAACTGTTCATATAGATTATTATTAGTGAGGTGGGTGTGGATCTGAGATGCAACAACTTTTTCAAGAATTTTGGAAAGAAATGGCAGGTTGGAGATGGAACGGAAGTTACTGAGGATATTGGGGTCTAAGCCAGTTTTTTCAAGAGTTGGAGTAACTGTAGCAGATTTGATAGATAGAGGGACAGAACCAGAGGTGAGAAGAATTTATAATGGCAGTAATCAAGGGGAGCTGAGAGGGGAGGGAGGCTAAGACCAGGGGAGAAGGCAGAGGGTCAAGTCGACATGTAAATGGCTTTAAATTTCGAATGAGTTTAGATAGATCAGCAGCAGAGGGATGTTGGAAGCAGGAAAGAGAGGTGGGGGTGGGATGAGGAAGGAAAGAAGATGAATAGCTAGACATGTGAGAGGTCAGTTGTTGGTGGATAGTGGCTATTTCATTGTCAAATAAGGACATCAGGGTATTACAGTGACTGGTAGAATAGAAGTGTAGGGGAGGGAGTCACGGGGGCGGGTTGAATTATTAATTATGGAAAACAGGACTCTGGTGTTCCCCGCACCAGCTGCAATTTTGTCCGCAAAATAGTGTGATTTTGCGGAGGAAATTGCAGCCTTATATTGCATTATTTGAGTATGGTACGACAGTTTATGAATCATTGATGGGGGGGGAGACTGCCAAAGGCTGTGGTGAAATCTGCTAAATTGATATTTTTGAGATTGCGGAAGGACATGATACGTGACTGTTTGATTATGGACAGTGTGAGACTGAGATTAAAAGAAACTAACAAATGATCAGAGAAGCCTGTTCCCAGATCAACAGGAGAGCAATTAAGAGGAGTGACACCGGAGCAGCAGACTAGATCTAAAATATGGCCTTTGGTGTGGGTGGGGAAATTAATGTGTTGTTTAAGTCCAAAACTGTCCAGGCAGAAGGTAAAATCCTTAGTGAGAGTGGTGTTGGAGTTGTCCATGTGCATATTTAAGTCACCTAGCAGAATGATGTTGGATGAAAGTGAGCAGATGTAAGTGAGGAATGTAGTGAATTCATTAATAAAGTCCTTATTTGGCTTGGGTGGACGGTAAATATTAGCTAAAATAATTGGTGTGGGTCCATTTAGCTGCAGAGCGACAGATTCAAAAGAACTGGTCTCTGGCACTAAAACAGATGAGACCTTCCAAGTCTCACGATGAAATATTGCGAGACCTCCTCCTCGACCAGTGAGACGTGGTTTGCACATATAAACAAACACGGGTGGACGTGATTCATTCAACTGAGAAAAGTCACCAGGATTTTGCCACGTTTCAGTCATACACAGAAAGTCAAACTTGCAGTCAAGGAGGAGGTCCTGTAGCAGCTGTCCTTTGCCGGTGAGGGAGCGGATGTTAAGTAGTCCCAGTTTGACGTCAGTGTTTGTTCGAGCAGGAAGCTAACCTAGCTAGGCTAGCCAATGCACTGTGATCAACCTTCTTTTTAATGTTTCTCGGTGGATGGCGGCGGGTGGAGGACCAGATGGTGTTAATGGCAGTGGAGTCATCTATGTGGTAGTTAGGCCGAGCTCCACGGTGGATGTATCTCCGGTGGTGACGACAAGCGATGTCCGGGAAGTGTTGCAGTGCAGGTGGGGAAGCAAACCGGCAGTGCCGGAGTTGGAGAAGCACCGCGTTTGTGTAACGAATCCGGGTTGACGCTGGATGAATCATGGTGGACAGGGTAGTCCACTAGTGCATGGAGCTCACAGCAGGGTTGATAATATGCATGATGCACGGCCCAGACAGGAAAACGGCAGAGCGGCGACCAGCTAGCCCACAGGTAGCAGCTGAGCTGTGTAGGCAACCACGCTACAAACATACAAGTCCGCTTGAGAGTTGACCCAGAATAAAACCAAGAGTACCACATTCATCCAAGTTTAGTGATCTGCTGCAGACTTTGCAGGAAATCAAGCAAAACGTTAAAAACACTATAAATGTCCAGAGAGCAGCGGCAGCAATAAACAAGTCCGCTTGAGAGTTGACCCAGAATAAAACCAAGAGTACCACATTCATCCAAGTTTAGTGATCTGCTGCAGACTTTGCAGGAAATCAAGCAAAACGTTAAAAATGTTAAAAATGTCCAGAGAGCAGCGGCAGCAATACGCGCCAGCGTTCACTCAGTGGTCACGTCATTTTAGAAAATATTTTTAAAGTCCTGATGTACTTTCCAAAATTTAAGTGGACGTCAGTGCGCAGGAAGTTTAATTTTGTCCGATCGCGCAACTGCAGCGCACCGCTGAACTCGCAACCGTAACGCGTCACCGACCGCGCAACTGCTTTGCGTTGGTCGCAATATTGTGACAGAGCCGTCGCTGAAATTTAGAAAATATTTTTAAAGTCCAGATGTACTTTCCAAAATTTACTGTAATTTTCGGACTATAAGTTGCGGTTTTTGTCATAGTTTGGGTGGAGGCGATTGTGTGTGATGTGAGTCACCCTGCTCACTCTTTGTTCGATCTTCTGCTCTCTGGGAAGAGGTACAGATGCCTGCGCTCCCGCACCACCAGACTCGCCAACAGCTTCGTACTCAAAGCTGTCAGGATCCTGAATTCTCTCCACCCTCGGCTGCTTGACGTCCTGTTCTTTTGCACTTTATTCTGGCTGTCTGCTGTATGCACGCTTGCTCCATTTTGCTCCTCTTATTTATCAATTTATTTATTTATTTATTTATTTATTGTTTATTTATTTGGGTTATTTGCTTATTATTTATTCATCGCTCTTGTCTATTTGTTTTTACTCTTTGTGCTATTTGCTTGTATGTGTTGTGTAATGTGTCTAGTCACCGTGGAACGGTGGGAAACGTAATTTCGATCTCTTTGTGTGTCTTAACGTGAAGAAATTGACAATAAAGCTGACTTTGACATTGACTTATACTCAGGAGCGACTTATGTGATTTTTTTCACAAATTTTCTGAATTCAAAAATCTGCGATATAGTGAAACCGCGATAAACGAACCGCGATGTAGCAAGGGATTACTGTCATTTGAACTGCAAGTGACGTTACCCGTGCCGCGCGGCGGTTGTTTACATAAAAGGCAAAGGATTCAATCACGGGATGACGAAGGGCCCCACGTACTACCGGCATCATAAATGGCTTTGTTTGTAAGTGACACGGAGGACAAAGAGTTTGAAGGCTTTAATGATTTGGAGTGACACAGAAGGTTTGAAAAACTATTATGGCTTTTACGCACGCCCGGTCCTTCTCGACGGGAGCTCTCTTCTACCTCCGCGGATGGAAGTCGGGGGCCGGCGCTCGGCCGGGTGGCTGGCCAGGGATGGTCGATGGGGCTCGGACATGGCTTTTATGCACGCCCGTTCCTATTTATGGACCTCCGTGGCTGGAAGTTCAGTAGTTGTTGGCTCGTTGAACTCTTGTTTTGTTAAATAAAGAGCCGTTTACCAAACTCACGTCTTTCCTGGTACTTTGTTAACGCTACAATATCGTTATATAATAGATCTCTGCAGCGCACGCCCATCGTTGTTGACATAAAGAACGAGGAATTTGATCGATGGATTTAATGATTTGGAGTGACACAGATGGTTTGATAATGTTGTTGTTATATAAACCCACGTCTTTCCTGGTACTTTGTTAACGCTACAATAGTTATATACTAGATCTCTGTAGCGCACGCACGGCGTTGTTGACATAAAGAACAAGGAATTTGATCGATGGATTTAATGATTTGGAGTGACACAGATGGTTTGATAATATTGTTGTAATATGATAGTTATTTGAAATAAACTTTATATATCGTTATATGGGTCTGGAATAATTAGAAATGCAACTTACAACGGTTCCGACGTCAGCATATGCGGCGCATACGCGGCATTGTTTACATAAAGCAAGATTGATGGATTTAATGAATTGGACTGACACAGATGGTTTGATAAACGTGTTATTTATGTAATACTTACTTGAATAACTCTGAATGTTACGTCAGGCCCGTTCTCAGCTCCTCGCTTGTGTATATGTCACGTTAGCATACCGTATCGTTTAGCCTGTTCTTGCTGGTAAATGTCTGTTTTAGGTGTTGGATTTTGACAAATAAATTTGCCCCAAAAGTGCGACTTATACTCCGGTGCGACTTATATATGTTTTTTTTTCGCTCTATTGTGCATATTATGGCTGGTGCGTTTTATACTCCGGAGCGACTTATAGTCCGAAAATTACGGTAAGTGGACCTTAGTGCGCAGGGAGCTTAATTTTGTCCGATCGTGCAACCGCAGCGGACTGGTCGGGCGCTCACTGTCGCATTGCTTTAGGACCGTCTTTGTGTTTTAGGATGGCTTTACTGCGCCCACTTGCTTCATTTGGAGGCATGATTAGAGTTGATGCAATCTTCAGAGTAACGAGAATGTAATAACGAACGGAGTCAGTTGGCATGCGGGTCTTCTCGGCTCATCTCGCGAGGTTCGACAACCGAATTTTGTCCGACATCCGAAGCCAAAAAATCGTGAATTTTTTGTTTGAATACCGAATTGTTCGAGAACCGGGACGTTCGAAGCTCCACTGTATAATAGTTATTCATCCATCCATTTTCTGTACCGCTTAGTCCCCACGAGGGTGGCGGGCGTGCTGGAGCCTATCCCAGCCATCATCGGGCAGTAGGCGGGGGACACCCTGAACTGGTTGCCAGCCAATCGCAGGGCACACAGAGACGAACAACCACCCGCACTCGCACTCACACCTAAGGGCAATTTGGAGTGCTCAATCGGCCTATCAAGCATGTTTTTTGGGAAGTGGGAGAAAACCGGAGCACCCGGAGAAAATGCACGCGGACACGGGGAGAACATGCAAACTCCACACAGGGAGGGTCGGAGGTGCAATCGAACCAGCACCCTCCTAACTGTGAGGCGGACGTGCTACCCAGTGCACCACCGAGCCGCCCTATAATGGTTATTTGATGTATACCCTATTTTCCGGACCAAAAGGCACACCGGATTATAAGGCACACCTTCAATGAAGGGGCCATTTTAAAACTTTGTCCGTATGTAAGGCGCACCGGATTATAAGGCGCATAAAATAGAAGCTATACTGCAACAAACTGCGGTTGACTAGGGTTGCGATATGCATCCACTACCCAATAACCAATGGGCCCTCTGTAAACAATCGCATTTCTCACACTATCCTATAAAATGATCAGAACTGACTGAAGTTCGATCTAACACTTTGGTACTGCTTACCTATGTTTCCTTTCCATATCGATCCGTAAATTTACTCGAAACATTAACCGAGCAGCCGATTTTGACATGAAATAGCCTCGTGCGTATAGCAGCTATCACTATAGCATTAGCCACCCGCAAACTCCCATGAGCCTCAGCAAAGTGTAAACAATCGCGTTTCTCAAACGAGGGCTTAAAAAATTATCTGAACTGACTAAAGTTTGATCTAACACCTTGGTACTGCTTACCTATGTTTCCCTTCCGTATCGATCCGTAAATGTACTCGAAACATTAACAGAGCAGCCTATTTTGACATGAAATAGCATCGTGCGTATGGCAGCTATCACTATAGCATCAGCCACCCGCAAACTCCCATGAGCCTCAGCTTGCAGACTCCCATGAGCCTCAACAAAGTGTAAACAATCACGTTTCTCAAACAAGGGCTTAAAAAATGATCAGAACTGACTAAGGTCCGATCTAACACCTTGGTACTGCTTACCTATGTTTCCCTTCCGTATCGATCCGTAAATGTACTCGAAACATTAACAGAGCAGCCTATTTTGACATGAAATAGCATCGTGCGTATAGCAGCTATCACTATAGCATTAGCCACCCGCAAACTGCCATGACCCTCAGCAAAGTGTAAACAATCGCGTTTCTCAAACGAGGGGTTAAAAAATGATTGGAACTGACTAAAGTTCGATCTAACACCTTGGTACTGCTTACCTATGTTTCCCTTCCATATCGATCCGTAAATTTACTCAAAACATTAACAGAGCAGCCTATTTTGACATAAAATAGCCTCACGGGTACAACAGCTATTCAGTGACGCCCCCTGACCACGGTTGCCGTAATGCTGGTAAGCAATGCGACCTTGTAATTTAAATTCATAAATTGATCCATATATCAGGCGCACTGGACTATAAGGCGCACTTTCGGCTTTTGAGAAAATTTTAGGTTTTTAGGTGTGCCTTATAGTCCGGAAGTTACGGTAATTTATATGTCGTTATATGAGCCTGTGGAATATTTTGAAGTGTAACCGCCGTCAGCGGCGCGCACCCGGCCGGCATTGATGACATAAAGCACGATCAATGGATTTAATGAATTGGAGTGACACAGATGGTTTTATAAACCTGTTATTTACGTAATAGTTATTTGAATAACTCTGAATGTTACATCAGGCCCGTTCTCAGCTCTTCGTTTGTGTTTATGTCACGTTAGCATACCTATCGTTTACCCTATTGTTGCTCGTTCATGTCTGTTCTTGATGTTGGATTTTGTCAAATAAATTTCCCCCAAAATGCGACTTATACTCCGGAGCGACTTATATGTTTTTTTTCACGTTATTGTGCATTTAATGGCTAATGCGACCTATATTCTGGAGCGACCTTTGGTCCGAAAAATACGGTACGTTAGTTCATACAGTAGGTGTGAACTTAATGTCTGCAGTCAACTGCAGTCTAAAAAAAAAACGTGTTGTGGTATTTAAAACTCATTCACAGCAAGTGACATTTTTACGTATTTACATGTTTTAAAAATCCAGACAATCAAGGTATGTAATTACAGTATTTTCTGCACTATAAGGCGAACTGGATTAAAAGGCGCACCATCATTGAATTTTTTATTTTAGAAATATTTTCACATATAGGGTGCACCGGATTAAAAGGCGCACAGAATAGAAGCTACCACATGTAACTGGGGTTGACTGGGGTTGCGTTATGCCTCCATTAGATGGAGCTGTACTAAAGGAATGTCAAACCAGTCAATGAGGTATTCAGTCAAACCTTTGGACAATAACACAACGTTGTTCAAACGTTACAGTGCATATTTACGTATCCCCGTCCACGAATCCGTCTAATTCTTTCATCTCCGAATTGAATTTTTTTGAACAGTTGAACGGTATACAACACAAACATTGCACAATAACACGATGTTGTTCAAATGTTAATGTACATATTTACATATCCCCGTCTACAAATCCGTCGAATTCTTCCTCTTCGGTGTCCGAATTGAAGTTTTTTTGAACAGTTGAACGATATACAATACAAACATTGCACAATAACACAACGTTGTTCAAATGTTAATGCACATATTTACATAACCCCGTCAACAAATCTGTCTAATTCTTCCTCTTCCATGTCCGTATAGAATTTTTTTTTAACAGTAGAATAAGATACAATACAAACATTGCACGACGTTGTTCAAACGTTAATGTGTGTATTGACGTATCCCCGTCCACGAATCTGTCGAATTCTTCCTCTTTCGTGTCCGAATTGAACAGTTGGGCGAGTGCGGCAGTCATTATTCCCAGCTCCCTCTCGTCATTACCTGTGTCAGTGTCGCTGCTATTTCCTGGCAGTTCAATCAGTTATTATTCCTGCCTTCGCGAAAGCTCGGACCACAGTTGAGACTGATATATCAGCCCAGGCATCCAAAATCCATTGGCAGATAGTGGCATGCGTGTCATTTTGGAGTCTTTGTTCACACACAAGTGGTGTTGTTGGACTAGGAGTAAGCACAGTATGAGACTGATACTATGGGTGTTTACGGCTATTACGCTCTTGACCGTGCTTGCCGTAATGCTGAAAGTGATGCGACCTTGTAATTTACTAGTCGTCCTGAAACATTTTGGTAGAGCGATGTGTACAACCAGTATGGATGAACGAATTCACCAATTGATCCATAAATAAGGCGTATTATAAAGCGCACTGTGTTTTTTTGAGTAAATTAAAGGCTTTTAAGTGTGCCTTATAGTGCAGAAAATACGGTATATGTATATTTAAAAAAAATATATATATCACATGGTAGGGTAAATGAGGGTCAAACAGTGGATGGGAGGGTCAGAAAGTGGATGGAAGGGACAGCTAATTTTCCCTCAAGCACGGGGGTCTTTGTGAAATGCTTGAGTGAGGCAGCTGGAGTATTGCATGGGCCCAATCCCGCACGTCCAGTGGCTAATTGCTACTAGCCGCTAGTAACAAACAATCAAATCTGTTATCGGTTCACTTTGTGCAGCATACCGCCACAGAGAAGAAGCATTTTTGGGTCGTTAACTGCACACCATACTGGTAGAAATGAACCAAGATTATTTGAACAAGTAACAAAAAAAGTCCTTGAGGGCTGTTTTCCTGCAGGTTTTAGATATCTCCCTCCTCCAATACACATGAATCAAATGAATCGGCAAGCTCTGAAGAAACCAAATAACAATCCTGATCTTTTGAATCAGGTGTGTTGGAGGATAGAAACATCAGAAACATGAAAGATAGTGGCCCTTGAGGATTGGATTTGGACACAGATGGAGGTGTTCAATTGTTTTTAGTTTGAGCAGGCTTTCAGCAGTTATGTGTAGACATCTTTAAGTATCTAGAAAAATTTCACAAAACTGACAAGGTCTTTAAAAAGGCTAGTGAAAAAACAATTCAAAAAGTTATGCAAACTTCATAAAATTTACCAACTTGTTTTGCATAAAACAGGAGATAGTTCACTGCTAATGTTTTAGATTATTATACCGATGTCAGTCAGCAACATACCGTAATTTTCGGACTATAAGCCGCTCCGGAGTATAAGTCACACCAGCCATAAAATGCACAATAAAGTGATCAAAACCATATATGAGTCGCACCGGAGTATAAGTCGCACTTTTGGGGCAAATTTATTTGTCAAAATCCAACACCAAAAACAGACATGAACCAGCAACAACAGGCTAAACGTGACATATACACAAATGAGGAGCTGAGAACAGGCCGGACGTAACATTCAGAGTTATTCAAGTAAGTATTACATAACACGTTTATCAAACCATCTTTGACACTCCAATTCATTAAATCCATCGATCTAGCTTTATGTAAACAATGCCGCGTATGCGCCGCATATGCTGACGTCGGACCCGTTGTAAGTTGCATTTCTAATTGTTCCACAGACCCATATAACGATATATAAAGTATATTTCAAATAACTATCATATTACAACAATATTATCAAACCATCTGTGTCACTCCAAATCATTAAATCCATCGATCAAATTCCTCGTTCTTTATGTCAACAACGCCGCCCGTGCGCTGCAGAGATCTAGTATATAACTATATTGTAGCGTTAACAAAGTACCAGGAAAGACGTGGGTTTGGTAAACGGCTCTTTATTTAACAAAACAAGAGTTCAACGAGCCAACAACTATTGAACTTCCAGCCACAGAGGTGGAAGAGAGCTCCATAAAATAGGACCGGGCGTGGGTAAAAGCCATGTCCGAGCCCCATCCACCGTCCCCGGACAGCCACCCGGCCGAGCGCCGGCCCGTGACTTCCATCCACTGAGGTGAAAGAGAGCTCCCGTTGAGAAGGACGGGGCGTGCGTAAAAGCCATAATAGTTTTTCAAACCTTCTGTGTCACTCCAAATCATTAAATCCTTCAAACTCTTTGTCCTCCGTGTCACTTACAAAGAAAGCCGCTAATGATGCCGGTAGTATGTGGGGCCCTTCGTCATCTTCATCATCCCGTGATCGAATCCTTCGGCCTTTATGTAACAACCGCCGCGCGGCACGGGTGACGTCACTTGCAGTTCAAATGACAGTAATCCCTTGCTACATCGCGGTTCGTTTATCGCGGTTTCACTATATCGCGGATTTTTGAATTTTGAAAATTTGTGAAAAAAATCACATATAAGTCGCTCTTGAGTAGAAGTCCGCCCCCCACCCAAACTATGACAAAAACCATCGTCAGTTGCAGTTCAAATTATTCCACAGGCCCATATAACGATATTTAAACTATATATCAAATAACAGCAATAAAAACAACAGTTTTATCGAACCATCCGTGTCACTCCGAAAATTACGGTAGTAATGCAAAAGAATCTCAAATGTAGGTGTGAATGCCCACAAAAAGACTGCAGACAAGTTCCACAACATGGAACATCTGGGCCATTTAGTGCAATGCTAGCTCTGATTTGAATTAATTTCATTCAATACCCATCCGACATCCATTCCAATAAACTTAAGTAAAGTAGCCTGGAAACTAGAACAATCTGTGAAGTTTATTTTCCCTCGCAGATGGGTCCGTCATCCTGCTCAGACGGATTTATATTGTGTTTGGAACAATCTTTTAGTGAAAAGGCCAAAAAGGGACTCAAACCTTGGTCAGGCTGTAAACTTGAACATGATGTCACGTTTTACCATCTGCTTAGAGGTGGTGAACAGAAACCCTGTTTTCCTCTAAATTATCTCACTGCAGTGACTTGATTTGTTTGCTGGAAACTTTCATTAACCCTTACCTTGCAATATAGGGATTTAAAGTTTACTATGGTACCCAGTGTGCATGTGTAAACACACTGACACGCACACCAAACAAAGGCTAATTCATCTGGCAGCAAAGATGGAACAGGAATGCTAAGGTAATCGCTGAGGAAACCATTTGGCAGCACTGAAAAGCACACCCGAGGCTGACAAGTATGTCAATGTTTGCATGTGTAATACCTGGCCAGAGAAGGGGGGTCGGTTTCCTGACCAAGCAACTTGGCCTGGGTTGATCTGTCTTGATATTTGAGCTAGATTCTGATTGGATGAACTTGATGGCTGGATGTCATTAACACCTGGGACATGGATCACAGAGGAACTGGAAAGAGAGGTACACACACACACACACACACACACACACACATGTACACAGCGCACTACAAGAACTGAAAATGTCAAAATGTTAGTGACTATGACATGTACCTGAAACTTTTTCCAGCGTGCCCCTGCTGGAACGGAGAACTCTGGGAGTAAAGCTGCTGTCCTCCCGCTGTAGAGGAGGGAACCATCATCTTCTTATCACCCGCTATGCACATACACATTAACAACAGATTAAAATTAAAGTTAATAATATGGTAGAGAAAAATATTGCGTTGTATGTGTGATAGTCATAAGATGCATAAGCAGCAATTAGCAAGGTTATATCCGCTAAATACAAAGTTTGTTCAGATGAATTAAGATGAAATAGGATGAAAAAAATGGCAAACTTCAGGGCTTTACCCATTTTAAAATGTAAGAAGTAACTGCAGTGCAATGTTTCATATGGGGATCTGTGTCTGAGTATGACATACATCCGGAGATGCCGCTGTACATCTCAGCAAAGCGGGAATCTCTCTCCTGGGAAAAAAGAGCTTCTGGCTTGTCAATGCTCTTCCCTGCCTCATGCACTCCACTGCTCACACTGGCTACAGGAACCTGGCAGTTGGGATAAGATGAAAGGAGGATTTCAACTTTTAGTGACAAAGACTCCACACCACATTCATATTAATAGGTTTTTGAGCAATTAAAATTTCCTCCTAAAAAAAAAAAACATCTCTGCCTGACCAGTTTAGGTGATATATGAATTAAAAATTTGTTTACCTGGGAAAGATCGTAAGCCGTCAGACCTTCCCTCTGGTGAACTTCCAACTCTGCCTGTTGCTGCTGGAGCTGCCTGGAAAAAACATTAAAAAAATAATAAATAAGCAGATGCAATGCAAATGTTAAATTTATTATGGATTTAAAAAAAATAATAATCTTTTTATAGCTACCGTAATTTTCGGACTATAAGTTGCGGTTTCTTTCTTAGTTTGGGTGGGGGGGGCGACATACTGAGGAGCGACTTATATGTGAATTTTTTCACAAATGTTAAAAATAAAAAAATAATAAAAAAAAAAAGGGGGGAAACCGCGATAAACGCTTGAAGCGCGCTGTAGCAAGGGATTGCTGTAATTTAAAATTTCAGTGGCGCGGCGCTTATTTACATAAAGGACAAAGATTCAATCACAGGATGACGAAGATGACGAAGGGCCCCACGTACTACCGGCATCATTAGCGGCTTTGTTTGTAAGTGACACGGAGGACAAAGAGTTTGAGAGATTTCATGATTTGGAGTGACACAGAAGGTTTTTAAAACTATTATGGCTTTTACGCATTCCCGGTCCTGCTCGACGGAGCTCTCTTTCACCTCCGTGGAAGGAAGTCGGGAGCCGGTGCTCGGCCCGGTGGCTGTTTGGGGACGGTGGATGGGGCTCGGACATGGCTTTTACGCACGCCCGGTCACACTCTACGGCGCTTTCTTTCACCTCCATGGATGGAAGTCTGGGGCCGGCGCTCGGCCGGGTGGCTGTCCGGGGACGGTGGATGGGGCTCGGACATGGCTTTTACTCACACCCGGTCTTATTCTATGGAGCTCTCTTCCACCTCCGTGGCTGGAAATGCCACCTCCGGGGATGGAAGTCCATGCCGCCACACGCCTGGAAGTCAACGCCGGTGTTTGGGGCCGTGTGGCGGTGAACTATTTATGTTATCCATCCATCCATCCATCCATCCATCCATCCATCCATCCATCCATCCATCCATCCATCCATTTTCTGAACCGCTTTGTCCCCACGGGGGTCGCGGGCGTGCTGGAGCCTATCCCAGCCGTCATCGGGCAGCAGGCGGGGGACGGCCAATCGCAGGGCACACATCCGCACTCGCACTCACACCTAGGGGCAATTTGGAGTGCTCAATCGGCCTACCAAGCATGTTTTGGGGATGTGGGAGGAAACCGGAGTTCCCGGGGAAAACCAGGCATGGGGAGAACCTGCAAACTCCACACAGGGAGGGCCGGAGGTGGAATTAAACCCGCACCCTCCTAAATGTGAGGCGGACATGCTAACCAGTGCCCCACCATGTATATGTGTATATGTGTGTTTACACCGTGAATTTCGGACTATAAGCCGCAACTTTTTTTTCAAATTTTGAACCCTGCGGCTTGAGGTCTGGTGCGGTTTATATAGGATTTTTTTTGTGGTTTTTGTGATGACTTGATCACTTTTATACACTCGTAAAAAGGCTGTGGACCGCTGTTGTGCGGCACCGCTTTGCTGGGTGGAGGGATATGTGACACGGTCACTGGGGAGAAAAGTGGTGTGTTGATCGCATGTGCATCCGCCAGGCAAATAGTGCCGTATAATTCACACAAAGAAGAAACAGAACGAGATCAAGACAGACATTACCGAAAGGAAGCTTTTATACACAAACCGTCATTATGGGGGACAAAAGAAATGCATATTATACCGCTTTTAAGTTAAAGGCAGTTGATTTGGCCCATTGTTGATGACATCGGGTTGCGTCACCCTTTTCTTTCTTTATTTCCCAGTCACGTCTACTCTGGAGTTATACGTGTAGCTCGCTAGTTTAATGTAACTTAGCACTTTGTGCATGAATAAAACTAGCATAAACAGAACCTCATCATGGAAAATGCTAGTAGAAATGCATAAAAGCGACGACGAAAGAGAGACTGAGAAAGTGTGTGGCAAAGGATATCTAACACTATTCCAATCGGACACTGAGGAGGAAGACTTCGATGGTTTCAGTGCACAGGAGGAAGATGAAAATGGTTCTTTTTTTACTTTTACTGGTATGTTTTTTTAACCAGCCCTGTTAGTGCTGTGCTACAGTGTTGCTGCTGTGTTACCGCCGCGTCTCAGTGACTTTTACCGGTATGGTTTCTTTAATCCAGCCTTATTAGTGCTGTGTTACTTCCGTGTTGCTGCGGTATTACTGCTGTGTCACAGGCAATGTTTGGAAATAAATGTTAAGGTATGTTATTAAAACTTTAAAAAGGCTTTCTGTGTACCGTCTTACTTTGTAAATAACTCGTGCACACTTCCGGTACTACTACTGCGTCACAGGCAGCGTTTAGAAAGTTATTAAAACTTTAAAAGGGCTTTCTGTGTACTGTCTTTCTTTGTAAATAACTCATGCGCATGTGCGGTTTATAGTCCAGTGCGGCTTATATAAGAAAAAACTCAAATATCCCCGAATTTTAGCAGGTGTGGCTAATAGTCCGAAAATTACGGTGTGTGTGTGTGTGTGTGTATATATATATATATATATGTATGTATGTATGTATGTATGTATGTATGTATGTATGTATGTATGTATGTATGTATGTATGTATGTATGTATGTATGTATGTATGTATAACTTTTGTATAAAGTTATATTTGTAAATGACTAACTCGAGACCACCTTCCAGTTGGATCACAGATGCAGTAGTAGGCAACATGTTGACACAATGTGTTCCAAATAGAAAAAGCAAAAAAATGTTGACACCATGTGTTGCAAATAGAAAAAGCTGCAAAAATAAAAATAGACCACATGCCTCGTTATGAAAACATGCTACAAAACTGTTAACACATTGTTCTCCGGAGGGAACTGTGCTAGTTTCTTGAGTTTGTTTTTAAAAATGTGACTTTGTGTAGTGTTTTCTGCTTGCTTCACATTTCCGTTCATGTTCTGCAAATGAAGATGTGTCATGCTTCATTTATGTTGACAGTTTTCAGGGCCACCTTATATAAGACAAAAATAAATTTAATAGTATGGCTTCTTGAATACAAGCCTAAACATGGTCAGCGAGCCAAAGCGACCATGACCTATTCATTTCAATGCTTGGTCCAATTGGATTGTTTCTGGCATTCCTGAACGATTAGATCTGCAACAATGTGTCAAATGGGAAGCCAAACTGACCTTGTCCAACCAAAAGGTTCATTCATAGTTTAAAGTGGAGTCAACATCACTATCTATCAATAGCAACATTTACTTGTTCTGTTCATCTGTTCATTTATCCAGCTTTGGTTGGTGGGTTTGAATAAATTCTTCAAAACAAAATAAAGTATGAAACTTGGTCATTTGAATATACAACGGAGCCTCGGTTTTTGAACACAATCCGTTCCAGAAGGCTGTTCGAGAAGTGAATAATTCGAATTCCGAATCATGTTTTCCCATTACAAATAATGGAAGAAAAAATAATCCGTTCCAAGCAAAAAAAAAACCCCCCAAAAAAACAAAAAACATTTCTTTCATTTGCGCATTTTTGTGTCTAATCGCGCAACTGCAGCGCACCAACCGTAGCGCGTCGCCGACCACGCAACTGCACCGTGCTGGTCGCATTATTGTATCAGTGTGCCGCTGAAATTTAGAAAATATTTTTAAACTCCTGATGTACTTTCAAAAATTTAAGTGGACCTCAGTGCGCAAGGAGCTTAATTTTGTCTGATTGTGCAACTTCAGCGCACCGCCGAACGCGCAACCGTAGCGCGCCGCCGACCGCGCAACTGCTGGTCACATTATCGTGACAGAGCGGTCACTAAAATTTTGAAAATATTTTTAAAGTCCTAATGGACTTTTCAAAATTTAGGTGTACTTCAGTGCGCTGGGAGCTTAATTTGGTCCGATCGCGCAAACGTAGCGCACCGGGGCGCTCACTGTCGCATTGCTTTAGAAGCGTCTTTGTGTTTTAGGATGGCTTTACTGCTCCCACTTGCTTCATTTGGAGGCATGATTAGAGTTGATGCAATCCTCAGAGTAACGAAAATGTAATAACAAACGATGTTATCTCACGAGGTTCGACAACCGAGTTTCGTCCGACATCCGAAGCAATAAAATCTAGAATTTTTTGTTTGAATACCGAATTGTTCGAGAACCGGGACATTCGAAAACCGAGGCTCCACTGTATTGTAGATGTGAAGGTGTACTTTATAAGTCCAAAGCCTTAGGCCAAGCTAAGCACTTTTCACTGCTGATGCAAAAACATGAGTACTTCCTTTTCTGGTTAAGTGAGTGATGGTTCCTGATGCTGTCAGAATATGTTGGATGGCTGGTGGGGATAACCAACAAACTATTTCCAGCCAAGCATCTGTCTATCCCAGCAGTCTTTGGGCAGTAGGTGGGTACACCCTGAAATGGTTGCCAGCACCAACCCTGTTATTTCATGTTCAATTTGGTACTTTTGAATTGTGAATTGAAGTTCTATTGTGTACTATATATGGCTGTGTATTTGTTTGTCTTTCTTTAGTGACCACCCCAAGGGGACATAACCCTCAAGAGACATAAATGGAGCGATGCCACACTTACGATTTAGAACCGAAGAAGCCTTTTGAAGAAGTAAACATGAGTCCCGTTGCATCATTGAAACCCTTGCAAATTCGACTGTACAAGAGTTTTACTTTTTGAATTGCACTACCGTATTTTACGCACCATAAGGCACACTTAAAAGCCTTTAATATTCTCAAAAATCGAAGGTGTGCCTGTTAATAAAGTGTGCCTTTTGTGTGGACCGAAGTCCAAAATCTGCAAATGTGTAAATAAACACCAAATAATCATTTGTCGTTGATTATATGACTTTTGAGATTGTCTGGAGCCAAAATCGTGACTGTGATTAAAATTTGATTAGATGAACAGGCTCAGACAACAGGGTAAAAAAATCTTTAAGTATCATTATTGCATAAAACTGTGAGTGACCCATTTACCAAAAAGTTAGAGTTGCACAGCAGATTTAAAACAGCATTGTTTTTTAGAACACTTGATAGTGTGTGTATGAGTAACTTACTTAACATTGGTATTGGTACAGATGATGTATTCAATCTCATCAGAGTAGGGGTTCTGGAAGGTGAAGCTGCTGGTTCGGATCAACAACCACTCTCTGTTTTTCATGCGGAAACGGTACATCACAGATAGTACCTGACCCTTTAGCTTCACTACCTGCAGAATGACAATATTTAATAGTTTTAATTCCTGATAGCTGCATCTCAACTTATTACACACCGTTGCACAAAAGGTTGTGGACCATTCCAAACAAATAGAAATATCAGCTTGTGTTCCTCCTGCCTGAATACAAACATTCTTTCAAATTTGGTTGAAAACCGTTTTAGGCTAAAGCTATTACATACAGGATTTAAGCAGTGAACGGACAACACGTATTTTATTTTAAATAGCGCCTCAAGAATTTAGGCATAATTTCATTAACACATAAGAGCCAAGTCGTGTCACTCAAGCGCCCCACCTGTGGCCTGCAGGGTGTAGTGTGCTATCCATATGAGGAGTTGTGTCTTTCTTTTGCATGGACTCTATTCCAAAAAATGGCCTGTGGGCCAGAATTAGGCTGTCAAGCAAACCAATCATTTCTGTGGGAATTGAACACATTAACTGTAATTATTGAGTAACGTTAACTATGTGTGCTAATTCTGTCCACTGGATGGAGCGATGTCAACAATTTAAAATGGCTACTTAACACTACAGGCATTGCAACAAGGTAGACAATAAGCCACTTGCAGATCTTGGGGTTGTGCGGTAGATTATTGAAAAGGTAATTTTCTGACTACCAAACGGTATTCAAAACTGATAAAAAAGCAACATAGAAAGCTGCGATTTGGACCATTTTAACTGCTGGAAATTTGCGTTTTCATCGATTTTAAACATCTATATCCTGTCATTTTGATACTTTGTAGATTGACTGGCCTCTGGTGGGACATGACAGTAGTAAGGATTAATTAAATTGTTAATAACAAATGGTTGACTACATGCAACGTACCAGGACCGCGGAGCAACACTGGGATGTGAGGGACAGACCTTAAGGTGTAAGGCCATTTCCTGAGTGAGGGATCAAGGGGGTGGAAGGAGGTTTTGTGAAAGCATCTCTGAAACATGGTCCTTAGTAATCACATAACTAATGGCATGTGTTGCACAAGATAATTCACACAAACTGTTTTGGAGAAATATGTTTGTATAAATTGGTGGGTTTGTAATGCTCTACAAGAGTATCAGCAAAACACAAGGAGCCTGAATAAACATGTTGTTTTGTATATGTGATATGAGTGAATATATCTGGAGCTAGCCAATGCAACAGCAACTCAATCGCCAATTAAAATTGCTGCAATAATTGATAGCATGGACAATTGCATGAACAGTTGCTGCTGCTGGGTTGGACAGTTTTACCCATGGTGCACATATGAGTAATTTTAAATAAATGTGGAATACTCTAGTAAATATCATGTTGGAAGGAAAGTCCACCTTTTTTTCTTTTTAATACAGAATATCTAGGTACTGGTAAACATCTCGAATTTTCATCTATCCATCCATTTTCTATACCGCTTGTTCCCACGGGGGTCGCAGGCGTGCTGGAGCCTATCCTAGAGGTCATCGGGCAGTAGATGGGGGACGCCCTAAACCGGTGGCCAGCCGATTGCAGGGGACACAGAGACGAACAACCATCCGCACTCGCACTCACACATGGGGCAATTTGGAGTGCTCAATCGGCCTACCAAGCATGTTTTTGGAATGTAGGAGGAAATCGGAGTGCCCGGAGAAAACCCACGCGGGCACGGGGAGAACATGCAAACGCCACACAGGGCTGGAGGTGGAATCGAACCCACACCCCCTTGATTTTTCAAGCCCATCCATGCATCCATGCATCCATCCATCCATTTTCTTCCGCTTATACAGGGTCGGGTCACGGGGGCAGCAGCTTTAGGAGGGACTCCCAGACCTCCCTCTCCCCAGCCACTTCCTCCAGCTCATCCCGGGGGATCCCAAGGCGTTCCCAGGCCAGCCGAGAGACGTAGTCTCTCCAGCGCGTCCTGGGTCGTCCCCGGGGTCTCCTACCGGTGGGACATGCCCGGAACACCTCCCCAGGGAGGCGTCCAGGAGGCATCCTGATGAGATGCCCAAGCCACCTCATCTGGCTCCTCTCAACGTAGAGGAGCAGTGGCTCTACTCAGAGTCTCTCCCGGATGACCGATCTCTAAGGGAGAGCCCGGACACCCTGCGGAGGAAACTCATTTCGGCTGCTTGTATCCTGGATCTCGTTCTTTCGGTCACGACCCATAGCTCGTGACCATAGGTGAGGGTAGGAGCGTAGATTGACTGGTAAATCGAGAGCTTTGCCATTTGGCTCAGCTCTCTCTTCACCACGACGGACCGGTACAGAGTCCGCATTACTGCCGGCGCTGCACCGATCCGCCTGTCGAGCTCGTGCTCCATCCTGCCCTCACTTGTGAACAAGACCCCAAGATACTTGAACTCCTCCACTTGGGGCAGGATCGGAGAGGGCATGCCACGCTTTTCCGACCGAGGACCATGGAGGTGCTGACCCTCATCCCGACTGCTTCACACTCGGCTGCGAACCGCTCCAGTGAGAGCTGGAGATCACGGCCTGAAGAAGCCAACAGCATCGCGTCATTTGCAAAAAGCAGAGACGCGGTGCTGAGGTCCCCAAACCAGACTCCCTCAACACCTCGGCTGCGCCTAGAAATTCTGTCCATAAAAATTATCAACAGAATCGGTGACAAAGGGCAGCCCTCACTGGAAACGAATCCGACTTACTGCCGGAAATGCGGACCAAACTCTGGCATTGATGATACAGGGACCGAATCGCCCTTATCAGTTGGCTCGGCACCCTGTACTCCCGAAGCACTCTCCACAGAACCTCCCGTGGGACACGGTTGAACGCCTTCTACAAGGCCACAAAAGACATGTGGACTGGTTGGGCGAACTTCCATGCACCCTCGAGGATCCTGCCGAGGGTCTAGAGCTGGTCCACTGTTCCACGGCCAGGACGAAAGCCACACTGCTCATCCTGAATCCGAAGTTCGACCTCCCGACGGACCCTCCTCTCCAGCACCCCTGAATAGACCTTACCAGGGAGGCTGAGGAGTGTGATTCCCCTGTAATTGGAACACACCCTCCGGTCCCCCTTCTTAAAGAGGGGAACCACTACCCCGGTCTGCCAATCCAGAGGCACCGTCCCCGATGTCCACGCAACGTTGTAGAGGTCATGTCAGCCATGACCTCCCCACAACATCCAGAGCCTTTTCAAACCTTGATGATAAAAATATAAATGTCACTTTATTCTTGACTTCCTAACTTTGCCTGGGGAGGGGGGGGAAACTTATAATTTTCTAAACTTGACAAAAAAGTCAGAGTAATAAAATGTTGTTTGCTTCCACGTACTACTCCTTGCAATGTGCTCACGTACTCTGCATTACTTTTTTGAGTAATTACGTTTTACCGACTGTATGAGTGGTGATTGAACGCACCTCGCGCACGTGAGTTAGAACTTAAAAAAAGAAAAGAAAAGGAACCTAGCTTCTAAAGATGGAAATTGACAAACACAAAAGCATTTTCATGTTTTTATTGAAAACAAGCTGGTACTGTCTGCCGCACGGCAGAGGCTTCCGCCTTTCACTCAATGCATGCAGACTCCTGCAGCATGGGATACCTTCTTTGGAAAAATACCGGCTAAACTCGGTCGTGAGCTCGATGATACGCAAGCCTATGCCATGCTCCTGTATGATTTCGAGTTTCAAATCGACAGTCTTAGAAGACATACTCAACTACACTATATTTGTTTTTACACTGCTAACGAGCAGAGACGAACAGGAAATGGCAGAGCAAAGGAGAGACGGCGGGGGAAGGGGGGGTAGCTGGTGCTTTGGTTCGGAAGTCGAAAATTGGTTAGGAGGTAAAAATAAAAAAAAATAAAAAAAACGCAAAAAAATGGCGAGGCTCCGTATTGTATCTCGAAAAGTTTGTAAGTATAGGAGGCATTCATAAGTAGAGGGACCACTGTATAGTCTTATTTTGTCATGTTTAATTTATTTCTAGTTTGTTTTTTGCCTTTTTAATGTCCAATTCATGCTGAGCTATGTAGTTCACTGAAATGGAAGGTCTGTAGGTTGTAGATATGTGATGTGTTCATGAATTAAAATCGAGTTTGCTGAACAGTTTTATTTTGAAATATACCGGATCCACCTTGTTCGCTGATTCACGATTTCCTGTCTGAGCCGGGAAATTTCTTCAGCTTCATGAAAATACGCATGCAGCATCCGAAAGAAATAAAAGGCTTGCGGAAGGCAAGTGGACGTCAACGTTCCGCTGGCGCATCGCAGCCAATGTGAATTAACTTGTCGACTTGCTTTCTATTCCTTGCGGTGTTCAACAGAAGACCGCACCACAGCCGTTCTGCACCCGTGTGAATTAGGCCTTAGAATTCAGGTGTTCTTTCTTTTTGCAGACTTTTTAAGAGATGATGGACAGTCAATGCAATATAATAAAACTGATAATGAATCACAGATTTTAGAAAAAAAATCTTTTTTTTTTTGTAAATTTTCTTTTCTAAATTTGTAAAGACATATGAACCTCAAATGTGAACAGATTAAAGAAATGTTTTTTTGGTAAATTTTCTTTTGTAAATTTGTTAAGACACATGAACCTTAAATGTGAACAAGATACAGATGAACCCTCGTTTCGAACGTCCCCAGGTTCAAACAAACCAGAGTTCGAACCAAAAATGTGAAGCTTTTGAACCCCCAAAACCAAACGAAACATCGGACTCCGAACAGTTTTCTGGAACGAATTAGCGGTTCTACTGTATATAATAATTGAATTACCTGTTGAAAACTTTCTCTCAGGTGATTCTGGTCCTCAGGATGACAAAACTCGAGAATGTCTTTCCCCAAAAGGTCCTTTGAAATAGGAAATTAGTGTTATATTTGAAGTCCAATAACACAATTCTTCAAGAGTTATGAATGCAGCATATCATGTAGGACAGACAGAAATTCATGCAACACCTCATCCATTCATCCATTCAATCATTTTTTCAATTGCTTATCCTCACGAGGGTCACGGGCATGCTGGAGCCTATACCAGCTGTCTAACCGCAATCATCCCAAAATATACTTTGTAATTAAATAAACGCATGCTGTGCTTTTATTGGCTTGTGTGAAGATCATCTTACTGAGCCCCTATCCCACTAAGGGTGAACGATTGCAGTTTTTTAAGGCAGAGAAAGTTGCCTTTATGTTCGCTCAAGGTTGCAAATGTTTGCTAAACGGATGGCACATGCTTGTACTTTTTTTTAGAAGAGCTTGAGAAGAAAAAACAAAGTAAAAAAAAGTATTGCACACATCTACATGACTAATGGTTGTTCCAGAGGTTCTCACGGTTTTGGTTCCCACCCGATCAATTAGCACCGATGAACAGCCTCCGCCCTGACAAACTCGTCTATCGGTATGATATCCAGCAATAACTCCATTGCACCTTAGGCATGCTTGGAAAAGCCAAGAAGCTCTTTAACAAGGTAGTCACTGCAAATTTGGAGCTTTTTTCACAGATAGTTTTTCAATACCACTGATACAGGATATGCACTCATAGGATGCATCATGGTCAAGTATACCCATTTTATCATATGGGTTTTTATTCCCCATGTTCTACCTGCAGATTGTTTGCATTGCATTAGTGTCGTAGTCGCCTTGGAGGAAATTCGTGTGATATGACTTTTCCACAACAACTTGCTATCAATATCAAATACATACATTGTCGAGAATTTTGCTTCAGTGGGAGGTTCAAGCCGATCTCCGTTAATCCACAGGGCACCCACAGGGCTTCAGTCTTACTGCTGGCAAACTGTAGGTTTTTTTTTCTGCAGCTACATTTATTTCCATTTCTGCCCTGCATCTTACCCAGGGTGCATTTGTCCAGCCAAACAAATCCTCCGTCAGTTTCATGATGGGATGATGGCCCGAGTGATCGATGGAGGACAGGAGTCTGTGCCTTTCCCGTTATGCACAGGGGTGCGACAGGGATGCATACAGGCTACTGTTCTGTTTAACAACTTCCTGCTTTGTGTCGCCCACCTTCTCCACAAGGAGCCAGAGGAGAACAGTGGTGTTGCAGTGGACTTTTGAGAAAGTTTTAGGTTTTTAGATGCGCCTTATAGTCCGGAAAATATGGTAAATATGAATAAAGGAAAAAACAAATCTCATGAAAGATAGTTTAAAGCAGAACTTGACCTTTCCATTCGCTGTACAAGTTAGTTGCACACTACAGAAAACTAAGAGAACACATATAAAGGCATGCAAGGAGAAATGTCAGAGCAAAAGGGCATGCAAAAGGGCATGCAAACCTCTTGAGCGAAGGGTTGGGTTTGGGTTCACACTCAGCATTCATTATTTATTGTACTTTGATTAATCAACGCAATAGGACACGCCTGGGCAACAAAAAAGACCAGTCAATAATGTGTTCCCATTCTTTCATTGACATGACAAATACCGTAAATTTCGGACGATAAACCGCTACTTTTTTCTCAAATTTTGGACCCTGCGGCTTATAGTCCGGTGCGGCTTGTATAGGTTTTTTCCGCAAATTTTCTCATGACTAATACACTTATACACTCATAAAAAGGCTGTGGACCACTGTTGTGCTGTTGTGTTAATAAAAGTTATGCGTCCCTAAATAATCATCTCTTTCCTGACAATCATCTTTTTGTATATTCTCTTACAAATGGGAATTAAACATTAAAAACCTGACACAATCATGCGGTGACTTTACATGCATATTCCAATCGGACACTGAGGAGGAAGATTTTGCTGGTTTCAGTGGACAGGAGAACGCCAAAGATGGCTCAGTGACTTTGTTGACTGGTATGTTTTTTTTTTACCCGCCTAGTTAGTGCTGTTACTTCCGTGTTTACAACAAAATGTTAATGTTATTAAAATTTTAGCCCAGCTAGTGTTGTTACTTCCATGTTTACAATGAAACGTTAATGATATTAAAACTTTAGGCCAGCTAGTGCTGTTACTTCTGTGTTTACAACAAAATGTTAATGTGATTAAACCTTTAAAAAGGCTTTCTGTGTACTGTCTTTCTTTGTAAATAACTCGTGCGCATGTGCGGTATAGTCTGGTATAAAAATAAACAAATCACGAATTTTATCCGGTGCGGCTTATAGCCTGAAATTTACGGTCAATGGTTTTAATGAAAAGATGTCTATTTTTCATTGTAAAACAACAATAAAGTAATATGAATCACTGTTTGGAATGCATGAACAACATTCACAGCATACAATTTCTATAATCTGACCATTTTACCTGAGGCTGATAACCAATAACATTGATGCAGCGCGGGTCAACGAAGGTGATGACCCCATCTGAATTATGGCGGGACAAAAACTCTGTGGGTACTGACAGACCATTCATATCCATAGAGACAGGTGAGCTGGTTACCTGAGAGAAGATCACAGTACACAATCAAAGGGAAAACTACAGATTGAATAAAAGCATTCAATAGCATTGTGCTGACTACCAACAGTATGTGCCTTCTAAAACATTAAATCTGTGGAAGAAAATTAAGTCAAACAAACAAAACAACAAAAAAGATTGTCAATTAGCGAGTGTTTAGATGGTTGGTAGGTAGGTAGGTAGGTAGGTAGGTAGGTAGGTAGGTAGGTAGGTAGGTAGGTAGGTAGGTAGGTAGGTATGCGCCAAGATGAGGGAACGGAAGAAAACTCTCTCTGTCTCTGTGTCTGTCTGTCTCTGTCTCTGTGTCTGTCTGTCTGTCTCTGTCTGTCTGTCTCTGTCTGTGTCTCTGTCTGTCTGTCTGTGTCTGTCTGTCTGTGTCTGTCTGTCTGTCTGTCTCTGTCTCTGTGTCTGTCTCTGTGTCTGTCTGTCTCTGTGTCTGTCTGTCTTTGTCTCTGTGTCTGTCTGTCTCTGTCTCTGTCTCTGTCTCTGTCTCTGTGTCTGTCTGTCTCTGTCTGTCTGTCTGTCTGTCTCTGTCTGTCTCTGTCTGTCTCTGTCTGTCTCTGTCTGTCTCTGTGTCTGTCTGTCTCTGTGTCTGTCTCTGTCTGTCTCTGTCTCTGTCTGTCTCTGTGTCTGTCTCTGTGTCTGTCTCTGTCTGTCTCTGTGTCTGTCTGTCTCTGTGTCTGTCTCTGTCTGTCTCTGTGTCTGTCTGTCTCTGTCTGTCTCTGTCTGTCTCTGTCTGTCTGTCTCTGTGTCTGTCTCTGTGTCTGTCTCTGTGTCTGTCTCTGTGTCTGTCTGTCTCTGTGTCTCTGTCTCTGTGTCTGTCTGTCTCTGTGTCTGTCTGTCTGTGTGTCTGTCTGTGTGTGTCTGTCTGTCTGTCCTTCTGTGTGTCTGTCTGTGTGTCTGTCTGTCTGTGTCTGTTTGTCTGTGTGTCTGTCTGTCTGTGTCTGTCAGACAGACGTCTGTCTGTCTATATGTCTGCGATTGGCTGGCAACCGGTTCAGGGTGTCCTCGCCTGCTGCCCGATGACGGCTGGGATAGGCTCCAGCACGCCCGCGTCCGCGTCCCTCCCTCCCTCCCCCTCGCCCTCTCTCTCTCATATATATATATATATATATATATATATATATATATATATATATATATATATATATATATATATATATATATATATAAAATGTTTCCTTAATATCACACAAACAATGATTGCCTCACTTTGTTAATGAGAGAGGATACAAATACAAAGAGAGGTTACAAATAAAGATGTTCTCCAACCTAGAGGAACATGGAGGAGAAAGAAGACAAGTCTGAATTTCTAGTGCCTGACTGTAAAATGGCCACAAGAGGGCCAGTATTGGCAACCTTCTCAAATACCGATACCTTGAAAATAAGATAAGTGGTGTTGTTACCGATACCTGGTATTGGTACTCGCCAATCTCGAGACAATACACACCTGTAGTCTTCCAATGGCCACGAGGCAATATTTCCCGGTCTGGCCTGCCTCTGTGTCCTCATCTGGTACAGTCATACCTGAGGGGAAAGACAATTCAATTCAATCCATTTCTGGATTGCTTTTGAAGACTCTGTAACAGCAATCAGAAGTGATACATACATACATACATACATACACACACACACACACACACACACACACACACACACACACACACACACACACACACACACACACACACACACACACACACATATATATATATATATATTATATATATATATATATATATATATATATATATATATATATATATGTGATATGTCTCATCACCGTGGGATAGTTGGAAACGCAATAAAGCAGACTTTGACTTTGACACGCACCACACACACACACGCACGCACGCTCAGACACACACATATGCACCCTAGCATCTATCCATCCATCCATTTTCTGAACCGCTTTGTCCCCACAAGGATCGCGGGCGTGCTGGAGCCTATCCCAGCCGTCATCGGGCAGCAGGCGAGGACACCCTGAACCGGTTGCCAGCCAATCGCAGTGCACACAGAGAAAAACAACCACCCACACTCGCACCTAGGGACAATTTAGAGTCTTCAATTGGCCTACCAAGCATGTTTTGGGGATGTGGGAGGAAACCGGAGTGCCCGGAGAAAACGCACGTAGACACGGGGAGAACATGCAAACTCCACACAGGGAGGGCCGGAGATGGAATCGAACCCGCACCTTTCTAACTGTGAGGCGGACGTGCTATCCAGTGCCCCACCGAGCCGCCCCCAAGCATCTAGATTAGACGTAATTTTAATTTTGAGTATTTCAATCTCCCAAAATATGGCAACCACAATCCAGGCAAACCCATGCAATGCCACTGACAAATAAATAAATAACTATTTTATTGTAATTTACAGTTGAGGTAGTCTCTCTGTTGTGTGGCTCTTTGCAATTTGGTGAGTGTTTTTGTTCTGTTTTTCCAAACCAGGTTTGCCACTCTGAAAACCATTTTTCACCAAAATTATATTTTGCGCTTCATTATTGCATATTGAATAGCTAAAAAGACATTCTATTGCTCACTGTCAAAATAGTGATGTGTGTAGGGAGCCATTCTCATGTTCATTCGAAAGAGGCCATGGCGAAGATGGTTGTCAATTGCTAATTCTCAATTAGTCAATGACTGCACGAAGGCTCATGGCAATAAGAGGTCAGAGTCAAACCAAGTAAGAGTGAAGAAAATGAGGGACAGGACACAAGGATATGATACTCAAACAGAGGCTATTTTTTTTTCCTCGCTCCCAATCTGAACTATACAAATGTTATCTGGTTGCTGTGTGTAAGAATGTAGGTTTAATAAAATGCAAATAAATTAAAGAAACAAAAAGTTTTTTATTTTTGAAAAGTACATATAATGCCATTTTGTTCTGTTTTATTTCATTTTCGTTTCTGAATAATGTTATTTTGTTTCGTTTCAGTTGCGAACATGAATTGGACCGGTGAGCATCGTGCTTTCATTGTGGAAACGTTTATTAAGAACGAATCTGTAACTGTAAAACAATGAGCGTTCCGTTTGCGCTTCAGACTTGGTAGACATGATCCCGTACCTGCTCAAAATACGATTTTGCTATGTGTTACTAACTTTAGAGCCAGTGGATCAGCATTGAAACGAAAATCAACTGGCCGACCTCATACTGCCAGAACTCCAGTGGCAGCGGTAAGACCAAAATTTGTTTAATTTATTTGCATTTTATTAACCCTACAAATGTGTCAAAGAGGTCGGGTGCAAAGTGAGCTGGGCGGCGACCCAGCTCATGAATTTAATGAATTGGAGTAACACAGATGGTTTGATAAACGTGTTATTTATGTAATAGTTATTAGAATAACTCTGAATGTTATGTCAGCCCCATTCTCAGCTCCTTGTTTGTGTATATGTCACGTATGCATACCGTATCGTTTAGCCTGTTTTTGCTGGTTCATGTCTGTTCTTGGTGTTGGATTTTGACAAATAAGTTTACCCCAAAAGTGCGACTTATACTCCGGTGCGATTTATATATATTTTTTTTTCACTTTATTGTGCATTTTATGGCTGGTGCGACTTATACTCCAGAGCGACTTTTAGTCTGAAAAATACGGTATATATAATCAACAGCAAGCGCTGCCGAAACTTGATAACGATGCTGTTAATTTGAATCAGGTGTGTTGAAAAACAGTAAGATCGAAAAGATGCAAGATAGCAGCTGACGAGTTCATGAAATATTTCTCTCAAAAGACTCAATCCATTAGGGATGAGACCACGATGACCGTTCCAATCAATCAGTCAAGACCGCTGATTCCGGGAGCTGACAATCATGTTATATCCCTCTCAAATTTTGTCCCTTGAAAAGCCTTACACAATTGGTTAGCGCGGCTAAACAAACGTGTTTACTCAACCCGCTTCCTGAGTCAAAGAATGATTTCAGATTTTAGGACCGTCCCTCTTAAATATAATTCATCTGTCTGTCTCCTCTGGTATTGTGCCAACAGCTTTTAAAACGGCTATTATTAAACTGCTACTTAAGCAACCAAACTTCGACCTGGACAGTAATCATATGTTGGTTTCAAATCTCCCGTTCATAGCAAAAAAATCTTGAAAAAGTAGTAGCACAGCAGATTAATGATTACATGGTCGCTAACAATCAATTTAAATCTTTTCAGTCTAGTTTTAGAGCTAACCACTCTACTGAGACATCACAAGAAGTACGCAGGGTCTATAGCATTTTCTATTTGGGCTCCAGAGCTTTGGAATGCCTTACTGATAGATATCAGAACTGCTACCTCCATAGAAACATTTAAGACACGACTAAAGACACATTTTTCTGGCTGGGGAGGGGGTTAGGTGACACCCAAAGTGAAAATGGCTGTCTGTAGTCCTTGTCGACCAATCGAGAGGAGGGATCTGAGGGGGATTACCACACTCGAAGACACTGCCATGAAAATTGAGGGCACCTTCCTGCTGCTATTTCACTTTGAATGTGGACATCCAACTTTATCTTTGGATTGTTTTACATGTGTTCTGTGTGCCCTGTCTGCATCCATTGCAGCTTGGTCAGCCTGGAAGGGGGATCCTCCCATCTGTGGTCTCTTCTTAAGGTTTCTCGTTTTTCCCCAGTAGGGGTTTTTGAGTTTTTCTTTGCCCTCCTGAGAGTTAAGAACAGGGGATGTTGAGAATAGTTGTCAATTTTAGTACATAAGAAGCCCTTTGAGACTTTTCTGTTATTTAGGGATATATAAATAAACTTGACATGACTTGATTTAACCGTGGTACTTACGGATTTACTGGCCAGTAATCTACCGTGTATGCCGCCTCGTCTTCTCCGGACCAGCAGAACACATAGGAACTGCCCGTGACAAAACACAGCTAAACCATGGCATCTGAGTAAGTCAAAGTAGCTGCTACTTGCTTTACTCCAAAACAACAGAACTGAAACTTCTCTCAGACAATCAGCAAAGATTCTAAACACTAAATGAACAATGACAATATCACAGTGATTCAGTATGAGAGTCAAGGTCATTGAATGTCTGCAACCAGGTCAGGATTAGCATAGGAATTGGTTGTGTAAATTGACTAAACACATTTGACCAGATAACAAAGGATATCTAAAATAAAATATAAAACAAAACTTAATCAACTGCAATGTCTTCCACTTACTCTGTTCAAATCACAGCATCGGCATGGGTGCACAATGTGAAATATTATTTGTCAGCATCCTGTGTCTTCTGCAGTTTATTACTGCATGTGGAGAAAAAAATGGTTTGCTTGCAGGACTGTGCACAAAACATTCCAAATAAATATTGTTCGTGTAAAGAATGTAAATGTGTTTGTATTTTAAACACATGTGCTACATGAGTTCAGACTGAGCTATTCCAGATACAGTCAAAAGTTCAAAGGCTTTAGTTCAGTTTGGTGCGTGATGTTAATTTCCCTCACACTTGTCTAACCGACATATTTCAAATTTTCAGATGGTACTCTTTTTTTTCGTATTATAAACAAGACAATGAAAAAAGCCAATGATAAAAAAGATACTTCATTCATCCAGTGTATAATAGTTGAAGTACATAGCGTGTGACACACATGTCTGGGACTTGGATGTAACCAAAATAACTTTCATGGTCTTGGAAATGTCTGAGGCTTCACATGAGTAGTTTAGAGCTCTTTGACTTCTCCCAGAATGCCATTGAGATTTTAATGGCAGACTTAAACAAGAAAATAGTAAAGTGGAACCACAGTTTTGCTAATTTGTTTAGTGACTCTCTCTGTAAACCAAAAATGTTTTTGTAAAAATAACAACTGATAAACGTGAAGCATAGAGCAAATCGTTTTTTGTTGCATTAAGCACAAGTAAGAGTTACCCTTGGATACTGTGACAGTCGCACCAGCCATACAATGCACAATAAAGTGAAAAAAACAAAACAAATATAAGTCGCACCGGAGTATAAGTCGCACTTTTGGGGCAAATTTATTTGTCAAAATCCAACACCAAAAACAGACATGAACCAGCAACAACAGGCTAAACAATTCTAACGTGACATATACACAAACGAGGAGCTGAGAACGGGCCTGACGTAACATTCAGAGTTATTCAAGTGTTACATAAATAACACGTTTATAAAACAATCTGTGTCACTTTAATTCATTAAATCCATCGATCTTCCTTTATGTAAACAATGCCGCGTATGTGCCGCATATAATGACGTCGGACCCGTTGTAAGTTGCATTTCTAATTATTCCACAGACCCATATAACAATATATAAAGTATATTTCAATCAACTATCATATTACAACAATATTATCAAACCATCTGTGTCACTCCAAATTATGAAATCCATCGATCAAATTCCTCGTTCTTTATGTCAACAACGCCGCACGTGCGCTGCAGAGATCTAGTACCAGGAAAGACATGGGTTTGGTAAACGGCTCTTTATTTAACAAAATAAGAGTTCAACGAGCCAACAACTACTGAACTTTCAGCCACGGAGGTGGAAGACAGCTCCATAGAATAGGACCGGGCGTGCGTAAAAGCCATGTCCGAGCCCCATCCACCGTCTCCGAACAGCCACCTGGCCGAGTGCCGGCCCCCGACTTCCATCCACGGAGGTGATAGAAAGCGCCGCAGAGTATGACCGGGCGTGCGTAAAAGCCATGTCCGAGCCCCATCCACCGGAACCGGACAGCCACCCGGCCGACTGCCGGCCCCCGACTTCCATCCACGGAGGTGAAAGAGAGCTCCCATCGAGAAGGACCGGGCGTACGTAAAAGCCATAATAGTTTTTCAAACCTTCTGTGTCACTCCAAATCATTAAATCCTTCAAACTCTTCGTCCTCCGTGTTACTTACAAACAAAGCCGCTAATGATGCTGGTAGTACGTGGGGCCCTTCGTCCTCTTCGTCATCCCGTGATCGAATCTTTTGTTCTTTAAGTAAACAACCGCTGCGTGGCACAGGTGACGTCACTTGCTGTTCAAATGACAGTAATTCCTTGCTACATCGCGGTTCGTTTATCGCGGTTTCACTATATCGCAGATTTTTGAATTTTGAAAATTTGTGAAAAAAATCACATATAAGTCACTCCTGAGCACAAGTCGCCCCCCCCAACCCAAACTATGACAAAAACCATCGTCAGTTGCAGTTAAAATTATTCCACAGGGCCATATAACGATATTTAAACTATATATCAAATAACAGCAATAAAAACAACAGTTTTATCAAACCATCCGTGTCACTCCAAATCATTAAATCCATCGAAATCTTCGTCCTCTGTGTCTCTGTGAAAAAAACAAAAAAAACAGCTGTTGCCTCCGGAACTCCATGCACCGCTGACGTCAGCCTCGTCGTCAGTTGCGGCTCCAATTATTCCACAGATCTACGTATATATTATAGTCACTCCCTGTATGCCGCCGATTGCAGCTGGGACTCCCAGTATGCCGCCGATTGCGGCTGGGACTCCCGGGGAGTACACGATAGTTATGTACTATAATAACTATAATATAGTATTATATACTATATAACTATATTGTAGCGTTACCAAAGTACCAGGCAAGACGTGGGTTTGGTAACCCGCTCTTTATTTCACAAAACAAGAGCTCAACAAATGAGCCAACACAGCAAGCGCCCTGGATCGCTCCACCCCCCCCCCCCTCCCCTGCTGCCTTCACGGCCTTGCTAGACTACTGAAGTCAAACAACATAGACGTTGCTACTCTAAATAAATTATATATCAAATAACAATAACATAATGGCGGCTCGGTGGCGCACTGGGTAGCACGTCCGCCTCACAGTTGGGAGGGTGCGGGTTCGACCCTCCCTGTGGGGAATTTGCATCTTCTCCCCGTGTCCGCGTGGGTTTTCTCCGGGCACTCCTGTTTCCTCCCACATCCCCAAAACATGCTTGGGAGGTCGATTGAAGACTCCAAATTGTCCCTAGGTATGAGTGCGAGTGCGGATGGTTGTTCGTCTCTGTGTGCCCTGCGATTGGCAACCGGTTCAAGGTGTCCCCCGCCTACTGCCCGATGACGGCTAGGAGAGGCTCCGGAACGCCCGCGACCCCCGTGGGGACGAAGCGGTTCAGAAAATGGATGGATTGATAACTATAACATAAACAACAAGTTTATTGACCCATCTGTGTCACTCCAATCATTAACTCCGGAAGTCAGTGAATGGTAATCATTGTCAGTGAGGCTACAATTATTCCACAGCCATAGTGCGCCCTCATGCGTTTTAAAGTGAAAATAACATGTGAAGTGATCAACTTTACAAGTAAATAAGTAATGTGTTTACTTTACTTGTAAAGTTGATCAAGTAAAACGTTGTGAATAATTACACATATAAGTCCCTCCTGAGTATAAGTCGCCCCCCAACCCAAACTATGTAAAAAAAAATGCGACTTGTAGTCCGAAAAATACAGTAGATATTTGCATTGTATTTTTAGAGAATTAACTTTAGCAGGAAATACTTTCAAAAGTACATTAAAAAGTGAAGTGACATTCTCCACATTGACACTTGTCAAATATGGAAACCGTGCATGTGATAGCAGATTGCTCCTTTTATCCAAATTCTGATCAATGAGTACCTCAAATCCCACAGCTGCTTTCAATTGGATGGGGTCATAGTTTCTTTGTGGGTTTCACTCATGCAGCGGGGTGAAGCATGGGGGGGACAAAGAGTGGAGGGTGTATACTAAAGTATTTGTTTACCTGCAGGGGGCCAAGCTTTGATATAGCCAGTGCAATGAACCACAGAGTACTGAGCTTCTCCTTCTTTTGAAGGTCCGAGGCCATTCCTGTCAGTCAAAAACAAACACACTGCAGCATGTGTGGAGCTATGACAGTTTGTCATTTTTGAAAATCACTGTTAAAGTGCTTTTATTTTAGTTCAAAATCTACATAGCATTGGCTGTATTAAATTTGTAAAACGCCAATGAAACATCAGGTCCAGGATGCAACTGAATGGCTACTATTTATTCAAAAGAGATCAGATTATTGCATGAATTTATCACTCTTCAAAATCATGAATAGCAACTTCTGTACAGTGCCATGTTTTTAAGTAAAAGACAGAGATACTTTTCACTCATTCATCAAAATTTCTAACTCTGTATCCTAATATGTGGTAAGCAAGAGAACATTTTTGATGGAAAGATGATGACAAAGATGATGGATGACAAACTTGTTTAGTTAAGACCCATTACCTGTATCTCTTCCTCATATTAGACAGACGATTTAGTGAAATATGATCCAGGGGAGCACTGCCACACCTAAAGACAGTACACAAAAGAAGAAATCTGTAACTCTGCAGCTGGAATTTTAGTGATACCGGTTGCATAAACCAAGCTGTGCCAAGCTGCAAGTTCTCTGCAGTACTGCTTTTCCTTCAAGCTAAAGTTAAAGCAGTGGCGAAAGATGGCGGGTATCCATCAGAGTTTCCTGATGACCATAGTCAAAATTAGTTGGTCCAACAGTGAAAACAACAGTCTCATGGCTGAACATTATAAATGCCTGTCTGGATTCAATAATAGTTTCCCTGAAATGTTGGCTAGCAGATCAATCTGTGCTCTTCCCAGCCATGTTTATGTATGTGTCAGAGAAGTGTTTCGCTGATTGTTGCAGTCTCTTGCAGACGGTCCCAGAAGCATGTTGTTTGAATTATAAAGACCCAGGAATAGCAACATGAAAGGAAAATGCCAGTCCAACAAATTCCAAGCAAATTAGTACACAGCAGATGTCATGAAACTCACAGGACATTATGACACATATAGACAAAACAAAGAGGCCTCTGATGTTTCTGTATACTGTCCAAACCATGAAATCAAAGTCAAAGAAGGTTAGCAAAGCTCCACAGCCGAGCAGTAAAGTACAGAATTTGCATATAAGTGGTTTCACTCAAGGTATTCCCATTGTCAAAATATGCATTTTTAAAGGGACACAAAAGTGAAGATGTTTCATTTTTCACAGCCCAGTATTCAGAAAAATTAAAAAGGTTAGCATCTTCTATTTTATTCTATCTATTTTGTAGAAAAAAATGAAACAATAAATGCCTTTTAAAACATCCACTTATAATGAGGAATAGGTCCACACACACCTCCCTTCCATGTCTTGGTTAATGACATTACAGAAGGAAGCAAGGTCGGCTTGTTGGAAAAAATATTGAAAAGATTGGGAGCCCCTGACTTCCAGCAAGGGTCCCGCCCTTCAACTGAGTGTGGCTGTTTAAAGCACCTCTTTTTCTGATAGGCGGCAGAGGGGGTACCCCAGACGTGGACTTCAGCAGAAATGTAAGTCAAATGAACCCTTAACATTTTCAACTGAATATATAACGACGTATGAACAATTCACCTAACATAAAGCCTTTCAGAATGCATCATGTTTGCTTATGTTGGTGACCGGTAAAAGGAAATACAGCCGTGACAAGGCACTTAAACTACATAGTGGCCGTTTGTCTACCGTCGATCATCGGACACGTAAGTATGGCTGCGGAACAAGAGGTTTGTACTGCTTCGTGCACCAACTGCACCCTTCTGTTAGAGAGGTTGTCCCTTTTAGAGGGACGTGTCCGCCAGTTAAAGCAGAATAGTGCAATAACAGTAGATGTGGCGGACACAGTCGCGGCCTGTATTCAGCGCGCTAGCCCCGTTAGCATTAGCCCCAAGCGGCTTGCTAATCGCGATGAGCCAGGTAAGACGCATAGCCGTCCAAAGTCATCTCGGTCTACTGGCCCTCGCACCTTGGTCATAGGTCTCCATCACCCGAAATATCACACTTAAAAATCCAGAGCTTTTCCCACGTCCCGGGGGAGGCGGGGGACATTGAGTCCGAGCGGACCTTGTTCCGCGCCTCCATTGTTGAGGCAGCCTACCGAAGCTGTGGCCGTAAGGTTGTTGGTGCCTGTCGTGGCGGCAATCCCTGAACCCGCTGGTGGACACCGGCGGTAAGGGATGCCGTCAAGCTGAAGAAGGAGTCCTATAGGGCCGTTTTGGCCTGCGGGACTCCGGAGGCAGCTGACAGGTACCGGATGGCCAAGCGGAACGCGGCTTTGGCGGTTGCTGAGGCAAAAACTTGGGCGTGGGAGGAGTTTGGCGAGGCCATGGAGAATGACTTCCGGACGGCTTCGAGGAAATTCTGGTCCACCATCCGGCGTCTCAGGAAGGGGAAGCAGTGCACGGTCAACACTGTTTACGGTGGAGATGGTGGGCTGCTGACCTCGACTCGGGATGTCGTGAGTCGGTGGGGGAATACTTCGAAGACCTCAATTCCACCGACACGCCTTTCATTGTGGAAGCAGGGCCTGAGGACTCTGAGGCGGACTCTCCAATCTTGGCGGTCGAAGTCACTGAGGTAGGTAAAAAACTCCTCGGTGGCAAGGCCCCGGGGGTGGATGAGATCCGCCCGGAGTTCTTAAAGGCTCTGGATGTTGTGGGGCTGTTATGGCTGACACGCCTCTACAGCATTGCGTGGACATCGGGGACGGTGCCTCTGGATTGGCAGACTGGGGTGGTGGTTCCTCTCTTTAAGAAGGGGGGCTGGAGGGTGTGTTCCAATTACAGGTGAACCACACTCCTCAGCCTCCCTGGTAAGGTCTATTCAGGGGTGCTGGAGAGGAGGATCCGTCGGGAGGTCGAACCTCGGATTCAGGAGCAGCAGTGTGGCTTTCGTCCTGGCCGTGGAACAGTGAACCAGCTCTACACCCTCGGCAGGATCCTCGAGGGTGCATGGGAGTTCGCCCAACCAGTCCACATGTGTTTTGTGGACTTGGAGAAGGCGTTCGACCGTGTCCCTTGGGAGGTTCTCTGGAGGGTGCTTCGGGAGTACGGGGTGCCGAGCCAACTGATAAGGGCGGTTCGGTCCCTGTATCACCGATGCCAGAGTTTGGTTTGCATTTCCGGCAGTAAGTCGGATTCGTTCCCAGTGAGGGTTGGACTCCGCCAAGGCTGCCCTTTGTCACCGATTCTGTTCATAATTTTTATGGACAGAATTTCTAGGCGCAGCCGAGGCATTGAGGGGGTCCGGTTTGGGGACCTCAGCATCGCGCCACTGCTTTTTGCAGATGACGTGGTGCTGTTGGCTTCTTCAGTTCGTGATCTCCAGCTCTCACTGGAGCGGTTCGCAGCCGAGTGTGAAGCGGTCGAGATGAGGGTCAGCACCTCCAAATCCGAGTCCATGGTCCTCGGTCGGAAAAGGGTGGTATGCCCTCTCCGGATCGGGGATGAGATCCTGCCCCAAGTGGAGGAGTTCAAGTATCACGAGTGAGGGCAGGATGGAGCGCGAGATCGACAGGCGGATCGGTGCAGCGTTGGCAGTAATGCGGACTCTGTAGCGGTCCGTCGTGGTGAAGAGAGAGCTGAGCCAAATGGCAAAGCTCTCGATTTACCGGTCGATCTACGCTCCTACCCTCACCTATGGTCACGAGCTATGGGTTGTGACCGAAAGAACGAGATCCAGGATACAAGCGGCTGAAATGAGTTTCCTCCGCAGGGTGTCCGGGCTCTCCCTTAGAGATAGGGTGAGAAGCTCGGTCATCCGGGAGAGACTCGGAGTAGAGCCGCTGCTCCTCCACGTTGAGAGGAGCCAGATGAGGTGGCTCGGGCATCTCATCAGGATGCCTCCTGGACGCCTCCCTGGGGAGGTGTTCTGGGCATGTCCCACCGGTAGGAGACCCCGGGGACGACCCAGGACGCGCTGGAGAGACTACGTCTCTCGACTGGCCTGGGAATGCCTTGGGATCCCCCGGGATGAGCTGGAGGAAGTGCCTGGGGAGAGGGAGGTCTGGGAGTCCCTCCTAAAGCTGCTGCCCCCGCGACCCGACCCCGGATAAGCGGAAGAAGATGAAGGTGAAGATGAAGAAGGTGAAAAATCCAGCCACGGTAATGTGTCTTCCTGGGGGCAGAGCACCCGACATAGAAGCTAATCTTAGGGAGCTGACTCGCAATAGGACTAGTCAACAGCGTAGTTCCAACAACACTAACTACTCGGATATAGTGATACAGGTCGGCGCCAATGATGTTAGGATGAGGCAATCTGAGATCACAAAGAGAAACATAGCGAGGACTTGTGATCTCGCCAGAAAGATGAGTCGGCATCGAGTATTTGTCTCTGGCCCCGTGCCTGGGAGAGTCTCTGATGAGAGGTTTAGTAGATTAGTCTCCCTTAATCGATGGATGGCTGGGTTCTGTAAAAAGCAGGGACTGTATTTTATAGATAACTGGTCCTCCTTCTGGGGCCGCCCTGACCTGCTGAGGAAGGATGGCCTTTATCCTAACCGTGAAGGCGCCTTCACTCTTTCTAGGAATATAGATTACTGTTTGAGCGACAAGTCACCTTAGAGCAGACCGGGGCATAGGTGACTAGACCACCTGTCAGGATGGGTTTGGAGTCAGTTAAGTTAAAGTTAACTAGTGCTAGGCTAGACTTACAGCGTGCACATAGCATCCTTGTGTAGACTAGAGCGTCACAGTTTGAATAGTGCTACAGTACACATGAACACACTTTCTACTGAGGTGGCAGACAAATCCAATCGCTCCACCCCGACCGGTATAGCTGATGATATGGTGCCTGTTCCGGATAATATTACGTGTGTACCAAATATCTACTATCAAATTCCGACGGTCGTATCGTCCCACCGCGCTAATAAACAATTGAGAGGTGATGTCAGGCCTAGAGAACACAATCTTACTTTCATTTCATTTAAAAATCCTTTGATAAATACAAACCCTGATCAACCGATTACACTTAAACTTGGTTTTATGAATATTAGATCGCTTCATACGAAAGCAGTTCTCGTTAATGACCTCATCACGGAACATAATCTAAATATATTTGGTCTTTGCGAGATCTGGTTAAAACCTAATGAACTGCTACCGCTTAATGAGGCCTCGCTTCCAAATTTTGTGAGCTCGCATGTGGCGCGTCCTCGAAAAAAGGGTGGGGGTGTTGCCCTCATCTCAAATTCCGATCTTAGATTTACGCCTCGTTCGATTAACGTATTTAAAACATTTGAAGTTCTCACTGTCCGATCCACGCTTTACCGTCATTTTATCTTGCTGTTATTTACCGTCCACCTGGGGTTTACTCTGGCTTCCTGGATGAATTTTCAGAATTCGTGGGTGATCTAGTGACAAATGCGGATAATATAATAATCATGGGCGAGTTTAACCTTCACATAAATTTACCGTCAGAGCCACTTTCTTTGGCGTTTCAGACTCTAATGGATACGTTTGGTTTTACGCAGGCCGTACAGGTAGCAACGCATAAGAATGGTAATACCTTAGATTTGGTATTATCTCGAGGACTGGCAACCTCTAATATAACAGTACTGCCATACACTACTGCTACTACTGTTTTGTCTGATCACTACTTAATAAAATTTGAAGTTTTAGTTCTTAGTCAAAGACAAGAGAGCAATCAGAATTATAGCAGCCGTAATATTAACTCCATGACTGCGACTGCGCTATCTGAGCTACTGCCACCAGCAACTGCCGTATTTCCCTCATATACCGGCTCTATTACTTATCTTACCTTACAAATGAATTCAATGCTATATTGTTAAATGCCATCGACTCTGTGGTGCCGCTACGTCTGAAAACCCGCCGTAGATTTCCTACTCCGTGGTTCACAGATGAAACACGTTCGCTTAAGCAATTAAGTAGAAAGCATGAGTGCAAATGACGTTTCACCAAACTTGAGGTTTTCCATCAGGCATGGCGCGACAGCCTCCTGAAATATAAAGATGCGCTTATCTTAGCAAAAACTCGTTATTTTTCGCAGGTCATTAATCTCAATAAGAACAATCTTAAATACCTATTTGATACAGTGGCAAAGCTAACACTACGCCAGCCGACCCCCGATAGCTCCTTTCACTCGGCTGACGAGTTCATGAAATTCTTTGATCGAAAGATTGAATCCATTAGGGAATGAGATCAAGATGACCATTCCGATCGCTCAGCCGATTACCGGCGCCGACGATCATGCAATAACACTCTCAAATTTTAAAAGAGTGTCCCCCGAAAGGCTTACACAATTAGTTAGTGCGGCTAAACAAACAACACGTTTACTCGACCCGCTTCCAGCCAAACTATTTACAGAATCATTTCAAATCTTAGGACCGTCTGTTTTAAATATAATTAATCTATCTGTCTCCTCTGGGATAGTGCCAACAGCCATTAAAACCGCTATCATTAAATCGCTACTTAAGCGACCAAATCTTGACCCGGACTGTCTCAGTAACTATAGGCCAGTTTCAAATCTCCCATTCATAGCAAAACTTCTTGAAAAGGTAGTAGCGCAGCAGCTTATTGATTACATGGTCGCTAATAATCGATATGAATCTTTTCAGTCTGGTTTTAGAGCTAATCATTCCACTGAGACAGCACTTGCTAAAGTGACTAATGATCTCCTCATAGCTATGGATTCAAACACTTCATTGGTATTGTTATTACTCGATCTTAGTGCTGCCTTCGACACTGTAGACTTTGATATTTTATTAGAGCGTCTTAAAGGTTGTGTTGGTATTTCGGGGTCAGCACTAAGCTGGTTACATTCGTATCTATCAGACAGGACGCACCGAGTGGTCCATGGCAATGCATCCTCTGAGCTCTATAAAGTTACGTGTGGTGTCCCACAGGGATCGGTACTAGGACCAATTCTATTTAATATTTATATGATTCCGCTTGGGGACATAATACGTATATACAATATTAGTTTTCAATGTTACGCGGATGACACCCAATTATATATGCCCTTATCAATGACAGATCCACGGGACTGTTGTAATCTTGAGGCATGCCTTGCGGAGATCAAGCAATGGATGTCTCTCAACTTCCTTCGTCTGAACCCAGATAAAACTGGGATGTTGATAATTGGTCCAGCTCGTTATCACCATTTATTTAAGGAAACCACTATAACTATAGATAACCGTACTATCACTCAGAGTGATAATGTAACTAATCTCGGGGTAATATTTGACCAAACGCTCTCCTTTCAAAAGCACATTAAGAATAGAACCAAATAGCATCTTTTCACCTTCGTAATATTGCTAAGATTCGCCCAATCCTCTCGACCGGTGATGCGGAAATTATTATACATGCATTTATCACGTCGCGCCTGGACTACTGTAATGCATTATTCTCTGGTCTTCCCAAGTCCATTATCAAAAGTCTACAGTTAGTACAAAATGCTGCTGCAAGGCTGCTCTCATGGACAAGAACATTTGATCACATTACCCCAATATTAGCCAATTTACACTGGCTCCCGGTCCATTTAAGATGCGACTTCAAGGTTCTTCTATTAACCATTAACCACTATTAACCACTATTAATCATTGCATGGCTTAGCGCCTTCATATCTCGTCGACTTAGTCGTTCCTTATGTTCCGTCTTGTAACCTTCGTTCGCAAAACGCTAGTCTTTTAGTGACACCGAAGCCCAAGAAAATGTCTGCAGGGGCTAGAACATTTTCTATTTGGGCTCCAGAGCTCTGGAATGCCCTAACAATGGATATTAGAACTGCTACCTCAGTAGAAACATTTAAGACGTTTAAAGACATATTTCTATGCTATGGCCTTTAACTAACCTGTAGTGGACGATTCGGCTGGAGTTTGTTTTTGCTCCCTCTCCCTGACCCCACTCCCCCCACCCCTCCCCGGCTGGGGAGGTGGTTAGGTGACACCCAAGCTGACGGCAGCTATCTAGATTCTCGTGGACTAATTCAGCATGAGGGAACTGCAGCGGATGACCCTCCTAGAGGACACTTCCAGGACAATCGAAGGCACCTCCGACAGCTCTTTGCTTTGGCCTGGACATCCACTTTTAGATTTCCATATTATGTATTTTATGTGCCCTCTTTGCATCCATTGCAGCCTGGTGATCCTGAAAGAGGGATCCTTCCATCTGTGGTCCCTTCTCAAGGTTTCTTATTTTTCCCCTGGTAGGTTTTTTTTGAGTTTTTCCTTGCCCTTTTGGTAGCCCAAGATCAGGGGATGCTTTGAGAATAATTGTCAATTGATTGTCTATGTGAAGCCCTTTGAGACTGCTTGTGATTTAGGGCTATACAAATAAACTTGACTTGACTTGCTAATTTCTTCCCCTTACAACCATTCGCACTCGCACTCACACCAAGGGGCAATTTTGGAGTGCTCAATAGGTCTACCAAGGGGAAAGATGGACGACAACCTTCACGCGGTCTTCCCTGTGAGTAGCAAGGTCAGGGTGCAAAACCCGCAAACAAACTCAGAGCACGCAGAGCCGGCAGACTGAGGAATGGCGGACGGGCAGCCATCCCGACCGTCGAAAACCGAGGCCTGTTGGTGCTTCAACTTAATGTCGAGGGCCTTACCATTGCCAAACTCGAAGTCCTACGGCACCTGGCCGACTCCAACGGGGCCGCGGTCCTGCTTATACAGGAGACGCACTGCACGACCAACAACATCTTCAAGATCCCTGGGTTTCATCTCACTGGGTCCATCAACACCAAGCAGCACGTAGTGGCAACCTTTGTACGCACTAGAATAAGCTGGGCAGCCTGTAGCCAATCCCCACCAGGCTCCAACATCGAGTGGCTGGTTACCAAAATCCAGGAAACCTTAGTCATCAACGTTTACAAGCCCCCAACATCGGAGCTAACCACAACGTCACTCCTATCTGCAACTGCACCCGCAATCTACGCAGGCGACTTCAACTGTCAGCACAAAGACTGGGGGTACAACTACTTAACACCTAGCGGAGTTGTGCTGTGCGAATGGGCTTCCAACACTGATGCCCAGCTGCTGTACGACCCCCAAGGAACCCCCAACCTTCTCTGCACGCTGGAACATCTCCACCAACCCGGACCTGGCTTTCGTCATTTGCCGCAGCAAAGACCCAAGACCGGAGAGGCGTGTCCTTGACAGGTTCCCCCGCTCACACCACCGACCTTCCATCATCAAAGTCCCATCACTGGTGGAACAGGTGCCAGGGAAGCCTGTGAAGAGATGGAACTTCCGAAAAGCCAACTGGGAGACGTATGCTGAGGAGACGGAAAGGAGGTCAGCCGGCCTGCCAGACCCATAGTCCACAGATGTGGATGCAGCCTATGCAGCCTACTGCCAGATCCTCCTGCGTGCAGCAAAGAAGAGCATCCCACGTGGATATAACAGGAACTACATCCCAGGCTGGGATGAGTGTAGCTGCCTCCTGAGGGAACACCAGAGAGCTAGCTCTAGAGAAGAGGAGGACGCAACGGCAGCAGCACTGCTTGAAAAGCTGGACTTCTCCCGCAAGGCGAGATGGACAGAAGTCGTTGAATCAATTAACTTCACCCATTCCAGCCGGAAGGCGTGACAGATCATCAACCAGCTCACAGGCAGAAATACATCAGCCCACAGATGCCCAGTCACTGCAAACGCAATCGCCTCCCAACTCCTGAAGAATGGCCGCTTCCCGGATGCAGACAAAGACCTTGCACGACTGATATCGCGTGAGGTATCTTGTATCTCAAGAGCGGCCAACGTCGATTCCAATCTCTCGGGACCCTTTACAGCAGAGGAATTCAGTGAGGCCATGAGTAAGCTAAAGCCGGGCAAATCCCCGGGCCGTGACAATATCCACCCGGAGTTTGTCATCCACCAGGGCCCAACAACATCTAGATGGCTTAGAGCTTTCTTCACATTATGCTACCGGAGACTAAAGCTCCCGAAGATCTGGCGTAGGGCCTCTGTGATAGCTCTGTTGAAGCCAAATAAAGATGCGAAGGACCCCAGGTCATACAGGCCCATCTCACTGCTGAGTGCCCCATTTAAGATCCTGGAAATATTGATACACAGCCGCATAGAGTCAGTGGTGGACCCACAGCTCCCACCGGAACAAGCTGGTTTCCGACGAGGAAGGTCAACAGCAGACCAGATCACCCTACTCTACCAAGACATAGAGAACAGCATCCAAGATAACGAGAAAGCTGGAGTGGTATACCTGGACTAAACTGCCGCATACGATACAGTCTGGCACCGGGGACTCCACCTGAAACTGCTGAGGACCATACCAGACCGGCACATGGTGCAATTCATCATGGAGACGCTTTCCAACCGCAGCTTTACTCTCCAAACCAGCAGTGGGCAGTGCGGTAGGCTCCGAAGACTGAGGAGCGGGGTACCGCAAGGGTCAGTTCTCTCACCAATGCTATTTAACATCTATACATACGATCTACCGGACACAGCATCCAGAAAGTATGGATATGCAGATGACCTTGCCATCATGCTGAGCCAACCAACGTGGAAGGCGACGGAAGACGGCCTGAATGAAGCTATGCGCACCGTGGTAGCATACCTTCGAAAGTGGCGTCTCCAGCTCAGCATTGGAAAGACTGTTGCTGCGTCATACCATCTCTGCACCAGGGAAGCAAGGAGAGAACTTGCAGTGAGCATTGAGGGCAAACGCCTGGAGGTTCAACGAGCCCCGAAGTACCTTGCCGTGCGTCTGGATCGGACCCTATCCTTCAAACAACACCTTGATGATTTGAAGGCAAAGGTGAAGTCCAGGGTTGCACTGATCCGCCGCCTTGCTGGAACAATGTGAGGAGCCTCTGCTAAGACCTTGCAGATATCTACTCAAGCGCTGGTCTTTTCTGCAGCAGAGTACTGTGCCCCAGTTTGGAACAGAAGCCCCCATGCCAAAAAGGTGGATGTGGCAATCAACAACGCCCTCCGAATTATAACAGGATGCCCGAAGCCCACCCCTGTGTCCCTCTTGCCTGTCCTTGCGGGAATAGCGTCAGCCAACCTTCGCCGTGTGGCTGCCACCCTCGTTCTCGCCAGGAAGGCAAAAAATAACAACTGGCACATCCTGCATAGCACCACAACAACTCCAGCTCCACCAAGCAGACTCAAGGCGCACCACGCCTACAACATTGTAGCACAAGAGATTCTCAATTCCATCCCCGAGGACATCTCCAGAGATGCTTGGCTGGCAGCAGCTTGGAAGCAGGAGTGGGAGGCAGCTGGTCCTTCCCTCATGCACCGTTACATCTGGGATCCAGGAGACGGCGCCATAGGAGGAGACGAATTACCTCGCCAGCAGTGGACCACACTGAACCGTTTAAGAACTGGTGTTGGGCGCTTCAACACATCTATGCGACAGTGGGGACTGGCGGATAGTGCGGCTTGCAAGTGCAGCGACCCCGAGCAGACGGCCGACCACATCATCAACACCTGCCTCTATATAGACCACCCTCGGAGGCTGGCCTCTTTGACCTGGGACAAGAGATGCTGGCGTGGCTCCACGACACTAAGTTGGAGCTCTGATGTTACACGAAAGAGAAGCATGTTTTTGGGATGTGGGAGGAAACCGGAGTGCCCGGAGAAAACCCACGCGGGCACGGGGAGAACATGCAAACTCCACAGAGGGAGGGCCGGAGGTGGAATTAAATCGAACCCGCATCCTCCTAATTGTGAGGCGGATGTGCTAACCAGTTTGTCACCGAGCCGCCCGTTACTATTCATCTTTCTAAAATATTATATTAATTATTATATGTATGTGTATATATATATATATATATACACACACACACACACACACATATATATATACACACACACACACACATATATATATACACACACACACACATATATATATATATATATATATATATATATATATATATATATATATATATATATATATATATATATATATATATATATATATAATATGTAATGTTTTACTAGCCTCTGCTTTCAAAACTAGTTATTTATCATTTTGTTGTAATTTCTTCGTCATAGTGGCACTCCGAAGAAAAGTGTGACCACGGTGCGTGCGGCCTGTGACAAAAAAATGTTTGACACCCCTGCTCTGTGTCAGCTTTGCAATCTTTCTAGGGTTCATTGCACTCTGTCAACTGGTTTAGGCTGCAGCACTCAATGATACAAATACAAGTAGACAACTTTATCAGAGGTCCTCTTTCAGTTTGAAAACAAAACAGAAAATTTACTTGATCAAATTATATTTCTTGTATGGAAACCTCAACAAATGACTATTCACTGTCATGGCGGGATTAAAGTGGGTCTTTGATTTAAATATAGTGTGAAACAGTTTATGGTCCATATATTTAACAAGTTTGAACCAATGATATTTTGTTGCATGATGTTATTTGCACATTGTCAGAGAGCCTTTGAATCAAGGTAGTAGAATCCAAATGTAAGGCGTCTGATGAAACACTGAAAAAAGTCTTCAATACATTCAGAAAGAAGCAAACCGCTTTATGAATGCCGCAGTTTTTTCCCAACCTTTATTATACCCTTTATTAAGCACTAAAAACGAAAGAGACACAGAGCAACTGTTACAATGAGATTTTAGATTAGTTGAGTAGTGACCTGAAATATAAAAAACTTTAATATTGAAAAGAAAATCAACAAATATGCTAATCTGCAGGTGCTGAACCACAAGTATGCAGGGGATGACTATACAGTGGATATTAAATACAAACCTCATACGGCAGATGAAGGAGCGCCTGGAGCCCATACACATTCTCATGGAAGACTGTTGGCCCTCCTTTTTAACTGTTCCTGTCTTCAGGTCAAGAATCCGTCCTGAGAGAGAAAGAGAGCGAGAGCGAGCGAGAGAGATAGTGAGAGATAGACAGACAGACAGACAGACAGACAGACAGACAGACAGACAGACAGACAGAGAGAAGCTTCTTTTAGTTAAGTCAAAACAAGTGCCATATTTTCCAGACAAAAAGTCGCAGTTTTTTTCATAGTTTGGTGCGTTTTATAATCTGGAGCAATTTATATGTGAAATTATTAACACAATATTGCTTGACCATTAACACATTACTTAGTACATTCTTACTTACTAGTGTATCACTTCACATGTAATTTTCACTTTAAACCACATGAGTGCGCTCTCGGCCTGTGGAATAATTGAAACTGCAACTGACGATAAGTCTGAATCCATCCACTGACTTCCGGAGTCAGCGAAGTGGTACAGTGGCACAGAGGACAAAGATTTTGATAGATTTAAAGATTTGGAGTGACGTATATTGAAGCAGAAATGTTGTATCATATGAGAAAAGTGAAAAATAAAAGACATGAGCGGCCCAAACAGGATTCATTATCATTGGAAGAAGACTGATCCCTTCCAGATGGAAAAGGAATTTGCACCTTCTTGCAAATATAAATTTGACTGGAGCTATGCACGTGAGTGTCGTGGCATACTTTCTTAACCATGGCTAACATGTAACAGCATATTAAATCATTAAATATCTCTTGATCCTTTAAAAAACACACCTGAAATTTGTTAAAACAAATGTTCTTTCTGTATTTTAATTCACAGAATTGCATGAACAAGCCAGTCATCACAAAGAGGCATCTGTACATTCAAAAGTACACTTGCTCTGTATTTAACTTGTTGGTATTCACTCTTAAAGTGTGAGTAAGATGGTAAACATGCCCTAAATTAAGGGTTTAGCATCAAAGATGTTTCCGAATAAGCTTCCAAAATTCACTATTTCAGTTCCACTGAATTTACTGAGTAGAGTTGGGACTTAAAATAAAGATTATTACCATTAATCACTTGAGCTATTTAAATAGGCGGTTAAGGAAAAAGATTCATCAAGTTTGTATAAATCGAGTCAGTGCCTAATCTCATAGTAAAGTAAAAGAATGCATAGAATTAGTTATGAGAGATTATATATGTGCAGTAATGGAGTTTCAAAGTGGCAGGGTCCTTTCTATAAATACGTAGTTTATAATGCCAACTGACGACAGAATCAAACAAATTAATAAATACCAGCAAAACTACCTGTCATGGAGTTTTCTGAGGTACTGAGCTGTTCTCGCAGCTTGTCAACATCATCTGGGTGGACCTGTTCATAAAGAGTGCTGCCAAACCACTCAGACTGGGGGTGGTTCAACACTGGTGTCACAGAATCAGAGACATAGATCACGCGTCCCGTCTCCGCCGCCACCACAAACAGAAAGCCATCCGCAGCCTCCAAAATCAGATGCTTCAGTTCCTGTAGCCCAAGAAATAATTCACAAATATAAATGTCTGAATATAGTCAAATATAGTGACAAGTTATTATTACCACAATAATGAATTTCAAGACAACTCAAATTTTAAAGAATGACTTAATTAATGAATCACAAAATCAAACAAGGGTGTCAGATAGTTGAGTTAGGATTGTAATCTCACGTATATATGTATTACCGTTTTTTTTTCTCCATAGTTTGGGTGGGGGGGGCGACTTATACTCAGGAGCGATTATTATATGTGAAAATTTTCAAAAATTTGTACTTGACTACTTACAAGTAAGTATAGTTGATCACTTCACATGTTATTTTCACTTCAGACTGCATGAGGGCGCACTATGGCTGTGGAATAATTGGAGCCTCGCTGACAATGCGTTCCAGGGCGCTTGCGTGTGTTGGCTTATATGTTGAGCTCTTGAATTGTGAAATAAAGAGCCGGTTACCAAAACCCATTACTTGCCTGGTACTTTGGTAAAGCTACAATATAGTTATGTACTAGATCTGTGGAATAATTGGGGCCGCAACTGACGGTTTGATAAACATGTTATTTAGGTTATAGTTATTTGAATAACTGTTAATGTTACTTCAGGCCCGTTCTCAGCTTTTCATTTGTGTTTATGTCACGTTAGCATACCGTATCGTTAGCCTGTTGGTGCTGGTTCATGTCTGTTTTTGGTGTTGAATTTTGAAAAATAGATTTCCCCCAAAATGCAACTTAAACTCTGGAGTGACTTATATATGTTTTTTTTCTTGTATTGTGCATTTTATGGCTGATGCGACTTATATTCCAGAGCGACTTTTAGTCAGAAAAATACGGTATCTGCAATTTACAGAAAACAGGTTGTAGAAAGAGATGACAAAAAATATCGCATATTTAATCCTTGGGATTTTTTTTTTATAGTTGTTTCACACGTTTATATGTAAATGAATTAGTTACAAAGTCGCTCCTTACCTGTTCAGTAAGAAACGAGGGCTTATAGGCTCCATCAGTGGATGTGTTCCCAGTGCCCCGCATTGATTTCATATGAGAGACTGCCATGCGCAAAATGGTCAGTTTGTCAGGTTTACGGGCCAGAGCACTGCAGGTAGGGACCATGTCTGACAGCTCGGTGATGTACTGTGTCATTTTATTGCGTCTGCGCCGCTCAATTTCACTGTGGTTCTCTCTAAAATACAGACAAAGCAGTGACAAAACATAAAACGGGGGTTCAGCTAATATACTGTACAATTTGAAAAAAAGCACACAGTGAATCATGCATCCTCTTTGATTAATATGTTAAACGCATCTTCCATAATTAATAAAGACAGCAAAAAACATTTTGACCATTTGTATTGTACAAGAGGATGAAGGATGTACATGGATTTCCCATAATTATACATTTCATACACCAGAATATGTTTGCCAGAAGGCTGTGCTCTTTTGCAGGTGAAACTGGGGAAATGCAAAATGCTTCATGACTCTAGAAATAAAAAATTAAAAAAGCAGAATTTTCAGAAGGACAATCAATGTCCAGTGATCCAGCCTTCCATTTTCTGCCCTCACTTACTTTATCCCTTTCTTCCCCTCACTAGGGTTGCAGGCAAATTAACTAGTCGCCGATCATTCACAGAACTATCTATAAGTCTTCTTTTTTAAGTGACACACTCATAAAAATTAAAATGTATGTCTCCTAGTACATTATTTGTGAGGGACAAGTCAGAGCGACCATGTGCGGCACGGACTTTTATTGACGAGAAGGGGAAAGGGAAGTGGATCGCTGGAATGCGGTGGTCGGACCACCAGCAGGCAGGATGTGCGAAATTGTGGTTGGAAACGGGCGACTGTCTCGAGCATGCGGCGCCCGTACGTCACCGGCCAGTTGGACGGGCTAACGGGATCGACAATAGAGCGCTGGCTGAAATAGAGAGCAGGGAAACAAACGGACAGCAGAACGGGTAGCAAGCATACAGGCAAGACAACAGGTAGGGCAACTGAACGAACTGACAGCGTGTGACTGGAAGTCCAGAGTTTAAATCGTGCCATTAACAAGCGGGAAGAGATCATCATCATAGCTTGTCACGCCAAACAGCCAACCATTCTAGGGTGTTCTGATTCACATTCAGCAAGTCAGCGTTGTTCAGGCTGCATGATAAGGGGCACGCTCGGAGAATATGCTCGATGGTCTGGGCGCCCTCTCCTTATCCTTTTACCACCCACAAGATCGCAATTCGTTGGACTGTTTTGGCATGTAATGTTAGGATTGGTCTCCTTACGGATTAACAGGGTCACGACGAGAACGTTCCTAACTTGACCCTAGTGGGAACAAATGCAAATAATTGACGTGATTACGTGAGCGTGGCTGTCAACAATTGACGGAAGGAAATTCACTTGTTGAATGACAGATGGCACGGCCACGTGACATTATTAACATTAAACATCTCCCGATATTCACACATAATCAATTCTCTGTCTAGAAAAAATATATTTTTCGAGAAATAAGTGCTACAAATTCACAGTCGTACAACAGATAACAATTAAACCAATACAAAAATGACATTCATCGTTCTGATATTTCATATATCGTTTTTTTCGCACCATAAGGCGCACCAAATGCCATTAATTTTCTCAAAAATTGAAGGCACGTCTTTTGTGTGGACTGAATTCCAAAATCTATAAATGTTGCGTGGCTACCGCCACAAAGGGACATATAATATGTTGATGAAACAATCAGAGGACAATACGTTTTCCATAGATCGGGGCGGTAAATCAATTAGAGAACTGTACGTCTCTCCACCGCCATTGGTGAATACGATCGGGTTGTACAAGGCGAACAGCATTAGGACACTTTAAAATGGCATCGACAAAGAGACATGCGTACGAGGCACTATTCAAACTTTCTGGAAAGCTGGGAGCAATGCGACAACGAGTTTGACTCAGAGGGGAGAACAAGAGGGAACTTGTCATGTTTATTGGCAAACTTGCCCAACTGTTTAATTCGGATACAGAAGATGAGGACTTTGAGGGATATGCGTATGAATATTGATTAACAATAATATGAGTACATTACAGACATGGTTGAATAGAATAAAGCACAACTGAACTCATACAATCAAACTCACTGTATCAGTAAAGGGTTTTTTCTTTTTTTCTTTTGTTTTTTTTTAACTGTAAGGCATGGTGTGCATGTGCTCTATAATGTGTGGATTAAGTACAGAAAACCCCCCACAATTGATTCTGCACCTTTTAACCCGAAACGCCTTATGGTGGAGAAAATACGATATAGTAGTACATCGAGTATATTAGGGCTGTGTACTAATGAGTCGTAATCCGTTCATTTATCTGATTGGGTATAACATATTAAGTAACCATTTAAAATTTGCTGACTCAGATACGATGGTGCCGTCACCGGAACTTCGAATTTGTTGTTAGCGTTAGTCCTGTGACAGTTACAGACCAATTTGTGGGAGAAATGGATCTGAGGCGAAAACCTTCTTCCAACTAAGTAAATGGAAGTCCTTCCTACTAATGCAGCAAGCAGGAGGATGACATTAAAGTGGCCTGTGGCAAGGCACAATTTCCTTATGTTGAGTTTCATCACAGGCTAGGGCAATGACTCTTTTAATTACTTCACTGTCACGCATTTACAATTGCCATAAAAGGGAATTCACAAATGCTCAGGTTAGCTTTGCACTAGCAAATACGACTACGAGCGGATTGATTTAAAATTGGACCAAAACCATAACCAGTTTAGAAATGATTGATGATTGAAAGACTACATCTGCCGTTGGCCAGTGTATGCGGAAGGATCAGTCATTTTAACCTAAAATCTATGCTGTCGACATAGACATAGTCAATACATAGAGCATTTATTGCTGTTATGAAGAGGGAATACTGCAATGTTTTTGTGTGTGAAAGCCCAAATTAATAATTAACTCATGATTAATAGCCTTAAATTCATATCCGTCCCGTCTCAGCCCCACCCTCACCCTGCCAGTTGACGTGTGGCCACACACGTTAGCAGCTGCCACGATCCCCTCTTGCAATGTCACTACATTCAGCGAGTGAGGTGTTCTCTGCTGCGTGCAGCTACGCCGCCATCATGATTCTGCTCTTCATCCACGAGTCGAGTACTCTTCCAACTCGCACACAGCTAGCTGCCACGCCTCCCACTAGAGTCCACAGCCACGTCTGCATTGACGCACAATGCTCATAGCTACACCACGCGATAATCTGCGCCCATCGCCGCCACTTGTCTCTTGTTACCTGCTCATCTGGGTGTGTATTTGAACGCCGTTCTCCCATCACTCCTAGGTAGTTGGTCAAGCTTGCTATTTGCCTATGTTGCGACTCATTCCTGCTCACTGGCAATTTCACCAAACTGACTCCTGACGACCTTGTCTGCCTGCTTGACCAACCCATTCAGGAACACTGGCAGGCCTGAACCCAAAAACATCTTTGCCTTACGCCTTGCCTGCCTGTTTGATCGTTCTGCTTCGAACTCTGTCTGACCTGACCTTCTGCCTGTCGACTACGAGCTTGTCTACCCTTGCTTGCCCAGTCTGCCTCGAGGACGCACACCGACGCAACACCTGCTTTCCTACCTGCCCATCTGCCTGCTTCCCTCAAGCGAGCTTCCAGTTGTGCCCCAGCACCTGTCGTCTGTCATCCGCTGCTGCGACGCTGCACCCGCTCTGTCTGTTTGTGCTGCATGTGGTTGCCCAGCTTGATCATCAACTATCATGGTATTAATTGAATCATCTGTTCCTGACACCTATTGTGAGTGTAAAAGTGTTGTCATAAAAGGAGCATTGCTGATTGGGTTATTTAAATGTAAAAAGGTAAATATTTTCAGTTTAAATGGTCAGGAAGTGAATAGCTATATACGTGTATGTAATCACATGCATGGAAAGGACCATTTATCGAGTAAAAAAAAAAAGTCAATAAAATAATTAGACAGGCCTCTTTATAACAATAGTCATATTGTAAATTTCATTTGTACCAGTAGATGAGATAATAAAAATTGTGATAAAAAGGTTGCAAAAAAGGTTTCAAAATATCTTTTTCTCACGATTATTGCCGATGTCCTATTTCTGTAGCAATGCGTGTTTTCCTTGACTTCTGCATGGACAAATTGGCACGAAACAACACACATATTGATGCAGTTAACACATGCACACCCACGCATGCAAACAAAGACTTGTGATGTAACCTAAAACTGTCATTGTTGAAGCACAGTAAATTGTAGTACAACATTTCTTTATTGGTGACTTTATTAATCTTAATGCCTGTGAGATTCTAATTAAAAACAGAACTTTCCACATCATTGTGAATTGATATTTTGCATTTTCTTTTCTTTTCTTGCTTAGCTTTCACTGAACTCATTATCATATCGTCGCCTGGTTATGAAGATCGAGATATGATTTTTTTTCCATAACACCCAGCCCTTTAATGAATGATGCGAAGCTGTTTAAGTGCATATGTGGTTTAAGTGAAATACTATCCATTTATCCATTATCTGTACCGCTTGACCCCACGAGGGTCGCAGGCGTGCCGGACCTATCCTAGCAGTCATCGGGCAGTAGGCGGGGGACACCCTGAACCGGTTGCCAGCCATTCTCTCGTGCACTCACACCTATGGGCAATTAATTGGCCTCCCAAGCATGCGTTTGGGATGTGGGAGGAAACCCGAGTTCCCGGGAAAAACCCACACAGACATGGGAAAGAAATGCAAACTGCTCACAGGGAGGGCCGGAGGTGGAATCAAACCCGCAACCTCCAAACTGTGAGGCGAACGTGCTAGTCCAGAATGTGCAAACACAAACAATCTGCTGAAGGTGCTAGACTAAGATTGGAAACAAAGCATGTACAAATGAAGTATTCAATGTGAAAAACAAAAATATTTGCTTTAACTAAGTTTTTTGTGAATCTATTATTTCTGTTTGCCCAAAAGAACCAGAAAACATATAGAATTTGGGACATAAAACTGCAAAGGTAAAGGTGCAAAGCCCAAACAATGTACTACAACAACAGAAACAATCTCATTAAGAGTAATTCATGGTTCAACGCCAAATTCCTGAATGCTCTAACAGGATGATACCCATTTGACAAGAAAGGGCGAGTGAGAGTTTTTATTGAATGGCGCGTCTGTCTTTTTGCCGCGCAACAGTTTGTGATCGGGATTGTCAAATCCTCCCCCCAACCACCTTATTTACAGTGTGTTTAGCGGAGTTTTCATTTGACGTCAAAGAAGAGAAAACCTGGCATCCTTGAACAAAAGTAAACTTCCGTTCAAAACCATTAATTTGTTCATTCGTTTACAAAAAGCCAAAATGCGCTAAATTCAGTTCAAATTCGCCCAAAATATGAACGAGTTCATGAACGTTGGTTCATTGAACGCGTTCAGGTACAACACTGCTTGTTGAATATGGCCTGAATCTCTACTCCACACACGCGAGGGCGTCACGATTGCATTGCGCATACACATCTCAGAACAAAAACACCAAATAATCGATTAATTGAATTTTGAGATCGAGAAAATCGTAATCATGATTAAGTAATTGAGCAGCCCTAATTCCTACTTTTTAAAATACAATGGAGCTTTGGTTTTCGACCACAATTCGTTCCAGAAGGCTGTTTGAGAAGTGAATTGTTCGAATTCCGAATCATATTTTCCCATTACAAATAATGGAAAAAAATGTAATCCGTTCCAATCAAATACAACACATTTTTAACAAATTTTTTTCATTTGCGCATTTTTGTGTAATCGTGCAACTGCAGTGCACCGCCAAACGCGCAACCGTAGCGCGTCACCGACCGCGCAACCGTTGCGCGTCGCCGACCTCGCAACTGCACCGCGCTGGTTGCATTATTGTGACAGACCGGTCGCTAAAATTTAGAAAATATTTTTGAAGTCCTCATGTACTTTCCAAAATTTAAGTGGACCTCAGTGCACAGGGAGCTTACCGTAATTTTCGGACTATAAGTCGCGTTTTTTTCCATAGTTTGGGTGGGGGGGGCAACTTATACTCAGGAGCGACTTATGTGATTTTCAAAATTCAAAAATCCGCAATGTAGTGAAACCGCGCTAAACGAACCGCGATGTAGCAAGGGATTACTGTCATTTGAACTGCAAGTGACGTCACCCGTGCTGCGTGGCGGTTGTTTACATAAAAGGCAAAGGATTCGATCACGGGATGACGAAGATGACGAAGGGCCCCACGTACTACCTGCATCATTAGCGGCGTTTATTGTAAGTGACACGGAGGGCGAAGAGTTTGAAGGATTGACAAACTATTATGGCTTTTACGCACGCCCTGTCCTTCTTGACGAAGCTCTCTTTCACCTACGTGGATGGAAGTCGGGGGCCAGCGCTCGTCCGGGTGGTTGTCCGGTTACGGTGGATGGGGCTCTGACATGGCTTTTACGCACGCCCGGTCATACACTACGGAGCTTTCTTTCACCTCCGTGGATGGATGTCGGGGGCCGGCGCTCGGCCGGGTGGCTGTCCGGAGACGGTGGATGGGGCTCAGACATGGCTTTTACCCACGCCCGGTCCTATTCTATGGAGCTCTCTTCCACCTCCGTGGCTGGAAGTTCAGTAGTTGCTGGCTCATTGAACTCTTGTTTTGTTAAATAAAGAGCCGTTTACCAAACCCATGTCTTTCCTAGTACTAGATCTCGGCAGCGCACGTGCGGCGTTGTTGACATAAAGAATGAGGAATTTGATCAATGGATTTAATGATTTGGAGTGACACAGGTGGTTTGATTATATTGTTGTAATGTGATAGTTATTTGAAATATACTTTATATATCGTTATATGGGTCTGTGGAATAATTAGAATTGCAAGTTACAACGGGTCCGACGTCAGCATATGCCGCCGCATATAATATATATAATAAGCAGCATTGTTTACATAAAGCATGATCGATGGATTTAATGAATTGGAGTGACACAGATGGTTTTATAAACGTGTTATTGATGTAATACTTACTTGGATAACTCTGAATGTTACGTCAGGCCCGTTCTCAGCTCCTTGTTTGTGTATATGTCACGTTAGCATACCGTATCGTTTAGCCTGTTGTTGCTGGTTCATGTCTGTTTTTGGTGTTGGATTTTGAGAAATAAATTTGCCCCAAAAATGCGACTTATGTATGTTTTTTTTCACTTTATTTTGTGCATTTTATGGCTGGTGCGACTTATACACCGTTTAGCCTGTTGTTGCTGGTTCATGTCTGTTTTTTGTGTTGGATTTTGACAAATAAACTTTGCCCTAAAAGTGCGACTTATTGTTTTTTTTTACTTTATTGTGCATTTTATGGCTGGTGCAATTTATACTCCGGAGCGATTTATAGTCCGAAAATTACGGTAATTTGGTCCGATTGCACAACCGCAGCGCGCCGGGCGCTCACTGTCGCATTGCTTTAGGAGCGTCTTTGTGATTTAGGATGGCTTTACTGCGCCCACTTGCTTCCTTTGGAGGCATGATTAGAGTTGATGCAATCCTCAGAGTAACGAGAATGTAATAACGAATGGAGTCAGTTGGCATGCGTGTCTTCTCGGCTCATCTCGCGAGGTTCGACAACCGAGTTTTGTCCGACATCCGAAGCAAAAAAATCTTGAATTTTTTGTTCGAATACCGATTTGTTCAAGAACTGAGACGTTCAAAAACCGAGGCTCCACTGTATATAAATTTGTTATAAGAGCATGATACACTGGCACCCACAAAAAAATCTGCAAAACAGAAAGGCCGTGAAGAAGAACACTGTTCACCAATACCAAGCTCAGATGTACTGTCGGTACGAAATAAATCTTTTACTAGGTTTGAAATTTTGACAATAGGCATAAACCCCAACCTGACTTGTTATTTCACTTGAGGCCAGGGCAGGTTTGAACTTCAGTATATCCTGAGTATCCACTTTATCTCCAGATGTCTAGGCCTACCTGGCATATTTTTCCTTATCCTCACCAGATATCTGATCATCATCATACCTACAAAGAAAAACAAAAAAACAAAAATGCATTCAAGCAATTGTAAATACATAGAAAGACAACACATAAATACAAACACCAAAGTCTTGACAAATAAGTTACATGTTAAAGATGTTTTAGAGCATGAGAGAAGACAAATGAAAATAGCATGGTGCAAGGCAAAGTTGCTATGTTAAAAATTGCTAATGGCTTGTGGAATGAAAAATGTATTTTTGTAATTAATGATAGGATAATTTGAGAGATAAAACAAAGATATTATTTGTTTCGCACAGCACAACTATTTTTTCAGAGTCGTCACTTGTTTGTGTATTTGACTCAATCATTGTGGGTAATTTGCATCACAATCTACCAACAACGTTCAGATTAAGGCAGCAATTACTTCTTGGTTAGAAAACAACTCAAGAGTGATTCCTCTGAATGAACCCTGAAATTGCTTGAATTTTAAAATAAAAACTATTCAAAACACTCTATACCTGTCATATTTGTCAGTCATGTCATACTGACATTCTCTACTTATGTATGACATTTTTAAATTAGCAATTGGTTTTAGGAAATAATTAACTGTTAATTTAAAGGGAAATGTCAAAATAACTGCAATTACAACAAGTGTACACGCCTATAAGCACGCAAATAAAATGTGATCGATAATTATCTACTGCTGCAAGTTGGTGTCACCATAACAAAGATAACCTTACCACAAAACAACATTTCCTCCTCCCTTTCTTTTAGTCTGTACTTACTATGTGTCACTGACATACTTGCAGCGGGTCTGACAAACTTTCACGGTTTATGCGGACAGTTTTAAGACATGTAATGCAATTAGAAAACACTAAGAGTACAGTTCCTCTTGTGATCACCAAAGCAGCTTGTCCTATACACTGCCATCATTCAGCTTACAAGAAAGCACTGTGGAGATTTCTGCTGATCAATCAATCAAATCGTATCCATTAAATAATGAATAATACACTTACAACCTATGGATTAAGAAGTGACAAATAAAAAGCGGTGAAAGGAAAACAAATTGAGACAATTAAAGGATAGCTGAAATAAATACCAAAAATTTAAGAGATGGCCATTGTGCTTTTAATGAATGAAAATACAATGATTTATGAAATGATCGGACAAATAATTTATATGGTAAACATAGGTGATCAGCAAGTCTTCTCAGTTACATTTTAATTGTTTTTTGATCACTTGAAGTACAAGATTGATATTATTCTGAAGCTATATCTAAAACTTGAAGTGTAACCAATGTAACAATGTCTAATGCATTCATTTTTCTGACCTTGAAAATTTGCTAGGTCCCTCTCCGTCCTCGTCATCAAAGTCCATTCTGAGAAAGAACCACAGGAAAGTCGCATTACCAGTTTTAAGACTTGGAGAGCACAGCACTCATGGGGCCAATATTTGCTGTAAATGTCTCTCAAAGATCAGTTTGAAGAAGAAGAGAACTTTTTGTTTTGGTTGATGCAAATGGACAAACGTGAGTATGTTGAACCTGCCAAACCTTTTTAACTGACAATCTGACCTCATCCATAAAAACAAGTGACAGTATATTAAAATCACAGTGGCACAAATGTTCTCTTTGGTAGGTTTGGTAGTCACAAAACTGGGCCAGTGTGTTCACGCAGTTAATGCAGGTCATAATAAAAAAAAAAACATTCAACACAAAAGGGGCGTGTGAGTATCAGGTACAGATGCCAACCTTTATCATCAGCTTTTAGGAACATTCCAGACATTTTACCAGGATTTTTTTTTTTTCATTCAACAAACGTATGTTACAGGAAAAACTCCAAACAACATAGAATATTGTCTTTATATTTTTATCTTTTGTTATACCGTTTCAAAATTTTGTTATACCTTTTCTACTTTGTAAATATAAAATGAGTTGTTAATCATTTACACATTACACATTTAATGACACATAACTCCAACAATGGTCCATTTTAGGACTGTTTTGTTTAATCCTACTCATGTTCCCTCCCCCTGAACACAATTGTTTACAGTTTGGCTAACACGTCTTGACTGACACAACGGCACATTTGGATAACGTTCTGAATTTTTGGTTTGCAGTTTGGTTATTCAGAGTACAGAGGACACCACTTTTCAAATAAAGTGCAAGTGATAATAGTTAAATAAAAAAAAAACTTGTGTCGCAAAAATGTGCTCAATATACATAAAAATGCATCAATAATTGTTTTATAATTGAATCGGAGCGTCTGAATCGTAATTGTAATCGTAACTGAATTATGAGGGGCCAAAAGATTCCCACCCTTACGTACTTCTATGCACAGATTAAATTTAAGTATAAAACATTGATGATCTAAGAATGAAAAGCAGTTGGTCATTCATTATTGTGTGGGAATGTGTTTTTTGTCTCCTGTCTTTAGAACTAGTGAATATAAAAATTGCTAAATAAATACCCAATTATTCAAAATAATTTTCAGTAGTACTGTATTTTTCGCACCAAAAGGTGCACTGGATTATAAGGCGCACACCCATTGAATTTTTTCTTTTAGAAATTATTTCATATATAGGGCGCACCGGAGTAAAAGGTGCATAAAATAGAAGCTATACTGCAACAAACTGAGGTTGACGAGGGTTGCAGTATGCATCTGTGAGCCAATAACCAATGAGCCCTATGTAAACAATCGCGTTTCTCAAACTATCTCCTATAAAATGATCAAAACTGACTAAAGTTCGATCTAACGGATTGGTACTGCTTACCTGTTTCCCTTCCATATTGATACGTAAATTTACTCGAAACATTAACAGAGCAGCCTATTTTGACATGAAATAGCCTCACGCGTATAGCAGCTATCACTCTAGCATTAGCCATGCGCAAACTCCCATGAGCCTAAACTCGCAGACTCCCATGAGCCTCAGCAAAGTGTAAACAATCGCGTTTCTCAAACGATCAATAAAATGATCGGAACTGACTAAAGTTCGATCTAACACATTGGTACTGCCTACCTGTGTTTCCTTTCCATATCGATCCGTAAATTTACTCAGAACATTAACAGAGCAGCCTATTTTGACATGAGCCTCGTGCGCATAGCAGCTATCATTATAGCATTAGCCACCCACAAACTCCCATGAGCCTCAGCAAAGTGTAAACAATAGCGTTTCTCAAACGATCTCCTATAAAATGATCGGAACTGACTAAAATTCGATCTAACACATTGGTACTGCTTACCTATGTTTCCCTTCCATATCGATCCGTAAATGTACTCAAAGCATTAACGGAGCAGCCCATTTTGAAATAAAATAGCTTCACGGGTACAACAGCTATTCAGTGACGCCCCCTGACCACGGTTGCCGTAATGCTGGGAAGCGATGCGACCTTGTAATTTACTTGTCGTACTAAAAGCACTGTGTACAACCAGTATGGATCAACAAATTCATCAATTGATCCATGTATAAGGCACAATAAGGCGCATTGTTGGCTTTTGAGAAAATTTTAGTTTTTTAGGCGCGCTTTATAGTCCGGAAAATACGGTATATTTGAATACCCAGGTATTTGATAGCTACAGCCCTAATATCAGGTGAGTACAATGATATGGTATGTTGTAGTCCCATAATGATTCATGTAAATCTACTGAAGGCTATTGTAATTAAACCTGTTCAAAATCAAAGCGGTTTTAATTTCAGCTTCATACAAGTATGTAGTGTAATTATCCAGTTATACATACTGTAAATTATGTTTCTGAACTAAGAAAATGGTGGATGGATTTCGTTTTTGCCTCAACATTCAACACACATTTATAGGCCATATATGTCAACTAATCAAATCATGAACTTGTTCATAGTCTGTTATCACCCTCTTTTGGTGGAAAGTTGAAACTACAGTGCAGGCAGGGAGTTCTTCCAAGACGTCTTGATGTAATGTTGCCACATAGCATACACTACCGTTCAAACATTTGGGATCACTCAGATAATTTAGCATTTTCCATGAAAACTAACTTAATTGCACCAGGGTTTTCAAAGGTTTTCGAATCATCCATTAGACTTCTAACGCAATTAGGGAACACAATGGAGCATTAGAACACTGGAGGATGGTTGCTGGAAATGGGCCAATGTACACACCTATGTAGATATTGCATTAAAAACTAGACGTTTGCAGCTAGAACAGTCATTAATCAAAATATACACATACACACGCATATGCGCGCGCACACACACACACACACACACACACACACACACACACACACACACACACACACACACACACACACACACACACACACACACACACACACACACACACACACACACACACACACACACACACACACCGTGAGCGCCCAGCGCGCTGCGATTGCGCGATCGGACAAAATTAAACTTCCTGCACACTGAGGTCCACTTAAATTTTGGAAAATATATCAAGACTTTACAAATATTTTCTAAATTTCAGCGGCCGCTCTGTCACAATAATGCGACCAGCGCGGTGCAGTTGCGCGTTCGGCGACGCGCTACGGTTGCGCATTTGGCGGTGCGCTGCAGTTGCGCGATCGGACAAAAATGCGCAAATGAAAAAAAATGACTTTTTTTTTTTTTTTTGCTTGGAACGGATTAAAATTTTTTTTCCATGATTTGTAATGGGAAAACATGATTCGGAATTCAAATGATTCTCTTCTCGAACAACCTTCTGGAAAGGATTGTGTTCGAAAACCGAGGCTCCACTGTATATACATTTCATTGTTACTACTGTCCACTGTTGTGCCGTTTGTTCCATCGCGGTTTGCTTCGTGTGCGCGCAGTTTGATAGACAGCTCCGGCACGCTCCTTTAAGTTTGCCTCGCATCGTACGAGTAGCCGTTACGCAACGGCACGGCGACTAACGGTCGCCATCAAATTTATTTTGTTGTCTCAAACGATGACTAATGTTTGGTGTGTTGCCGAGAGCATTTCATTTATTGTTATGTATTATTTTTTGCCAATAATTCAGGAAAGCAATCAAAACTGAACCACGACTTCCCTCCTGTGTTCTGACCGACACCCGGGGGCGAAAAGAGCGTAACCATTCGAGCCAACCCCCTATACAATCCTCAGGCTCCCCAACAATAGCGGTAGCATTATTTTATTGCAATGTACACTTCCGCCTTCATCAGAGTCCTCTGATGAAGGCGGAAGTACACGCCGAAACATGTCAGGTAATGCAACCTAAAATAAACTGTTTGTGATAAAAGAACAAAAAAAGAGATAGATAGATAGATAGATAGATAGATAGATAGATAGATAGATAGATAGATAGATAGATAGATAGATAGATAGATAGATAGATAGATAGATAGATAGATAGATAGATAGATAGATAGATAGATAGATAGATAGATAGATAGATAGATAGATAGATAGATAGATAGATAGATAGATAGATAGATAGATAGATAGATAGATAGATAGATAGATAGATAGATAGATAGATAGATAGATAGATAGATAGATAGATAGATAGATAGATAGATAGATAGATAGATAGATAGATAGATAGATAGATAGATAGATAGATAGATAGATAGATAGATAGATAGATAGATAGATAGATAGATAGATAGATAGATAGATAGATAGATAGATAGATAGATAGATAGATAGATAGATAGATAGATAGATAGATAGATAGATAGATAGATAGATAGATAGATAGATAGATAGATAGATAGATAGATAGATAGATAGATAGATAGATAGATAGATAGATAGATAGATAGATAGATAGATAGATAGATAGATAGATAGAGAGAGAAAGAGAGAGAGAGAAAGAGAGAGAGAGAGAGAAAGAGAAAGAGAAAGAGAAAGAGTATTCCTTTTTAGTTTAATGTCATCCACATTGGTAATAATAGCGGTTTTATTTTAAAAATAAGGATATTTCTAAGTCTGAGACTGTGATGTAACGAAGTCAAATTCCTTGTTTGGCACGCTCAAACATCGCGAATAAATTCTTGAATCTTGAATCTTGAAGTGACCCCATAACTTTGAACGGTAGTGTAGGTTTGACATTGGATGTCCTTCTTGAAGCATCCCACTCATTTTATAACAAGCAGTGGTGTGGAATTATGGTATGATATACCGAGTAGGATATTAATGTGACTGGGATGTGAACTGTGGTACCATGTCAAAGACCGCAATCTGCATTGCACAGCTACAAGGCAACGGCTTTTTAATCTACGATCGCTCATTGGAACGTAGAAGTGATAACAGTTGGAAAATAGTTTTTTTTCTCTTGAACTGCAAGAATGCTCAACTCAGCATTGCTTGAGACACGTATGCTGTCAACACAGTGCTAGCAGAGATCCAATGTCATGTGATAAGATGTGAATTCCTATGAAAGGATGTTTCAGAAATCAACAAAATATAAATTGCAGGTCAATGTAACTTACTATCACGATTTAATTCACTATCGCCAAGAATGCCATGAGGCAAGATCGCGACCAAATAGGTTTGACCACCGCCACATAAACATGTGATGTTGTGGCTAACTATGCTTCAGTGTGGTGAAAAGATTTTTATACTGGTTAGCCACGTTGTCTAAAAGATTTCATGACTCAGCACCATCCTTTCTCATCTGAAGGAGGATATACTGTAAATTTCGGGACCTGGTAATGATGGGCAAATGAAGCTTCAAGATGATTCATGAACCCATTGTTGTGTTTACTTAGACCTCTAGACGGCACTCTTTGTTCACCAAAGAGCTGAAAGCCCACCAACTTTCCATTTCTTAAAACCCTCACTTTAAACTAACATTGCCCTCTAGAGGACCCAAAGAATACAACTGGTTTATGAAGCTTCATTTTCCCATTAAATTAAATTTGGTTGTGTTTCTGCCTAACAATGTGGCCTAATCTTTTAACGATCAACAGTTAGAAGAATTTGACGGAATTATAAATACTAATTATACATATCCCAGATGTGTGACATCTCCCTACGGGTTACTTGATGACGTGTTCAATAAATATGGCAGCACATAGTACCTTTTTAAAGAATCGATTTTAAAATCATTAAACTAGCATAATTAATCATATTCTCAAATTCATCACAAAATATTAACTTTTCACTGCTGTAAATAAAATAACCATGAGAAAAGTACAGCATATACAGTCATTCCTCGCTGTATCACGGTTCACCTTTCACGGCCTCACTGCTTCACAGATTTTATTCACAGTGCATTGTGTTATACCTTCATATGAAAAAGGCACTACAGAGTGGAGTCAGGTCACAGAGGTGCACTATATAGTACGTACTGATGATTAAAATTATTATTTTACTGTTATCTCGAAGAAAGTGTTTACTTCTCTTTGTGAAACAAATGCTTGGGCCTGAAAACAAGTTTTGTCCTTTGGTTTCAATGTTAAACCTCTATGATAATGGTAAAAAAAAAAAAAATGAAGGTTTCTACTTCACGGATTTCACCTACCACGGGTTCTTTTTGGAATGTTACCCACAGAGAAAATCGAGGAATTACTGTATATTTAAAAAGTCATTTATCACAATACTCATCACACTGACCATATTAAACTTATCTATTTACATATACTATACTTCTACCAGAACATTAAAAGTGAACTGAGAGGCATGAATGCATGTTTTGCAACTTCCACATCTAGGTTTGTGGTCATTGTCACTTACATGTGCAAACTGTGGCAAACCTTTAGTAAATCAAGCCTATATAGTTTATCCCACTCCCCTACCCCTCCCCGGCTGGGGAGGTGGTTAGGTGACACCCATGCTGACGATGGCTATCTAGATTCTCGTGGACCAATTCACCATGAGGGAACTGCAGTGGAATACCCTCCTGGAGGACACTGCCAGGACAATCGAAGGCACCTCCGACAGCTCTTGGCTTTGGCCTGGGCATCCACTTTTTGGTTTCCATATGATGTATTTTATGTGCCCTCTTTGCATCCATTGCAGCCTGGTGATCCTGAAAGGGGGATCCTTCCATCTGTGGTCCCTTCTCAAGGTTTCTCATTTTTCCCCTTGTAGGGGTTTTTTGAGTTTTTCCTTGCCCTTTTGGGAGCCTAAGATCAGGGGATGCTTTGAGAATTATTGTCAATTGATTGTCTATGTGAAGCCCTTTGAGACTGCTTGTGATTTAGGGCTATACAAATAAACCTGACTTGACTTGACTTGTTTGTTGCAATGCATATTTGCTCATTATTTTCTTGCTAATCTGGGGCCAAGGTGTTTTTTCAGCACTGTTCGGAGGATATCAAGAGACACACTCACCCGCCTGATCTTCTCTTGCCACCACGGCCTGGCACAGATCCTCCCATCCTTACCGGGCCAGATCCCACTGCCCCCGGCATCACTACTGTACCTGGCAACTCACTGCCCATCTCTGTGGAACAGAACATAAAATAATTAATAACAATAATCTTTTGTCATTGTTAAGCTTACTCATTCTATTCATTCATCCATCCATTTTCTGAACCACTTTGTCCCCACGGGGGTCGCGGGCGTGCTGGAGCCTATCCCAGCCATCATCGGGCAGTACCGGCTGCCAGCCAATCGCAGGGCCATCATCGGGCAGCAGGCGGGGGACCCTGAACTGGTTGCCAGCCAATCGCAGGGCACACAGAGACGAACCATCCACACTCGCACACATACCGAGGGACAATTAAGAGTCTTCAATCGGCCTACCAAGCATGTTTTTGGGATGTGGGAGGAAACCGGAGTGCCCGGAGAAAACCCACACGGACACGGGGAGAACATGCAAACTCCACACAGGGAGGGCCGGAGGTGGACTCGAACCCGCACCCTCCTAAGGCGGACGTGCTACCCAATTAAAGACTATGATATAGCTAAAGGCAAATTACCTTAGGAAAAGTGGGCTGGCAAGTCAGACCCAATGCTGTACCAGTGACACAAAATGAACCGACAAACTAAATTCATTGACTGGCTGTGATGTATCCTTTGTACGCAACGTCACAAACTGACACACAAGAGAGACGGTAGTTTGTTTAATTCAGCATTAAACTTGAACCTAGAAACACAGAGTCATTAAAAGCCCAGCAGCCGACGGCAATGGAAGCATTCATTTAAAAAAATGTGGATTTTTTTCTCAACGTCACGTCTGCCATTCATTGATTGGTTCATTCAAACTGTCAAAAATTACCATGCTTTTGTGCTTGTGTTTGTTGAAAATCTAAAAGAGGTCCTTCAAAAAATGTCATATTGAATAGTAATTACAATGGTGAGGAATAGAAAAATGCCAACTACTGTAGATTATTTTCCAAAATAGTTCAGCCTTCGTACCAAGCTTGTTTATGATGCTGACTCAGATGCAGATTGATAGAAAAATTGACAATTTCCGCCAAAATCGGAATAGAACTGCAGGATATTTTAAACAGGGATATATTGCAGCTTAAGGAATATCAACAAAGCAAATACAAATGTCTGTATACACATGTCAAGATTAATTTTTCTAACTACTAATAATAATGCATCAGATTTATATAGCACTTTTCAAAGACATTTTACAGTGGATACATTATTCATGCGCTCACACAGTTCAACTCTGGTCATGGTAAACTACCACAGCTGCCCTGGGGCAAGCTGACAGAAGGACTATGGCTCCGTCAACCACCACCAAACATTCGTATCCAGGTATACACCAGTGTGAGTGGCAGTGGAGGAAGGGTGTGTGGAGTGTTCTGTCCAAAGACACAAGGACGCATGACTCAAAAAGAGCCAAACTTGAACCGCTGACCCTTCGGTTGACCCCCTGTACTGCCTGAGCCACAGCCGCCACAATGGGCAGTTATCATGCTTTGTTTACAAGCTCTTAAATGTTTATAGATATGAATCCTGTACAGACACTCCAAGGAGCTTGTGCTAATTTAGTATTGAAGTAAGTAAAAGATAAGATGGCAGTCCAATGGAAAAATCCACTTAATATAGTGTCACTGGGCTGGGCATCTATTTAATATAGGGTGAGTAACACAATTTGAGAGATGTAATGAAGACACTGCTTTATTTTGGCAATCAGTGTAGCCATTCATCGCACCAGGAAAAGCCTCGACACTGCGGCCACTATTCTAAAAGTCTAAACACCCTCCCCCATTAAACAATCTCACTTTATCATAGCACCTGTCTTTGCTACACAGCTTATTCCAATCGTTCCCATCCTTCCAACATTTGACTAGAAACATGTTAATGTCCAGTAAAAATGCTGTACCTCCACTTTATGATTTTGAATGACAATGGCCTGTTTTGAAAAAGTTTCTTCATTAACTACCAGAACTGTCCTTTAAATAGATACTTCTTTTCAGCTCAGGCTATGTTTACAACTTTGAGATGATGAAGACAGTGAAGAGGAATTATGAGCATTGTTACTTTGTTTTGATAAACTTTTGACTGGCAACGTTGGATAATTTTCTATTAATTATAATAAAGCAATGTTTAGGTGGGCAACGCAAATTGTTTAAGTAATCCACCAAAATGTTACTATTTCACACAAAACTTGAAGTCACAATTTAAAAAAAAAAAAAAAAAGAAAAATGTTAATGTGTTAATTATGACTCATTCGACTAGTGGTATAAAAGAAACTACACTAGAACCTCTGACTTCAAACATCTGCAGGTTCGAACAAATCGGAGTTTGAACCAAAAACTTGAAGTTTTGAACCCCAGAAACCGAACAAGACACCGGACTCTGAACAGCTTTCCGAACCGGGTCGAGGCTCGCAACAAGATGTCATCAACAATAGCCCAGTGCCCTCTAGTGGCAGGAAGAAACCTCTACAGTAGATGCAGCAGCTCTATTTTCTTCGTTACGAGCCAAATTGACTGCCTTTAACTTAAAAACGGCATCATATGCATTTCTTTTGTTCCCCATATTGAGGGGTTGTGAATAAAAGGTTCCTTTCTCCAGTAATGTCCGTCTTGATATCGTTCTGCCTCTTGTTTGTGTCACTTGTGTGGCCCTATTTGCCTGGCAGACGGATATGCGATTAACACACCACTCTTCTCTCCAGTGACCGTGTGTCTGGTCACATATCCCTCCGCCCACTGAAGTGGTGCCACACAACAGCGGTCAACAACCTTTTTACTAACGAGTGTATGAGCGTATTTGACGTCACAAAAAACTCTAATTATTACGCAAAAGGGACCATTGTTGCTATGTCAGAACAGATTAATTAGTTTTCCATGATTTCTTATGGGAAAAATTGAATCGGACTCCAACCAAATCGGTGTTTGAACAGTTTGCTGGAACGAATTATGGTAGAAGTCAGAGGTTCTACTGTGCTGGTAATACATATATATTACTAGGATTAATTTCCCTATAATTTTATTAATTATATTGATTGGCATCGCGAGACACTGATTAGGACATCCGCCTCACAATTCAGAGGTTACGGTTTTGATTCAGGCCCATCCTGTGTGGATTTTGCATTTCTCCCCTGCATGAGTTTTTTCCAGGTACTCCAGTTTCCTCCCACAACCCAAAAACATGCATGGTAGGCAAATTGAGCACTCCAAATTCCCCATAGGTGTGAGTGTGAATGGTTGTTCGTCTCTGTGTGCCCTGCGATCGGCTGGCAACAATTTCAGGGTATCCCCCGCCTACTGCCCAATGGCTGCTGGGAAGGGAAAATGGATGGATTTATGGATGGATAAATGCATTGCACAATTTGCGCCACACAATGCATTCTGGGATCCAAAACAGAAAGGTTTGCCCCCCCCCACACACACACAATATATTTACAGCTGACAAACGCTATTAGCACAACAAGGAAATGCAAATAGTAAAACACTATTTATAATTTATATCCATTGAAATGCATGGTAATGGTTATTTGATGCATTACAATTTTTCGGGAACCAATCAGCCAATCAAAAGGTAAATGGTACTTTTTTGCTGCAAAAATTTGTCATCGGCCTCCAAAAAACTAAATGCTCTTGTATGCTGTCAAAATTTTATAAACGATATGAATAGAACAATGACTTATTTTATATATATAATATATATAACTATAGTTGAACCCTAGTCATTACTATATAGTAGAGCTGGGGTCGCTTAGAAGAGGGGAACATGGGTGTGAACGTGTGTAAACGTGTGACTGCAAGCTGGTGGCTGGGTCGCCCAGCATCCCAAGCAGCATTGTAGTAATATGATGGGTAAAAGATAATAATAAAAATCATACATTTTATTTGTATGGCGCCTTTCACGGCACTCAAGGTCGCCGAACACACATAAAATAGACACAATTAAAAGAAAAGAAGTCTGAAAGGAAAAAAAACATCTGCAGAAGAGGAATAAAATTAGACAAATGCCTGCCTAAATAGATGGATTTTGAGGTGAGATTTGAGCAGTTCGATGGAGTCAATGTTTTTGATGTCCAGGGGGAGGGAATTCCAGAGGCGAGGGGCAGAGCAACTGAAGGCTCTGGCCCCCATAGTTGACAGATAAAATGAGGGGACAGTGAGGGTGATACTGGAGGCAGACCTGAGAGACCGGGTAGGAGTGTGTACATGAAGGAGGTCTGACAGGTATGGAGGAGCAAGGTTATGGATGGCCTTGAATGTGTGAAGGAGAATTTTATAATCAATGCGCTGTTTTATGGGGAGCCAGTGAAGTTGGTGTAGACCGGGAGTGATATGATGGTAGACGGGTTCCAGTGACAATGCGAGCAGTAGCATTCTGGACCAGTTGCAATTTATGGAGGAGTTTTTGAGGGAGACCAAAAAGGATGGAGTTGCAGTAATCTAAGCGAGAGGTGACAAGTGAGTGGACTAAGATAGCAGCGCTGGATGGGGTGAGTGATGAGCGGAGGCGATTAATGTTACGGAGGTGAAAATAAGCGGGACGGATAGTGTTGTTTATGTGGGTGCTGAATGATAGGGTGCAATCAAGGACGACACCCAGACTCTTTGTCTGAGGGGAAGGGGAAACCGAGGAGGTGTCAATGGTGAGAGTAAGACAGGGTTGTTTATTGAGAGAAGCTTTGGAACCTATGAGGACTACCTCAGTTTTGTCGCTGTTTAGTTTAAGGAAGTTTGAGGTGAACCAGGATTTTATTTCTTGAAGGCACGTACTGAGGGAGGAGGGTGTGAGGCTGAAAGGCGGTTTTGAAGAGACGTAGCGCTGGGTGTCGTCCGCGTAACAGTGGAAATTAATGTTATGTTTACGGAAAATTTAACCGAGTGGGAGGAGATAAATGATAAATAGGAGGGTACCAAGGACAGAACCCTGGGGAACACCAGAGGACACGGGGGAGGGGTGAGATGTGAATGATTTTAACTGGATAAATTGAGAACGGCCAGAAAGAAAAGAGTGAAACCAGTGCAGGGGTGTGTCAACCAGTCCAATAGCGGCTAGTCTTCCTAAGAGGATGGAGTGCGAGATAGTGTCAAAAGCTGCACTTAAATCAAGAAGAATGAGTATGGATATGAGACCAGAGTCGGCTGCAATCAGGAGATCATTAGTGATTTTAATAAGGACTCTTTCTGTACTGTGTCGAGGGCGAAAAGTTCCTTCATGCTGAATTGGTCCACGAGAATCTAGATAGCCGCCGTCAGCTTGGGTGTCACCTAACCACCTCCCCAGCCGGGGAATGGTGGGGGGAGTGGGGTCGGGGAGAGGGAGCAAAAACAAACTCCAGCCGAATCAGCTACTACAGGCTAATTAAAGGCCATATCATAGAAATACGTCTTTAAAGGTGTCTTAAATGTTTCTACTGAGGTAGCAGTTCTAATATCCATTGGCAGGGCATACCAGAGCTCTGGAGCCCGAATAAAAATGCTCTAGCCCCTGCAGACATTTTCTTGGCCCTCGGTGTCACTAAAAGGCTAGCGTTTTGCGAACGAAGGTTACGAGACGGAAGATAAGGAACAACTAAGTCAACGAGATATGAAGGCGCTAAGCCATGCAATAATTTATAGGTTAATAGAAGAACCTTGAAGTCACATCTTAAATGGACCGGGAGCCAGTGTAAATTGGCTAATATTGGGGTAATGTGATCAAATTTTCTTGTCCGTGAGAGCAGCCTTGCAGCAGCATTTTGTACTAACTGTAGACTTTTGATGATGGACTTGGGAAGACCAGAGAATAATGCATTACAGTAGTCCAGGCGCGACGTGATAAATTAATGTATAATAATTTCCGCATCACCAGTCGAGAGGATTGGGCGAATCTTAGCAACATTACGGAAGGTGAAAAAATGCTATTCTGGTCATATTCTTAATGTGCTTTTGAAAAGAGAGCGTTTGGTCAAATATTACCCCGAGATTAGTTACAGTATCACGCTGAGTGATAGTACGGTTATCTATAGTTATAGTGGTTTCCTTAAATAAATGTTGATAACGAGCTGGACCAATTATCAATATCTCAGTTTTATCTGGGTTCAGACGAAGGAAGTTGAGAGACATCCATTGCTTGATCCATTGCCGGTGAGGGAGCGAATGTTAAGTAGTCCCAGATTGACGTCAGTGTTGGTTCGAGCAGGAAGCATTAGCTACCCTAGCTAGGCTAGCCAATGCACTGTGATCCACCTTCCTATTCATGTTTCTCGGTGGATGGCGGCGGGTGGAGGACCAGATGGTGTTTATGGCAGTGGAGTCATCGATGTGGTAGTTGCGTCGAGCTCCACGGTGGATGTATGTCCGGTGGTGACGGCGAGCGATGTCCGGAAAGCGTTGCAGTGCAGGTGGGGGAGCAAACCGGCAGTGCCGGAGCTGGAGAAGCACTGCGTTTGTGTAACGAATCCGGGTTGACTTCATGCTGGATGAATCATGACGGACAGGGAAGTCCACCAGAGCATGGAGCTCACAGCAGGGTTGATAATATGTATGATGCACGGGCCAGACAGGAAAACAGAGGAGCAGCGACCAGCTAGCACACAGGGCATGCCTCTGAGCAATGTGCTTCACTGAGGACAAGCACGGGGTGCGCAGCTAGCTGCCGCGCAAGTAGGAAAGAAGCACCGCCATCCAGGAGTTGGGAAAGCAGCAATGAGCCCTGATCACGCAGGGCGTGTTTCTGAGCAATGTGCGTCACTGCGGACATGACTGAGTTCAAGCGCAGAAGGCAGCAGCCATCCAGCCACGCTCGAGGGAAGAAGCACCAACCGGTGCAGAAGAAGTCGGGAGATGTGACTATATCATGTTAGTTATTTTGTTTACTGTAAAGATACAATACATACACAGAACAGTGTGGGAATGGTTATTAAGGGAATCGGGAAGCTTTAAGCTTTACTATTGTGTACTAGACCACAATTCATGAGGAGATTCATGCGCAATCGCGACTCACTTTGGTTTCGCTATGGACGATGTCCCCCAGGTTAGTGTTGTAATTCTGAAGGTGGACTCCTTGCATTGCGTTGTTCGGGAAAAAAAAATACTTTTCATTTGACTTGCAATACATCCAATAGGCGGCTCGGTGGCGCACTGGGTAGCACAGTTAGGAGGGTACGGGTTCGATTCCAATGTGTGGAGTTTGCATGTTCTCCCCAAGCCCGCATGGGTTTTCTCCGGGCACTCCGGTTTCCTCCCACATCCCAAAAACATGCTTGATAGGCCGATTGAACACTCCAAATTGTCCCTAGGTATGAGTGCGAGTGCGAATGGTTGTTCGTCTCTGTGTGCCCTGCGATTGGTTGGCAACCAGTTCAGGGTGTCCCCCGCCTACTGCCTGATGACGGCTGGGATAGGCTCCAGCACGCCCGCGACCCCCGTGGGGACTAAGCGGTTCAGAAAATGGATGGATGGATACATCCATGCCCTTTAGCGGCCAACAGGAAACTCCACGTGTTGGAAATGTCAATACAATGTGTTAAAATTTCTAAACAATATATATATCGTTTCTACTTTGCGGATTTTCGTTTTTAACAGGTGGTTCTGAAACGCAGCTCCTGCAACAAATGAGGGATCAATGAATAACCTACGAATGTTAATTAAAACACACTTGAGGGTAGGGCTAAACAAGTTTAAGAAAAGCGTTGTGATTTTTCTGACAGATATTACGATTTTAATTCAGCTTGCTGGTTTTTATTTTTAAATCAAGTTTTATTACATTATTCAAAATGCGCAGTAACACAAACATGACAGAAAAGGACATCATACCATTCAAAACATTGATATCTACTACTGGGCTTAAGTGCCTCAAACAGAGACAAGTCATATGACCTGAAATTCAGATCAAAGTATTGCCGTATTTTCCGGACCAAAAGGCGCACCAGATTATACAGCGCACCTTCAATGAAGGGCCCATTTTAAAACTTTGTCCATATATAAGGCGCACCGGATTATAAGGCGCATAAAATAGAAGCTATACTGCAACATACTGCGGTTGACTAGGGTTGCGATATGCATCCACTAGCCAATAACCAATGAGCCCTCTGTAAATAAGCGCGTTTCTCAAACTATCCTATAAAATGATCAGAACTGACTAAATTTCGATGTAACACCGTGGTACTGCTTACCTATGTTTCCCTTCCATATCGATCCGTAAATTTACTCGAAACATTAACAGAGCAGCCGATTTTGACATGAAATAGCCTTGTGCGTATAGCAGCTATCACTATAGCATTAGCCACCCGCAAACTCCCATGAGCCTCAGCAAAGTGTAAACAATCGCGTTTCTCAAATGAGGGCTTAAAAAATTATCAGAACTGACGAAAGTTCGATCTAACACCTTGGTACTGCTTACCTATGTTTCCCTTCCGTATCGATCCGTAAATGTACTCGAAACATTAACAGAGCAGCCTATTTTGACATGAAATAGCCTCATGCGTATAGCAGCTATCACTATAGCATTAGCCACCTGCAAACTCCCATGAACCTCAGCTCGCAGACTCCCATGAGCCTCAGCAAAGTGTAAACAATCGCGTTTCTCAAACGAGGGCTTAAAAAATGATCGGAACTGACTAAAGTTCGATATAACACCTTGGTACTGCTTACCTATGTTTCCCTTCCATATCGATCCGTAAATTTACTCGAAACATTAACAGAGCAGCCTATTTTGACATGAAATAGCCTCACGGGTACAACAGCTATTCAGTGACGCCCCCTGACCACGGTTGCCGTAATGCTGGGAAGCGATGCGACCTTGTAATTTACTCGTTGTACTAAAACGTTCTGAAAATTTTGGCAGAGCACTGTGTACAACCAGTATGGATAAAAAAAATTCATAAATTGATCCATATATAAGGCGCACCGGACTATAAGGAGCACTGTCGGCTTTTGAGAAAATTTTAGGTTTTTAGGGGGCCTTATAGTCCGGAAAATACGGTAATTGAATCTTTTGGTCCAATAAGCAACGTTTTCTTTTAAAAGGGTCAGAAAGTACAATATTCATTCTTTGCTCTGCTTCTTTTTCCATTTTTCATTTTGCCATAAGGTTAATCAGCATGCGATTTTGGATGGTTGGGTGGCTTAATTTATGACAGCCTTAGTTGCATGTGTTACACATTCCAACTGTAGCCACCCAGTTATACAAAAGAAAGAAACCTAGCCAAGCTAACAAATGCTCATTACAAGGTTCGAATAATTTTCTCATTACTGTATGTCTTAATGATGTAAATAGGTCCCTATCAGTTGTTAGTTTGGACTTCAATGCTATTTTGTTTTATTTCAAATCCTAAGAGTTCTGTATCTTTAGACTGTATTTGTAAATATGATTCAAGAAAAAGGGAATGTGAAATTAAAAAAAATAAAAATACAAATACAATACTTCACATAAATAAATTGTTAGAGGCAATGTGAGGGTGCAGCACACGCCATTAACACACGTTAATGGTCAGAATGATACTGCCACGATCTAAATTTGGGCCACAAAAAAAATTCTCCACAAAGCAATATTTTGAAAGACCACAATAGAAACACATAAAAGCAATCTAAAACATAACTCATGCGTTGTAATTATGGAATTAGTGGGTAGTTATATTTCAACAAAATGGTCTAACCTTGGGGTAATGGGGGACAATAACACGCAGAAACTGTAATGTCCAGTCGATTTCATTCGTGGATATTCCTTTCATGCTGCGTACTTGGTCAGCAAGTGTCAAAGCGGTTTTGAAGGCTACATTGCCACATTTATAAGCTGGCCACTGCATATCACACAGACGGACGGGGCTTGGTGCCTGAGAATCGCCAGTAACAATAAATCCATAATAAAGTACTGATAATGTTGCATTAATTGGCTTTTTCCCCTTACTGAAGAAATTCTTAAAGGATGTTTGTTTCTTCTAGCTTGTGGACATTTTAACTTCTATATCACTGGACATTGACTTGCATGTAAAGGCTGATTTTCAAAAGACATCATCTTTGTTACGGAGTAGCATGCAACCCTCATTAGATGATTTCACGTCACGTTTCACATGCTCTTACACCAATTGGATCTGAGTGACAGCCATCTGGGGCTAATCCTACTGTGACACTGTGCTTCTAGTCTGAGATCACTACTATTATGCAAGGGGGGAAGCCTATCTGGTCTTGGATCAGCCAGCTAACTTTGTCCTCCTCTGGCTACGCCAGAAACAAGAGCACCATTAAGCATTGGAAGTCATCATCAAATAAAGAAGAATATGACACAGACTGTGGACATACCGATGTATAAGTTTCATTTGAAATGGGCAGCCTGTTCATTCCTCAAACAAGAACAAGTGCCTTTCTACAATCATCTTTTATTCATTCAAGACAACACTTAATTTCAATACGTTGTACTTGTGAAAATAAGCTTCCTTGTTAATTTTAGACAGTACAGTACAGTGACGTGGCACACAATATGAGAGAATACAGTTGACCTGTTTTCATATGGGGTTCTAGCAGCTCAGTGTAACAGCGTGACTCGAGAAAAATCCTCTGTTTCACATTCTACTTGTGTTCATTTCTGTTGATCACTTTTAAACTGTTTAGATCTGAAAAGGCACAATGCAAAGACTGCAATGGTGTATATATTAACAGGCATCAAAATATGCACTATCCGACTATAGTTTTACAGGTCAAAATTAGCATTTTGTTCCTCATCATCAATTAAGAGAGAAAGTGGGAAAAAGGTAAGTATTGGCAGACTTAACAGATTCCCGTATTTTCCAGACTATAAGTTGCTCGGGAGTACAAGTCGCACCAACCATAAAATACATATTAAAGGAGAAAAGCACATATGTAAGTCGCAGTGGAGTACAAATCGCATTTTTGAGGGAATTTTATTTGTCAAAATCCAACACCAAAAACAGACATGAACCAGCAACAACAGGCTAAACGATACGGTATGCTAACGTGACATATACACAAACGAGGAGCTGAGAACGGGTCGGACGGAAAATTCAGACATATTCAAGGAAGTATTACATGAATAACACGTTTATCAAACCATCTGTGTCACTCCAATTCATTAAATCCATCAATCGTGCTTTATGTAAACAATGCCCCGTATGCGCCACATATGCTGACGTCGGACCCGTTGTAAGTTGCATTTCTAATTATTCCACAGACCCATATAACAATATATAAAGCATATTTCAAATAACTTTGTTTGTAAGTGACATGGAGGACGAAGAGTTTGAAGGATTTAATGATTTGGAGTGACACAGAAGGTTTGAAAAACTACTATGGCTTTTACGCACGCCCGGTCCTTCTCGACGGGAGCTCTCTTTCACCTCCGTGAATGGAAGTCGAGGCCAGCGCTCGGCCGGGTGGGTGTCCGGGAGGGTGGATGGGGCTCGGACTTGGCTTTTACGCACCCCTGGTCCTATTTATGGAGCTTTCTTCCACCTCCGTGGGTGGAAGTTCAGTAGTTGTTGGCTCGTTGAACTCTTGTTTTGTTAAATAAAGAGCCGTTTACCAAACCCACGTCTTTCCTGGTACTTTGTTAACGCTACAACATAGTTATATACTAGATCTCTGCAGTGCACGCGCGGCGTTGTTGAGATATATATATATATATATATATATATATATATAACTATATATAACTATATATATGTATAACTATATATATATAACTATATATATAACTATATATATAACTATAACTATATATATATATATATAACTATATATATATATAACTATATATATATATATATATATATATATATATATATATATATATATATATATAACTATATATATATAACTATATATATATATATATATATATATATATATATATATATATATATATATATATATGCGGAATTTTCGGACTATAAATTGCAGTTTTTTTTATTAGTTTGGGTGGGGGGGCGACATACTCAGGAGCGACTTTTATGTGATTTTTTTCACAAATTTTCAAAATTAAAAAATCCGCAATGTAGTGAAACCACGATAAACAAACCGCGATGTAGCAAAGGATTACTGTCATTTGAACTCCGTGAGTCGTCACCTTATCGTGGTGGAGGGGTTTGCGTGCCCCTATGATCCTAGGAGCCATGTTGTCTGGGGCTTCATGCCCCTGGTAGGGTCACCCATGGCAAAAGGATCCTAGGTGAGGGGCAAAGCACGGCTCAGAAGACCCCTTATGACGAGTAAAATATATGGACCTAGGTTTCCCTCGCCCGGACGCGGGTCAACGGGGCCCCTTTCTGGAGCCAGGCCTGGAGGTGGGGCTCGAAGGCGAGCGCCTGGTGGCCGGGCCTTCGCCCATGGGGTCCAGTCGGGCATAGCCCGAAAAGAAAACGTGGGTCCCCCTTCCCATGGGCTCACCACCTGTAGGAGGGGCCAAAGGGATCGGGTGCAAAGTGAGCTAGGCGGCGGCCAAAGGCGGGGACCTTGGCGGTCCGATTCCCGGCTGCAGAGGCTGGCTCTAGGGACATGGAATGTCACCTCTCTGGCTGGAAAGGAGCCCGAGCTGGTGTGTGAAGCAGAAAAGTTCCGACTAGACATAGTCGGACTTGCCTCCACACATAGTTTGGGCTCTGGTACAAGCCCTCTCGAGAGGGGCTGGACTCTCTTCCACTCTGGAGTTGCCCACGGTGAGAGGCGTCGAGCAGGTTTTGGCATACTTATTGCCCCCCGGCTGGGCGCCAGCACATTGGGGTTCACCCCGGTGAGCGAGAGGGTAGCCTCCCTCCGCCTTCGGGTGGGGGGACGGTTCCTGACTGTTGTTTGTGTCTATGCACCGAACGGCAGCTCAGAGTATCCACCCTTCTGGAGTCCCTGGAGGAAGTGCTGGAGAGCGCTCCTTCTGCGGACTCCATCGTTCTACTGGGTGACTTGGGCATTGACAGTGAGACCTGGAAGGGCGTGATTGGGAGGAACGCCCCCCTCCCCGATCTGAACCCGAGCGGTGTTCTATTGTTGGACTTCTGTGCTCGACACATATTTTCTATAATGAACACCATGTTCAAGCATAAGGGTGTCCATGTGTGCACTTGGCACCAGGACACCCTAGGCCGCAGTTCGTTGATCGACTTTGTAGTCGTGTCATCGGATTTGCGGCCGCATGTTTTGGAGACTCGTGTGAAGAGAGGGGCGGAGCTGTCAACTGATCACCACCTGGTGGTGGGTTGGCTCCGATGGTGGGGGAAGATGCCGGTCCGACCTGTCAGACCCAAACGCTCTGTGAGGGTCTGCTGGGAACGTCTGGCAGAATCCCCTGTCAGGAAGAGCTTCAACTCCCACCTCCGGCAGAGCTTTTCCCACGGCTCGGGGAAGGCGGGGGACATTGCGTCCGAGTGGACCATGTTCCGCGCCTCCATTGTTGAGGCAGCCGACCGGAGCTGTGGCCGTAAGGTTGTTGGTGCCTGTCGTGGCGGCAATCCCCGAATCCGCTGGTGGACACCGGCGGTAAGGGATGCCATCAAGCTGAAGAAGGAGTCCTATAGGGCCGTTTTGGCTTGCGGGACTGCAGAGGCAGCTGACAGGTACCGTCAAGGTTTGGCGAGGCCATGGAGAATGACTTCCGGACAGCTTCGAGGAAATTCTGGTCCACCATCCGGCGTCTCAGGAGGGGGAAGCAGTGCACGGTCAACACTGTTTACAGTGGAGATGGTGTCCTGCTGACCTCGACTCGGGATGCCGTGAGTCGGTGGGGGGAATACTTTGAAGACCTCCTCAGTTCCACCGACACGCCTTCCATTGTGGAAGCAGGGCCTGAAGACTCTGAGGCCCCGGGGATGGATGAGATCCGCCCGGAGTTCTTTAAGGCTCTGGATGTTGAGGGGCTGTCATGGCTGACACGCCTCTACAGCATTGCGTGGACATCGGGGACTGTGCCTCTGGATTGGCAGACTGGGCTGGTGGTTCCCTTCTTTAAGAAGGGGGACCGGAGGGTGTGTTCCATTTACAGGGGAATCACACTCCTCAGCCTCCCTGGTAAGGTCTTTTCAGGGGTGCTGGAGAGGAGGATCCTTCGGCTGGGATAGGCTCCAGCATGCCCGCGTCCCCGTGGGGACTAAGCGGTTCAGAAAATGGATGAATGGATACGTATATCATTGAAGATTCATTTTTTAACGATATCATGACAATATCATGACAATAGCGTCACATTAGCTTACATGTAACATCATGTTACTTTCTTAACCCACAGGCTTGTAAAAGTAAAAAAGTGCCCTTGTGTTTTTTTGTTTCGATGTGCTCCGTAATGTTCCTAGCGCTGCGACCTCCATAGCTGATCATATCTTGACAGAGAATACACAAAACCTTCACTGGGACATCTACTTTATGGATATATTCCGTCAGGCACGTCATCTGAAGCAGTTCTTGATCCCGTTCTGCTTGTCTATTTCCCTGGCACGATCCTCATGCTGGCGAAAACTTTTGCTGAGTAGGCCCTCAAACTATCTAACTAAATAACCCGCCTACAAGTGATGAAAACCCAATCGCAAATTCACACTAGTTCTCAGTGTAAGTTAAATTAACAAGTGGAAATGATGTGAAGAAAGTAGCGCCAAAATGCTGCCGAAAATCAGGCGGATGTTATCGCATCACTGCAGCAAGTGAGTTCCGTTTACAGAGGCAAGCCGATTTCCGTACTCACACCTTAACTAATTTTGCCTTGAGATGTGCCAAAAGATGCCGTCACGGCGGGCAGGCGAATGCTCGCGAGTCGCCTAGGCTAAATTTGCCCGGCCAGCTGGACGTCCCCCCCCCCTAAATAAAAAAATTAATATTTTCTCAACGGATTTACACAATTCACGAAAATGATACTTTCGACAGAAAATTCTCATCCCTTCACATATGTTATTTTAGGGGACACCACTAAATCAAAATAGTTACAATTTAATATTTTTTTCAGTTGATATATAAATAGAACTAATATGCGCTGTAGCCTTCTTTGCTTTAACGAGCAGATGCTAACAAAGCAGTATTAAGTTTACTAATTATTTATATTGTTGTTTGGTAACAGGGTTACTATTCATGACTATTCACAGATTTTAAGAATGGCTAAAAATATTCTGTGGTGTGAATAGTGCTATCGTGCGTGTCTTTAGTTTTAACAAAGCAATTACAGTATTTCATATTTTCAATATGGTTTTATATATATACCGACTGCTCAGGGAAGCGGTATGAGCGATTGAATCATTCTTCACTCTACGACTTTTGGAATCAACAGGCGAGAAGGTAAATAAATAGGGCTAGGCCAGAAGGCTACTAGTTTACATTTCTGTAAATCGTGGATGATACACAGAACAAGTGCAGTGCAGTAGGACAAGATGCAAAATGATCTTTGTGTCACTGAGAGTGAAGAAAGCAAAGCGCCAGCAAAAATAATGTGAGGGATTAACAAAAGGACACCGCACTTCAATATTGAAGCCTTACTTACACATCGGTCAACTCATTCTGACAAAGAGAAGTTAGCAAAGCTGTACAGAACAGCACTGCTGCGAACGAACGACCGCACAGTATGGGGGAAGGGGATGGATGCTGGAGCTAGGCTGTGGCGGCCTGGCGGCGGGTTTTAGCCCTCTTTTTATTTCACAGGCTCGGCAAACTGCATAACATTGAATCCTCGTCTCCAAACGAAGTCTTAACACGTTGGGTACGTCCGAGATGTGAATAGAGGGTGCTGACTTACCAGACGGATTGACCGCGGCGGGAGTTGCCATGTTTCCTCCACGGAATAAAATAACAAAACGGCAGCGGTGGGGATGACGCACAATACGTCAAGAGAGCCCAGGGCAGAGAGAGAGAGAGGGAGAGAGAGAGTCCACACACCGCAGGCTTGGCACGCGAGGCTCCCTCGAGCCGCCTGTCGTCGAAAATCTGCTCTGGGTGATCAGAGGCACTTGAATTAATCGATTTTGACTATTCAGATTGTGGAAAGCAGACTAAATAAAACGCAAGATGTCTGGATGGTAACACCGCGAGATCTTCGGGCTCCTTGAATAAATTATTGCTACACCCAGCAAAGGGCACAGTGACGAGTAATGAGACGAAAATCGTTTGGGAAAGTGTGTCCATTCCAAAGTTTTGATTTGTTCTGACAGTTGCTCCTTTCATATCTGTGTCCTTGTTCAACACTGCACTGGATTTGTTAAAAAAAAAAAAAAAAAAAAACACACACACAAGTAAAATGCTTTCACACACACTACTAAAACCCTCTTAATAATACTAGAGATTTCAATTGAACAAGAAGGCGTTTCAGTTTAACAGGAAAGCAGCTAAAATAAGGAAGTGTGGGCTATTTTTCTTCTGAGCATTCTAAGGATGCACATTTAGCACATGGTGGATAATCGCCAGAGAGAACACTAGAGTAACAGTGCTCAAAATGAATCTTCATTTGTTCTTTTTTGTATATTAGTGCAAACATTATTTGATGATGTGCAAGGTAATGAAGGGTATATAATAAATATATTTGTATTATAAAAATAAATATATCCATCCTTCCATTTTCTGAACAGCTTAGTCCCCACGGGGGTCGCGAGCGTGCTGGAGCCTATCCCAGCCGTCATCGGCAGTAGACAGGGGACACTCTGAACTGGTTGCCAGCCAATCGCAGGGCACACAGAGACAAACAACCATTCGCACTCTCACTCACACCTTGGGAAAATTTGGAGTGCTCAATCGGCCTTCCAAGCATGTTTTTGGGATGTGGGAGGAAACCGGAGTGCCCGGAGAAAACCCACGCGGACACGGGGAGAACATGTTAACTCCACACAGGGAGGGTCGGAGGTGGAATCGAACCCGCACCCTCCTAACTGTGAGGCGGACGTGCTACCCAGTGCCCCACCGAGCCACTTAAATAAATATATAATATATTTAAAAAATTCACCAGCGCTTTGCAGTGTATAGTCTCGCTTCAGAGAAATGAGCCAAATAATTTTGACCAGGAAAGGCTTTATCGAGTGCTTGACGACAACACAAGGTATCAGCGGCGGTATAGCTCCGCTCAAGGTATAGCTCTTCAAGCGGCGGTGTCCATACATGATGCTGTCGCTTGGGGGTAGATTGTTGAAATTTCTGAGTACAAGGATTGTGATTTGTGGTTTGAAATTCATTAAATCTAAAAAGTATTAAGTCTACTGTAGTAGGTTAATATTGTGTGAGTATTGGTAAATGCCAGAAAGAACGAAATTTAAAGTGCAGTACAGAATGGCAAAATCTAATACAACAAAAATTCGCCTATAATGTAGTGTGTGTGTGTGTGTGTGTGTGTGTGTGTGTGTGTGTGTGTGTGTGTGTGTGTGTGTGTGTGTGTGTGTGTGTGTGTGTGTGTGTGTGTGTGAAAGCATTTTAATTGTGTGTGTGAGAACATTTCACTGATGTATGTGAAGCATTTCAGTTGTGTGTGCGAGAACAAAACATTTCAGTTGTGTATATAAGCATTTCACTTGTGTGTGAGGTACTTACTATAGTATGTGAATGTTTTTTCTTTCATATGTCTGTGTGAATTGTAATCCTGAATTATAATCCTAACAGCCCCTCACAGTGGGTGTCAGGTCCCACTTCCCTGACATCTTTATTGATGTTCTCTTTGATTTATTGTGGAGGCTGGATGGATGGATGGATGGATGGATGGATGGATGGATGGATGGATGGATGGATGGATGGATGGATGGATGGATGGATGGATGGATGGATGGATGGATGGATGGATGGACCGAAGGACAGACGGGACGACGGACAGACTGACGGATGGAGGGAGGGAACGACGGACAGAGGGACAGACGGAGGTACAGACGGATGGAGTTATATCAAAATGTTATGCAATGTATCTATCTGTAAAATCCTTTAAAAATTCATTCAAGTTATCAAAAATTAACTCCCCTCGGTGACTTTTGGCCCACCCTATATGTCCAGGTACATATACACGTATATGTATATGTATATGTATATATATATGTATATGTATATGTATATGTATATGTATATGTATATGTAGGGCTGAGCAACAATTTGAGTTTCCTGCTTTGGGTGATTTTCTGTTGTTCTGCTTGCAAACAACATAGCTACTATGTACATTAAAGGGCTAGTTTACCAAAGCATAATCAGTCTTGCCAATTGAGTGACTTTATCGACTCCCTGATTAATTCCTAGTTTGTATTTCTATCACATTTATCAAAAAGGCTACTAGTAGCGACCCTAATCCCTGTACTTTCAAGCCACCTATATTTTAATGAGGTTGCCTTGTTTTGCTTGTTCTGAAGCCTCATTTTATTTACTCGGTGATTATTTTTTTTTTACTCATTCAAATTTGGCAGTCATTGACAACACGATTCTCTATGGTGTGTCAGATGTACCTATTTATTTTTGCTTTAAAGACTAACCCAAAACATCTTGCAAATATTACTGGTGAATTTTAATGATATTTATTGAGATTTTTGACTACCTACAGAAATGTTTTTACGGTGTAAGGAGCAGAGTCAAACTTTATTGCATCCTATTCAAACTTAAAAAACTAATTTATTAGGCTAAAATTGGGCCCATGCTAAAGAATTTACTTCTTGATTTTGCCACACTTCAGACTCAATAGTTTAGTACAAACTGTTGCGTGTTGTGCGGGATGTTCGTTGTTGAGCCAGGAAAGCAAAGGTGTGGAGTTTAGAGTTGGTTCTTTTATTGGCAAGATCTTGTTGTTGTTTAATGGCGGTCAATACACAAGGCACGGCAGCAGATGAAACAACAACTTCTGTCTCCAGGTCAGCTTGTTTTATACTGTCCGGAAAGGCGGGCACTTGTCACATGACCATTTCGTACCTGAGGCGGAAACTTGTCACGTGACCATTTTGTACCTGAGTGTGGGGGGGCGTCACCCCCCTGTGTGTGTTCATCCAGTTGTGTGTGTTGTATACGTGTCCTGATTGAGCAGTTATGAATAAATAATAAAATAATAAAAGAATTGTAGATATATGAGCATCATATTGTACAGAGATTGTCCACCCTAATAGAAAATGTACACATTGCTGTTGCTCCCTCTTCAAAACACACTCATTCCTAGGTAGAGTTTGGGGCACTCCATAGTTTGCATATGTAAAACATGCAATCTCATACTGTGTTACTTGTGCACAGGAAGACATTGAGTTTGGAGCTGGAGCAACATACCGTGCTGTGCAGCACTTGGATTTCAGTAGACAGAGGGAATGCAGCAGTTATCAGAGATTGTTTCCCATTGCTCTCCATCCATCTTCCCCTTTCCTCCTATCTGCACTCCCCATTCGCAGCCTTTCAACTTAACTTGCCAGCATGCCTCAACTTCTCCCCTCCCTTCTTCTTTCGCATAGAGACCATTGGTCCTAACTTCAGAAGCTGTGCAAGATGTGAGGGAGACAGGTAAGAAGCTCTCTCAGTATCACTTTCTCTTATACTGCGCCAGCAATATTTATCTTACTGTTAGGTCATGCTATACAATAGGCTGCACATTAGTGATGTGTCAGCATTCACAGTACATTTGCAAGGTAAATTGGCTTCTGAGGTTTTGCATGGCTGTGAGTATAATTTTCAATATTCAGATAGTTGCCTTTGGGGTATCATAGAGTGCTAAAGAGGCAACATTTTAGAGCTGATAAGAAGAATGGTAACAAGAGAGGTACAGTATCTGCTGGCCGAACTACACAGGCATATGTAAAGCCAAGGTATCTAAGTTTCCAACATTATTGATTGATTGATTGATTGATTGATTGATTGATTGATTGATTGATTGATTGATTGATCGTTCGATTGATTGGTTGATTGATTGATTGATTGATTGATTGATTGATTGATTGATTTGACAATAAAGCAGACTTTGACTTTTAACTTTGATGCCCACAGTTGACAAATATTAAAGACATCCCATGATTATAACGCAGTGGTTCTTAACCTTGTTGGAGGTACCAATTCCCACCAGTTTCATATGTGCATTCACCGAACCCCTCGCTAGTGATTTATTTTTTATTTTTATTTAGGACATAGATGTTTAAGACATAGATGTTTTTACTGGTGCACAAAATGAGCCGTGCAAGAACATCACCTTCTTCAAAGAACAAAACCAACACAATGCATGAACTCACAACAAATTACATACTGGCAAATCAGAATTTACACGATAAATCAGGTTTGTTCGGACCTCCTCAGTGGAGGCTCTGTCCAACCCCTGAGACCGACTCAATGAACCCCTAGGCTTCGATCGAACCCTGGTTAAGAACCAGTGTCATAACGCTAAGTGCTACTAATTTCAGTTATCAGGCACTTCCAATGAATCTCACAGTGAGAAGGAGTGTGACAGCGGCTAAAGTCAGACTCACAGAATAAACAGGATGAAGATTCTGTGCTCACAATTATCAATATTATAACGATATTGCTAAAATAATCTATAAAACAAAATCAAGAATGAATGCACCAAGTTTTACTTTAAATATTAAACAAAAATTGATCCCATGTACTTTTTGCACATTAACGATTGTAAACAAACAAAACAAAATTCATTTTCAGATAAGACACCACAAAATGTCCTAAGAATGCCATAATATATTGACTAAACTTAACTTGAGCATAAAATTAAGTGGCTGTGGGATTTTCAATGTTTTTGAATGGGTTTGATATCAGGGTCACACCTGAAATGAGCACTAATCAACTCACCACCACACAACCACACACACAAACACACACACACATACACACATACTCACACAAACATGTCTACAAGTTGAAATGGACAGTTTTAAAAAAATATTTGTGTTTAACATTTAGTTTTTTTTCAGTCGTTAACAAGGATTTGTCAAAACTCTAAACACAGTTAGCACAGCATCTGTATTTTGTAGCCATACCATTCACACATTTCATGTTGTTTCCACACAATAAGCAGTCAAACACATTTCCCCAACAGACAAGCTATATATCCCCAACAAAATTATTGATTGTTGTTGTATTATTATAAATGTGAATAACAAACAACATCCCACGTTGGTAAAAACAATATTCCTAACCTTATATACAGTATCAAAACCTCTGCTTCTGCAATTACATCAGTTCAAAGGCCATTTCTCTCAGCTGTTAATAAACAAACAATTGAATAATTGACACACAGCTGATAAATTAGAGTGGGCCGATCACAGCTGACTCCAGTGTGATTTCAGTGTGCACATGATTATTTTTAACTTACATGCATTGCCTTTGCCCTCACCCATGCCCCCACCAATGTGGCTGCCATGTAGGCATGTTGCTAATTAGTCATATAGCCAAGATGGCTGTCCCTGTCTGTCAGAAATGAATCAGCCAGTGTGCTGGGATAGGTTCCAGCATGCCTGCGAGACCTTATAAGAATAAACGGTTCAGAAAAAGGATGGATGGATGGATGGATGGATGGATGGATGGATGGATGGATGGATGGATGGATGGATGGATGGATCGTTGGATGGATGGATGGATGGATGGATGGATGGATGGATGGATCGTTGGATGGATGGATGGATGGGTGGGTGGGTGGATGGATGGAGGGAGGGAGGGAGGGAGGGAGGGAGGGAGGGAGGGAGGGAGGGAGGGAGGGAGGGAGGGAGGGAGGGAGGGAGGGAGGGAGAGATGGATGGATGCATGGATGGATGGATGGATGGATGGATGGATGGATGGATGGATGGAAGGACAGGCGGGCGGGCGGGCGGGCGGGCGGACGGGCAAACGGACAGGCGGGCGGACGGGCAGACAGGTAGATGTATGCTTGCTTTTTACATGCTTGTGTATCACAGTCGTGCCATGAAAAGCATGTCTGTCTCGTAGGTTTCGCAAAACATTCCTCTGTAGTATTTTTGGGTGGGTCTTGTACTTCACCTCCAGTCATCAATCCATAAAACTGGCCAAGTTTGCAGACAACACCACCCTCATCAGGCGTATTTCAAACGGTGATTTTGTTGGCTTTAGTGCATCTCCTTCCTGTAGATTACAGGACAAGAGGAAGGAGGTGCACCGACTGGTGTTCGGTTGCAACTGCAAAGACTTGGATCTTAACACCCAGTAAGCAAAAATAATAATCGTGGCCTAGCATAGCTCCATCGTGCTCCCCCACCCTCACAGATTCCTTCCTCTCCATTGTGGAGTCCTTCCACTTCCTGGGCCCCATCATCACATGGGACCTCGAGTGGGAGCCGACCATTGGTTCCCTCATTAAAAAGGCCTAAGAGAGGATGTTCTCCATCACAATATACTCAACAAACCTGCCTCCATCTCCTCTCCTCAGGCTGGAGTATTCACTTTGGTACCACCACACTGAGAAACATTTTTTTCCACAAGCTGTTAAAAGTCAAACACTGCTCTGCAGAACCGACATCAGACCCCACCCTTAATGATTATTCGCCTCTGTATGTTGAACGCTATTTTCTTGAACCCTGTTTTCTTTTTGTCAAATACAGTTACTTTGTAAATATCGTGCTTTTTTCAAGCTTTTTGCATTTTCATTCTCCTGGATCCTGCACAGGACAATCGAGGGCACCTCCTGCAGTTCTTAGCTTTGAATTGGACATCCATTTTTTCTTAGATTTTTTTTTACATTATGTATTTTATGTGCCCTCTCTGCATCCATTGCAGCCTGGTGATCCTGAAAGGGGGATCCTCCCATCTGTGGTCCCGTCTCAAGGTTTCTCATTTTCCCCTAGTAGGGTTTTTTTGTTTTTTTTGTTGAGTTTTTCCTTGTTCTCTTAGGAACTTCAGATCAGGGGATGCTTTGAGAATACTTGTCAATTTGTTTCGTATATGTGAAGCCCTTTGAGACTGCTTGTGATTTAGGGCTACATAAATGTTGGGTCTGAATATGATCAGACATTAAATCACATGCTGGAACGAAGAGGAGAAGACAACCAGGATGAGTTTACTCGCGAGGAGAACGATAGAGAAAGGAAGCTCAGTTACAATCTCCACCAGTTCTGAGTTCCTCCTCCACGTGCTCCTCTTTTTAATGTCTTGGTTGCCCTGGTTACAGAGGCGTTGCTACACTAAAGGGAGGGGAGATAGTGGCTGTAGCAACGCTGATTAGCTAAGGAATGTAGTGTAGTGTGATCTAGCACTTGTCGGCCCTCGACCCCCGCATTGGGACTGCAGAGTCTGCTTTCTTCCCCCCACCAGTTGTCCTCTCCATGAGTGGCCGACTCCTCCTCGACTGTGATCAGATAACTTGAAGCACGTTGAATGTCGCTTACCTGTGGAACAATGCAACTAAACCCTTGCTAAGTTTATCTTCTTAGTAAACTAACACAACACATAATAATAATAATATCTAGCCCTACTTAAACATTTCAACACATATTAAGTAAATGTAAGGTAACTGGCATACAGTTCCTTAAACGAACATTGAGTAAATATGGGATAACTTTAATGTGACTACTTCAAACTGTATATAACCAGTTTTGATCATCTACAATCTATGAATCAAAGCTACAGTTAACTAAAAGGAATGAAGTCCCTAAACAAAGAACATCTCGCAAGCAAAGAAGACCTGCTCATTGTCATTGAAGACTTCTTACAAAACAAACACAAAAGTAACATAAGGACAGGAAGGAAACATAAGGCTGACGGGGATCAAAAGACATTCCTTGAACCAAATAGAAAGCATTTAGTTTTCAAGGAGAGTCGTAAACTCATAAAGATAAGGCCTCCTGGTCTGGCAGGCCAAGGCTTCCCCCGAGATTATTCCAACAATAAATAAACTTGACTTGACTTGCACGTTCAACCGTCAAAAAGGGTCTCTCTTATCTCTTTATCATATTTATTTTAACTTATTTTGTTGTACAATTTTCACAAGGGCCTCTGATATAATATTTTCTGCCATGTCATATGGAGATGTGTCTTGGTAACTAATATTCCTTGAATCTTCGATTTTTTTGCCTTGTCATTAAGTTTATAATTCTGCCTTGAGGTTTCCATTCACTCTGTAACGAAGAATGGTCTTTTCACAATGCATAGTCACTCCCAATGGATGCAGATGTACTTAGAGTGGTCCACATGTATTAAAATGACTTCACTGTAAATGTGAGTCTTCTTTATTTATTTCATTTTTATTTATACCAGAAAGGCAGAGAGATTTAAAACTAACAAAGGCACAGTTTGCAACTCTCAGCTAGCTCCATCATTTGTAGTCATGTCGCTGCTCAACCATAGCGGAAGTCACACATTGACTTCTGGCTTCAGTTGTGCCGCTGCCGTGAACATCCGTGTGACTCCTTAAGCATGGTTCCCGAACAGCCCCTTCGGAGAGATCATTATATTTTTAGATGGCTGCGGGCTTCTTCACCATTCATTTTATGCATCACTTGTCCTCTTTTATTTAAATGTATTTAAATCTTTAGCTATCTGGAAGTCTGTGTGTTTTCATGTGGCATGACTCAACAGTAGCCTTTGAGAAATGTATGCAAATGTAAGCATATCACCATGAAGACTAAGCGGTTAGAATCCCTCTGGGCAGAATCGTTCACTGAGTGATAAATATCGTTCATTCGCCGTGAATTAATCACTCGTGAAGAATCAGTGGAAGTGGTTGTGATTCATGTGGTTCATTTGCAGTCAACGACTCAAGTCACGTTCACTAAAATCGCTTCCCTGCATGCATTCGAACACGATACAGCACTAATACCAAACATGTTTGGGGAAAAAAACGTTATACTGTACACAGTTTGGGTTGTTTTATGTTGAGATACAGTATTTTGTTTGGTGTAAATAGAAGTGGACAGTTCACGATTCTAAATCAGCATCAATATCCATCATTGTCTGTCTGAGCAATTCAATTGCACTCTCTTTGTTCTTTAATTAAAACGCATTCCACTATTCTTGTATACTGATCTTGATAGTTATCAGTTTGTTAATGGCTCACTCACTTTCAATATATTATAGCCTCACTGATAACTCACATTAGATTTATCAGGCCACAATATTAAACATCACTCTCTCTACCTTCCTTTCGCTGTCTCACTAGCAAATTGACTTTCTTCTTCACACCTTAACTCAGCCTGGGTTCTTCTTGCATCAGCACATTTACAAGGACAGCAGTCAAAAACCCATTACTGCATATTTATAGCAATACAAGATATAACTGACATTCAATAACTCATATTGTTTGCAGTACTGTTGGTGGTCTCAAAGCAGTGCTATAGATTCACAGTGCAGTTTCACTTAAAGCGAATGGTCCTGTATGGTTTTCAATTCAAAATGGATATATTCCACCTCTCCAATAAGGACCTTCAAAGGGAGCAGAAAGAGAGCAATAAGGATAGGCCTAAGAATGGAACTTTGGGCGACTGAAAGAGGTGCAGAGGACAAATGATGTTCAACGAGACCAACAGATAAACATCTGTTGGAATAATCTCGGGGAAGCCTTGGCCTGCCAGACCAGGAGGCCTTATCTTTTACAAGTTTACGACTCTCCTTTGAACTAAGTACTACCTATTTAGTTCAGGGAATGTCTTTTGATCCCCGTCAGCCCTATGTATCCTTCCTGTCCTTATGTTACTTTTGTGTTTGTTTTGAGAGGTCTTCACTAACAATGAGCAGAGCTTCTTTGCATAGGCGAGATGTTCTTTGTTTAGTTTAAAGGGACTTCATTCCTTTTAGTTAACCGTAGCCTTGATTCATAGATTGTAGATGATCGAAACTGTTTTTCTTTGTTAAATGTTATATACCTTAGGTGTCAAACTCTGGCCCGCGTGCCAAATTTGGCCCGCAGTGTAATTATATTTGGCCCGCGAGGCAATTTCAAATTAACATTAGAGCTGGCCCGCCGATATTATACGGCGGCAGCGCTGTAACACTGCATTCATCGCTTGTACTACAAATCCCATAATGGTCTGCTGTTGCTTTGGCGCCCATTAGTCCGTTCATGACTCCGCCTCATGCCCATATAAGTAGAATCCGTGTTCATTTTTTCCCAGAATGCACCTGAAATTTTCAAGATGGCGCTGCCTAGATTCGATACTATTGGGTTCCGAGCAGCTGTCCACAAACTAATGGGTGACGTCACGGATGTTACGTTCATTTCTTATATACAGTCTATGTGCACACCCTGCATCTACGTGCCTCTCCCCCACACTGCGACCTCAAACGACAGCTGTCACTGTGTTACCCTACCAACAAATGGCAAAAAGAAAGGCAGAAAATAGAACTTTTCTGGACAGGTGGGAGACAAAATATCTGTTTATATGTATACAAGACAGACCTGTTTGTCTTGTTTGTGGAGCCAATGTGTCAGTAACTAAGGAGCACAATATTAGACGACACTATGAAACCAAACACCAGGACAAATATAAGGACCTGGACATGGCTCAAAGGAGCCAGAAAGTTAAGGAGATGAAAAGAGGTTTGATTTCACAACAGAAAATGTTCACAAAAGCCACAACACAGTGAGGCTGCTGTAAAGTCAAGTTATATCGTGGCACAAGAAATCACCAAATCAGCCCGACCCTTTAATGAAGGAGAGTTTGTAAAAAAGTGCATGATGAAGGTTTGTGAACAAGTGTGCCCTGAGAAAAACCAAGCCTTTGCAAACGTAAGCCTGAGCAGAAACACAATAGCTGACCGCACATGCGAGCTTGCCACCAATCTGCATGTCTAGTTGATGGAGAAGGGAAAAGATTTTGTTTCTTTTTCCCTTGCTGTGGATGAGATCACTGACGTGTCTGATATTGCGCAGCTGACTGTCTTTGTCCGCGGCGTGGACACAAATCTGTGTGTTACGGAGGAGCTTTTGGGATTTAAACCAATGCATGGCACAACCACAGGGAAAGAAATCTTTGAGGAGGTTTGAAAATGTGTAACTGAAATAAACCTTCCGTGGAATAAACTTGTGGGATTAACCACTTATGGTGCGCCAACCATGAGTGGTAAAAGGAATGGACTGGTGGGCAGGATCTGTGAAAAGATGCGCGAAGAGAACTGTGCAGGTGAATTATCTGTTGTTCACTGCATCTTACATCAAGAATCCCTGTGTGGTAAAGCGCTGAAGATGGAGGATGTTATGTCCACAGTAACACAAAGGTCTCAATCACCGCCAGTTTAAGTCTTTTCTGGAATTTTCTATGCACTTTTTCTTGCTACTCCAAGGCCTGAATGGTTGATTTATTCATAGTTGTTATGTTATTTTATTTTCAAATTTATTAGCCTGTGTAAGAAGCTAATTTTGACATTTACCTCAGAAGGCTGCAAACAGAAAGGAGGCATTCAATTTTTATTTAAATTTTATATAATATGCCATTGATATGTTTTATTATTATTATTATTATTATTATTATTATTATTATGACTATTATTGTTATTATTAGTATTATTAGTGTTATTATCAACTTGATTTTGCACGCCTGCACTTTTAAGTTATATAAGCCTTGCTTGTTCAATATTCATTGTAAAATCAAAACTTGTTTGATTCCATATTAAAAGGTTCATTTGTTCAACCTTGGCCTGCGGCTTTGTTCAATTTAAAATTTTGGCCCACTGTGAATTTGAGTTTGACACCCCTTGTAGGGGGTACACTCGCTTGTCTTGTGTGCCGACACCGTGAGTTCGATTCCTACATATGACGGTGTGAACGTTTGTGTGATTGACGGTGTGAATGTGTGTGTGAAGTACCGGTGAGCGCACAAGGCGATCCAACAATGTGCGCCAGTGCAGGCTGTGTCCAGAAATACATGAGAGTCGACTCCTATCCGATTATATCTACTTTCAGAGTAAAAACGTCCGAACGCGTCCTATGATGCACGCAACAACGCGGAAGTTACTTTTTTCCGTAAAGTGACTATTACAATTCAGGATTATTGCAATTTATCTTTAGCTTTCTTTTCTTTTTTCCATCTGCCTCCATCATTAATACCAAACGCGTTTGGAAACTCAGAAACTAAACATGAAACAGCATTTATCTTTTTCAACTCAAATAATTAATTTTTCACCGTCGAACAAATAATCTGAAATTGTTCTTGCGGACGTTTTACATTATATGTTCATCTTAACATATATGTACAACTACTTTCACGTGAAGGAGGTAAAAGTGCTTAGTCATTCCCCAAACTGGTTTAAATTAACTGAAGAGGGTCAAAGTTAGGGTGGATCCTACCGGCTTTTTGTGATTGGATGTGCTACAGCAGGCGAGCCCGTACATAGGCTGCAACACTTGTAAACGTTTACAGATGCTGCCTGCGCAGTCAGTAACTCAGCGAGGTTGAACTTTGAACACTAGCTCTGGAGAGAAAATGTCTTTTATAAAAGTAGATCCGGCATGTGATTTCTCTTTCCACAACCTACCATATGGTGTATTCTCCACATTGGATCATGTAAGTAATTTTTTGTTCTATGAATTTGCATCGAACAAGAAAAGCATAGCTTTTAACGCAATGTATATATTTTTTTGCATGAATACTTTTTGTTACAGAAGCATGCTAAAGTAAATGTAAGAATGAACCCTGAAGGAATCAGAGATTATTTGAAAAGTTGTATTTCCTCAGCCTAAACGTCGCATTGGGGTCGCCATTGGAGACCAGATACTGGACCTGAGTGTGATACTCTCACTGTTTCAAGGACCTGTGATGGCCAAGCATCAGGATGTCTTCCAACAGGTATTTTCTTTACACAGTGAAGCATTATACAGTATTTCCCTTCATAAAACTCTAGGATTGACAAAATTAAACATCCATCACGAGGGTCGCAGGTGTGCTGGAGCCTATCCCAGCTGACTTCGGGCAATAGGTGGGGGAGATCCTGAACAGGTTGCCAGCCAATCGCAGTGCACGCAAAGACGAACAACCATTCACACTCACACCTACGTACGATTTGGAGTCGTCAATCGTCCAACCATGTTTTTGGGGTATGGGAGGAAACTGGAGGACCCTGAGAAAACCCACGCTAGCAAACGCCACAGGAAAGCCGGAGCCGGAATCAAACCCACCACCTCTGCATTATGAGGCGGACGTGCTAACCAGTGCCCCACTGTGCTGCCCCAAAATTAAACAGTATTACTATTCTATTTTTGCAAATTTAACAGTGGTATGACGAACCTTTTTTCAAAAACAATATCGATTTGGAAACAATATAATTACCACTGACGTCTTTCAGACATTCTAAAACCCTGGAACGGGTTCCATCACATAATTGGTGCTAGCCATATTTGAGCAAATATTTATTATACACTGTGACAGTAATTCATTTTACACATACTGTTTGTCAAATCATTACATGCTTATCCACAATGTTGGGTTTTTCTATGCATATGATCTTCTAATCTATATGCCAGCCTACACTAAACGCTTTCATGGGTCTGGGATATGAAGCATGGAAGGAGACCAGAAGTACTTTGCAATATTTGCTCTCAGCCAATGAGAGCACTCTCAGAGACGACTGGACTCTACGCAGTAGGTGAGTCTCAAAAGTATAGTTCACCAAGTTATTGTTTTGTATATAGGTATTCTGGTCACGTTATGAGTGAAGTTTCACAAAGTGCACACATGATCACATGATAGCACGATTATTCAAGGCATTAAGAGGAATAAAATCAGCTCCATGCTTGAAAGTTAGCATGTCCATCAAGCAAGTACCATATGGGCAATTTAAGAAAAGTGTCACATACCTCCAAAATTTGTATTATGATTAATATGAAGCCAGACATCTTATGAAATCACAGCTACCAGAATCACAATACATTGATTAACGACGTATAACATCAACTGCAGTCCTCTTTCGGAACTGATGTTGAGAAAAGGTAGGTTTGATGATGAGTACCAGCAAGTAAAATTACCTGGACTTCTCTTCTTACCGTAACTCACTGTGAGTCACTCATGTTCTTATATTACCAGTTAGTAGTTTCTTTAGCTTTATTTCAATAAACTGTTAAACATCAATGTGTCTTGGATCATGCTGATTTTAAGGTTAACTTGATTTACTTTCAGGGAACTACTTGTTTAGTTTATATTTATGACTGTCTTATGCTTGTTAATTTGCTTTTCTTCAACATCAGCTTTTCCCTTCACCTCGTCTTCTGCCCAAAAGACTGCCTCACTATTGATAATTTTGCATTTGACCTCCTGTTATACTGTCCTTATTTGGCTTCCCTGTTTTTATTCCTTTTAATTTTTTATGTGGTTGGCCTTTTAATACTGTTAGCAACAATTTCCACTGGGTTTTATGTTTGAGAGTTTTCCTCACCACACGCGTGGCTGCTTAATCTGCTACATTTGGGTCCCCTCCCATTCTTTCTTTCCTCCTCTGGCACAGTAGTTTATACAAAGAGAAGCTTCAAGTATTATTGCTTCACATGAATTTATTTGTTTGTTTTTTTGCCTTCGAATGTGTAATTACTTTGTTGTTGCTTAATGTATTGCACTCTTGTTTTCATCTAACGTATTTTTGTTTTGATGTTGCAGAGCTTTTGTCCCACAGACCGCAGCCATTATGCATCTTCCCGCAGATATTGGTAGGTTCACACACAAATGCACATCATCATCACAGACATAAAAAATATTCTATTTAGACAAATATAAATTTATCTCTGTGAGTTATTCCAAGGGCGGCTCGGTGGGGCAGTGGGTAGCACGTCCGCCTCACAGTTAGGAGGGTGCGGGCTCGATTCCACCTCCGGCCCTCCCTGTGTGGAGTTTGCATGTTCTCCCCGTGTCCGCGTGGGTTTTCTCCGGGCACTCCGATTTCCTCCCACATCCCAAAAACATGCTTGATAGGCCGATTGAGCACTCCAAATTGTCCCTAGGTGTGAGTGCGAATGGTTGTTCGTCTCTGTGTGCCCTGCGATTGGTTGGCAACCAGTTCAGGGTGTCCCCCGCCTACTGCCCGATGACGGCTGGGATAGGCTCCAGCACGCCCGCGACCCCCGTGGGGACTAAGCGGTTCAGAAAATGGATGGATGGATGGATGAATTATTCCAATACAGATAGATTTAAAATTAAACAAGGAAAAAATAAAATGAAACATTCTTATAATTTAAAACAATTCCCAAATCTCCTGATGCAGTGTATCAGACTTTATTTGGTCAATTTACACAAAGGATAAAGAATTCCAAACACAGATTTGAATTTGATTGTTTCTATGTAAATTTATAATCCAAATAGCTGTTGATGAGATTGGAGGAGAATATTATAAAATAGATAGCAAAAGGTTATTAAGTGTAGAAATCTAAGATCTTATGAGCCAAAGGATAAGACCCTGGGTCAAACGTGACAAATGCAGTATAATGACAGAGCTGCCAAAGTAACAGGGCAGGGCTGTTGGCTGATCAAGGATTTTCTGAAAGGCTCATGCAGTAACACTTCTTAGCACTAGGTAGAAGTGTCTCCTTATAATGTACCAGGAAAGTACAGTATGTACTGTACCAATCAATTCAGGTTTATGCTAGTTGAATTCAAAAAAATAGTTCTTGCTTGCTTTTAAATATTACATTTCAGCGCATATTACTCACCAAATACATTTTACAGGTGATTTGTTTGACTTTGAGTCATTGTTTGAAATGTATTTATATCTTTACAGGTGATTACACTGACTTTTATTCATCCAGGGATCATGCAACTAATGTTGGCACTATGTTTCGAGGGAAGGAAAACGCCCTAATGCCAAACTGGTAAACTAATAATAATACTTGAATGGTACACCATCTGCAGGCAAGTGCTTTTGGAGAGAAAGGACTGTGTGGGACCAACTGCCCAGCGCTCTTGCCGTTATGATGTGAACAGTCACTGTTCAACGTTAATTTTATTGATGATATTAGCACAAGGGCATTCTAGCACAGCAGCATAAGCATGACCTCTGGCCACCTCTGCCTCGAAGCACAAACATAATTTATTTCCAGGTCTTTGTTGTAGGAATGCCAAGTCATCTTGCTTTCTTGGGTTAGACACACTGCACTGCCTAGAAGATGATAGGCAAAATAGTATTCTCATCCGCTATATCCTCATGGTGATTTTGTCACCTCTTTCAGTTGAATTTGGGTTGGAGATTATATAGTTATACAAGAGTACTATTGCACACTATGTGTATGACAAGGCTGAGTTGTCCTTTTATGAACAGCCCAAGCCTGAGAGGCCAGACGTTGCTGCATGAAAGAAGCTGGCTCAGAGTCTCTCTTTAAAAAAAGTTGGAAGCCTCAATTCATCCAGATTATTTTGGAGAGGAAAAAGTGTGGCCAAACTAATACAATTTTGATAAATTGGAGTTGTGTGGAGTAATTACTTTTGTCTCGCTTCAATTACCCACCAAATACAAATAAAACATGTACTATTGTGTTCTTCATATTCTGTATTTCAGAAGCAATGTCCCTCAGATAATTATGGTATCTAAAAACAGTTAAAATAATTTGATTAGTATTTTTCATTGTCTTTATTAATTGGCACTTTCTCTTGTGCAGGTTAAGACTTCCTGTGGGATATCATGGTAGAGCATCATCTGTGGTTGTTTCTGGTACGCCCATTCGTCGGCCGTTGGGCCAGATGAGACCCGACCAGAGTAAGTTCACAATGGCACAACTCTAAGTTTGGACTATGCTGATTATTGTTGACCAAATGTACCAGTAAATGAAGCGCATGCAGACAAATTTCCAACAATATGAGTATAAAACTTACATTTTAGCTCAAGAAAAAGCCTTCATGTCTTCTTATATTATTAAATGATTAATTGTTACATAGTACATTCTACACATTATGAATATTTCAGAACAGAGAACAGTACAAGTGATCATAAATGATGAAAGTTACAGCAATGTTACTTTCCTTTGTTGCAGCAAAACCTCCTGTGTTTGGTCCATCAACGCAATTGGACATTGAATTGGAAATGGTGATTGTATTTTTCTCTCATTTTCTCACATGCATATTTGTAAATGTAACTCTCTAAAAAAATAGAATATATATATATTTTTTATTCCCAAAAATATACATGTACTTACTTCACTTTTTTTTATTCTTTTATCACAAACAACTTTTTAATTTTAGGTTATATTTACCTGACATGTTTCGGCATGTACTTCTGCCTTCATCAGAGTGTCACTGCTGTAGTTGTGACGCGTCTTTATCAGCTGTTTGTGATAAAAGAACCCAAAAAAGTGATTGACAAGGGAAACAAAATGAACTTAGTACAACTATACATGTGTTTTATTCTCTGTGTAGGCTTTCTTTGTTGGTGGGAGGAATTTACTTGGGGAGCCAATCCCAATTGAGAAAGCCCATGAACATATCTTTGGCATGGTACTCATGAACGATTGGAGTGGTAAGAACATCTGCACAACCATCACTTGCCCAATATTAAATTTAATTAAACATTTAATTTATTAAACATAAGTTGTCGCATGACAGACAACCATTGGTGAAATTTTGTTCTCTCCACACTCCTATTAATACGCAAAGCCGATCAATATTTTTAAGATTAGATTAATATTTTTTGTTTGTAAAATCTCACCCTACGCGTTACCCCATTTGAGAACCACTGCATTATGCATTATGCATCATCATAAATGTAATTACCGTATTGGCCCGAATATAAGACGACCCTGATTGTAAGACGACCCCCTTTTTCAAGACTCAAGTTTATAAAAAGAGTTTTTGAACACCAAATTAAATTTTTATACAGAAAATGATTACATCTGAAACAAATGATTCTAACAATATATTCGAGAGAAAAAGCATGTTATTTTGCCTCATTAAAATCATGCAAAAACTGTCTATCATATCTTAATATCAGAATATTTAAATATGTAAACTAAAGTACAATCACATTTGTAAATGAATGGCTTCTGGTTTTTGAAATGTAAATAAACCTATCTACTGTGATAAAACAACAAAATTGCCATTACTACAACAACCATTGAAGTGAAGTCCAACTGTAACTGTATCCTTAAAACAAATCTGACGAAGGAAAAACATTGCAATAAAATAATGCAAACTGCTGCCGCTATTGTTGGGGAGCCTGAGGAGTCTATAGGGGGTTGGCTTGGATGGTTATGCTGTTTTCGCCCCCGGATGTCGGTCAGAACACAGGAGGGAAGACGTAGTTCAGTTTTGATTGCTTTACTGAATTATTGGCAAAAGAGTAACAGGCACTGGGGCTCATAGGGGCATACAGGCAAACTGGCAAAAGGGTATAGGCACGTTTGGTTGGAAGGATGTGAGAGCAGGTGTGTGTAGTGTACGTGGGTGAGTCTTTGGGTGTGCGAATGTGATTTTTGTGTGTGTAATTATTGTATGAAGCGTGTGTGTTGTGTGTGCTTCTGCAACAGACACGTACATACAATACAGCACGTAAGTCAACGCTCAACTTCTGACGTCACACAACACTGGTAGATGGCACACATTACATAACTAGCTGCGCGTAACGGTTCCGCTATACCACAGGTGTCAAACTCAAGGCCCGGGGGGCAGATACGGCCCGCCACATCATTTTAGCGGCCCGCGAAGACAAATTGTGCATCAAATTCGTGTGTCATTACTAGAATTGCAAATTGTCTTCAGTTTTAATATCTTTTTTTTAAATATTTGACTAGATTTTACTCGTCTGATTTGAAAACTAGTTATTTGTCAGTTTGTTTTGTAGCTTTTACTGTATATAATATGAGGTGCTCATACATTTATTTGGGTTGACAGTCATAATGGCCCTCCGAAAGAAGGCATGACTACAATGCGGCCTGTGAAAAAAATTAGTTTGACACCCCTGCGCTATACTAAATAATCATAAATGAAATACTCTTGGCAACACACCAAACATAAGTCATCGAGACACCACAATACATTTGCTGTTTTTATTTTGTGTTTTATGAGCATTTATCAGAAAGAATATGCATGCATACGGTGGCGCGTGAGTGTGAGGGATTTTATTCGGTAGGTGGTGCTGCAATATCCATGCGCAGGCGTACAACCTCCCTTCGTCATGATATGCGTTCTACGTCAATGATCTGCTAAGCGAAAGCCAAAAAATTAACAGACGCACCTTCTAGTTCCCCTCTCCACTCAGTCTAAGTAATTAGTAAATGAGGTTAGAATATAAACACTAAATGACCTGTGCCTCTCTGTGTCTAGCGACAAAAGACTTCATGTTCTTGAACATATAATCTCTTTCAGCTCGGGACATTCAAGCTTGGGAGTATGTCCCTCTGGGTCCATTCTTGGGGAAGAACTTCGGAACAACAATCTCGTCCTGGGTGGTCCCCATGGAGGCCTTGTTACCATTTGCAGAGCCTAATCCCATTCAGGTTTGACCATAGATGCAAACACTCTAAATTTGTGTGCTATCAAACTGTGAATGATCAGGCAACATCAAGTGTTGGTATTTTCATAGATGTACACTTAGCATATTTAGAAACTGGCCGTTTGCACCATTGTGAGTGTGAACACATCTGACTTCCTTTGCAGCCACTTGAAGCGTCTCTTATAATTGCCTTTAAATTTCGTGCACACAGTCCTTGGTATGGCAGAAGCAGTAATTCCTTTGCTGGAGTAGGTTTGCAAAGTATCTTAATATGGAACTGCAATCAGACCTGTGGGCAATCACAGATAACTGCTATGAAGTTGGAACTTGGCGACTGACTTCCACCCTGATAGTATGTGTTCATTTGTGACATGATGTAAAGGGTTAATGGCATCACAGACTTTTCGACAGCTCAGAAACCAGAGCCTATTTGTCCGTTTTTGAATATTGCGCATGCGCAGGTCCCTCTTCCCCACGCTTCCCTGTCATTTTTAGAAAACGCCTCCACACTCGCATGCACGAGTGCCATATTTGAAGTTGTATTCTCAAAGACATCAATACAAGGCTTTTTTCCCCCAGTCAGAAGTCAAGCAGGGAACGCTACAATAAAGCCAGTGTCCAAAATTCGCAGTTTTAATCCCATAACATGTACAGTTCTTGGCGAAGAGACGTGAGCGAGCATGAATATCAACAAGGAAATAAAACACAAAAAACAGATTGATTGACAATGTTACAAAATAAATTCTAAATAAGTACCTCTCTAATACCTTTAAGTTTGCATTATGTGTATACACAGCCTAAAGTTCGTAAGTATAGACGTTCATAAGTAGAGGCACCACTGCATATAATTTACATATTCAGACAAGATTTATTCATTAGATTCCCGTTCATGAAACATATTTAATTTTAATTCATTTAATATTATATTGTGGGCTATACTGTTATTGTGAAGGGATACAATGTGTTATCACACATGAATTTTGAATTACCGTAATTTTCAGACTATAAATTGCTCCGGAGTATAAGTCGCACCAGCCATAAAATGCACAATAAAGTGAAAAAAAGCATATATAAGTCGCACCGAAGTATAAGTCTCACTTTTGGGGCAAATTTATTTGTCAAAATCCAACAACAAAAACAGACATGAACCAGCAACAACAGGCTAAACGATACGGTATGCTAACGTGACATATACACAAACGAGGAGCTGAGAACGGGCCTGACGTAACATTCCGAGTTATTCAAGTAAGTATTACATAAATAACACGTTTATCAAACCATCTGTGTCACTCCAATTCATTAAATCCATCGATCGTGCTTTATGTAAACAATGCCGTGCATGCGCCGCATATGCTGACGTCGGACCCGATGTAAGTTGCATTTCTAATTATTCCACAGACCCATATAACAATATATAAAGTATATTTCAAATAACTATCATATTACAACAATAATATAAAACCCTCTGTGTCACTCCAAATCATTAAATCCATCGATCAAATTCCTCGTTCTTTGTCAACAACGACGCGCGTGCGCTGAAGAGTCCTAGTAACTATGTTGTAGCGTTAACAAAGTACCAGGAAAGACGTGGGTTTATATAACAACAGTATTATCAAACCATCTGTGTCACTCCAAATCATTAAATCCATCGATCAAATTCCTCGTTCTTTATGTCAACAACGCCGCGCGTGCACTGCAGAGATCTAGTATATAACTATGTTGTAGCGTTAACAAAGTACCGGGAAAGACGTGGGTTTGGTAAACGGCTCTTTATTTAACAAAACAAGAGTTCAACGAGCCAACAACTACTGAACTTCCAGCCACAGAGGTGGAAGAGAGCTCCATAAATAGGACCGGGCGTGCGTAAAAGCCATGTCCGAGCCCCATTCACCGTCCCCGGACAGCCACCCAGCCGAGCGCCGGCTCCCGACTTCCATCCACGGAGGTGAAAGAGAGCTCCCGTCAAGAAGGACCGGGCGTGCGTAAAAGCCATAATAGTTTTTCAAACCTTGTGTGTCACTCCAAATCATTAAATCCTTCAAACTCTTCGTCCTCCGTGTCACTTACAAACAAAGCCACGAATGATGCCGGTAGTACGTGGGGCCCTTCATCATCTTCGTCATCCCGTGATCGAATCCTTTGCCTTTTCTGTAAACAACCGCCGCGCGGCACGGGTGACGTCACTTGCAGTTCAAATGACAGTAATCCCTTGCTACATCACGGTTCGTTTATCGCGGTTTCACTACATAGCGGATTTTTGAATTTTGAAAATTTGTGAAAAAAATCACATTTAAGTCGCTCCTGAGTATAAGACGCCCCCCTACCCCCACCCAAACTGACAAAAACCGCGACTTACAGTCCGAAAATTACGGTATATTGCTCAGTATACAATTAGGCACTTGGACTCGCATTGTAAATCTAGTCTCAAGAATGAATGAATCAGTCATTTCTCCATTTAGATTTGTACTTTATTCCTTATTTCAGCCTATGGCAACATGTATTACCTTCTAAGTTTCTTAATTACCTGGAGAATATACTTTATGTCATTAAGTTTTTGCATATTTCTGGCTGATTTGCATCGAATGATGAGGTGAATATAGCATGGGCCTTCCTTTTAATATTGGGGTAGATTATGTGTTTTCATTATTATATATTTGTTTCATTATTTAATAGACTACTTCTATGAGTGTTATAAAATGTTGTTCCTTTGCCCACCCCTGTCCCCAACCCCTTCTTACAGGATCCACAGCCACTCCCCTACCTCCAACATGAAGATGCATACACATTCAACATCAATCTATTTGTATCACTAAAAGGTATGGAGGAAACAAACTTTTTTTTAACTGTGTAAATTTGTCTAACAACCCCCACACATTGACTAAAGTGCTGCACTCCAGGGGTTACACAATTCTTCCTGTCTCTCACCCACTCGGTTTCCCATTATAACACGAGCTTCTACCTATTCTTAACCAAACATTATGTAACCCTTCCCGCTCACATAATTCTCTATTACAGGTGCACATGCTCTGAATTGAAAAGCACTTTTACATAGAAATCCAACACAATTCTCTGTTGTCAGCTATGTTGTCTAAATGTAAATAAAAACAAAATACGGACAGTGATTTGAAGACAAGATATTTAATTTTAAATATTCACTCATTTTGAATTTGAGGCCTGAAGCACATTCCAAAATAGCTGGGACAGGCACACTACATTTTACTACATCTCCTTTCCTTTTAATAACACTTAATAAGCGGTTGTGAAATGAGGACAGCAATTGTTAAAACTTTGAGGAATTCTTGCTAGCTGTCAGTTGCTCACCAGTCCAAGATCTTCATTGTCATGTTACATTTAATAACGCATCAAAGGTTTTCAATGGGACACTCATCTGGACTGCTGGCATGCCAGTCAAGGTTTCAGACTTTTTTACTACGAACCTATACTGTTGTAACTTGCAGAATGCGTTAAGGTGTTGTCTTGATGAGAAAAGCAAGAACATGTCTGAAAAAGACATTGCTTGGATGGCAGTGTATGTTAGTCCAAAATCTGGAGGAACCTTTTAGAATCACTGGTGCCTTCAGGGATGTGCACGTTACCCAACACAGATTATGTCTTTGGAACTTTGTGCGAATAAAAATCTAGCTGCTCCTTTTTCTCTTAGGCCTCAAGCATACGACTAATTGCTCACACAGTTTTTCACAAAGTGGTCAAAATCGTCCATCTTTGGTTGTGAATAACTGACCTTTTTGGGGATTCTTTTTTTCATACCCCAACATGACACTCACCTGTTTCCAGTCAACATGTTCAAAACTGGTGTCAAAACTGACAGTTCCCAGTTTTTGGGAATATGTTAAAGGCATCAAATTCAAAATGAGAAAATATTTGAAAAAAAACAATAAAGTTTATCAGTTTGAGCATAAAATACCTTATCTTTGTGTATTCAGTTGAATATAGGTTGGACATTTTTGAATGTGTTCATTTCATTTACATTTTACACAAAGGTTTTGGGTTTGACTTCACCTCCTGACCTCACTGTGTGGGCAGGAGGTCAAAGCTACTGTTTTACCGGGGACTCCGTTTTCCTCCCACATCCCAAAAACATGCTTGGTGCACTCTAAATTGCCCCTAGGTGTGAGTGCAAGTGCAAATGGTTGTTCGTCTCTGTGTGCCCTACAATTGGCTGGCAACCAGTTAAGGGTGTCCCCCGCCTACTGCCGGATGACTGCTGGGATAGGCTCCAGCATGCCCGCGACCCCCCGGTACCGTTAATGATTTTGTCATATTTTTTTTTTCTCCTTCAGGGCATTTTATGAAAAAATCTTCTAACATCTGCACTTCAAACTTCAAGGTAATAAATAATCTGTAGCTTTAATTATTGCATAGTTACATGTGACATATGACAAACTATGATCGTTTTTTTCCCCAAATAAAGTGAGTACAGTACTAGTTCTGTGCGAGAGAGCGACAGAGAGAAAGCGAACATAATGTCTGATGCTCATTGTTTAAATATGGCCTGTTTGTCACTTTGCATGACAGGCCAGTCAGATAAACAAGTACAAAGGCACGACTGAATGATTATTTGACAAGTAGTCCATGTCTTTTATCGAAGGCAGGCAAAAGAGTTGTGAATACGTGCTTTGCATCCACAATCAATAAACACTCTTACAACTGTAAAACTGCTAGGGCAATGCTCATTAATGCTCATCTCTTCCATGTCTTTAGTACATGTACTGGACAATGAAGCAACAGCTTGCTCATCATACAGTCAATGGTTGCAACATCAGACCTGGAGATCTGCTGGCATCTGGTACCATTAGTGGACCTGTGAGTGTCTGACAACAAAGCATCAATTTTACTTGTATTTTCTTAATATAGGAGCTGTGTACTTTCTAACGGAGTATTTTGAACGTTTGTGACCCCATGAGGCTAAACCTTCCTTAAGTCTTGAGTTTTATAAACGGTGTCAGCACAGACAGCAGGGCCTACACCATCAGCGACTCCCGGCTCAGCTGAGCAGTTGACAACCTTCTATGTCTGCAAAAAAATTGAGAATGGGCTGTGGTTACTCTCTGGACTTGTTGACATTCACATTTGATCTCTGCAGTAATCTCAAGAGTCAGTCTCAAACAGTATTTATTAACATATTTACAGTGTGAGCAAACACCATTACATGACTTGTCATGTTTCTTCACATTTATGTGGGTGCCACCAAAGTGTTCAGTAGAGAAGCTACACTTGAAAACCTAAATCTTAACTTGAAAAACTCTTATTTTCCACCCAACATCCCACTTTGAACCCAAATGAAATTCCATTCTGATTTGCCCTGTGATGGATATTTTCATTCCATTCACATTTATCAGCTGCTTTTACTTTGGGATAATAATGAGACACATTTCCCCCTATTTTCTGACATGTTACACACCAAAATAGCTGAATTTGTGCATTTTCTGTCTACTTTTCTATTTGAGGCAAAGTCATATTTTTGAATGAGAGAAAAAAAAATATAAAAAATGATTTAAAAAAAATCAGATTATTAATCAAACAGAATCATTGATTATTTAAGAAAAATTAGTAGTTGTAGCTTTAAATTTGAAGATTTTAGACCGAATCCACGTTATCGTTATAAGCATCTTAAATTACTTATTGGAACATCCCTAGTCTCCAGTACTCAAAGCTACTGTCTTACCTGTTAGCTCACTAACGTACCATAATTTTTGGACTATAAGTCGCGGGTGTTTTTTCATAGTTTGGATGGGGGGGGCAACTTATACTCAGGAGCAATTTAAATGTAAAATTTGTCTCATATTTTCAACATTCAAAAATCCGCGATGTAGTGAAACCGCAATAAACGAACCGTGATGTAGCAAGGGATTACTGTCATTTGAACTGCAAGTGACGTCACCCGTGCCGCGCGGCGGTTGTTTACATATAGGACAAAGGATTCGATCACGGGATGACGAAGGATTTAATGATTTGGAGTGACACAAGGTTTGAAAAACTTATTTATGTTATAGTTATTTGATATATTTTATTTCGTGTAGCAACTTGTAAAAAATGTTTTCGTTACAGTTCAGTAGTTGTTGGCTCGTTGAACTCTTGTTTTGTTAAATAAAGAGTCGTTTACCAAACCCACGTCTTTCCTGGTACTTTGTTAACGCTACAATATAGTTATATAGTAGATCTGTGCGGCATACGCGCAGCGTTGTTGACATAAAGGACGAGGAATTTGATCGATGGATTTAATGATTTGGAGTGACACAGATGGTTTGATAATATTGTTGTTATATAAACCCACATCTTTCCTGGTACTTAGTTAACGCTACAATACAGTTATATACTAGATCTCTGCAGCGCACGCGCGGCGTTGTTGACATACAGAACGAGGAATTTGATCGATGGATTTAATGATTTGGAGTGACACAGATGGTTTGATAATATTGCTGTTAAAATAAACCCGTCTTTCCTGGTACTTTGTCAACGCTACAATACAGTTATATACTAGATCTGTGCGGCGCACGCGCGGCGTTGTTGACATAAAGGATGAGGAATTTGATTGATGGATTTGAGGATTTGGAGTGACACAGATGGTTTGATAATATTGTTATATAAACCCACGTCTTTCCTGGTACTTTGTTAACGCTACAATATAGTTATATACTAGATCTGTGCGGCGCACGCGCGGAGTTGTTGACATAAAGGACGAGGAATTTGATCGATGGATTTAATGATTTGGAGTGACACAGATGGTTTGACAATATTGTTGTTATATAAACCCACGTCTCTCCTGGTATTTTGTTAACGCTACAATATAGTTATATACTAGATCTGTTGCGGCGCATGCGCGGCATTGTTGACATATAGGACGAGGAATTTGATCGATGGATTTAATGATTTGGAGTGACACAGATGGTTTGATAATATTGTTGTAATATATTTATTTGATATATATACATATTTGATATATACATATATATCATTACATAGGTCTTATACTCCGGTGCGACTTATATACCGTAATTTTCGGACTATAAGTTGCTCCGGAGTATAAGTCGCACAAGCCATAAAATGCACAATAAAGTGAAAAAAAACCATATATAAGTCGCAAATTTATTTGTCAAAATCCAACACCAAAAACAGACATGAACCAGCAACAACAGGCTAAACGATACGGTATGCTAACGTGACATATACACAAACGAGGAGCTGAGAACGTGCCTGACGTAACATTCAGAGTTATTCAAGTAAGTATTACATAAATAACACGTTTATCAAACCATTTGTGTCACTCCATTTCATTAAATCCATCGATCTTGCTTTATGTAAACAATGCCGCGAATGCTCCAGAGTCGCCCCCCCCCATACAAACTATGACAAAAACCGCGACTTATAGTCCGAAAATTACGGCATGTTTTTTTTTTCATTTTATGGCTGGTGCGACTTGTACTCCGGAGCGACTTATTGTCCGAAAAATACGGTAGTCCTAGCCATCCCAATAGGTGATTCTCTCTTTGGTGCATGCAGTCACCTCGTGTACAACTACTGTCAATGCAGTCTACACAAGCAAACGTGTTACATAACAAACACACCAGACATTTGGGGTATGTGTCCATCAGTGACAGACTGATAATCCACTTCTGTCCATCACTTTTGTAAACGTTGCCATCAGACGACTATTGCCGGCAAAATGGGGGAGAAATTTATGTATCGCAACTCTTCCAGGATGTAGTCTCCGCCTTTCACCCAACTGGAATTGCTTCAGCTCACCCGTGATCCTAATGAGAACAACTGGTATATTTGAATGAATAGAAAGTGTCCTATAAGTACTGTATACCATCAACTGCCCTTGAAGTAAATCTGTGGTACCAATTTAATCAGTACAATCTATCTCCCAAAAGAATCCAGAGAGTTTTGGCTCCATGCTGGAACTATCATGGAGGGGATCCAAGAGCATTGATCTTGGTCAAGGAGAAACCAGAACCTTCCTCCGGGATGGAGATGAAGTTACCATTACAGGTTAGTAAAAATCAACGTACTGTTTAGGAAACAACAAATGGATAAACTATGAGATGGTTAAAATAAAGACACCGTTGAGTTTGGTCAGCTATATCCTGTTGTACAAATTAAGGTCTATAAACCTTTAAATAACATTTAATTACACCCACGTATGTATATATTACAGCTAGTGCATTTTCGAGGCACTGGATAGATTCCATTTCATGTACTGCATACAGTATAGGACATAATAATTTAACATTTATTGCACCTGAACATTATGGAACTGGAGGGAAACATGGAGCCGCTTCATCATACTGTACATGTATTTTCTCTGTCTAGGTCATTGTGAAAGAGATGGTGACAGGGTGGGCTTTGGGTCTTGCACTGGGGTCATCCTCCCTGCCCTGCAACACTGAAACCTGCAGAATGTTGTGTGTGAGAATTCATTCCTTTATGGAGAATAAATATTCAACACACATTTGCACACATTTACAATATGACACATTCACATGCTGCTCAAATGATGTGATATGAGCTTCAGTTAATTCTTCATTAATTTCTCTGAGATCCATAGAGATATATCGATCCATACATAGACAATGTTACTGAAATCCTCTGCAATATTTATTCAACAGAGGAATTATTTCACCTCATGTCTAGTGTTACTACCGTACCAGAATCAGTATTATTGATATTTTTAGCCTGGCATTTCTGGAACAAGGGCAGCTCGGTGGCGCAGTGGGTAGCACGTCCGCCTCACAGTTAGGAGGGTGCGGGTTAGATTCCACCTCCGGCCCTCCCTGTGTGGAGTTTGCATGTTCTCCCCGAGCCCGCATGGGTTTTCTCCGGGCACTCTGGTTTCCCCAAAACATGCTTGGTAGGCCGACTGAGAACTCCAAATTGCCCCTAGGTGTGAGTGCGGATGGTTGTTCGTCTCTGTGTGCCCTGCGATTGGCTGGCAACCAGTTCAGGGTGTCCCCCGCCTGCTGCCCGATGACGACCGGGATAGGCTCCACCACGCCCGCGATCCCTGTGGGGACAAAGCGGTTTGGATTTGTGGATGGATTTCTGGAATACTAATAAAAGCATCAGTTTTTTATCGATTGTGTTTCTGCTTCCTTTTTACCTTTTTCATGTTTCCATAAGATTTGAAGCTCTCTTCAAATATAATAGTCTGTCAAATTCTAAATGGCCACTTCAACTATATTGCTTATAAAATAATTATATGATTCATGTCACGTCTCATCCCCAGCCGTTCCACTATGTGTCTGTTGTCATGGTTTCTGTCTTTGTGCTCGCCCCTCCCCTCCCGTGTGCCCATGATTAGTTTGATTATTCTCACCTGCCTCTTGTTACCGTAATTTTCGGACTATAAGTTGCGTTTTTTGTCATAGTTTGGGTGGGGGGCCGACTTATACTCAGGAGCGACTTATGTGATTTTTTTCACAAATTTTCAAAATTCAAAAATCTGCGATGTAGTGAAACCACGAAAAACGAACCGCGATGTAGCAAGGGATTACTGTCATTTGAACTGCAAGTCACGTCACCCGTGCCGCACAGCGTTTTTTTACATAAACGACAAAGGATTCGATCACGGGATGACGAAAATGACGAAGGGCCCCACGTACTACCCGCATCATTAGCGGCTTTGCTTGTAAGTGACACGGAGGATGAAAAGTTTGAAGGATTTAATGATTTAGAGTGACACAGAAGGTTGGAAAAACTATTACGGCTTTTACGGACGCCCGGTCCTTCTCGACGGGAGCTCTCTTTCACCTCCGTGGATGGAAGTTGGGGGCCGGCGCTCGGCCGGGTGGCTGTCCGGGGACAATGGATGGGGCTCGGACATGGCTTTAACGCACGCCTGGTCCTATTTATGGAGCTCTCTTCCACCTCTGTGGCTGGAAGTTTAGTAGTTGTTGGCTTGTTGAACTCTTGTTTTGTTAAATAAAGAGCCGTTTAACAAACCCATGGCATAAAGAACAAGGAATTTGATCGATGGATTTAATGATTTGGAGTGACACAGATGGTTTGATAATATTGTTGTAATGTGATAGTTATTTGAAATATACTTTATATATCATTATATGGGTCTGTGGAATAATTAGAAATGCAACTTACAACGGGTCCGACGTCAGCATATGCGGCGCATACGCGGCATTGTTTACATAAAGCAAGATCGATGGATTTAATGAATTGGAGTGACACAGATGGTTTGATAAACGTGTTATTTATGTAATACTTATTTGAATAACTGAATGTTACTCAGGCCCGTTCTCGGCTCCTCGTTTGTGTATATGTCACGTTAGCATACCGTATCGTTTAGCCTGTTGTTGCTGGTTCATGTCTGTTTTTGGTGTTCGATTTTGACAAATAAATTTGCCCCAAAAGTGTGACTTATACTCCGGTGCGACTTATAGATGTTTTTTTAATTTTATTGTGCATTTTATGGCTGGTGCGACTTATACTCCGGAGCGACTTATAGTCCGAAAATTACGGTACCTGTGCGTTCTTTTTCTGAAGTTGTAACTCTCAGCACCCAGGCAGATAGTCTCATCAGCTGTTCAATTGTCCTTCACCAGCAGTGCATGTCAGCAGGCTTTCAGAAAATGGGGAAAAAAAGCGAACAAACATAAGATGTGGACTATCCTCCCACAATAATAATATTTACTAAATTGAGGGATCTCTTCCTTTTGCCTGCAAATGAAGGTGTTATGAAGAAGCCTTCTTGTTTTAGATGGGAGTCTGATTAGAGTGCTCATATCTGTTCTGAATGGCCATGACTGCAATCATCCAGATGTTGTTCCTACCATGTGGAAGTGGGAATAGCACTGTAGGGATCCATGATGACCTTGGCACAATGGATGATCATAGCCAGGAGCAGCAGGCATAGGAAGCCAAGGCAAGCCAGAGTCAGGCCTTGATCTACATCAACAAAGGCTGGCTCCTCGGTGGCCAACATCTCCCTGGCTTCTGTCCTTGGCCACATGTGCACACCCTGGGATCATCCCGAGACTCTGATTAAAAGACAAATATTTAGACAGATTAAAAGGTTAAATATTAAAACTATACATCATTATGAAACTAATCTCAAATCATCAGTCGTCTTTGTTCATGTCTGTACTGAAAACAGTATGTATGCTGAGCTGGGTAATAATAACACGTTATATTTACTGTTACTACATGTTAGTTGTAAAAGTAGTTATACAACTATATTTATTTTACTCAAAAGAAACTTTATTTTTACACTGCTATACGGAGCTACATTCTATGCAATCTATTATTCTGTACAAAATATATATGTTTTGGTTTGTCAGAGAGACGTCTGGACTCTACTGACTCTGTTTTACCAATCCAACATAACAAGTGTTGTTGGACTTCACGTTGCCAATCAAACAGACCCAGGCAGTTACATAACCACAAATGTGTTTTGCAATGCCACAAAGACTGTTGTCTTCTTATGTGTCCAGCCCAAAATGTCTTTGTTAAGCTTCATGAACAAACTGTTTCCTTAACTTCATCTACAGACAGCCACATCGTCACTCTTATTTTGCTTGTCGTGACTGATGTTTATATTGTCTATTTATCTGTTTATGTATTTATTTATTGGTTCATAATATTTTGCATGTTTTTATATTTTATGTAACTCTTGCATATCTGTTCTTTAACCTCTCGTGTGCCCACTCTTGTGTGCGGATACTGCTGGGAACTGAATTTCCCCGCCGGGATCAATAAAGTATCTGTCTGTCTGTCTGTCTGTCTGTCCATCTCTCTAATATGTCTTGTCACCGTGGGATAATAGGAAACGAAATTTCGATCTCTTTGTGTGTCTTGACGTGAAGAAATTGACAATAAAGCAGACTTTGATAAAGTGTAGGGGCCCGAGGGCCAATAGTTTTTTCTGACATTTTTTAACTATAAAATTTTCATGCTAATACACACTGTTATAAACAAATTTCATTGTTCCAATTGTCTTTATTTTTCAAATGACAAAATAACCAAATATAAGCCACTCAGGCAGATGTGAACACTAAAAACACAAATTTGGTTAGGGTTGATAGATTAGTTTGATCCTATGCTTATTTTGGAATGTAACCTATAATAATTAACATAGCTTGTCCTGTCTTAACAAAGTAGTAGAACAAAGTGCTAAGATCCTTTCAACTGATTGACCAACTGCAGAGGAAGCAATCGGGAGGTGTTCTATTTACACAACATCGTAAAACACCCCCTGCTGTGACCCCCTGAGAGGCCAGGGGTTCACCCCCACCTTGGCCACTCTCACCCCCACCCTACTTCTCTCAATAAATACTCTCTTGCATGAATCAAAAGTCAGACTTTGTTCGAACATTGCTGTACCTACAGTAACGAACAAACTCTCCACTTGCAAGTGCTTAAAGGGCATACTGTCTCCCGTGTGGTTCTTGCAAAATAAGTTAGAGTGGGAACATCTCTAACAAATTCTGCTTTTCATTCATATCTGAAGAGTCAGATAACATTTACGGATCTCAATGGCCTCCCTGATCCGTAAACGAGGCCCGAGGACCATCAACAGAGACGAGGGAGCCTACATGCTCTCTACCACCTGGAGCAGCATTTTGGAGAGGTGAAGGGACAGCAGAGGGCGTGACTCATCTGTCAAATCTGACAGGTGAGTCACGCCTTCATTCATCGATCAGCTGATAAAGACGCGTCACAATTACAGCAGTGACACTCTGATGAAGGCGGAAGTTCATGCCGAAACATGTCAGGTAATACAACCTAAAATACCCTGTTTGTGATAAAAGAACCAAAAAGTGATTGAAAAAAGGAAACAGAATGAACTTAGTACAACTATGAACTAATTATTATTAGCCTCATCTTTGTTATTGAAAAACTGTCATCATTGTGATACGCAACTGTTTCCACCTAACCTGATCAACCTGTGAAATATTGCAAACAGGCCCTTTTTTTTCTTAAGCATTCCTAATGAATAAAATCTCGACAAAATCTTCTGTGGGTGAATGGGGCAACAACGAGATGGTCCCCAAAACAGGACTGGTTTTGCAGGTGGAGGCCATTTCAAGCTCCTCCCTCTTGATCTTTTTTAACTGTTTTTCCACAAGTGTTGGCTTAAGCAAGAGTCATTATCACGACTGGAAGCATGAGGCGATTTCTTAACCCTCTTGAAGTTGCGCAGATTGTCCAACTCCTCCAGGATGACACATCCATGCGTACTGTTGCAAGAAGATTTGATGTGTCTCCCAGTACAATCTCCAGAGCATGGAGGAGATTCCAGGAAACAGGCAGTTACTCTAGGAGAGCTGCACAGGGCCGTAGACGGTCCTCATCCCATCAGCAGGACCGATATCCGCTGCTTTGTGCAAGGAGGAACAGGTTGAGCACTGCCCGAGCCCTAAAGAATGACCTTCAGCAGGCTACTGGTGTGAATGTTTTTTTGCCCAAACAGTCAGAAACAGACTTCATGAGGGTGGCCTCAGGGCACGACGTCCTGTAGCGTGCCCTATGCTCACTACTCAGTACCGTGGAGCTCGATTGGCATTTACCATAGAACACTAGAATTGGCAAGTCCGCCACTGGTGCCCTGTGCTTTTCACAGATGAGCAGGTTTACCCTGAGCACCGGTGATAGACGTCAAAGGGTCTGGAGGAGCCAAGGAGAGTGCTATGCTGCCTGCAACATCATTCAGCATGACCGGTTTGGTGGTGGGTCAGTGATGGTCCGGGGAGGCATTTCCATGGAGGGACGAACAGACCTCTACAGGCTAGAGAACGGCAGTCTGACTGCCATTAGGTATCGGGATGAAATCCTTGCACCCATGGTCAGACCCTACGCTGGTGCAGTAGGTCCTGGGTTCCTCCTGATCCACGACATTCTCGGCCTTATGTGGCGAGTATAGAGACAGTATCTGGAGGATGAAGGAATTGACACAATTGAATGGCCCTCATGATCACCTGATCTAAACCCGATAGAACACCTTTGGGACATAATGTTTCGGTCTATCAGACGCCGCCAGGTTGCTCGTTAGACTTTGGAGGAGCTCACTGATGCCCTTAGACAGATCTGGGAGGACATCCCACAAGACACCATCCGTCGTCTCATTAGGAGCATGCCGCGACGTTGTCAAGCATGCATACAAGCATGTGGGGGCTACACAAGATATTGAAAAGAGTTTTGAATTCCAGAAATTGAATTTAGGCAAAATAGACGAGCCTGCCACATCATTTTTTCACTTAGATTTTTGGGGTGTCTATATACTGAGCCCTCTGTAGAAAACTTTTATTTCCATCAAAAGATGTGGCATCCTTTTTTTCCTGAGACATTAAACTGTCCATATCAGTATAGATATCCAACACAATCCGTTCCAGAAGGCAGTTCGAGAAGTGATTTGTTCGAATTCTGAATATATTTTTCTCATTACAATTAATGGAAGAAATTTAATCCGTTCCAAGACAAAAAAAACTTGCCTCTTTTCAGCATTTTTTCATTTGCTAATTTTTGACCGATCGCGCAACTGCAGCGCACTGCCGAACGCGCAACTGTAGTGCGCCGCCGACCGCGCAACTGCACCGCGCTGGTCGCATTATTGTGACAGAGTCGTCGCTGAAATTTAGAAAATATTTTTAAAGTCCTGATGTACTTTCCAAAATTTAAGTGGAATGGAGCAGGGCGACCAAGTGCAGCTTGGACCAGGGGAACTCAAAATACAGACTCGATAACCTGACATGACTTAACAAAACTAACATGACTTCCTAACCAAAACATACTTGAAAATGACAGGAACCAAAAGGACATGAAGACGACACAACAACAAAACAACAGACAACAATGATCCGACGGAGAGTGAGGGGCAGACAGAACTTATATACAAGACAGGTAACAAGAGGCAGGTGAGAACAATCAAACCAATCATGAGCACACAGGAGAGGAGGGGCGAGCACACAGACAGAAACCAAGACAACCGACACATAGTGGAACGGCTGGGGACGAGACGTGACAAACCCCCCCCCACAAGGGACTGCTCCCGACGTCCCCAAAATAACTGAAACCCCCACGAGGCGCACCAGTCCAAACGACCTCACATGGCAAAGTCCTAACTGCCCTCGGCGGCAACTCTGGGGACATGAACCAGGCTCCGCGGCAACTCGGGGACATGAATCGCGCTCGGCGGCGACACGGGGACATGAACCACAACTGGCGGCGTTTAAGGAGCCAGGGCCACAATTGCAGAACACTCTGGGGACCTGAACCGCAATCGACAGCAACTCGGGGACATGAACCGTAACCCGCGGCGTTCAGGTAGCCAGGGCCACAATCACGGCACACACTGGGGGCCTGAACCGCAATCGGCGGCAACTCTAGGACATGAACCGCAATTCGCGCCGTTCAGGGAGCCAGGGCCACAATCGCGGCACACACTGGGACCTGAACCGCAATCGGCGTCAACTTGGGGACATGAACCGCAATTGGCGGCGTTCAGGGAGCCAGGGCCACAATCGCGGCACACTCTGGAGACCTGAACCGCAATCTGCGGCAACTTGGGGACATGAACCGCAATCGGCGCCGTTCAGGGAGCCAGGGCCACAATCGCTGCACACACTGGGGTCCTGAACTGCAATCGGCGGCCACTCGGGGATATGAACCGCAACCGGCGGCGTTCAGGGATCCAGGGCCACAATCGCTGCACACACTGGGGTCCTGAACCGCAATTGGCGGCAACTCGGGGACATGAACCGCAACCGGCGGCGTTCAGGGAGGCAGGGCCACAATCTCGGCACACTCTGGGGACCTGAACCGCAATCGGCGGCAACTCGGGGATATAAACTGCAACCGGCGGAGTTCAGGGATCCAGGGCCACAATCGCTGCACACACTGGGGTCCTGAACCGCAATCAGCGGAAACTCTGGGACATGACCCGCAACCGGCGGCGTTCAGGGAGCCAGGGCCACAATCGCGGCGCACACACAGGGGGCCTGAACCGCAGACGGCGGCAACTCAGGGGACAGAACCGCACTCGGGCGGCAACTCAGGGGACAGAACCGCAGACGGCGGCAACTCAGGGGACAGAACGGCACTCTGGCGGCAACTCAGGGGACAGAACCGCACTCGGGTGGCAACTTGGGGAACAGAACCGCACTCGGGCGGCAACTCAGGGGACAGAACCGCAAACAACGGCAACTCAGTGGACAGAACCGAAAATGACGGCAACTCGAGACAGAACTGCACTTGGGCGGCAACTCAAGGGACAACCGCACTCGGGCGGCAACTTGGGGAACAGAACCGCACTCGAGAGGCAACTCGGGGGACAGAACCGCACTTGGGCGGCAACTTGGGGAACAGAACCGCACTCGGGACGCAACTCGGGGAACAGAAACGCACTCGGGCGGCAACTCGGGGAACAGAACCGCACTCAGGACGCAACTCGGGAGACAGAACCGCACTCGGGACGCAACTTGGGGGACAGAACCGCGCTCGGGCAGCAACTTGGGGGACAGAACCGCACTTGAGTGGCAACTTGGGGAACAGAACCGCACTCGGGCGGCAACATGGGGAACAGAACCGCACTCGGGTTGCCACCCAAATGTGTCATCATGATTTCAGATGACCAGATGGTGGTGATCATCTGGTGTAGTCTGCGCTTGAGGAGGTATCCGCCATGCTTCAGAATTTCTGCCGGGATTCCATTAAGGCCCAGGCTCTTGTTGCTTTTCAGGCCCGGGTTGGCTTTCTGTACCTCGGCGAAGCAAGGGGGGAGTCCAGATCAATGACGGGTGGCAGGCAGGGCAGGTCGGCAAGCGTGTCCATGCGGGTTGGGTATGTGGTGTTCAGCAGGGTGTTGAAATGCTCAGCCCATCTGTCAAAGATCTGTTGTTTGTCCTTATACAGGATGGTACCATCTGCTGATCTGAACGGGGCTATGTTCTTTCTCTGTGGGCCATAGATAGACTTGATGGCATCAGAGATGTTGTTGTAGCTGGCTTTCAGCGAGCTGGATTGGGGGTTGGAAAGGCGAGCTGCAAGGGCCTTGTGTTTTGTCTGAAGTAGGTTGTGGATACCAGGTGCACTGTTGTCGAACCAGTCTTGGTGTCTCAGTCTGGTGTACCCTATGGATTTTACTGCCGCCTGGTGAATGGCATTGCGAAGGGTGCTCCAGGTAGCGCTGACGTTGACATCAGTTGGCGTTTCCTGGATCTTAGACAGTTGTAGAGCAATCTGTTCCCTGAGCAGGTTGACTGAGTCCATGGACTTCATGTGCATCACAGTTGATTTGCCTGCAGGGTGGCGTTTACCTGAGAGGACGGAGTTCCAGGATGAGTTTGGCTCTGATTAGACGGTGATCTGTCCGGCAGTCAGCTCCACGCATGGCTCTAGTGACTCCTTCCTGTCAGCTTGTCGGACAAGGATGTAATCCAGAAGATGCCAGTGTTTGGAGCGAGGATGTTGCCAGGATGTCTTGAACTTGTTCTTCAGCTGGAACAAGGTGTTTGTGATCACCAGTTGATACTCAGACCAAAATGTGAGGAGGCAGAGACCATTTGCATTGAGCTTACCGGCACCGTGCTACCCAAGCACATCCTTCCATAAAACACTGTCAGAGCCCACTCTCGCATTGAAATCGCCGAGTAGCACGTGCTTGTCGGTGGGAGCTGTTTTATTCATGGCGGTGTGCAGGGAGGCATAGAAGAGTTCCTTGCACTCAGGGTCAGCCTCCAGTGTTGGAGCATATGCACTGATAACGGTTGTTTGTGAGTGGAATCCGCCAGGTCATCAGTCTTTCACTGATGCCGACTGGAGATTCAGGGATCCTCTGAAGTAGGCTTGATCGCACAGCAAAACCTACACCATGGAGATGGCGGGAGCCTTCCGGAAGCCCCTTTCAGAAGAAGGTGTAGCTTTCTCCCACCTCTGTTGTAGAGTCCTCTCCATGGAAGCGGGTTCCGCTGAGAGCTGCAATATCGATATTGTATCTCTGCAGCTCGTGGGCAACCAGTGCTGTTCTTCGTCAGGGGCGACAAGAGTCATCACGCGCATCCAAAAGTGTGCGGACGTTCCAGGTTGCAATGATGAGATTGATATGGGTTTTCTTATTCTTATCATTTTGATCGCATAGAGGGATGACCCGGCAACTGCGGCAGGCTGCCCGGGTTAACCAGAAGAGACCATTTTTAGGCCACCTTTTCTAGGCCCTTCCTTATTCAGGGTGAGCATGGAGGAGGTGCTCAGTCGCATGAGAGGCTGCCAGAGAGAAGCGCCTTTCCATCCCGCTCCTCAGCGACCACATGTCTCACGTCGCCTAACGTGCAGGGTTGGGCTAGATACTTCCAGTCACATCCTTACCTGTACCTACCGCCCTTCCACATCGCCGCAGGACTTTGGAGTGGGGGGTTGAGGTGGAGGGTGGGGTATCTGGAGCGGGCCTGCGCAAAGGAGTATCTACCCTCACTGCCTTGGCTCCTCCCTACATATTCCAGTGGTATGCACTGCATGACGGCTTTCTGTAGAGGAGAATTGCAGAAGACTGCCAGAAACACCGCTATTGGTGAGTGCCTAATGCGGGTTTTCTCCACAGTTTTTTTGTTAGGGGTTGACTCCCGTAGCCATAGCACATGTGAGTAAACCCATTAGGCATTGGGGCTTTCGGTTTTACATTGGGGTGGCCTTTTCCTAGATGGGTTGTCTTGCATGGCTATGAGCCTCATCTGCCCGTGCTATTTGCCCATAGCTGGGGCAGTGATTGAGAGGCGCGAGGGCATGCACACCTTCTCTCTGGGGCCCACTGCTGCTCCGAGATCTCCTGCAGTTTAGCCTGGGACCGCAAGGTACCCAGTATCCGTGTGGCCGTGGGGAGGTACTGCAGGAGTCTTGACGGTCGAGAGGCTATGTACAGGCAGGAGGAGGCTTACGCACTCTGCTCCTCTTTTCACCCCTGTCAGGGGGCTAGCCGGTGGCAGTAGCTGAAAGCAGAAGGTGAGAAGCAGAAAGCAACATGCACTAGCTACAGGCACTACTACCCCAGTACTACTGCACTGACGCTTCACACACGCCTAGTGCGATGCGCGCGCGCGCGCGCGCGCACACACACACACACACACACACACACACACACACACACACACACACACACACACACACACACACACACACACACACACTTTTAACCTTTAAACTATTTCTGTTTGTCGAATAAGATGTTTTGCAAAAGCAAGTCACTCACATGATTTGTTAAACAGTAACGAAACAGTCTCATGACTGTTATTTTGTTAAGATTTTTTCAAATTATTTGATATACTCTAGCATTAAAATTGCGTGACGTTGTTTTATGCATTAAAGTTAAAGTTACCAATTCGACTATTTTTGTAAGCGTAAAATATCTCGGCAAAAATATCTTCTTCAGAGGTGAGACTGACTATCCACGGTCACTTTTAAAAACAACAACGCATCAATATAGCATCGTCAAAGAGAGCAACACATTTTCAACTTTCAATATGGTAAGTAATGTATTAAAATAACATACCCACGTGAAGACTGACGAATAGTTTCGGTGATTTTTCCCTCTTATTTTCATACTGGAAACGTTGAGTGGTATGCCAGTGTGCATGCTGGCAGCATCGCGGAAGGATTTGCGCATGCGCCAATTCCACAGCTGTAGTGTCTTGTTGACAATTTTGCTCGATTAATTTCGATATTCTGGCAGCAATGTTGTCGTTGTTGGAATTAAATGGTCATGCATTCCTGATGATATACCTCAAATGAAGAGACTATCGATGAAATTGTCATAAACGCATGCGTCCGCCCGGTAAGTAAATTTTGATGATTTATTGTGGGTAGCTTGTAAGAGCTCATTTGCTCATTCGAGTACGACGCTAATTGTATTAGCTCTGTGCTAGCGCGATAAGTTGTCAAGCTCGTAGTTTTTATTAACTTGTATGCCTTGAGCTGGTGGTCTGTAGGCCTATATCAAATCTAAGTTATTGTAAAGGCCAGCTATACTATGGCGCAAGTTAGCAAGTAGCAAGCTCGGAGGAGCAGGTATTAATTTGGGATTTAAGTGGCTTGCCGATAAACTACTTCTTTAGTATGCTTTAACAAAGGGCACTTGCTAATGCCAATGCAATAGGTCAGTTCTTTCGTCGTTTTCCAAGTTACTAATACACGCAGTTTTCTCTGGTATGTGAAAAGAAACTGCTCAAACCTGATTTTTTCTGTATCAGCCAGGTCTGTTTAGTAAGTTAACGAGCTCAATGTCAATTTATTGGCTGTATTTTATCATTAAAAGTGGTTCCTTCATTCTGTTCCGATTCGGACAGCCAGATCACTACCGACTCTTGGTCTCGTATGTAAGGTGTCGATGTTCGGTAAAAATCCCACAGTCCCATGCGGTGGATCATACTGGACGTCAACTCCGTCTTTTCCTTGTGAACGCGTACGCTCGTCAGATGAGTTTACGCTACTGGGGGCAAGATTTGTGTCAAAATTATTCATTGATGTTTATCTATCTATCTATCTATCTATCTATCTATCTATCTATCTATCTATCTATCTATCTATCTATCTATCTATCTATCTATATATATATATATATATATATATATATATATATATATATATAACAAATACGCTAATATAGTTTACGCTACTGGGGGCAAGATTTGTGTCAAAATTATTCATTGATGTTTATCTTTATATATATATATATATATATATATATATATATATAACAAATATTCGCGATTTCCATCACGTGTTTTTTGGATCCGCAAATGTATTCGTGATTTTACAAGTTTTTTTTTTTCAATCCCTAAATTTAATCTTGGTTTTCACGTTTTTCCAATCGACAAATGATCTCAATTATTATCATAATTTATTTTTTCATTTGTTTCCAAATTGTCTTTTTTGAAGTGTCTGCATTGAAAACTGAAGACACTAAAAATTACTTCAACTCTTTATGAACATACAAAGTAAATAACAAAGCAAATAAAATTAAAACACAAACTAAACCTGAACAGTGAGGCGGACTTGCTAACTAGTGTGGCACTGTGCCACCATAGATGTATTCATCTCCTCATTCTAGCTAAATTCTATCTCCATAAATGCTCCGTGTCATTTCCGTGGCAAATACAGTAACCAGAAACACTCGGGACGTCACATTCCCTTTAATGCAGCCACCGATAAATTAGTTTGTTTCTTCATACAGGATGGAAAATGGAGACTTAAGTGAAGTGAAATGATTTTTCTAAAATCCTATTTATGAGGGATTAACAATGACTGAAATAAAATCGACTCCAACCAAATATTGTAATGCATTACTCTCTACTTTTTGTTTTGCTGCCGTGTTGTACAACGCCTTACAACGTCTTATAACGTCATCATCATGTAAATGGTAACCTGAGAGTAGGTTCCCTAAATTAAATGGATTTGAACTGTAAATTAGCCTCATGCTGAGGTTTAAATGTTCATTATTGTGTATTATGAAACCTCAGATTTGATTCTACTTTTGGCTACAATGCAGAGTGGGATCCTGGTCAAAGTAAGCCATTTTAAACGTAAAACCTTTTTGCCGATTTAAGGTTGTAAGTATAAATAAGCGAATGTGAGGCTTTGTAAAGCTATTTGGCAGCCACTTTATAGTGTAGGTATATGCACTCCACCATTTTAATCAAATTGGGTGTTTGACTATGACTTTTTAGTACTGACTATGTACGACCGTATGGAGCGGTAACAGAAACCTTTTTCAATGACGAGGATGGACGGGGATAGGATGTGTTTATTTTATTAATATGCATAAAGGGATGATGATGGAAGGGTGGCCAGGTCAAGGACTGAGGACAGACAAAATAAGTGCACATCTATACAATTACTCTATCACTTAAATAAGTTCAATTTAACCAAACTACAATTTTCAGAATTTAATGTTGACAAGTGATGTAAAAATGATTGGTTATCTCTGAAAAAAACAATCCAACATCCTCGAGAAGGCACCCCTAAAATTTGAGGAGTTTGTATGGAGCAATTTACCTCATCAATAGTGGGCCAAAATAACTGTTTGAGAGTTACAGAAATTGTTTGCAATGAATGAATCAATCACAAGTTTGCACAATAACAAATTATGGATACCGCATTGTATCCGTCCAGGCCATTTTATTTTAGAGTAATTCTGTTGCACCACAAAAATAAAACAAAGCCTGAATTTGCTGGTTAATTTTCTGTGATTTTGTTTTTAAACTTATCAATTAAGTCAGTTTTAGGTTATGTCAGTGACCTTTATGTTTTCTTTTCTTTGACTCGTTTGTTTTAACAGCATGTCCCACATGATAATAAACCTCAGTCTACTAAAGCCTTAATTAAATGACTGCTTGTGGATTTTCAATGTTTAAAGTTTGTGTTTGCTGTGTTTTAAGGTCTGAACCATGCTGAAGTGGTTTTCCAATGACGAGGCAGAGTCTGGTTCAAAAGTAAGTATCTGTGTTTGACCTTTAATGACTTGAGTGCTCACTGGTCACGTTTGCATCAGATGACTGGCATTAGTGCCCAGTGAGAAACTCAGCAACATTTAAAACTCATTATTAGGTATGTGTGAGTCACACACAGCTTCATTCTCACATGTTTCCTTGCAGTTGGTTGAATTTGATAACATACCCAGTTTGAAGTTTTTTATTTTATATTGACTCATTTTGAAAATACTCTGTCGTTTATCATAAATGCTTTTGGGGGTCATTTCAACATCATCAATTATATAATAGAATATAATACAACTTTTTTATGTTAATGTATTATTAATGTTTGTTTATTAATGTCGCGCAATTTACAGCAGCAGCTGTAGCAAAGCGCTCTTCACACATACTGTATACTATACAGTATGCTATATTCATATAGCATATAGCACTATATGCTATACAGTGTACAGCAATGGGACAACCACAAAGTCAACAATAAATTGAAAGACAAATTCATATACAGTAGCAGAACAGTAACAGTTGCTAGTCAGTTGAAAGCCAAAGAATAAAAATGGGCCTTCAAACAAGTTTTAAAAATGAGCAAAGGGGGGGGTTGCCTAACATTTAAGGGGAGGTCATTGCAGAGGGAAGGACCGGCAACAGAAAAGGCTCGATTCTCTCTGAGGCTCCACTTAATCCTCTGCAGACCTGAGGCACCGGGCTGGTGCATAGGGGCAGATTATGAATGAGATGCTCCATTGCATATGCTATTTTTCACTCTAAGTGTATGACAACAAGGTATATAATTACATTATTATTTTTGAAAATAGTAAACTCCCGCTTTGGGATAGGGACCCAAGAGCTACTTCAGTCGACAGCAAGTAGCAAAATGGCTGCCCTCTAAGATGGATGAAAACATTTTTTTTTTTTACTTTCTTGGCATGACATGCTCAATTGGTTGTGCTAGGTTATTTACTTTCAATAAGCAGACAATAACTTAATGTGCCTTCCAAGTTTTACAAAAAAATGTTCCCATACTTTGCAGCCGTACTATGCTGAAGATGTGTGAAGTGTTCATGTTAAATGTGGACATGCACTCACAAGTCACCCTGCCCTCTCTTCCAGGCCCCAGGCTCTCCCCATGGAGGTGGCAGAAGTGAAGCGGATCAAGCTGAAGAAATGGCAGACAGACTTGTTCAAACTCAGCAGCTTGTCACTCAACTGAAAGAGCTGATTCGGGAAAAGGATGCAACACTTTGCACCAAGGATGAACAACTTAAGGTGTTGGCCTACCTTTTTCCTTTACAATACTTCATAGGGGTGCAGAAAAAAGTCAATTCTACAAAGAATCGCGATTCTAGTTGTAGCAATTCTGAATAGATTCAAATTTCCAAAAAATGCTTAGATTTATGCCCACGACTGGTGGGTTGAGGGGCTGGCTGGCTGGGGTGGATAGATGGATGGATGGCTCGATCGATACTTGATGTAACCGGTGGCGTTTTTACTCGAGTGGCATTCACTCACTTGATGATTGAACCTGCACCATCATCTCCGACCTGGTGGGACAGAACGCTCACCGCTGTGCTAAAAGCACTGGCCGCTAGTTCAGTAGTCAACACACCATTAAGAGGTATGGGAAGTAAGGTTTTGCACTAATATACAAATGCCGAGATCATTTACCAAAACCACGTCTTTCCTGGTACTTTGTTAACTCTACAATATCATTATATACGAGATCTCTGCAGCGCACGCGCGGCGTTGACAAAAAGAACGAGGAATTTGATCGATGGATTTAATGATTTGGAGTGACACAGATGGTTTGACAATATTGTTGTTATATAAACCCACGTCTTTCCTGGTACTTTGTTAACGCTACAATATAGTTATATACTAGATCTCTGCAGCGCACGCGCAGCGTTGTTGACATAAAGAACAAGGAATTTGATCGATGGATTTAATGATTTGGAGTGACACAGATGGTTTGATAATGTTATATAAACCCACGTCTTTCCTGGTACTTTGTTAACGCTACAACATAGTTATATACTAGATCGCTGCAGCGCACGCGCGGCGTTGTTGAGATAAAGAACGAGGAATTTGATCGATGGATTTAATGATTTGGAGTGACACAGATGGTTTGATAATATTGTTGTAATATGATAGTTATTTGAAATATACTTTATATATCGTTATATGGGTCTGTGGAATAATTAGAAATGCAACTTACAATGGGTCCGACATCAGCATATGTGGCGCATACGCGGCATTGTTTACATAAAGCAAGATCGATGGATTTAATGAATTGGAGTGACACAGATGGTTTGATAAACGTGTTATTTATATAATACTTACTTGAATAACTCTGAATGTTACGTCAGGCCCGTTCTCAGCTCCTCGTTTGTGTATATGTCACGTTAGCATACCGTATCGTTTATCCTGTTGTTGCTGATTCATGTCTGTTTTTGGTGTTAGATTTTGACAAATGAATTTGCCCCAAAAGTGCGACTTATACTCCGGTGCGACTTACATGTTGTTGTTTTTTTCACTTTATTGTGCATTTTATGGCTGGTGCGATTTATACTCCGGAGCGACTTATAGTCCGAAAATTACGGTACTCAGTTCGTCATTAAATCACTTTAAAATCACTATTCAGTCACTATTAAAAAATATCATAGAACGATGCTGTCAATCCTTCAGATGGAGAAGAAGGCGTTTGAGGCGAAACTGTCGAAGCTGCGTCTCCAAAACAAGGCCAAGGTGATTTCTCTCACCACACAGCTAGAAGAACTGAAGAAACAGATGCAGAGCCCAGATTCACCAACACGCAACAAGGAGGTAAACAGTCTTTTTTTGCTGCACTAATGAGAGATGCACGTAATCACCACTTTACTAAACTTGATACTCATTTTCAGTGAAATTATTTTCAGTTGCTGAAAGGAGGTTTAAAAAAAATCTTGGGTCAGGGATGAGAATTTTCCGCGGGTTTCCGTGTTTTTTTTTCTGTCGAAAGTATCATTATCGTAAATCGTGTAAATCCGTTGAGAAAATGTTGTTTATATATGGGGGGGGGTGTAGGGAAGCGGCCGGGCAACGTTTGCCTGGCGACTCGCGAGCATTCGCCCACCCGCCGCGACGGCATCTTTTGGAAATCGACTTGCCTCTGTAAACCTAACTAACTGGCAGCAGTGATGGGACAACATCCGCCTTATTTTCGGCAGCATTTTGGCGCTATTTTTGTCACCATGGGGGCCATGCGGCCCCCCAATGGGGACATGCGCCCCCCCGGCTACATTTCAGTGGTTTTTCACATTTGCCATTCTCATCCCTGATGTATATATAAAACCTATACATTTTGAGAAATGTATGCTAAGCTACCTCTGCATTTATTTAAAATGTTTTTTCCAGCAAGTTTTTCATTGTAAACTTGTGGTTATAGGTTCAGAAAAAAAGCAATCTACAACAGAGCTAAAACATTTACGAACACACCCTGTTCAAATGGAGTTCTGAATTCTATAAAAAGACTGATTAAATTCAAATCCTCTTTAAAAATAACGTGACAGACTGTCTAACCTGCAAAAATCAATTGAAAATTTGTGAAGAAAAATTGAGATGAAAGGGAATTAACAACTGAGAAAATGTTTCTGGGACATTCTGAATTCGAGGTGCAACAATTAATCGATTAGTCAACAACTCTGCTATTGTGAACATATGTGCACAGGAGATGATTTTTGTGGTTAATATTTTAACAGGTGTGTTTATATATTTTTGGATGTCCATTGTATGTAATTTCAGTCACAATTCATTCAATATCCTTGTAGGGCCCATCAGAAGGAGGAGACCAAGCCACTCGAGGGAGAATCGTTTTACTGAAGAAAAAGGTTGAGGAGCTTGAAGAACACCTTGCCCAGAGTGAGAAGGAGATTGAAAGGAAGGTAAGAAGCCCTTAGCTTTCAGTCTCAGGAAACCTAAATAAAAAGATATAATTTTAAACTTCACACTTACGGCACACTTGATGTCTATTGCACATAATTGTCTTTTTCGTAGTCTGTTTATATTTCATCAAATAAAAAAATCCTAAATTTGAATATACATTTTTTACTGACATACCATTGTAAAATTGATTTAGATTCTTTTTGTAGACCACTTTTTGATCAGGCAGAATCCTTGCAACTCCAAAATCATTACTTTACAGGAAAACAAAATACATGTACCACAATTTTTTTTTTTTTTACCAAGTGCAACTGAACTGTTCTATTGATTTGTGAAAAATATGAAATTGACCTAATTTGAACATAGGTTTCTGCTCATATACAGGTGTGGCAAAATCCGGTCCCCGAGGGTCAGTATCATACATTTAAGTTTTTTGTCTACCTCCTCCAAGTCATCTGACTCAAATGGTCAGCTCATCAGCAAGCTCTGCAGAAGCTGGATAACAATCCTCATCATTTGAATCAGGTGTGTGGGAGGAGAGAGTCATATAAAACTTCCAGGATACCTGCCCTCGAAGACCGGAGTTGCCCATCCCTGGTCTAAGATAACAAATATCAGTTGGAAATTGCCTATCGAGACACATAGCCTAGGTTCATACAAGCACGATGTATTCTTCTGAACGTGTGGGTCACTTTGGGGTGGCATATGTTCACACACCAGACAGACTGAGGTTGCATTTTGTATGTATGTGACTCTACTTTTCTTTGTCATTCTACTACATACTGCTACATACTCTCATACTCTGCTTCATACTCTGTACGTCAAAATTTATTTGTATACGTGCCTTTATAAGAAATTTTAACACATTGACAATTTCAATGTTTCTTTAGAGGACAGAGGTAGAAACACAGCGGCTACGAGGTGAAGAAATGGATGCTATGCTGACAGAGAAGGACAGGAAGCTGGCAGAGAAGGAGGCCTACATTATTCATTTGCAAACAGCAACGGCAGTAGACCAGTCCATTACATCCACACCGCAGGTTCTTTTTCACAGAAACAATTTGCACAATCATGTTTTTCAACTTTAATCCAATGACCCGTCACGTATGTTATCCACATTTTGACATTCCACTATAATTTCTCAGGGAGATGAAGACCATAGAGCAATGCATGAACTTCAGCAACTGGTCAAGAGGCTGACCAAGAAGGTTGGAGAAGTAGAGGAACGCTATAGTTTGCTTCAGAAGCAGACGGACAGCCTGAAGGAGCTTCTGGACACAGAGAAGGAGCAGTACAGTCAGAAAGAGAACATGTACAAACAAAATGTACGTGTCTGTGCTGTTGTTATTCAGTTATTTCGTACTCCCAAAAAAAGGCACAGAATGTATTCTTGCATTTTAGCACTGCTAACATAATTTTCTTCTTTGCTGTTGTGGGTTTCCTTTGAAATAATCTTCATTTTTGAACCCAACAATGTGTTGTGTCTTTGGATTTAGATTCAGACTTTCAAAGAGATAATCCTTCAGAAAGATAATCAACTGACTGATATCAACCAGATGCACGAACAGGAACTCTTCAAACTTGCCGCAAAGTCTGATGCCAGTGCTGATCTTGAGCAGGTTGTGATGAGAACGTTGTTGATGTTAAGTGTTCAGTTCCTTGAATTTTGGTAGTAAACAGTAAGTATTGAAGAACCTGTTTGATTTCCTTTTCACGCATTATTTCTTCTTTCCATTTTCTTATCAGCTTCTGAAGGCTTTAAAACAGAAACTTCATGAGAAAGAGGAGGTGCTGATTGGAAAAACTCAGGTCATTGATGTTCTTCAGAAAGAAGTAGACGGCAGGGATCAGCACATAAAGGTTAGGAAATGTACTCGTTGCATAGTTGACATCTTTGTTATTTGGACTACAAAAGTCTCTCCGAGTAATAAAGATGGTGGATTTGCGAAATTGTTTGGCAACACCCATTACCTTGTTTGGTTTGTCCCACCCCAAAGGACATGATGTAATAGATAAGAACACGTAATAACAAATGGAGAAATCTGAACAGAGTAAAAAGTAGCCCCCCAAACAGATCAGAAAATTATCTCTGTAGCACCTGGAGGGATATATTACACTTTTCTACACTCCTGGACACTCCAAATACACAAGAAAATTATTTTAAAAGCAAAAAAAGTCAATGTTCCATGAGATGTCTCCTAGGGACATGGAACATTCTTGTATACCAGCCAGTTTCTGTATATGATAGAATCCCAGAAACCCCCCGTGATGACATTCTTCATTCTGTTGCCAGGAGCTAATAGAGCGGATGCGGAGACTAAACATTGAACGAGAGAGCCTTGAATCCAAAATGGAGGCAGAAAAGCATGTGATGCGAGCCCAACTGCGAGACCTGATGGAGAAGCAGCAGGTTGAGATTCGGCAAATGACAGAAAAGCATCAAGCGCAGTTGACTCAAACACAGCAGGACCTACTTGGCCAGCTAAATGAGCTGAGAAGAAATACATTAACACTACAATCGGTCAGTCAGGAGTCCCCAAAAGCTGAAAAAATATCTGATGATTCCGCTTCTTTCCAGAGGATAGCAGAGTTAGAAGGTAGGTGTTTTTGTGAACCCAATCACCCTCTTTTTGTAAAAGGAATCACAGGGGTTAGAGATGTTTTGCTGTTAATACCTATATTTAACATCAGTGTGGAAAAGAAAGATTAGTGAGCCTTCAATTTTAGAAATACACTATATCTAATGCCAGTAGTCTGCTTAGTATTTGTGAGTGGCACTGAAGGCAGGGTGTGTGAAGTGTCTTGCCCAAAGATGCAACTACACATGACTCGGACAGAGTGGTATTCGAACAGCTGACCCTCCAGTTACAGAACTATCCCACTCTTCCTCATGAGCCATAGCTGTCATAAACAAGAGTTTATGGCACACATCATATTTTCATTTAAGCCATGTTTAGGTGGATTTGCTTGTATATTGTTACTTTAATGAACGTTATTTTTATTTAGCTTCTGTTTTTCGCTGGACTGGATGCTCTTTGGTAAGGTTGGGGAATTCCTATTTAAGCTTTAGTCCTCTGGTCAGAAAGTCTTTCATTTACTTTTGGGCAAACTCCTGGTGGTCTACCATGTGTCTTTTACTAAAGAGTGACTCCAATTTGGTCATGCAGCCATATGGGCCTGAATGGTGGATTGCTGCAGATTTAGTTGTCCTTCTACAAGTAGCTTTTTTTTTCTACAGAGGAACTCTGTACTTTGTCAAAGTGAATCTCGGGTTCTTGGTCACCTTGCCAACTCCCCTCTACTCTTATTTCTCAGTTTACTGTATTAGAGCTGGCAGCTCAAGAAAGATGCTGAATTTGTGACCTTAAAAACAGCAGAAATATTTCTTTACCTTTTCCGAGATCTGTGCCTTGAAAGTCTTGTCTCTGTGGACACTTCTTGACATCATGCTTACTTGGCACTGTGTGTTCGGCGACCTTGAGTGCCGTGAAAGGCGCCATACAAATAAAATGTATTATTATTACTTTTTACTCTTTACATGCACTGTCAGTTGTGGGATCTTAGATTGATAGGTGTGTGCTGGCTATCTCGATTTCTCCAGCACTTCCTCCAGGGACTCTAAGAAGGGTAGATACTCTGAGCTGCCGTGCGGTGCATAGACACAAACAACAGTCAGGACCCGTCCCCCGACCCGAAGGCGGAGGGAGGCTACCCTCTCGCTCACCGGGGTGAACCCCAATGTGCAGGCGCCCAGCCGGGGGGCAATAAGTATGCCAACACCTGCTCGACGCCTCTCATCGTGGGCAACTCCAGAGTGGAAGAGAGTCCAGCCCCTCTTGAGAGGGCTTGTACCAGAGCCCAAACTATGTGTGGAGGCAAGTCCGACTATGTCTAGTCGGAACCTTTCTGCCTCACACACCAGCTCGGGCTCCTTTCCAGCCAGAGAGGTGACATTCCATGTCCCTAGAGCCAGCCTTTGCAGCCTGGGATCGGACCGCCAAGGTCCCCGCCTTTGGGCGCCGCCCAGCTCACTATGCACCCGACCACTTTGGCCCCTCCTATAGGTGGTGAGCCCATTGGAAGGGGGACCCACGTCTTCTTTTCGGGCTATGCCCGACCGGACCCCATGAGCGAAGGCCTGGCCACCATGCGCTCGCCTTCGAGCCCCACCTCCAGGCCTGGCTCCAGAGAGGGGCCCCGGTGACCCGCGTCCGGGCGAGGGAAAACGACATCCATATATCTTTTTCATCATAAGGGGTCTTCTGAGCCGTGCTTTGTCTGGCCCCTCACCTAGGACCCTTTTGCCATGGGTGACCCTACCAGGGGCATGAAGCCCCAGACAACATGGATCCTAGGATCATAGGGGCACGCAAACCCCTCCACCACGATAAGGTGACGACTCACGGAGGGGCCACATGATGCAGAAATTTTTAATGTTTCCGGCGCCTTTTATTTTTTGATGGTTTTCAGTGACTTCTATCTGTTTGTGATTTGCTGATACTGCAGCACCACGGTGAGCTGATTAAATTCATTTAATTTTCCTTTTCTTTATATAGCCCAAACAAAGCAGAAAATAGAAGAAGCTAGCAGATCAGAGGCGAAATTCCTGAAAATGAAAGCCTGGTCTAAATCTCGAATCAGGCAGCTGGAGGAAGAGCTGAAAAAAAGTCAGGTCAGATGATCAACCCAAAAACTTTATCGGTTGTATTTTTTTTGCTTATCTTTGTTTTTGTTAAAATGTTTTAAGTTTTTTTTATAAAAAATGTTAAATGGATACTTTACTGAGTTGGCCATTTCAGCAGTAAGAAGTTAACCATATGTCTATCAGTAATTTGATGACAATTTGTTGCCAATTTACAACTGCAGCAAGTCCAAACTGAAGCAAATAATAAAAGGTCGTCTCTGATTGGTTTTTGTCACGCATGTATGTGACTACGTTCGTCTTTGAGTTTTTCTATAATGTTGCATTAGCGCTGTGTACTGGATCATATGTGTATTGTATTGTGTATGGCACATGCTTAATTGAGAAATAAGCACACACTTGAGCACCGTAATCGAACTGAAATTTATTGCAATCAGTAATCAAGATCATATAATCGCCCAGGCCAAGCGGAAACTTTAGACTCAAGTTTGAAAAAAGACTTTTTGAATACCAAATTGAATTTTTATACAGACAATAATTACATCTGAAATAAATGATGATAACAATATATTCGAGAGAAGAAGCATGTGATTTTGCCTCATTCAAATCGTGCAAAAACTGTCTATTAGATATGTAAATGAAAGTGCAATCACATTTGTAAATGAATGGCTTCTGGTTTTTGAAATGTAAACAAACCAATCTACTGTGATAAAACAACAAAATTGCAATAACTGCATTAACCATCAAAGTGAAGTCTGTTACTATAGTCTTGAAACAAGTCTGAATAAGGAAAAACATTGCAATAAAATCATGCAAACTGCTACCGCTATTGTTGGGGAGCCTGAGGACTGTATAGGGGGTTGGCTCGGATGGTTATGCTCTAATCCCCCCATGCCCCCCCCGCCCCCGGGGGGGTCGGTCAGAACACAGAAAGGAAGACATGGTTCAGTTTTTATTGCTTTACTGAATTATGGGCAAAAAAAACAAATAACCATAAATGAAATACACACCAAACATAACATTTGCTGGCGGCCGTTGGTCGCCGTGTCGCTGCATAATGGCTACTCATACGATGCGAGGCAAACTTAAAGGAGCGCGCCGGAGCTGTCAATCAAACGGCGCGCACGCGAAGCAAACCGCAATCGGACACATGGCACAACAGTGGACAGTAGTAGTAACAATGAAATGTATATACTCCCTTTGTGTCAAAGACGCACACGATCACAGGAACATACTCCGTCAATATCAGCAACCTTTAACTTATCGCTGCGCACAAGTGAAAATGGGTATAATGTCTCGACCCTGGATATAAGACGACCCCCACTTTTTCAGACTTGTTTCAATGCAAAGAACATCGTCTTATATTCGGGCCAAAACGGTAGTTCACACAACAGATTCGGAGTCTCTCAGGAGCACTCCAAAAATGCAGCTTTGCCAATCAAATGATCGATCAGAAAAAATAAATCTTTGAGCCCTAGTACTAACACATGCAAGTCTTACCTTCAAGGCATGTGTGTTATTTCTTTTTAAGGCTGGTATTGCGCCTCCAGATCTTACTGCCGTGCAAAGTCAGATTACAGAATTTGAAGTGGAACGTGAGGAAAACCTTTGGAAAGTGGAGCAGTATGAGGAGCTCAAAGCAAAGAATGGTACTTAAAACTGTGAATTTTTGGGTGCACGTTTTATCATTTCAGTTCCAATTTTCAATGTTGCCTTAATTACAATCAAATGAAACTATCCTCACACTGTGTTGATTCTTTCACCAACAGACATGTTGGAGGCTAAACTGGTGGTATATGAGGAGCAACAGAGGATATTGCAAGCAGATCTGGAACAGTTTACAAAAAGAGCTACCTCCGAGGTCTGGGTTCTAGGATTAATTTTCAAATGAGTGCTCTTCTTATTGTTTCTTGACTTCTCATACTGTACAGGCAAGTGAGTCTGGGAGTGCTGATGATGCTCACAGCCAAGTGTTGGAGTGGCAGGAGATGGTAGATGAGGCAGTGAGTGCCAGGGATCAGGCCAGGGAAGAAAAGGCTGCAATGGTCCTTCGCATTAGCCACATGGAAGAAGAAAGAGAGGGTAAGGGCTTTGCCAGAGGATGACGACTGATGTTCTCCCTTCAGACAGTCAGCCAAAATCCAATTTTTAGTCCATTCAGATTCAAACAGGAAGGCTCTTGTAAAGTCTCAACAGCGACAATGCACATGAAATTCAATTTTTGCAAGATGGATTAAAACCACATCTAGGAAGTAGTTTCATATATGATTTGGACGGGATATGTCTGAAGTGTTCCAAACACAAATCCGTTTTGACTGTCTGTGATGGCACTATGTGACTCAAGACCCTCATCGTCACAGACACATCCTCTGCATTTAATCCATCCCCATGTGATTTTGATAAATCCCCTGGGGGAGAGGGGAGCAGTGAGCAGCAGTGGTGCTGCGCTTGGGAATCATTTGGTGATCTAACCCCCCAATTCCAACCCTTAATGCTGAGTGCCAAGCAGGGAGGCAATGGGTCCCATTTTTATAGTCTTTGGTGTGACCCGGCCGGGGTTTGAACCCACAACCTTCCAGTCTCAGGGCGGACACTCTACCATTAGGCCACTGAGCTGAATGGAGTACATTGCTGAAACTGAAAACGGCACTCCCTATACAGTGGAGGGAAAACATTGCTTTATCGGTCTGTGGGGCGAGTCCATTTATGAACATATTACACGTGTTGCTACTGTCACAATTATGTGATGTCAACACTTAGCGTGCTGAATGACGCCTCTGTTCTGACAATGTTGCAACAACAATCTGTCAGATAGGTCAATGAGGTAAACAGATCCTGAGGAGGAGTCTGATTTGAATCATATGGCTGTGGTCTGAATGCAGCCTTAATGTCACAGGTCTTGGAATGAAATTATAACATCCCCTCAGTGGTTATTTGTTTTTTCTTCAAAATATGGTGCAAACAGCAATAAAAAAAAGACAAGTGTAATGAATTGTATTGCATACTGACTCATGGCCAAGCATTCATTCATTCAAAGCAATATAGTTCAAATCACTGGCCTCGTCAAATTGAAGTTGAATTGATGTATTCTTTGCTATAGAAATATAAATTCCACGTTAATTGCCTCATGAACTGGCAACTAAGTGAATTCCACCTCTTCTTTTGTCCTATAACCCCACCACCACCACCACCCTCTTTTCTGATAGCATTATTAGTGCTACAGAGGGAATTGGAATGTTTTTATTGTTTACTATTTGTCCTATTGTCTGACTGAACATTACTTTCCTTTTTTTTTATTTTATTCACTGCTTTCTCCATTGTTAATGAGGTGTACTTCATTGACCCTGTGCTGTCCCATCATGAGGACTGCCCCCACTTGCCCTCACCAGCTCCTGCTCCATGGATGGGAGTAGCCGCATAGAACAGTTTCCCATCAGTTTTGTGCATGCAGGCTCTTCCTGAGCTGTAGAGTTGGTCTTCCTATCTGTACTGGCTGAAGCTTCCCACAATTTGTCTTTAATGGGTTGAGCTGCAGCCAGTACAGTTGCAGACATAACATTTGAGTCTTAGTTTGAGTTGGCCTTCCTTCCCCACTCTTCTGTGTTATTTTCCTTTTAATTTTCTACTTTTTCACTTTTAATATTTAAATTGAGTCCAATATTTTTTGTTGACCAGAATGAAACTATAATTAAAAATAACAGTTCATGAAATCCAGTTAACAAGAAACAATCGCCAGCAAATATTTGGAAAAATATTTAAGGCAAAAGTGAATTTTCCTCGCTATATTATGACCAATATTGCGCAACTACTAAGAACAACTTTTTTGCTCACTTGGAAGTGTTTCAGATGATGAATGGATGAATAGATAACAAACAGTATGACACTGTCTTTTACTGTCAAGTTCAAGTCAACTTTATTCACTTTTAGTGTTCTTTAAGTTAGAAAGTTACCATTTGAAATGACTGTAGTTTTGTGTCATATCTGTGAGCTACTGATTGTTTTGTTTCTACAAATTTAAACAATGGAATGATCATCTTCTGAGACTGGTAATTCCATATTTATTGTATATATTTAATAATGTCAACTAATGATCATTCGCCATAGACTTATACATTTTCAGTAGTGAACTGCACACACAAACTACATTCGTTTAATCACATTATAGAGCTATCTAATTTAGAAGACTACAACATTAGATAATTTTTGTGTTGAATGCCCATTTTTTTCTAAAAGTTGGTCACGCCAATATTAATGTATGTAAATGTTTACACTATAGCTGTTCTTTTGGCAGCTGTGATTAATCCCTCAAAACAAAGGTGTGCAATTAATTTTGCATGGGGCCTACATGAGAAGCTCGAACATCTGCCGATAGCCAAGCATACATTCTGACCACAACTTTTGAGTTTGTACATGGAAAAAAAAATGTGCTGTGTGTAGATACGTTTGACGTGATAAGAGGGTGGCTGACATTAGCATTTACCTATTGCTTCCGATCGGTGCAAGTGGCCTTCGATCACTGCAAATACAAAGCCCAATTCCAATGAAGTTGGGGCATTTTGTTAAACATAAATAAAACCCAAATACAATGTTTTGGAAAATGATGCTCAACCTAAATTTCATTTAATACACTAAAAACACAACAAATGTAATGTTTAAACTGAACTTCTGTGATGGTATGGGGCATGGGTTACTTACAGATCTGTTGACTCATTTAAGCTGAAAGATACAAACAGGTTTTGGAAAAAACATATACTGTACTTTCCGGACTATAAGGCGCACCTAAAAAACCTAAAATTTTCTCAAAAGCCGACAGAGCACCTTATAGTCCGGTGCGCCTTATATATGGATCAATTTATGGATTTGTTGATCCATACTGGTTGTACACAGTGCTCTGCCAAAATTTTCAGTACGTTTTAGTTCAACTAGTAAATTACAAGGTCACATCGCTTACCAGCATTACAGCAACCGTGGTCAGGGGGCGTCACTGAATAGCTCGTTGTAGCCGTGAGGTTATTTTATGTCAAAATAGGCTGCTCTGTTCATGTTTCATGTTAATTTACGGATCGATTGTTTCCTCTTTGCTGAGGCTCATGGGGAGTCTGCGAGCTGAGGCTCATGGAAGTTTGCGGTTGGCTAATGCTATAGTGATAGCTGCTATACGCACGATGCTATTTCATGTCAAAATAGGCAGCTCTGTTAATGTCTCGAGTACATTTACGGATTGATACAGAAGGGAAACATAGGTAAGCAGTACCAAGGTGTTAGATCGAACTTTCGTCAGTTTTGATAATTTTTTAAGCCCTCGTTTGAGAAACGCGATTGTTTACACTTTGCTGAGGCTCATGGGAGTCTGCGAGCTGAGGCTCATGGGAGCTTGCGGGTGGCTAATGCTATAGTGATAGCTGCTATACGCACGATGCTATTTCATGTCAAAATAGGCTGCTCTGTTCATGTTTCGAGTACATTCATGGATCAATACGGAAGGAAAACATAGGTAAGCCAGTACCAAGGTGTTGGATCGAACCATAGTCAGTTCTGATAATTTTTTAAGGCCTCGTTTGAGAAACGCGATTGTTTACAATTTGCTGAGGCTCATGGGAGTTTGCGGGTGGCTAATGCTATAGTGATAGCTGCTATACGCACGAGGCTATTTCATGTCAAAATCGGCTGCTCTGTTAATGTTTCGAGTAAATTTACGGAGCAATATGGAAGGGAAACAAAGGTAAGCAGTACCAAGGTGTTTGATCGAACTTTAGTCAGTTCTGATCATTTTATAGGATCGTTTGAGAAACCCGATTGTTTACAGAGGGCCCATTGGTTATTGGCTAGTGGATGCATATCGCAACCCTAGTCAACCGCAGTTTGTTGCAGTATAGCTTCTATTTTATGTGCCTTATAATCCGGTGCGCCTTATATATGGACAAAGTTTTAAAATGGGCCGTTCATTGAAGGTGCGCCTTATAATCCGGTACGCCTTTTGGTTCGGGAAAACGGTACCATAATTTTCGGACTATAAGTCGCGTGTTTTTCAAATTTTCAAAATAAAAAAAAAGAAAAAGAAAAAAGGGAAACCGCGATAAATGGACCGCGATGTAGCAAAGGATTGCTGTAATTTGAATTTCAAGTGACGTCAGCAGCGCGGCGGTTGTTTACATAAAGGACAAAAATTCGATCACGGGATGACGAAGATGCCCCACGTAGTCCCGGCATCATTAGCGGCTTTGTTTGTAAGTGACACGGAGGACGAAGAATTTGAAGAATTTGAAGGATTTAATGATTTGGAGTGACACAAAAGGTCATACTCTACGGAGCTTTCTTTCACCTCCGTGGATGGAAGTCTGGGGCCGGCGCTCGGCCCGGTGGCTGTCCGGGGACGGTGGATGGGGCTCGGACATGGCTTTTACGCACGCCCGGTCCTATTCTATGGAGCTCTCTTCCACCTCCGTGGCTGGAAGTTCAGTAGTTGTTGCCTCATCGAACTCTTGTTTTGTTAAATAAAGAGCCGTTTACCAAACCCACGTCTTTGCTTGTACTTTGTTAACGCTACAATATAGTCATATACTAGATCCGTGGAATAACGGCGAGGCTGACGTCAGGGCCCACGCGCGGCGTTGTTGACAAAGGACGAGGAATTTGATCGATGGATTTAATGATTTGGAGTGACACAGATGGTTTGATAATATTGTTGTAATATGATAGTTATTTGAAATATACTTTATATATTGTTATATGGGCCTGTGGAATAATTAGAAATGCAAATTTGCAAAGAGTCCGACGGCGCCCGTACTCGGCGTTGTTTACATAAAGGACGATCGATTGATTTAATGAATTTGAATGACACAGATGGTTTTATAAATGTGTTATTTATGTAACAGTTATTAGAATAACTCTGAATGTTACGTCAGGCCCGTTCTCAGCTCTTCGTTTGTGTTTATGTCACGTTAGCATACCTAGCGTTTAGCCTGTTGTTGCTCATTCTTGGTGTTGGATTTTGACGAATAAATTTGCCCCAAAAGTGCGACTTGTACTCCGGTGCAACTTATATATATTTTTTTTCCACTTTATTGTGCATTTTATGACTGGTGCGACTTATACTACGGCGAGACTTATAGTCCGAAAATTACGGTACTACTTTACAAACAGTCTTTTTCATGGACGCCCCTGCTTGTTTCAGCAAGACAATGCCAAACTCCATTTTGTACGTGTTACAACAGTGTGGCCTTATAATAAGAGTGCAGGTACTAAACTGGGCTGCCTGCAGTCCCTACCTGTCTCCCATATACCGCACTGTTGAACAACTGAAGCTGTACATCAAGCAAGAATGGCAAAGAATTCCATCTACAAAGGTTCAACAATTAGTGACCTTGGTTTTCCAAACATCCAGAGATTTAAAAAAAAAAAAAGCTAACGCAGTGGTAAATATGACCCTGTTTCAGTTTATCGCATTAAATATCTTGAGCATCCATCCATTATTCGTACCGCTTGTCTCCGCGAGGGACGCGGTCGTGCTTGAGCCGATCCCAGCAGTTTTTGGGCCCGTGGTTAGGGTACACCCTGAACTGATTGCCAGCCAATTGCGGGGCACACATATAAAAACACACATCACACAATTTGAAATGCTCAATTGGCCCACCTTACATGTCTTTGAAATGTGGGAGGAAACGAAAATACCTGCGGAGAGCCTGCAAACTCCACACAGGAAGGCCAGAGCCAGACTCAAACCTCTCCAGCTCACACATGAGACCAAACACACATCTGAGCTGTGAAGCGGATGTGCTAACCTGTACATCACCATGCCACCTTCTTTGTAGTATATTAAGTTAAATATTGTACATTTTTAATGTCTTTTTTTTTTTTTACATTTCCAGCTCACGAGCGTGATAATACATGACATCATAATATTTCATTCTTCTAAGTCATGTACATCATGACCACTGAATGAATGTCTGCTACAGGCTAAATTTGAAAGTAAACCAGCAGTTGTAGCATCCGTTTAAGTCAAGTTTATTTGTATAGCCCTAAATCACAAGCAATCTCAAAGGGCTTCACATAGACAATCAATTGACAATTATTCTCAAAGTATCCCCTGATCTTGGGCTCCCAAAAGGGCAAGAAAAAACTCAAAAACCCCTACCAGGGGAAAAATGAGAAACCTTGAGAAGGGACCACAGATGGAAGGATCCCCCTTTCAGGATCACCAGGCTTCCGTTGATGAGTAACGTACATCAGGGATGAGAATTTTCTGCGGATCCGCGCATTTCCGTGTTTTTTTCCGTCGAAAGTATCATTATCGTAAATCATGTAAATCCGTTGAGAAAATGTTGTTAATATATGGGGACGAGAGGGGGTGTAGGGCCGGGCGTCCGGGCAACGTTAGCCTCGGCGACTCACGAGCATTCACCCGACCGCTGCGACGGGATCTTATGAAAATCGGCTTGCCTCTGTAAACCTAACTAACTGGCAGCAGTGATGTGACCACATCCGTCTTATTTTCGGCAGCATTTTGGTGCTACTTTTGTCACATAATTTTCATTTCTTAACTTACGCGAAGAACTAAGTGTTTTTACACCGCCACAATGTGAATTTGCGATTGGGTTTTCATCACTTGTAGACGTTCGATAGATCTAGGGATACATATATCATCGCCCCCCCAGACCCCCGGCTACTTTTCAGTGTTTTTTCATATTTGCCATTCTCATCCCTGCTACATAAAGTATCGTTCAATTCTCCTTGCCCATTTAGAGGCGCTTCATTTTGAGGCACCGACTCATCATTCCTCTCCACATCTCACATCTCTGGGTTCCAGATTGACGTTCCTCTCTCTTAATCCTCAGATCTACCAGCCTTCCATCCAGTGGTATTAACGTAGACTGTCCAACAGCGCCAACACTTTCGCTGAAGAAAACATGGCAGCGAATAATGGTGCCCATTACGGACGCAAAAAACACAAGCACCCCTGAACCGTCGAGCGACGAAAATCAATTAGAGTCAACACCCCGCCCCCCCCAATAAAATGTCCACATGCTGCAAATAAGTCGCAACCATCAAGCACCGATATTCTCCTTTGACAAATGTGACGTCCAAAATGCTAAAAATAGTCGACAAGGAGTCCACAGGTAGGACAGTAAAAATCACATAACACCAAAAATTCAAAAAACAGTACAAACAGCAGAGCTTTACTCTTAAAACCACTCAACCACATATCTTGATTATTTGTTTCATTTTATGTATTTATTTATTTATTTATTTATTTAAATTAATTATATTGCGCGTTCTGAGCAAAATATAGATCAAACATCCCTATTTGGTTTCTTTAGCATATTTAATCAGCATATTTAATGAAACGTTTAACAGCTGTAGTGCCTTGCATTCATATCTTTAAATAATTTTGTAAGGCAGGCTTGTTGCTGCATCATAAGTATCTCCTGTTTTGTTTGGTGCAATTATATAACGACAACTTAAGTATATACCTTCCTTCGACTATTTTCTTCTTTTGCTTTGAGCTACCCCCTCTGCCTACACTTTGTCAGCCTGTTGTCACAAAACAGATGGGAACATGTTTTGTACATGATTGGGGGAAAAAAGCCACATCACAGATCACCTAAGTCAGTGATCCTGGTGATTCTTGCCTTCTATGATGATTAATGAACATTTCTCTGGTCTTTCTGCCATCAGTGAATTTTCTTGTCTTCCAAATACTTTAAGGCGGTCACTGTTACTTTCCACTAAACATGTGCAAGCTTGAACAGCAGATTTTCCCCAAGTGTTCTTTTCACATTGTTCTTCTTCCTGAAATTCACTCAATCTTTCCATCCAATCCATTATTTTGCCTTTTACTCCATCCACTGTTTCTTGAAACCAGTTTTAATCCCTTCACCCACTACAACCACCATCTGAGATCACAATTCTTAACACTTTCAGTATCGACAGTTTTTTCCAAACCCTGTTTTATGCCATTTCCATTCATACGTACATCCTCAATTCAACCCAATTACCCCCTATACCTGTGGCACAAAACTGATTGAGGATGACTGGTTCTTTCCTGGCTGCTCCGATCCAGCACTCGCCACTCGGCAGCAGGAGTTGGAAGAGGAGCTGGCTCAAACTCAGGGGCTCAGCCAACACGAGCGCAAGAAGTTGGCTGTACCAGCCCAAAGAAGCATGCAGGTATGCACGTACAGCACATTATTGTGAGTTTGTGCTTTGCTTATAATGTTTGTGTGTTCATGTTTTCTGTGACAATTTAATTCATGAAAGAATTCTCTCTGGGGAATTAAGGTGAACAAAGACCAGCATGACCAAAGTCCCCAACATAAATTATTTGTAACCATGAAATGTGAACATGCTTATCCTTTACCATGATCCAGTTCAGGTTTGCCATATCAATTTTGAGACATTGCCAACAGAATCTGGTCATTCAGAAAAAACTCCCCCAAATTTGTACTCACTCCTCACCTGTATTTGACTTTCTACCACATACACACATTTATGTCCAGCCATGTTTTTACTACAAAACTAATATGCCTTGATAGCCTCTTCTTCATTCTGTATTTCAGCAGCCTGCAAAGATTGTGATACGCTTATTGCTGTGTGTGCACGTTTTTGTTTTGCTCTCAAAGCAATAACATCTGACTACCGTAATTTCCGGACTATAAGCCGCACTTGATTATAAACCGCACCAGCTAAATTTAAGGGAAAATCTTGTTTTGTTCATATACAAGCTGCACCGGACCATACGCCGCAGGTTTTTTATGTTTAATTACCATTTTTAAAAGAATATACACAAACAATATTGTCAGGAAAGAGATGGTTCTTTGGGGACGCATACCTTTTATTAACATAACCTTTATTGACTGAGATGGAGCTCAGCAAACATACAAACATGTATATGTTGACCAAAACCTAATAAACGTGATGTGCAGGAAACACTAGCAACACACAACTAATAATAAATAAAATGGGACCACTTATAGGGGTAAAGTTGGCAATGTGATACGAGCTGCACGTATAGCTCCAGAGTAGATATGACCGGGAAATAAAGAAAGAAAAGGGTGACACAAAAAGATATATGTCATCAATAATAGCCCAGTGCCCTCTAGTGAACGGAGGAAACCTCTACAGTGCATGAGCAGCTCTAGTTCCTTTGTTAAGCGCCAAATTGACTGCCTTTAACATAAAAGCGGCATCATATGCATTTCTTTTGTTCATCATAGTGAGGGTTTGTGGATAAAAGCTTCCTTTACTAATGTTTGTCTTGATCTCGTTCTGTCCCTTCTTTCCGGCACTATTTGCCTGGCGGACAGACATGCGATAAACACCACTCTTCTCCCCAGTGACCGTTTGTCTGGTCACATATCCCTCCGCCCAGCAAAGCAGTGCTGCGCAACAGCGGTCCACAAACTTTTTAATGAGTGTATAAGTGTATTAGTCATCACAAAAATCACAAAAAATCTATAGATACACCGCACTGGATGACAAGCAGCAGGGTTCAAAGCTTGTGCAAAAAGCAGCGGCTTATAGTCCAGGAATTACGGTATATGACATAAGTCACCATGACCTATAGGCTAGGTTCAGACTGTAAGGTCTTAATGCTCAATTCAGATTTTTGGGGATAAAATCCGGTGCGTGCGTGCATCCTGGTTTGTGTGATCACAATACATAATAACCTCAGACTGTCTGTGTTGTGTACCAAATGTCTCCCTTAAGCGGCCTGCATGTGCTGAAGAAGAGATGCGATCATACGCAACTTGGTATTTTCCAAAGTAAATGCAGTGGTACCTCTATTTACAAATGCCTGTACTTACGAATCTATTGAGATACGAACCGGAGCCTTGTGATTTTTTTTTTAGCTACTTAGAAACCAATTTTTGACGTCCGACCCCACCTTCTGCCTTGTCTCGTTTGATTTGATTTCACTTAATTTCTTCACACCATCATTAATCATTATTACATATAGATGTATCATGACATTTTAATTGCATGAGGAAAAGGGTCCCTGACTGAAGCCAAGTATAAGCTTATTTAACAGGGTCCAGACAGACGGACGGATGGACGAACAGACACTCAATATACAAAAATATACACTCTCAACCCAGCTAACTATGGAAATGTGAATTTTTTAATTATAGGTTTGTAAAAGATGGTGCGCACACATCTTCGGTATTTCCCTGGGATGTGTGTTTTAACTCGCGTCTGATGGGAATGCTGGGGTCTAGTGATGGGGATAAGACTGCACAGTATGTGATTTCTCTTGTTCACAACCTGAAACATGACACGTGTATTCTGGAATTCAATCAGCTCAGGTAGTTTTAGTATCTCAGAATGATGGAAGAAAGGGAGGGATGGAGAATTAAACTCAGACCAATACAGAGCCCTAATGATTTTCTTTTGTAGAGAGTGAAGTTTTTTAAGGTGACAAGTGAAGGTGTTGCCCCATATGACATTGCAATAGATAAGATGAGGTTCAAATTGAGTCCATCTATCCATCCATCTTCTTCCGCTTATCCGGGGTCGGGTCGCGGAGGCAGCAGCTTCAGGAGGGACTCTCAGACTTCCCTCTCCCCAGCCACTTCATCCAGCTCATCCAAGGGGATCCCAAGGCGTTCCCAGGCCAGATGAGAGCCATAGTCTCTCCAGCGCGTCCTGGGTCATCCCCGGGGTCTCCTACCGGTGGGACATGCCCGGAACACCTCCCTAGGAAGGCATCCAGGAGGCATCCTGATGAGATGCCCGAGACACCTAATCTGGCTCCTCTCAACGTGGAGGAGCAGCTGCTCTACTCCGAGTCTCTCCCGGATGACCTAGCTTCTCACCTTATCTCTAAGTGAGAGCCCGGACACCCTGCGGAGGAAACTCATTTCGGCCGCTTGTATCCTGGATCTCGTTCTTTCGGTCACAACCCATAGCTCGTGACCATAGGTTTTTTATTTAAATTTTTTATTTAAACTTTATTTACCCAGGCAAACAAATTAAGAATAAGTTATTATTTACAATTGCGGCCTGACAAAGGTGAGGGTAGGAGCATAAATCGACCGGTAATTCGAGAGCTTTGCCTTTTGGCTCAGCTCTCTCTTCACCACGACGAACCGGTTCAGAATCCGCATTACTGCTGACGCTGCACCGATCCGCCTGTCGATCTCGCGCTCCATCCTGCCCTCACTCGTGAACAAAACTCCAAGATACTGGGGCACGATCCGGAGAGGGCATTCCACCCTTTTCCGATTGAGGACCATGGACTCGGATTTGGAGGTGCTGACACTCATCCCGACCGCTTCACACTTGGCTGCGAACTGCTCCAGTGAGAGCTGGAGATCACGGCCTGAAGAAGCCAACAGCACCACGTCATCTGCAAAAAGCAGAGACGCGATGCTGAGGTCCCCAAACCAGACCCCTCTTCTGTCCATAAAAATTATCAACACAATCAGTGACAAAGGGCAGCCTTGGCGGAGTCAACCCTCACTGGGAACGAATCCGATTTACTGCCGGGAATGCGGACCAAACTATGGCATTAGTGATACAGGGACCGAACCACCCTTATCAGTTGGCTCAGCCACTACCAAAGCACCCTCCGCAGAACCTCCCGAGGGACACGGTTGAACGCCTTCTCCAAGTCCACAAAACACATGTGGACTGGTTGGGCAAACTCCCATGCACCTTCGAGGATCCTGCCGAGGGTGTAGAGCTAGTCCACTGTTCCACGGCCAGGACGAAAGCCACACTGGTCCTCCTGAATCCAAGGTTCGACCTCCCGACGGACCCTCCTTTCCAGCACCCCTGAATAGACCTTACCAGGGAGGCTGAGGAGTGTGATTCCCCTGTAATTGGAACACACCCTCTGGTCCCCCTTTTTAAAGAGGGGAACTACCACCCCAGTCTGCCAATCCATAGGCACCATCCCCGATGTCCACGCAATGTTGTGGAGGCGTGTCAGCCATGACAGCCCCACAACATCCAGAGCCTTTAAGAACTCTGGGCGTATCTCATCCACCCGGGGCCTTGCCACCGAGGAGTTTTTTTAACTACCTCAGAGACTTCGACCCCAGAGATTGGAGAGTCCGCCTCAGAGTCTCCAAGCCCTGCTTCCCCAATGAAAGGCATATCGGTGGATTTGAGGAGGTCTTCAAAGTATTCTCCCCACCAACTCACGACGTCCCGAGTCGAGGTCAGCAGCACGCCATCTCCACTATAAACAGTGTTGACTGTGCACTGCTTCCCCCTCCTGAGACGCCGGATGGTGGACAAGAATTTCCTCGAAGCCGTTCGGAAGTCATTCTCCATGGCCTCGCCAAACTCCTCCCACGCCCGGGTTTTTGCCTCAACAACCAACAAAGCCGTGTTCCGCTTGGCCATCCGGTACCTGTTTGCTGCCTCCGGAGTCCCAGGGGCCAAAACGGCCCGATAGGACTCCTTCTTCAGCTTGAAGGCATCCCTTACCGCTGGTGTCCACCAGCGGGTTCGGGGATTGCAACTTCGACCGGTCGGCTGCCTCAACAATCGAGGTGCGGAACATGGTCCACTCTGACTTAATGTCCCTAACTCCCCCGGACATGGGAAAAGCTCTGCCGGAGGTGGGAGTTGAAGCTCTTCCTAACAGGGGATTCTGCCAGATGTTCCCAGCAGACCCTCACAGAGCGTTTGGGTCTGCCAGGTCGGACTGGCATCTTCCCCCACCATCGGAGCAACCCACCACCAGGTGGTGATCCGTTGACAGCGCCGCCCCTCTCTTCACCCGAGTGTCCAAAACATGCGGCCGCAAATCCGATGACACGACTACAAAGTCGATCAACGAACTGCGGCCTAGGGTGTCCTGGTCCCAAGTGCACACATGGACACCCTTATGCTTGAACATTATAGAAAATCCGTGTCGAGCACAGAAGTCCAACAATAGAACACCGCTTGGGTTCAGATCGGGGGGGGGGGGGGGGGCGTTCCTCCCAATCACGCCCTTCCAGGTCTCACTGTCATTGCCCACGTGAGCATTGAAGTCACCCAGTAGAACGATGGAGTCCCCAGAAGGAGCGCTCTCCAGCACTTCCTCCAGGGACCCCAAGAAGAGTGGGTATTCTGAGATGCTGTTTGGTGCATAGACACAAACAACAGTCAGGACCCGTCTCCCCATCCGAAGGCAGAGAGAGGTGACCTCTCGCTCACCGAGGTGAACCCCAATGTGCAGGCGCCCAGCTCGGGGGCAATGTAGCCCACACCTGCTCGACGCCTCTCACCGTGGGCAACTCCAGAGTGGAAGAGAGTCCAGCCCCTCTCGAGAGGGCTTGTACCAGAGCCCAAACTATGTGTGGAGGCAAATCTGACTATGTCTAGTCGGAACTTTTCTGCCTCACGCACCAGCTCGGGTTCCTTTCCAGCCAGAGAGGTGACATTCCATGTCCCTAGAGCCAGCCTCTCTGCAGCCGGGGATCGGACCGCCAAGGTCCCCGCCTTTGGCCGCCTCCCAGCTCATTTTGTTCCCGACCCCTTTGGCCTCTCCTACAGGTGGTGAGCCCATGGGAAGGGGGACCCATATTTTCCTTTTCAGGCTATGCCGGGCCCCATGGGCGAAGGCCCAGCCACCAGGGGCTTGCCTTTGAGCCCCACCTCCAGGCCTGGCTCCAGAGAGGGGGCCTCGGTGACCCGCGTCCGGGCGATGGAAAACAAAGTCCATTTTTGTTTTTCATCATAAGGGGCTTGCGTGAGCCGTGCTTTGTCTGGCCCCTCACCTAGGACCCTTTTGCCATGAGTGACCCTTCCAGGGGCATGAAGCACCAGACAACATGGCTCCTGGGATCATGGGGCACCCAAAGTCCTCCACCACGATAAGGTGACGACTCACGGAGGGGTTCAAATACAGTTTTATATAAAATAAGGAGTACTGACTGGGGGTGGACACGTCTGACTTCGTAAAATAAACCAAGATATTTTGATTATTTAGATACAAGGTGGGGCGGCTCAATTATAACTTATAACTTAAGGCGACACGATGAAGCACTGGTTAGCATGTCCGCTTCACAGTTAGGAGGGTGCGGGTTCGATTCCACCTCCGACCCTCCCTGTGTGGAGTTTGCATGTTCTCCCCGAGCCCGCGTGGGTTTCCTCCTGGCACTTTCCTCCCACATCCCAAAAACATGCTTGATAGGCCAATTGAGCGCTCTAAATTGCCCCGAGTGCGGATGGTTGTTCGTCTCTGTGTGCCCTGTGATTGGCTGGCAACCAGTTCAGGGTGTCCCCCGCCTACTGCCCGATGACTGCTGGGATAGACTCCAGCACGCCCGGGACCTCCGTGGGGACAAAGCGGTACAGAAAATGGATGAATGAATGTTTTTTATGACTTGGTCACACGAGTCCAAGTGTCCAATTAATAGTGGGGAACAAAGAGGAGTGAATAGTGTTAATAAAGTCTTGTTTATCTCCATCTTCCTTGGATATATCAATGTTGAAATCACCAAGGAGGATGCAGTCTTTTTTCGGGTTGTTTACTTTGTGCAAGAGATCATTCAGCGTGGAACAAAAGGTATTTAGAGGAGTCTGGTGGACGATAGATAACACCATTAATTGAAAAAAATCAATTGTTCCTGATCTCTATAAAAATAGACTCACAATGTTCATCTTCCAAGATGAAATCACACATCTTTACTTGGAGTGTATTTTTAACAGAGACAAACCCCTCCACCTGTCCTATTGAGTCTGTTCTTAGTATGTAAATTATATCCTTCAATGTTGAGTAGTTCCACACAAGCATGGTTATTTAACCAGTTTCACTGCAACCAATGACATTGAAAAGGCAATTTGTAGTAGACAATAAGAAAATTAAGTCAGCATGATGTTTGTTTCAGCTCCTGATGTTAATATGTAACATTGAGTGGTGGTAGGAATCATTTACTGACCTCAGATCGTCAAGCTCGAGAATAGTACAGGTAATATCATCACCCAAATGAATACTGTGGTCCTGATCTCCAAAAGTATTTAAATCATCAAAACCCATTGATTTGAGCAGTTGTATTGCCCATACAGTATAGTTAACTGCACATTGTAGCACACTGCGGTCTTCGCAACTACTGTAATTTTCAGACTATTAGTCGCTCCGGAGTATAAATCGCACCACCCATAAAATGCACAATAACGTGAAAAAAAACATATATAAGTCGCTCCGGAGTATAAGTCGCACTTTTGGGGCAAATGTATTTGTCAAAATCCAACACCAAAAACAGACACGAACCAGCAACAACAGGCTAAACGATACGGTATGCTAACGTGACATACACAAACGAGAGGCTGAGAACGGGCCTAACGTAACATTCAGAGTTATTAAAATGATTATTACATAAATAACACGTTTATCAAACCATCTGTGTCACTCCAAATTATAAAATACATCGATCATCGATCGTGTAAACAATGCCGCGTACGCGCGCCGTCGGACTCGTGATTTGCATGTCTAATTATTCCACAGACCCATATAACGATATATAAAGTATATTTCAAATAACTATCATATAGCAACAATATTACCAAACCACCTGTCACTCCAAATCATAAAATACATCGATCATCGATCGTGTAAACAATGCCGCGTACGCGCACCGTCGGACTTGTGATTTGCTTGTCTAATTATTCCACAGACCCATATAACGATATACAAAGTATATTTCAAATAACTATCATATAGCAACAATATTGCCAAACCATCTGTCACTCCAAATCATAAAATCCATCGATCATTGATTGTGTAAACAATGCCGCGTACGCGCGCCGTCGGACTCGTGATTTGCATGTCTAATTATTCCACAGACCCATATAATGATATATAAAGTATATTTCACATAACTATCATAAAGCAACAATATTACCAAACCATCTGTCACTCCAAATCATAAAATACATCAATCATGTAAACAATGCCGCGTACGCGCGTCGTCGGACTCGTGATTTGCATGTCTGGCGTGATGTGTGCTTGCATGCTGTCCATCACAAGCAGAGCTTGCATCCTAAATTGCATTGCTGCCCCTACTGTTTTTTTTTTTTTTGTTTTGTTTCGACTTATACTCAGGACCGAATATGTGAATTTTTTCACAAATTTTCTAAATTAAAAAGAAATAATAAAAAAGGGAAAATGCGATAAACGAACCGTGATGTAGCAAGGGATTACTGTAATTTGAACTGCAAGTGACGTCAGCGGTGCCACGCGGCGGTTCTTTACATAAAGGACAAAGGATTCGATCACGGGATGACAAAGATGACGAAGGGCCCCACGTTTGAAGGACTTAATGATTTGGAGTGACACAAGGTTTGAAAAACTTATTTATGTTAGAGTTATTTGATGTATTTTATTTTGTGTAGCAACTTGTATATGTTTTTATCGTTAAAGTTCAGTCGTTGTTGGCTTGTTGAACTCTTGTTTTATTAAATAGTCGTTTACCAAACCCACGTTTTTCCTGGTACTTTGTTAACGCTACAATATAGTTATATACTGGATCTGTGCGCCGCACGCGCAGCCTTGATGACATAAAGTACAAGGAATTTGATCGATGGATTTAATGATTTGGAGTGACACAGACGGTTTGATATTGTTATATAAACCCACGTCTTTCCTGGTACTTTGTTAACGCTACAATATAGTTAGATACTAGATCTGTGCGGCGCACGCGCGGCGTTGACATAAAGGACGAGGAATTTGTTCGATGGATTTAATGATTTGGAGTGACACAGATAGTTTGATAATATTGTTGTAATATGATATTTATTTGATATATACTTTATATATCGTTATATGGGTCTGTGAAATAATTAGAAATGCAACTTACGAGTCCGACGTCAGCGGCGCATACGCGGTGCATACGCGGTGCATACGCGGTGCATACGCGGTGCATACGCGGTGCATACGCGAATTGGAGTGACACAGATGGTTTGATAAACGTGTTATTTAATACTTATTTGAAGAAGTCTGAATGTTACGTCAGGCCCGTTCTCAGCTCCTCGTTTGTGTATATGTCATGTTAGCATACCGTATCGTTTAGCCTGTTGTTGCTGGTTCATGTCTGGTCTTGGTGTTAGATTTTGACAAATAAATTTGCCCCAAAAGTGCGACTTATACTCCGGTGCGACTAAACTATGTTTTTTTTTTTATCACTTTATTGTGCATTATATGGCTGGTGCGACTTGTACTCCGGAGCAACTTATAGTCCAAAAAATATGGTCGTTTTTTTAGCCAATTTTTCGTTACTGGCCTCCAACTTTGCAATAGTCTCTTCGGTAGCCCTCAGCCGTAGATCTCACGCGTCGCCCTCACGCTTGAGTGACTCCCTTCTCTCTTCTTGATCTTCCACAGTCCTTATGACCCAGTCGAGCTTGTTTTCAAGAGCTGACAGGGTTTGCTTGAAATCAGTAGAGATCGCAGTTTGGTGAGACTTGAGCAGATTAGTGAGAGACGCCATGGAGACTTTCAGGTTTGGTTCAGGCGACCGTCCTTTTATCGGTGGCATGCTTAAGACGCGCTGTAGTTTATAATTGTTCAAATAAAGATCTGGCTGCTTCGAAGAAGGGAAATAAAAGATTGTAGGAGTGAGTCATGCTTTTCGTCTTTGGTTTAAGAAAAGTAAAAAATCATTGCGGCAGCGAAGACACAGCTTACTTCTCACGCGGTATCACATTTCGGATTTCCAGTAGTCCAAAAGAAAATTGCTTTGCCATTCCCTGTTTGTCTCAGCGCGTTAGCAGTGTAAAAACAGGTATAGTGTAAAACCGTATGCGACTATCAATATAAAACTCGAAATCATAAAGGAGTATGGCGAAGGCATGCGTATCGTCAAGCTCACGACGGAGTACAGCTGTTGTGCCAAAGTGAAAACTTGACTGAAAGGTGTTGCTGTGGGGAGAGATAGTACCAGTTTGTTTTCAATAAAAACAAGAACAACACACTTCTTCACATAGCAAGGAGTAATACGTGGAAGCGAACCATAATTTATTAGTCTGACGTTTTGTGTGTCTTCTCGGGGGTATTTTTAGCAAGTGTAGAAAAATTTGAACAGGTTACCCGCTCTCCAAGCAAAGTTAGGAGGTTAAGAATAAAGTGAGATTTATTTTTTTGTTATAAAAGTTTGAAAAAGCAAAAATTAAAATAAAATTGTTTTTTGTTTTCCCTATTTTACACAGAGCAATAGGGCAAATAGTGTGACTTTAGGGATAGTCCAGCGTGCATTATTTGCTTTTACATTGATTTCTATCGAAAACATTGCTGCTACTTACAAAGTTTCTACCTACTAACCCAATCGCGGAACCAATTCAGTTTGTAATTAGAGGTACCACTTTATGGTCCAGCGCGTAGAGGCTCAATTTTTACTATCCTATATCTACCGAGAAGTGATTTGGGAGGAGGTAGAAATAAAATTCTTTTTGGGAAATAAGGCGACACTTTTCATGGAGATGACGTTGCTACAGATAATGTTATATCATTGCCGTATGTAATAAATAAATCCCCCGTGTAGCTGAATTACAAATTATTACTATCACCACAAATGTCTACTTTATGATTCAAGATTCAAGTGGGAGTGAATTAAAGTCACCCCCACCTCAATGCGCCCTGAATATTGGGATTTAGATCACATATAGTTCGGATACGATATGCGACCTGGTTATTCAGACTGAGGTCGCATTGCACATTCGATCTAGGACTACATTAGAAAATGACCCAGGTTGGATTTGCAAATATCAGAATTGAACCTTTCAAACTATCAGACAAGAAATCAGATACATGTTGCATATAGGTTAAAAAAAAACCCACACAAAATAGCTGCCGTTTACCTGCAATGTGAATCTATCCTTTGACATAAGGTATGCATTACCAAAAACTCAACCTCTATAAGAATAATAATCTCTTCCCTGAAAATGATTTTACTTGCCAGAGTTAAAATGGTCCTACCTTGAATATAGTAGTTTTACATCACCTCTTTAATGTATTTCTTCTTACACATAGGAGGATTTTGAATTTGATGGAAAAGCCTCATTCCAGGACTACCACAGCACATCGGAGAGCACAACTCCAATGGAAGGAGAAAATATGGGAGGTTGGTGGCCTGAGTACAGTACACCTGACACAGGTGGGAGAACCCCTAGACAGTTTACACCAGCATGCAACTGGTTGTCCTCACATTTGGATTGGTCTTTTGTTTTTCATTTTCATCAGAAATACCGTCTTGTGTTTGTTTTTTTGTCGATGTTGGTTGCTTTCATCTCTCACCATTTGTCAGGCCATGTTACTTGTGTTACTAAGTAAGGTGTCGGTTTGCAAAAGTTTTGAATAATGTTCATTTTCTGAAAACTCCCCAATCAAATCACATTAGGACATTCAGAATGTTTTGCATTTTCATTACAACGTGCATGCTGGTTGAACTGACTAGTTTGTTGGGGTTAGTATTGTGAATGCACTGACCTCTGATATAAATATGTACACAACCTGTCAAACATTGTCATAAAATGTTATATTTTATTGGTACTGTTGCGTGTTGCGCGGGATGTCCGATGTTGAGCCAGGACAACAAAGATGTGGAGTATAGAGTTGGTTCTTTATTGGCAAGATCTTGGGTTGTTTAATGGCGGCCAGTACACAAGGCACGGCAGCATATGAAACAATAACTTCCGTCTCCAGGTCAGCTTGTTTTATACTGTCCGGAAAGGCGGGAATTTGTCACATGACCATTTCGTACCTGAGGCAGGAACTTGTCACATGACCATTTCGTACCTGAGTGTGGGGGGCGTCACCCCCCTGTGTGTGTTCATCCAGTAGTGTGTGTTGTATACGTGTTCTGATTGAGCAGTTATGTTTACATAAAATAATAAATGAATTTTACATATGAGCATCACATTGTACGGAGATTGTCTCTCCTAATAGAACATGTACACATTGCTGTTGCTCCCTCTTCAGTACGTAGCGAAACCTGAAAATCACGTTTCAGGTGGACCAGGATACATGATGGCCAATATAAGGGTAGTATGGTCAGTTTGTAGTCTTGAGCGTGAGTCTTGCTCCAGCATTTTATACAAACAAAAGTTTCAAGAATTTAGCAAATATAGGGGATATTTGACAATGGTCTATAATGACTAAGACTTTTAAAGTTGAGGTGTTTTTTTTTTTTACGCAAATAGTCATGGTTGACTTTAAGTGCTAGGAGATAAAGACAAGTTATTTATGTTAAGAGTTAGGGCTGGGCGATATGGCATCAAATGTATATCATAGCATCAATTGCATCCTTTCACAGTATCAGTAATGTATTTTCCGCATGATAAGGCGCACCGGACTATAAGGCGCACTTTTAATGAATGGCCCATTTTAAAACGTTGTCCTTATATAAGGCGCACCGGACTATAAGGCACACCATTAATGCATCATGTCAGATTTTTAATCCAAATCTAATCATTCTCCAATTTATCTTTTTTATTTCAACTTCAGATGCAACAAATTACTTTAGAATCACAAAATAATGATCCAGAGTCTTATGATTCATGAACATAGTGGCGCGCTGAACATAGTCTTCAGCGGGCCACTTATGATTGATTTCATGACACAATGCTTCGGGCCAGTTTAAATTTAGGAATTTGGTCCATATATAAGGCGCATATATTAGGTGCACCTTGTGGTCCGGGAAATACGGTATATATCATGATATAAAATTAAAAGTAAAAATATTCAATAATTCACTAAAAGAATCATTTCTAAAAAGGGTTGATCATATTTGATCACTAAAGAAGCTAATGATAAAATAAATATGATTAAACAACTGTGAATTTGGATAAGATTTATTGTGCAAATGCAAAGAGCTTTCCGGTTGGCATTTTCTAACCATGGAGTAGTGACATTCGCCTCCGATAGTAAGGAGGGATATTACATTTCACGCATGTGCAGAAAGTACTTAATGGTCAGCGTTACTGGCTGTGTGTTGCAATGTATTTTTGTCTTTTTTACAATGTGACAGTCATTACGATGCCACGGGGTAGGCTGATGCTGGATTGGTCTTTCAAGGCCTTTACCTGAGCGACTGTGGTGTCATTTTCATTTAAGTTGCAAAATGACGTCTGAGATGGATTTATTTCATATTTCACAAACACAATATTAATTGCAATACGTTTACATTAGTGGGGTCGCATAGAACATATTGAGATGATTAAAGAGCATTTTTGAATTGCCCTTCCCTTTGAGAAAGTTTCAGTCATTATTTAGAAACTGCATGTTGTATTTAGTTCATTTTCAGTTAATCAATCTTCAGTCATCATTTAGAAACTGCATTTTGTATTTAGTTCATTTTCTTTGTGAGATATTGGCTTGATGAGCTGAAACAATTATGCAAATACTTTTCACAGCTCTGTACATGTAGACTAATTTCTAATACGTTTACATTAGTGGGGTCGCATAGATCATATTGAGATGATTAAAGAACATTCTTGAATTGCCCTTCCCTTTGAGAAAGCTTCAGTCATTATTTAGAAACTGCATGTTGTATTTAGTTCATTTTCAGTTAATCAATCTTCAGTCATCATTTAGAAACTGCATTTTGTATTTAGTTCATTTTCTTTGTGAGATATTGGCTTGATGAGCTGAAACAATTATGCAAATACTTTTCACAGCTCTGTACATGTAGACTAATTTCTAATAGTTTTATTCACTAATATGCTAATGACCTTTTCTTGTTTAAATCATCAGTCATTGACAATGTTTGCCGTATGGTCAAGCAACCCCGGAAAAATAATGGTTCTTAAAAAAAAAAAAAAATCCCAAATGAATGACATTCTTGATGAATGTGTGTAAACTTCAGCGTGCGCCAATGCTTTATCTCTATATACCTTGTAGACTGTGTAAATATCGAGCAGAAAAATTGCTGTCTGTTTTTCCTTCTAAAACGTAAAAATTTTCTTTCTTCCTTATTTCTTCCTAAAAATTAAAGATGGTTTGCGGACTGTGGTGGAGGAGCTGGAGCTAGAGAGAAATCAATTACAAGCGCAGATACTGAGCCTGGAAGAGCGTTGTCAAGGTCTTGAAGATCGTCTACAGCTGCAGGCACGCATTGAGACGTTACAGGTAACCTCATCCCTCAACCACACGTGACTACAAATTATGATAAAGGTTTCAGGAAAGGTCAAGACATATCTCGCAATAACAGCACAACATACGCTAACAAAATTCATTACCCACTGATGTGTAAATGCTGAGTCATTTCCATGTCCCTGTCCCTGAGGACTTGAATATTGTAATAAACTCTTCTAACACAGATGACGTTTGATATACATGAAGATGAGCAGCCAAATTGGGCCCCTCAGGTTTGTTTGGTCTCTTTGAATGTGTGCGCATCTCTGGCGGTGACTGCTAATAGTGTGCTGTGCGTGTTTAACCATGAACATTAGATTAAGTTGTTTTGTGAACAATGTTGATTTAAATAAAGTCCAATATTCCATCTAAGAATCACTGGGTGACTTTCTGTAGAATGTGAGAAATTAATAGGGAAAATACAGTAAGAGACAGAAAGGGAAAGAGAAAGAAAAGACAAAGGTCTGGCCAGAGGACCTAATCCACATCGCAGTAAGCGACATACAAAGACAGACTTCTTCAATGGTATATGTACAGTATGCACTCCAGATTTACATCCTGTGTTGTAAAAGTAGCAACTACTATCATAGAGTAACAGTCGGACTTTGAGCATAGAGGTGTCCTGAAAGTGTGTGTAGGTTACACTTATGCCGATGTCAGGTGACACAAATGCCTGATAAATGAGCGTGTGAACGTAGTGAGTCGTGGCCGATTTTGAGTTGTCTTGACATGTCGTAGCCCCTGTAGTGTGAAATAAACAACGACCATGACGGCAAAAGTTTGGCATGTCAAAATGTTTATTCATCTTGCAGCATAATGTGACATGTCCCACGACATCCTTCAATTGTTTTTTAGGCAGTGACCAATAAGAGATTGCACATGCCGCACACAAACAAACTAATGAATTTTGTAAGAAGCCCGCGACAATTGGGCGGGATCTGGTCGGTGACTGACTTAAAGTTCGGCATGACGCTGCTTCAAGACACAGAACAATATTCATCTTGTAGTCTGACAGCATGAAAAACTACAAAATAGTCATGTAGTTTGAGAAAGCCATTACTTGCACATACCGATATCTTAGTTCTTTGACTCTGGCAGAGTTGGTCTCAAAAAGTACATGTTTCATGCTGATGCTTTTGCGTTGGAAGACATGGTCAATTAGTTGATGAAGACACAGTGTTGATTCCATCAGAGTTGACATTGTCTTCAAGAACTTTCCTGGATTTTATAGAGTCGGATGACATTATTCTGAAGGACCATACCAACAATCAATCTTGTGGTTGGGAGCAAATGGCTCCCCTTTCACTTTTATTTGGTCATCTTTCAGTGGGAAAATGCACTTAGCGTATAAAGCCTGTAAATAGACCTTCCAGTAGCCTATAGTATTCTGTATGTCACAGTAAATTTACCGTATTTTTCGGACTAAAAGTTGTTCTGAAGTACAAGTCGCATCAGCCATAAAATGCACCATAAAGGGGAAAAAATATATATGTCGCACCGGAGTTTAAGTCTCATTTTGGAGGAAATTTGTTTGACTAAATCCAACACCAAGAACAGACATGAACCAGCAACAACAGGCTAAATGAGCCTGTGACAGTCATGTTTACGTGACATAAACACAAACGAGGATCTGAGAACGGGCCTGACATAACATTAACAGTTACTCAAATAACTCTAACATAAATAACACGTTTATCAAACCATCTGTGTCACACCAATTCATTAAATCCATCGATCATATTCTTCGTCCTTTCTGAAAACAACGCCGCTCATGTCGGAGTCGTCGTCAGTTGTAGTTCAAATTATTCCACAGGCCCATATAACAATATACAGTATTTTTTGGACTAAAAGTCGCTCCGGAATATAGGTCGCATTAGCCAAAAAATGCACAATAACGTGAAAAAAACCCCCATATATAAGTCGCTCCGGAGTATAGGTTGCATTTTGGGGGAAATTTATTCGACAAAATCCAACACCAAGAACAGACATGAACGAGCAACAACAGGCTAAACGATAGGTATGCTAGCGTGACATAAACACAAACGAAGAGCTGAGAACAGGCCTGACGTAACATTCAGTTATTCTAATAACTATTACGTAAATAACATATATATATAAAACTGTCTGTGTCACTCCAATTTATTAAATCCATCAATCGTCCTTTATGTAAACAATGCCGCTTATGCGCCGTGCCGCTGACGTTGGACTCGTAAATTGCATTTCTAATTATTTCACAGACCCATATAACGATATATAAAGTAGATTTCAAATAACCATCATATTACAACAAGATTATCAAACAATCTGTGTCACTCCAAATCATTAAATCTATCGATCAAATTCGTCGTCCTTTGTCAACAACGCCGTGCGTGGGCCCTGACGTCAGCCTCGTCGTTATTCCACAGATCTAGTAATATTTAGTATCTATATTATAGCGTTAACAAAGTCGACTTCCAGGCGTGCGGCGGCGTGGACTTCCATCCACGGAGGTGGCATTTCCAGCCACGGAGGTGGAAGAGACCTCCATAGAATAGGACTGGGCGTGCGTAAAAGCCATATCCAAGCCCCATCCACCGTCCCCGGACAGCCACCCGGCCGAGCGCCGGCCCCCGACTTCCATCCACGGAGGTGAAAGAGAGCTCCGTCGAGTAGGACCAGGCGTGCGTAAAAGCCATAATAGTTTATCAAACCTTCTGTGTCACTCCAAATCATTAAATCCTTCAAACTTTTCGTCCTCCGTGTCACTTACAAAGAAAGCCGCTAATGATGCCGGTAGTACCCGTGATCGAATCTTTGTCCTTTATGTAAACAACCGCCGCGTCGCTGACGTCACTTAAAATTCAAATTACAGCAATCCCTTGCTATGTCGCGGTTCGTTTATCGCGGTTTCCCTATTTTAATTTTTTTATTTTGAAAATGTGTAAAAAAAGATTCACATATAAGTCGCTCCTCAGTATAAGTCGCCCCCCCCAACCAAACTAAGAGAAAAAACACGACTTATAGTCCGAAAATTACGGTATATCCATCCATCCATTTTCTGAACCGCTTTGTCACCACAGGGTCGCGGGCGTGCTGGAGCCTATCCCAGCCGCTATCAGGCAGCAGGCTGGGAACACCCTGAACTGGTTGCCAGCCAATCGCAGGGCACACAGAGACGAACAACCATCCGCACTCATACTCAAACCTAGGGGCAATTTGGAGTGCTCAATCGGCCTACCAAGCATGTTTTGGGGATGTGGGAGGAAACCGGAGTGCCCGGAGAAAACTTACGCGGGCATGGGGAGAACATGCAAACTCCACACAGGGAGGGCCGGAGGAGGAATCGAACCTGCACTCCTAACTGTGAGGCGGACGTGGTACCCAGAGCTCCACCGAGCCGCCCTGCTTGAAAACAAAAAATGAAAATTTGTTTTCATTTCAATTGCTTTCAAAATTCAATTGCTTTGAATTGTGATTCAAAAGAATTCTTTTTAAAAACAAATCCACGAAATGGCCTGGATAAAAAATTATGATCCCTCTAAAAAATATAAAAATCATAAACCACAAGGACATAGTGAACCAAGGAGCGTCTTGGACTTAGCATCTTCTTGGGTCTTCAAACTTTTAATCAGTCAGTCATTTAAAGGGTAACAAGTACTGTTTGGAGACATAGTGTGCAGTACACTAAACATGGTCCAGCTGAGAAGGAAGACAGTCTTGGTATATTAGAAAAAAATTCCAGACAAACATATTAACAGTAAAGGTTACAAGACAATCTCCAAGCAGCTTGATATTATTCAAAAAGTTAAGATCCATGGGCCTGTAGGCAACCTCCCTGAAAATGACTGAATGAGAAAAATTGAAGACAAATTGATCACACCTTTCCTCGTTGCTTAAACCAAAATAGACTTTGAGACAACGACTAAGGATGAACTTCTGTCATTTATTTAGCGAGACTGGAATTTGCGAAACACTACGTTAACAACCACAAAGCTTCTGGGATAATGTCAGGACCTTAATGCCGTCTGGACAAAATGCCCTTGAAACCTGAGACAACTGGAGCACCATACAAATGAAATGAAAATAACCTGCTGAGAGGTGCAGACGTTTCATTGAAAGTTACAAAATTTGTTTGATTGGAATCACTGCCTGTCGAACCACAATTAAAAAACAATGCCTGATTTTTATTGGTTATATTTAATTGTATTTTTAAAACTGTTAATTGATTACTTTTGTCAGATTCAAATTATCGTATTTATATGATCAATGTGGGCTTTTCTCTCATTGACAGCGAGATACCCAACATTTTGTCCATATGCATAAACCCAGAATTGTATTAAAATGTTTAAATCCTGACTGTGCTGGTTTAATGTTTTTTCTGCCTTTACAGAATGAGACAGATAAATTACAGACCCAACTTGCCAGTGTGCGTAGTCAGCAGAACAGGGAAGCAGAAAAACATCAGCTGTTGGTTCATAGTCTCAATGAACAACTTAAGGGGTAAGTCATTCCATTGATAATGAGAATGTATACATTTTTATCACCATAATCTTGGGAATATGATTGCAATGATTTAGTGCCGCTTTGTAAATGAAAAGATTACATTATTTGTAGTTAGAAATAACGGTAAATTAAAAATGTATTTAATATTGAATTAACTCTTTAAAATATGCATCTGTGTAAAAAATAAAATATCAATATCAAAAATGTAGTGAAACAGTCAAAATTATTTGTTCAGTTTTTTGTAAAGTTAGAAAAAGTTACCTTTTGTAGCAAGGACAACATGCAGATGTTAAAATAAAAAAAACGTTTTGGTAATAAAATCATTAATTTTGTTTGAAAAAAAGATTTTTCACAATTGAATCAAAATCAAAATCGGAACTGTAAATTGAATGGGAACATGGCTTGAGTGAATCGTTACATCCCTATTACCGTATATTCACGATTAAAAGGCGCACTGTACTAAAAGGCGTAGTCTCTGTTATGTGTGCTATAACTGTATTTAACAACATAGGGCGCATCGCATCATACGGTTTTATATATACAATCCACGCCCACACTTCCCCCTTTAACGTTCTCGTGGCGCTCTGTACTACGTCCGCCTTACAACACACACACGGCGCACTGCAAATCTACGCCCACACTTCCCCCTTTAACGTTCTCATGGTGCTCTTTACTACATCCACCTTACAACAACACACAGGGTGCACTACATGATAGGACGTGCCGCACATTTTGAAGAAAATCTAAGACTTTTATCCGGACCCTATAATCGTGAAAATACTGTAGTTGTTGGTCAGTGACAGTATGTGAGTTTTCTGCATATAAGTGACGACTCCACTTTTGTAATACTTGATGTCAAAACATTGCTTGATGCATCGTCACGTGTTTTACCAGTAAGCAGGTAATTACTATTCATTTTGGAAGATAAGTCACCTGTTATGATTGATTGATTGATTGATTGATTGATTGATTGATTGATTGATTTTAGGCTCAGTGACACACAGGAATGCCTGGAAAGCTCACTCATTGAGAAGGAAAGCACTTTAGCCAAGACATCAGAAAAACTGGAGCTCATCAACAGCCTCAAAGAGTCTTTGGGTGAAAAAGGAATTCAGTGCAAAGAGATGTCTGACAAACTCCTTCAGACTGAGCAAGCTGTAAGGTTTTGGATTTTTTTCAGATAACAATGGGCATATGCACTGTGCAAATCAAACTTCTTTCAAGCACAAGACCAACCCATCCATCAATTAAGGCCATTTTATAAATTATTCAAACAAATGAATTTCTACAGTGATTATCTGTCTTAGAATTGACCCTGCCACACAAACACACATGCAAACACACACATAAAGGTTAAGAATAAAACCTTAAGGAGTTTATAATCCCGAGAGCGAGTACAGAGCATCTTGTTGAGAAAACATCTCAAGAAATGATCATTTTCAATGTTTTGAAAACAGATTTGGCTTCGTTGACCAAGCTGGGTCTTCCAGAGGTGTCCATAATATCAGATGATATAAAAAAAAACTAAAGAGCATTGCTCTGTGATGCACAAGGTAGTGCTGACAACTCATCGAGGTAATTGCTGAAGCTAACATTTACAACTCTATTTGAGTTGGAGGACTTCAAACCCCTTTTCGCTGACTCTTGAGAATTCGGCAAAATGTTGCTGTGTAAAATGTGACTGGCTCCTTGGCCCTTGTGGGTTACATATCAGTCTACTTCTTTGACATAGAAGTGATGTGGTGACATCACACTAACCATTCAGATTAGTTAGATTTAGACTAAAATGATGAAAACATGAAAAATCGTACCTTTGAACATTGAACCAACACAAAGATGGAACATATTCATTCATTCATTCATTCATTCATTTTCCAAATTGCTCATCCTTATGAGGGTCACAGGTCCCGAGTGTTTGTATGTATCCCAAGTGTTTGTGAACATTCATAATGTCTTCTTCAAGTTGACTATTTTAAACAGTTTTTTTTAGTCAGGGAAGGTTTTTACCTACTTTACATGTTTCGGTTACTTAGCTGTCAGGACCGTAATGCCGTCTGTGTACCTATGATGAAAATTACAGGCCTCTCATCTTTCAAGTGGGAGAACTTGCACAATTGGTGACTGACTAAATACTATTTTGCCCCACTGTATTAGTTGAAAGTTTGTTTAAAAATGTAGGTCTTGAGGCTGTTCTTAAACATAAACGTTCTCTGTAGCCCTGAGGTTCTCCGGCAGGTTGTTCAACACACACATTTTAAACCCCTATCCCACAGAGTGGTGGACAATTGTAAGTCCTTGCAAATGTTGCTTTTGTCAGGTTTCGTTTAATTTCTCAAAGGTTTGCCATTGAGTCACCAGACATTAATTACACTGTGCTTTTCTTCTTCCAAGGGAATTTTGAACATATTTAATATTTTTTGCTATAAGAAAAACGACAAAAACTTTTGGCAAACATCTGGCAAATATTTTGTAAACATTTGCAATCGTGAACGTTCATTTTGCAACATTCGGCAATTGTTCGCCCCTCAGTGGGATAGCGGCAAAAAGTCTGGCTGGGTATTGTTGGGTATCCTCAAAAGGTGACATGAGGTGTTTATGGCAATCCATTGGGTAAAATTAGGTCATTTAATTTACAGTTTTTTTCATAGTTTGGGTGGGGGGGCTACTTATACTCAGGAGCGACTTATCTGTGAAATTATTCACAAAATTCAAGAATCCGCGATGTAGTGAAACCGCGATAAACGAACCGCGATGTAGCAAGGGATTATTGTAATTTGAACTGCAAGTGACGTCAACGGCACGGCGGTTGTTTACATAAAGGGCAAAAGATTTGATCATGGGATGACGAAGAGCCCCACGTTTGAAGGATTTAATGATTTGGAGTGACACAAGATTTGAAAAACATATTTATGTTGTAGTTATTTGATATATTTTATTTCGTGTAGCAACTTGCATATGTTTTTATCGTTACAGTTCAGTAGTTGTTGGCTCGTCGAACTCTTGTTTTGGTAAATAAAGAGTCGTTTACCAAGCCCACGTCTTTCCTGGGACTTTGTTATGCTACAATATATAGTTGGGGGGCCGACTTATACTCAGGAACGACTTATATGTGAAATTATTCACAAATTTCCCAAATTCAAAAATCCACGATGTAGTGAAACCGCGACAAACAAACCGCGATGTAGCAAGGGATTACTGTAATCTGAACTGCGACTGCACCGCGTACGCAGTGGTGTTTTACATAAAGGACAAATAATTCGATCACGGGATTTAATGACTTGGAGTGACAGAGATTGTTTGATAAAATTGTTGTTTATAATTTTATGGGCCTGTGAAATATTTTGAAGTGCAACCGCCGTCAGCGGCGCACACCTGGCATTGTTGACATAAAGAACGATCGATGAATTTAATGATTTGGAGTGACACAGATGGTTTGATAATATTATTGCTTATATAATAGTTATTTGATATATAATTTATATATCGACATATGGGCCTGTGGAATAATTTGAAGTGCGACCACCGTCAGCGGCACGCACCCGGCATTGTTGACATAAAAGACGATCGATGGATTTAATGATTTGGAGTGACACAGATGGTTTGATAATATTATTGCTTATATAATAGTTATTTGATATATAATTTATATATCGTCATATGGGCCTGTGGAATAATTTGAAGTGCGACCACCGTCAGCGGCACACACCCGGCATTGTTGACATAAAAGACGATCGATGGATTTAATGATTTGGAGTGACACAGATGGTTTGAAAAAGGTGTTATTTATGTTAGGTCTTTGGATAACTGTCAATGTTACGTCAGGCCCGTTCTCAGCTCTTCGTTTGTGTTTGTCACGTTAGCATACCTCATCGTTTAGCCTGTTGTTGCTCGTTCAGGTCTGTTCTTGGTGTTGAATTTTGTCGAATAAATTTCCCCCAAAATTAGACTTATATTCTGGAGCAACTTGTATGTTTTTTTTCACTTTATTATGCATTTTATGGCTAATGCGACGTATATTCTGGAGCGAGGTTTAGTCCGAAAAATACGGTAGTTGTTTCGTAACAGTGTTGCAGAAACAGAGAAGGGGTTGCTCATGACACATTTTCAATTTGGCAGATAAAGTTTACATGGTTCTTTAATTTCAAATTTCAAATCACACTCAAGTGTTTGTTTGAAATCAAATTCAAATTACATTTTCATAGTATTTCCCTTTTTAAACGACTTCTTATGACAATGTATGCTCATCTTTAGGCAGTATTAGTGTTGTTGGCTTGATATTAATTAGTCTAATTCTCTTACTTCTTATACCCAGCTTGAGAATGTTTCCAAGAAAAGCCGTATCTCAGAGAAGCTCTGCTCTGAGTTAAAAGCAGAAGTCGCTGATCTCACACAGAGGCTGAGTGAGCTGAGGGACAAGGTGCGCTTCTGTCTAATCTATCTCTTTTTAGATATATTTAACCAATTTTGCCAAGTTTCCATTTCTCTTTCATTGGTGAAAAAAAAGAAATTACCCAGTCTTACCTAAAGATTTGATTTATTTGTTTATTTTGCAGAGTCAGAAGCAAGATATCATCATAGACACATTACAAACTGAGCTTGACCAAACGAATGAGGAATTAGACAAGTTAAACATGTCCCACCTGGAAGAAAGGGCCCAACTCATTCATGATCTTCAAAGTTGTGAACGGGAGATTGATAGTCTGAAAGATACTCTGTTGGAAAAAGACAAAGCACTCAACACCACCATGTTGGAGTATTCAGAACAGGTTACAGTTCTCAAAGAAGAGCTTCGACTCAAGGAAGAAAACTTTATTCAAGTAGAAAATGAATTGACAAAAGCAGATCGAGAGGTCACAGTTATTAACGATTCGCAGACTGCAGATCAGCAATTACTTAATAGTAAAATTGCAGAGCATGTTGAGAATCTAAAGGACGTTAGGATGGAATTAGACAAGGCCAAAGAAGAAAGCAAATCTAAAGCAGCAGAGATGGACCAACTAATCAAACAGGCCAAAGAGGATAAACAAACTATTCAGGACCTCCGATCTCAAACTCAGAAACAAACTGTGAGCTATCATGTCCAGCTTTCTGGATGTGAAACACTCATCTCTTCACTAAAAGAACAACTGGAATTAGCTACCCTAAGGCAACACGAGTCTGATGAACTCATGTTGCGGCTCAAAGAAATAAATGCTAACAATGAGAAAAATATTCTTCAAAAAGAAGAGATGTATGAAAATGAACTGAAAACTATAAAGGATGAAAAGAACAAACTTCTATCTCAAGTGGAAAAATTCAATCATGACATGGAGCTGTTGTCCAAAGAATTAAAGGAACGAGTACAAAATAAGGACAATGTTCAACAAGAGATGGAGAAATATAAGGAAATCATAAAATTGCTTGAAAACCAACTGAAGGCAAATGATGAACAGGCAAAGGATGAGAGACAGAGCTATAATGCAGAATTACAAGTCAGGGAATCTGAAAATAGGAAGTTGCGCAAAGAACTTGATAACAACATTGAAAATTTCTCAAAAATGAAGGATCTCTTAAAACACATGGAGACTGAGAAAGAAAAGTTGCAAGAAAAGCTTACATATCTCGCTGAAAACCTTGAAGTACAGAATCTGAATGAAAACCAACTTAATGAAAAGATTACATCTGCCCTCGAACTTAACAACAATTTAAAGAGACAAGTACAAAACTTAACAAAGGAAAATGAAAAACTTGAATTAGAAGTAACTGAAAAGGTTGCGACAATTTTAGAAATCAAGTTAGAAAGAGATTCTTTGCATGCAAAGTTATCCACATTAGAATCACAATATTTCCAAAACAGCAGTATGATTCATGAATTAGAAAAAAATAAAGAAGATTTAATTTTACAAGCCACCAATTTAAAAAGAGATCTTGAACAACACACACTCTCAATCAATGAGGTTGTCCTGGCCAAAACAAAAGAATGTAGTAACCTGAACCAGTTACTCAGGGAAAAGGAGGACATCATCACACAACTGCAAGGGCATTTACAGAGCCACATTTCTGAGGCAGATGAGTTGCGCGTTACCATAGAAAAGAACCACCGGGTTTCCTCTGATCTTCAAGCAGAACTGGAGGCCCGAAGAATTGATCAAGTGGAACTCAAAGAAACATTGACTCTTCTTCAAGCACAATATTGCAGTCTGAAGTCTGGGCTATTGGAGAAGGATTCTACTTTGAAGGAAAAACAGGAAGAGTGTCATGTTTTGCAAAGTGAGATTATTTTCCATAAGGAATCTGTACATAAGCTCCAAGAGAAAGTTGAATCACTTAATTCGGAACGCTCGCAGTTTTGCAAGGATCTCGCAGAAAAAGAAATAATGATGAAAAGTATGGCTCAGCAGTGCCAAAAACACAAAGATGACTTTGATGATGCAAACAATAATATGAAAGCTCTCAAAAATGAAATCAATGAAATGGAAGAAAAATCCAGAAAACTCAAAACAGAAGCAGACTCCAGGGAAACCGAGCTGAGAACCCTTAAAAGTAAAATGTACACAATCATGGAAGAAAGCCAACAACTTCATGCAGTTTTAAAATCCAGGGAAAATGAACTTGACAAGAAAACGCATATTATTTCAAACCTTGATAAAGAGCTCAAAGCCACCCTTGAGCAGAAATACAGTTTTAGCATGACTATAACGAGTCTAACCGAAGATAACGAACGACTACAAAAAGAGGTGTCACAGAACAATGCATTGGCTTGTCAATTAAAAACCGAGATTAGTCTACTCAAAGAACGGAAATCTGAACTTGAGGAACAAAACACAAATGATAAGAAGATAATCAATGATCTTCTGAATGAAAAAAATGATCTTATTGATTCTGTAAGTAACACAAAACAGGTCATCCAGGAAAGGGAAATCTCTAACAAAGTATGTTTGCTTGAGAAAACAAATGAATGTAATACCCTTTCAAAAACACTGAGTGAAAGGGAACAACAGATTCAAACATTGCAAGAGCAAATAAATGATCTAAGAATTCAGATAAGTCAGTTGAAACTCTCTATGGTTGAGAAAGAAGAAATCTTGTTAGAAAAAAAATCACTTTTAGAAGCCCAGCATATCCAAAAACTGCAATTGCAGGACACCATCTCTATGCTTCAAGAACAGGGCTCCGTCCTAAAGACAGGACTATTGGAGAAGGACACAATGCTGCAACAAAAATCAGATGAATGTATTGTTCACCACAATGAAGTCATGCTGCAGGAGGACCTTGTGTTGCAAATGCAGTGTAAGCTTGAGTCAGTCAGGCAAGAAAGCTTCGAGACAAAGCAACAGTTAGAACAAAAGGAACACATGTTAAAATATCTAACAAATGATTTTGAAAACCAGCAAGAAGAGCTCAATGAACATACTCAATCCATGATAAAACGTGAGAGTCAGCTCGCAGCCATGAATAACGGCGTGGAAGAGAAGCAGATTGAAATTACCAATCTCAAGGATTCGATGGAGACGCTTACTTTTGAAAATTGTCAACTAAGACAAGAGAATGAACTGATGAAAGCTGATGTAACTGAATTAAAAGATGCAATTCAAGCCCTAAATGATCAGAATGTAAGATTGAAATCTGAGCTTCAGAAATCTTGTATAGCGCTTTCCAAAGCACATGAAGAACTTGCACATCTAAAAAAAGCAGTTAATGAAAGTGAACTCCAGCTCAAAACTGTACAGTCAGAAAAGGAAAATCTTAATTTAACCATCCAAGATAAAGATGACTCCCTGAAAGAACTTGAAAGTAGGATATCTGAGCAGGAGGAGCAGTTGAAACTGAAAGATAATGAAATGTTTAGTTTGAAAGTCCAAGTTACAGACCTTGGAAATTCTGTCTGCAAACTTAGAGGTCAAATCCACAGTCTTACCTCAGGATCAACAACTTTAAAAAATATATTGGAGAAAAAAGAGCAGTCCAGTCTTGAAGATCAAAGAAATGTCACGCTTGTAAATGAAAATTTGAATGTTAGTCTTCAAGACCAAGAAAAAGAGTGTGAGATCTTAAAAGAAAAGCTTTCACACCTTGAAGAGTATTTTAAGATTAACAGCACCCTCCAAATGCCGATAGTAGAAACAAAAAAATTTGAAAAAGCCTTGGAAGAACGAGACTTTTGTCTTATGGAACAGTTACAGTCTCTTCAAGATTTACAGAGAACAGCCGATGAGTTGTTGCTTTTCAAAAGTCAGTTTGTAGAAAGCACAGAGTTAATGTCACAATTACAAAATCAAATACAGATACTGTCATCAGATGCTGCCAACCACAAAACATCAGCTGAAGAAAAACAAATTGCCCTCATTAACCTGCAAGAAAAATATGCAGCCAATTTGGAGGATTTGCAGGATATGAGAAAGCAGCTGTCCCAAAGGACTGATGAAGTGTTGAGGCTAAAGACTTTATCAGATGAACACAACGCAGCAAAGACTTTGAGAAATGAGCTTTCCTTAATCCAAAATAAACTTGAGAAGACACAGAACCTGAATTCCAAGTTGTCAAAAGAAAAGGATGAAGCATTTGCCTCTCATCAAGCAAATGTCTCTCATTTGACTATTGAAATCGAAAAACTAAGAGCTCAACATCTTCAAGTTGTGGGCCAAATGAATGCAATGACAGAGGACCTGGAACAGAGAGAAATGGATTTACATGCAATTAACAATCAGTACACAGCCCAAGCCAAACATACATCTGATCTTATTTCTGAAATACAGAAACTCAATCTCCAAAATAAGAAACTGAATGAAGAGATTAGTTTGTCAAGAAAAGAGCACCAGAGCGCCCTCACAGCTGTCAACAATGAAAATATACATTTAGTTGAGGATATTAGGAAACTTCTTGCAGAAAAGGAAGAGCTGGAGAGGCTACATCATCAAATTTGTGAATCCAAGGGGGACCACAAGGTTCAGTTGGAGCAGCAGTCCAGCAGCATAAGTGAAAGCATCCAGCAAATGGTGTATGACAAGGAGAGCCTCCAAATCAAGGTTAGTGCTCAAGATGAGGAAATGTTTCAATTGAAAGATAGTATTCATAAGCTGGAGCAAATGCTGCAGGACACTGAAAAAGAGTGGCTGCTTGTCCTAGATAGAGAAAACCATGATAAGGCACTACTTGTAGAACAATTGAATAATGTTGAAAATGAAATTTCATCTAAAGATGTGAAGGTAAATGCTGTGAAACAGGACCTAGACAATTTGCAAGACAAACTGGCTGAAGCATTCTCTGCTATTAAAAAAGGTTCTGATCTTCTCAGTGCAAAAGAATTTGAGGCATCAACCTCTAGGATACAACTTGAAAAGGTCATGGCATTAGTCAAGGAAAAGGATAACGAGAAAAAAACTTTGCAGCAGGCTCTTGAGGCTGTGGAACTTGAGTTAGAACAGCTTGTAGCAAAATTCAGTGGTGCTGACGCCATATCCGTCACTTCGCATGAGGACAAATCACATTTCCATCAAATGATAAAACAAGTTGAAGCCACTCATTACTCAGAGGTAGATGCTTTGAAAAATAAGTTTGATAGTACTGTAGCAGATTTTCAAAAAATGCAAGCTGCCCTTGATGAAGAAAATAAGAGCAATTTTGAAAAAAGTCAAGAAATGTTTGTTTTACAGAAGAAAATAGAGAATTTACAAACTCAGCTGAAGACTGAGAAAGAAAAATCAACAGAAGCTTCTCTAAAACACTTGTCTTTACACGGGGAACTTAAAATAAAAGATAATAAAATCTACTCCATGACCATTCAGATGAGTCAGCAAAAAGAATTACTCATTGGGCTTAGTCAGCAGTTAAAAGAAAAGGATGCATCAATTTGCCAAGTCATGGAGTCTGCCTTAAATGAAAGAGTGAAACTTGGTGAGGAAAATGACCATTTATCAAAACAACTAGCGATGATACAACAAGATTACGACACATCCACTAAGCAGTATAAGGAGATTTTGCTCCAGCTAAAAGAACATAATTCATATACCCTAAGGGAGTATGAAATTAAGAACTCAGAAAAACTTGAGCTGCTAAAACAAAACAGTGACCTAAAATGTGAGCTAGCCAAAATTTGTAAAGAAAAAGATAGAGTGAAGAAAAAACTTCAAGTGTCTCTCATTATTCGTAAAGATCTGTTGAAAAAAAATGAAGAGTTTGGAAAAAAATGTGACGGTCTTAACAATATTTCATGTTTACAAGACAAATTAGTGGAAACCACAACACAAGCTCAGTCTGCAGCAAAAGTGCTTGATGAAAGGATTGCTCTCCTTGAAAAGGAATGCTTTGATAGAGAAAGGGAGATCCATTATCACAAAATGCAAACTGAAGAACTTGCTAAGCAACTTGACTCTGAAAAAAACTTTTTTCACTCGTCAGATAGTGAAACAGATAGTTGCTTGACAGCAATATTGCAACAACTCAATGAGAAACGTGTCCAAATCCAACATCTTCAGGCATGCGCTGCTGAGCAACAGAATAGTTTTGAACAAGATGAGAGACTGATAGAAAATGTGGAAGAGCGTCAGAATAAAATCACAGGATGTAAAAATCTGTCTAAAGACAAAGCTTTCCCCAATGATAATGCTGATGTGTTAGAGAACAAGCTTGCACATATGAAGCAAGAAAAGGCACTGCTGCAAAAAAAGATCCAGGATGTATTACTAGCACGTAAAGAGACTCTACAGAGAGCTCAAGAAAATGAGAAACAATTAACCAAAGAATTAAATGAACTGAAAGATAACTATAAGGCACTTTTGAAGCAACACTGTCAGCAGACAAATGAGCTCACTGCCATCCAGTTCAAATATAATGATAATCTTGGCAAACTGGAGCAACTCCAGAGAACCTCATTGTCTAATTTGGATGAGTTAAAGATTTTAAGAGAGCTTGTTCAGGAGAAGGATGAAACTGTTCAAGAATTAAAGATTTCTCTGGCAGAGAGCGAGAGACAGTGCCATTCAAAATTGCAAACCCAATTGGAAATTAAAGACAAGTCTCTCATCCTGATGGAGGAAAAATCAGAGACTCTGGCTTCTAATTCCCAACCTGACAGAATAATAGAGCAAGGTCAGCTCAAAACAAATGAAGTAAAGTTTCGAGATTCAATGGAAGAAAACAAGACTCATTTAGATCAAATGTCAACCATCCAGAGAATTTTGGCAGAGGCACAGCAACAGCTGTGTGAGAAGGAGTACAGTTTGACGAGTATGCTTGAAAAAGCACAGTTAGAGTATACTGAAAAAGAAACAAATTTGGTATCGTTGAAGAAAGACAATGTAAATGCCTTGAGAATAATTGATGAACTCAAGATAGAGTTAGGCACACTCCATACTCAGCTGAACCAGTGGAAGCATGTCAAAGAGCTGATGTATGAAGAGATTCCTGAAGCGTCCATCAAGGAAGAACATATAAATGAAGATGCCGTAAACACTGTTGACAGATGTGCTGAAGACTTAAAAGCAGTTCCAAAACATGAAGATAAATCTGCAATATCAGAAAAGGATGAGCTGATTGCTGCACTTCAACTACAATTGCAGCAGATGAGTAAAAACCATGACATTTCCACTATGAGCATGAAAAGGGAAATTGACCAACTTCATCAATCTCAAGAAGATTATAGCAAAGTAAATAATCAGGATAACCATAATAAAATGACCCTACTCACTAAGAAACTTCAAGCAGCTTTAGTCTCAAGGAAAGAACTCATGAAGGAAAATACATCATTGAAATTACAAGTTGGAAATTTGTCATCAAAAATCAATACCAAAGAAGATGAATGCCTTGCCCTAGAATCCTCATTTTTAAGACTAAAACAACAAAATGTAGTCTTTCAAATTGATATGAAATCTGTTAACACTGATAAAGAGAAGCTAAGCTGTGAAGTTGATCGTATCCTTAATGACAATTGTAGTCTATCAGACGCATGTGAAAGCTTGAAGCAAACCATAGAGAATATCACACAGCAGAAGCAAGCATTTTCCTGCCAGCTAGAATCTCTCAAAGACTCTCAGACGGAGGAGCTGACCAAATGGAAATCAAGGCATTTAGAACTTAAACAAGACTATGAGACCCTTTTACAAGCATATGAGAATGTTGGTACTGAAATGGACAAGATGAGACAACATTTGGAAGGAGCCAAAAGTGATAGACAGGAAGCCCTCCGAAAATCGCTCAAATGTGAGACTGAGATGGCATTTATGCAAGGCCAAGCCAGACAAGTGGAGGAGGAGGAACATGAAACACTTAAAGAAAAAATGCAGACTTTTTCAGAACAGAAACGGCACATAATTGAAGAACTGCAGCAAGAAAATTACACCATTAAAAAAGAACTGGTTGAGATCATTGAAACCCACAAGATAGCAATATTTGAGCTGACAAACAAAAATCAGAATTGTGAGGCCAAAATTCTACAACTGAAGTCTTCACTGGAGGCTTGCAAAGATACTATTGCAGATATGCAGGTTAAAAACAGAGAACTGACTGAAAAGCTAAATGGTAGTGATTCACTAGAAAAACAGTGCATGGAATCAAAATCTCACGCAAAGAACATGCAACTTAAACTTGATGAGACATTAAGTGAGAATAATCTGGAAAGCAATAAGGATTTACTGAAAGAAAATAAATCTCTTTCTGAAAGACTTAAAAAAATACTCAGTAGTCATGAAGTGCAGCTGCAAATAAAAGACGATACCATTATTGAGCTTCAAGCCATGATGAATCAGCACAGCAAAGAAACAATTAGTCTCAATGAAAATGTTAAAAATTTAGAAGATGATAAGTGTCTTCTGCAAGAGGAGCTAGAAAATGTTCAAGACTCATCAGACAGAGTGAAAAATGAAAATGAGCACCTGGAAACTGTGGTCCTCAACAATTCTAGAAGAATTGATTCACTGTCTGAATCCATCAGAGCTTTGCAAGCTCAAAACATTCAGCTGTCTTCCCAGCTTGCAATTAGCAAAGAGGTGAATGACACACTTTGCCGAGAAAAACAGGATGGACATCTAAAAATAATCCAAGACTTTGAGGAAAAGCTCAAGGCTGTGCAGCGGGAAAATGAGGGGTCCAAGAACACCTATAAAGAACTGCAAGAGCTTCTAAAAGAAAAGCATCAAGAAATAAGTCAGTTGCAACAAAACTGCATTAAATACCAAGAGCACATTTTGCATTTAGAGAATTCTTTGAAAACCTTGAAAAAAGTTGAAGACCAAAATAAAGAAAGTGAAGCCAAGTCTCACATCCAGGAGGCCACAGCGAGAACTGGTACGCTTCAGGAAAGAGACCACCTTAATTTAGACCTAGTAAATCTTCCATCTGAAGATTCGCTTACAGAGAAAACAAAATTAAAGGGAGCTACGGTTGAAAAACCGTTAAACTCATTTAAAAACAATGAAGTTATGTTACAGAAACAAATTGATGATCTAAAGAATTTAAATATTAGCGAGGGTCGAAGAGTTACTGAACTAAAGCGACAAATGGACTCTCAAACTATGAAGATGAATAATCTAAAACGAGCATTTGAGACTAATGAAGCAAAACTGTCTGCTTTCTCTTCCACTCCTCATGGGGCAAATGCTACAAAACTTTGGAATGATTTGTACCAAAACGCTTTGCAGGAGAAAGATAACCAGCTCATGGAACAAGGTTCTGCAATGAAAAAATTACTGGAGGATATGCGATTGTATGAAAAAGAGGTGAATGAACTTAGAATAATTAATTCAAAGCTGGAGAGTGCACTTAATGGATATTCAGTTGCTTCTGCTGCTCATCAGAGGCTAATATTGATTCTGAGTGCTAGCAATGGCAATCTCATTGAGACTGTCGAACTTTTGACTCTACAGTTAAATGAACTCACTGCTCAAGTTAAAACAGTAGAGCAAGATGCAATGCAGATTGCCAACAAAGATGATGAGATTTCTCATTTTCATCTTCATAACAACTTGACAGAAAAGATTAATGCTGACTTGGACGCTGAGATGCTTGTTTTGAGGGCGGAGAATGACGAGGTGCAGGCTGAACTGGAGAACCAAAAGGGAAGTTCCCTTCAACTGAAAAGCCTATTTCAAAGCAAAGATGCCGAGATCTCCTCTCTCTTGTCCTGTAGGGATGACCATATGTCAGGATATCTTGAGCAACTTCAGGCTAATTGTCAGTCCCAAGAAGCTATCTATGAGGACAGGTTAAGAACTTTACAACACCAAAGGGAACAGGCTACTAAAGAATTCAGAGAACTTCAGGCCAAAGTCAGAAGTCTGCAAATTAGCTTGAACAGGTCAGTCCAGGAAAAAGGGCAAGTGTCAGCTAAGATGGAGGAATTCAAGATGTCACTGGTGTCTGCACAGAGGGAAAAAGAACAATTGATGTCCGAATACAGAATACTCGAGGCAAAGAGTAATTTAGAACTTAAACATGTAGAGAACTCGATTGATAATGGTGGCGGAACCAGAGGCCTTAAAGAAGAAATTGAGAAATTATTACATCAGATGGATGACCTAAATTCTGAAAATGCGATGCTCAGGGCCCAACTCATTCGTTACAGAAAGGATTTGAACCAGGTTTTATCCTTAAAAGACAATCAGTTGAAAGTTTTGCTAATAAAGCGGAAGGATGTTATACAAAATCTTGAAAACCAAAAGACGACAGCTGAAAAACAGCACACAGGTGCTTTGTCAGAGCTCCAAAATGAAATAGAGATGAGTTGTACTTTGAAGGCAGATGTTTCTAAACTTGAAACACAGGTGCCAAAACTGCAAAATGATATAGCGAGTCAGAAAGATACAAATGAAGACAAAGTGATTGCTGATCTGCAGCGAACTGTGACGGCTAAAACTGCTGAATGTATTGATCTTCACCAAAAACTTCTCTCACAGGAAACTCAAATTGCTGACATAACTAAACAAATGGACCTGCTTGAAAAAGAAACTGACAAGAAACTAACACAGTCAGATGATAAATACAATACTGAACTGGATGCCTCTGAACACAAAGTGGACCGAATGATGACTAAACGACAGAGCGCTGAGCAAAAGCTTGCAAAGGGTCGACTGGAATCAGAACAACAATTGTTGGAGGCCCAAGGGAAAAATAAAGATCTAAAGGCTCAAAATGAGTCACTTTGTAAAGCCATGGCTGCTTTGCAGAATGACCGTGACCAGCTCGTTGAAGACTTCAAGGTCTTGCGAAGCAGGTATGATGAAGAGCTCAGAGTCACTCGGGCAGCTCTGAACAAAGTTGAGCGCCATTCCCAGGATGCTATATCTGATGTAGCCATGTTTACCAAAGAAAGGGAGATACTTGTTCACAAATTAAGAGCTTTGGAGAGCAAAGATACTCATGCAGAGCTGAACAAGTTGATTGGCGAGCTAACGAAAGCTTTTTCAGAAAAGGAAAAACAACTGAAACGGGTTATCTTGGAAAATTCCACCTACAGCAGACAACTCTCTGCTTTCTCCAAGTCCATGGCCAGTCTCCAAAATGATCGTGACAGGCTGGTTGATGAGTTGGCAGAAGCGACAAAAGTGGTTGAGTCCAGACAAGAGTCAGGCCTAAACACTGTCAGAACCATGAGTGAAACAAAGTCAAAAGGAAGTACTTTCCAGATTGTAAAGCATGGGGTGGTAAGTCATGTCATCAGCAGTGGTTTGATTTTGACTGTGGCTTGCACTTCAATGTCGCTACATTTTCTTTTTGCATTAAGCATGTGAGGGTTGAGTCAAATTTGCTTCTTTCAACGTTCTATTGGTACTTCTTGCATGGTGTTAGGATGTGATGCACATCAGCTGCTGCCCATAATACTTAATGTTTGATGGGATTTGAAGATCCATTTTCACAAGCTGTTTGTCTACTATTGCTTCTCTTGCAGATGAAAGAGCTGCAGCCTCGACTGAAACCTGAAAAAGAAGCCAGCAATTTGCCAAACGAAATTGCTCTTCAAAGGTAAAAGGTGAAATGCTTGTGTTTAATGTGTCTCGTAAAGAGGAACTAGAACTATGCGGTCAAAACTTAAAATATGAATATCTTCATTATTGGATGCTTTTTTACTTTAAAAGTTTTGAGATAGGCTGCTCGTTGACGCACTGGTTAGCACGACCGCCTCACAGTTAGGAGGGTGCAGGTTCGATTCTACCTCCGACCCTCCCTGTGTAGAGTTTGCATGTTCTCCCCGGGCCCGCGTGGGTTTTCTGCGGGCACTCCGGTTTCCTCCCACATCCCAAAAACCGATTGAGCACTCCAAAGGTGTGAATGCGAGTGTGAATGGTTGTTCCTCTCAGTGTGCCTTGCGATTGGCTGGCAACCGGTTCAGGGTGACTGCTGGGATAGGCTCCAGCACGCCCGTGACCCCCGTGTGGAAAAGTGGTATAGAAGATGAAGGGATGAATGGAAGTTTTGAGATAAGCCATATTTTTGTTTTAGAGTGCTACTAATAGGCAGCTTGTGACATAGGTATTGTATTTATGCTACAGCTTTGATTAGGCTATATCAGTCTTTTCAGGCATGTCCAGTCTTTCATGATTGATGCGATATTGTGGAAAACAGTCATTATCGCACTGAGCCTTCTATATGCAAATCATGTTTCATGTGAAAATCAAGCCAAAATTCTGAAAAAACTGGGGCCCGGCCGGGCATAACCCGAATACAAAAGTGGGTCCCCCTTCCCATGGGCTCACCACCTGTAGAAGGGGCTAAAAGGGTCAGGTGCAAAGTGAGCTGGGCGGTGGCCTAAGGCGGGGAGAAACTTGGCGGTCCGATCCCCGGCTGCAGAGGCTGGCTCTAGGGACATGGAATGTCACCTCTGGCTGGAAAGGAGCCCGAGCTGGTGTGTGAGGCAGAAAAGTTCCGACTAGACATAGTCGGTCGGACTTGCCTCCACACATAGTTTGGGCTCTGGTACAAGCCCTCTCAAGAGGGGCTGGACTCTCTTCCACTCTGGAGTTGCCCACGGTGAGAGGCGTCGAGCAGGTGTGGGCATAGTTATTGCCACCCGGCTGGGCGTCTGTACATTGGGGTTCACCCCGGTGAACGAGAGGGTAGCCTTCGGGTGGAGGGACGGGTCCTGACTGTTGTTTGTGTCTATGAACTAAATGACAGATCAGAGTACCCACCCTTCTTGGAGTCCTTGGAGGAGGTGCTGAAGAGCGCTCCTTCTCGGGACTCCATCGTTCTACTGGGTGACTTCAATGCTCACATGGGCAATGACGGTGTGACCTGGAAGGGCGTGATTGGGAGGAACGCCCCTCCCCCCCCGATCTGAACCCGAGCGGTGTTCTATTGTTGGACTTCTGTGCTCGACACGGATTTTCTATAATGAACACCATGTTCAAGCATAAGGGTGTCCATGTGTGCACTTGGCACCAGGACACCCTAGGCCGCGGTTCGATGATCAACTTTGTAGTCGTGTCATCGGATTTGCGGCCACATGTTTTGGACACTTGAGTGGAGAGAGGGGCGGAGCTGTCAACTGATCACCAACTGGTGGTGGGTTGCCTCCGATGGTGGGGGAAGATGCCGGTCCGACCTGGCAGACCCAAACGCTCTGTGAGGGTCTGCTGGGAACGTCTGGCAGAATCCCCTGTCAGGAAGAGCTTCAACTCACACCTCCAGCAGAGCTTTTCCCATGTCCCGGGGGAGGCAGGGGACATTGAGTCCAAGTGGTCCATGTTCTGCGCCTCCATTGTTGAAGCAGACGACCAGAGCTGTGACCGTAAGGTCGTTGGGGCCTGTCGTGGCGGCAATCGCCGAACCCGCTGGTGGACACCGTCGGTAAGGGATGCCGTCAAGCTGAAGAAGGAGTCCTATTGGGCCGTTTTAGCCTGCGGGACCCCGGAGGCAGCTGACAGGTACTGGATGGCCAAGTGGAACGCGGCTTTGGCGATGCTGAGGCAAAAACCCAGGCGTGGTAGGAGTTTCGTGAGGCCATGGAGAATGACTTCCGGACGGCTTCGAGGAGATTCTGGTCCACCATCCGGCGTCTCAGGAGGTGGAAGCAGTGCACGGTCAACACTGTTTACAGTGGAGATGATGTGCTGCTGACCTCGACTCGGGACGTCGTGAGTCGGTGGGGAGAATACTTCGAAGACCTCCTCAATTCCACTGACACGCCTTCCATTATGGAAGCAGGGCCTGGAGACTCTGAGGCGGACTCTCCAATCTATGGGGTCGAAGTCAGTGAGGTAGTTAAAAAAAACTCCTCGGTGGCAAAACCCCGGGGGTGGACGAGATCCGCCCGGAGTTTTTAAAGGCTCTGGATGTTGTTGGGCTGTCCTGGATGACACGCCTCTACAGCATTGCGTGGACATCGGGGACGGTGCCTCTAGATTGGCAGACTGGGGTGGTGGTTCCCTCTTTAAGAAGGGGGACCGGAGGGTGTGTTCCAATTACAGGGGAATCACACTCCTCAGCCTCCCTGGTAAGGTATATTCGGGGGTGCTGGAGAGGAGGATCCGTCGGGAGGTCGAACCTCGGATTCAGGAGGAGCAGTGTGGCTTTCGTCCTGGCCGTGGAACAGTGGACCAGCTCTACACCCTCGGCAGGATCCTCGAGGGTGCATGGGAGTTCGCCCAACCAGTCCACGTGTGTTTTGTGGACTTGGAAAAGGTGTTCAACCGTGTCTCTCGGGAGATTCTGTGGAGGGTGCTTTGAGAGTACGGGGTACCGAGCCAACTGATAAGGGCGGTTCGGTCCCTGTATCACCGATGCCAGTTTGGTCCGCATTTCCGGCAGTAAGTCGGATTCGTTCCCAGTGAGGTCGTGGTGAAGAGAGAGATGAGCCAAAAGGCAAAGCTCTCAATTTACCGTACGATCTATGCTCCTACCCTCACCTATGGTCACGAGCTATGGGTCGTCACCGAAAGAACGAGATTCCGGATACAAGCGGCCGAAATGAGTTACCTCCGCAGGGTGTCCGGGCTCTCCCTTAGAGATAGGGTGAGGAGCTCGGTCATCCGAGAGAGATTGGGAGTAGAGCCGCTGCTCCTCCACGCGGAGAGGAGCCAGATGAGGTGGCTTGGGCATCTCATCAGGATGCCTCCTGGACGCCTCCCTGGGGAGGTGTTCCGGGCATGTCCCACCGGTAGGAGACTCCGGGGACGACCCAGGATGCGCTGGAGAGACTATGTCTCTCGGCTGGCCTGGGAACGCCTTAGGATCCCCCGGGATGAGCTGGATGAAGTGGCTGGGGAGAGGGAAGTCTCGGACTCCCTCCCAAAGCTGCTGCCCCCGCGACCCGACCTGAGAAAAGCGGAAGATGGATGGATGGATGGATGGATTCTGAAAATTAGGCGATATCAGCAGTATATAAATGCAAAATCAAGTGAGCTCAAAGCACAAACACTACTTTTAGTGAAATCTTCATCAGTTTTGGTTTCAAACTAAAATAAACATTTAACTCTGGCCACCAGCTAGCAGCATTGGGTCTTATGAAATCACTCTAGCAAAACATCTACAAATGCTTGTGTACATGGTGGTACGCTGGAAAATTGACAGTGTTTGTCATGCTATATCTGCTACAGAGTGTTACAAAAGAAAGAAAAGTAAGAAAGACAAGACATTTAATCCTGGACAAAGAAGGGACTCACAACGTTGTCATTCACACACTCCTACGACGAAGTGAAAATAAACCTGCACACATACTTTACTCTTTTGATGCAGACTACCTGGAAGCAATTTCACCGAACATGCCTCCCCCAAATATTGATTAATTATTCTTTTTAATTCTTAGTCCACCAATGCAATAGTAATCAGAATGCTGTGTTTTGAGCAATGTTGGTACATACAAGATACTCTTGCAAAAAAGGTTTAGTCTCCTTTAATAGTAATAGTTTAATAGTAAACAGTTGTGGATAACCACCATCAAAAACAAAGATATCAAGTCTGTGTTTATTCAGTTTCATTTACCAGCATGTTTACAACATTTAACCCCTGTTGTACACATCATAATAGTAATCATGTTGACACTTCTGTAGCAAAGTCAAAGAAATTTCAACAAATTAATGCTATTTTACTGCTTGCAGGTCTGAAAGAGAGACACAACCAGTCAAGGTAAATTTGTATACTTTCACGTTCTGACTCTGGCTGTTCCTCCAAGGGATGATTCACATTTGCAAACTGTGTGATGTTTTAGAATAAGACCTAATCATCTAACAAAAAATAAGAAAATGACAGCTGGACAACTCATTGACTGATTTAGCATAAGGACTCATTGTGGTGTGTCTCAGGCTTGTAATATAATATGCTGTACTGTATCACCTTTTTTAATCCACGAAAAGACTTGGGGTCAGTATAGAAACAAGTTCCTAGAGGAAGACGACTTGGGTGAGAATAAAGTTGAAATAATTAATATATATGAAATGGCAGAGATAGCTCCCATTCTTTTGAATGTAATCAGCGTAATACATGCAACGCTCGGTCCCGTGTATATTTACCACAGCAACGAGACCAGTACTTTCAGCAACTTAACTCAAAGGTTTGAAACAGTTAATGACACAACACAACTCACCTCTACACACTATTCTAATTGCTGGGAGGGGTAACATGATTTGTGGTTTTTCTGATAAACTGATATAAAATATGAGTAATATTAATGTATCAAATGTGAACTAACCTTCCTACCATATTTTTCATTTTGTGTTGTGCTGCAGATGTTTTACCACATTGTTTGATCTTCTGAATTAATAACGGAGCGGCAAACCCCTTATGTTCTTGTCCCCGTCCACAGCTACAGCAAGCAATGGAGGAGAATGGTGCTGTCACCGCCCAGCTTAGTGCTATGTCCCAAACCCTGAGGGACACCCAAAATCGATGCCGCTGGCTGGAAAGCCAAGGCCAGACCCAGGTAACAATTCCCAAGAAGATCGTGTATTTAGTGGTCTGTTTAGATAGTGTATGGCGCTCGTTACGAATTGTCTTTCATTTTCAAGTTTTGAAGACGTAATGCTTCTGTGTGCTTTGTCTCTATAGTAAATTGTCAGTTAGGTTTTCTGTCATTGGGTCAAGTCAGAGTGATCACAGTTGTTTACATTGCTGCTTTTAGATTATGCTCATGGTGGCGATTAATTGAGTGCTTGTGCAATTCCCACTTTATATTTTTAGCTAAAGCTGTTTTGAATCTGAAAACAATTGTAGTATTGTGTTTTCCTGCCTTTAAGGGTGCAGTTGAAGCGCAGGTGACTCCCGGAGGTCCTCAGGAAAAGAACAACACAGTTGTTGCTCAAACAATTGAAGTTGACCAGCTCAGAGAAAGGTGATGTCACATCACAGACTTGGTTACAGTGGCCCTGAAGTTCAATTCACAGAAAGAAACATCTGAACAGACAAAAAAAGTAATTACAAAAATAAAATAAAAAAAACGCACACATTTAAAAACAGCAAACGGAAATTGCAAAACTAAACAAACAAACATTTTTAATTACAAACACATCCTTGGTCCATCCTTATTCATAATATAATTGTCCGTCCCTCCGTCCTCGTTATTTTGAAATTGTTGCCATCATCGCTTCTCAGTCAGTCCATCAATCATCATTCCCCTAAGATGGGCAAAAAAAACCTTACGTGCCACTTTCCGCACAACTTGGGAATCGTACCTGGTGTTTTCTTCGGTTCTTAGCACAGAGCATTAGCCAGTGTACCAAACAGCCACAGAGAATGGTAATTCAATTCCCTAGTAGTGCTTCACATCAAGAAGGCTGAAAATTCAGGAGCAGCTGTGTGCTTCTCGATGGTCCCGCAGTTGGCAAGGAATAACAAGAAGGTGGGGTGGGTATTGTTTTGTAAAATAACACTTGACACATTGGCAGAGAGAGTTGGAAGTTCATCCTATTACAGTTTAAATATCTTATCTAATGTACAAAGATGGCTCCTACACTAGCACCAGACAGTAGTCAGTCAAGACCTAGCAGTCATCCTTGGGCGAACAACAGCCAAAGATGACAAGCCAGCATGTCTCGTACCAGGCATACCACATCCATCCATCCACCCAATTCCAGCCAACCACACACCCATCCATCCAAACATGCCTCACCCTAGCCGCAGTTTAGTACATGAATGCTCCACCTCAATTATTTTGTAGCGCAAGTAGTCTTCCACACTACTTCTTTGTAGCGCTGTGTCAAAAGGGTTGGTGACTCTGAGTGTAGATGTTACTTTGCTCCACATTTAGGCTCCTTGAGGTAGAGCGCAGTCTGGCAAATGAACGGTACCGAAGGGAGATTGCCGAAGAGGCTTTGCGTCTTGCTGAGGCCAGCACAAAAAGGTGTTGACACAAAAACATCCTGTATCAACTGTCATACTCACAGTGATGTGCTCAAAGGTAAATGTTATGTTCTGCACCATCAGTTCAAGTCTCTCTCAAGATCTTCGAAGAGACTTCAGCAGTATCGAGATGGAAGCAGACGATGAGTGGGAAGCTGTGAGCCTCAACCCAAACCAGCCACTGATAACACGGAAGGTAGAAGCTTTTATGATCTTAAATCTACGTTGGGTCATTAGATTTTCCCAGTGGGCCACATTCGGCTGAACTCATGAAGTTAGTCATGTTTTTAAATACACTTTCTGATATGTAAAGTAAACGTCTCTTTGGTCATCCTTATTTTGTCATTGAAGCAGACGCAACTTGATATTTTTGCTTTTCATATATGCTAGATGTTCGTCCGCTAGCCTTAGCGAGTGCCATTTTAGATGGCCATTCATACAAGCACTAACAAGTGCTTTGTCGTATTTGAAGAATGATTGACTTGCATTTTTCATTTCATGTATATTTGAAAAGGGACAGGTTCCACAACATAGACAAATGAAAATGAAGAACCAAAAATGCACAGCATTTTGTGATTAATGTTGATTTCCAATTCCCGTCCTTAGGCCCATGCTACCAGTCTCATTTTTATTCAAATATTTCCACACACTTGAGGGGCCGCTTCTAGTTTACTGCCGCAACCAATCACCTGTTTCAGCTCAGGTGTCCATGGTTTTAATTCAAATACATGACTGGCAATTAATCAACTTCATCCGTCCTTCAGCGTAATGCCGCATCTTCCGGAGTTGTTTAAAAGTGACATCAAGGATCAAGATTTCATTGGATTTAGACTGACACGGATGGTTTGGTAAACTTGTTAACATGTTATTTATTCTATAGTTATTTGAAAAACTCTTAATATGTTATGTTAACAAACCAGGCACATTCTCAGTTCATTGTTGATGTGTCATGTTACGTTAGCATACCGTACAATTATTATTATTACAATTACGTAAAATTATTCAGCCTCTATTTTTATTTTAAATTGCCTTTCAAGATGACATGTCTGTTCTTGGTGTTGGATTTGATCAAATACCGTATTTTTCGGACTAAAAGTCGCTCCGGAGTACAAGTCGCATCAGCCATAAAATGCACAATAAAAGGGAAAAAACACCATAAATAAGTCGCACCGGAGTTTAAGTCGCATTTTGGGGGAAATTTATTTGACAAAATCCTACACCAAGTACAGACATGAACCAGCAGAAACAGGCTGAACGATACAATATGCTAACGTGGCATAAACACACACGAGGAGCTGAGAACGAGCCTGACGTAACATTCTGAGTTATTCAAATAACTATAACATAAATAAGAAGTTTATCAAACCATCTGTGTCACTCCAAATCATTGGATCCATCGATCGAATTCTTCGTCCTTTCTGGAAACAACGCCGCTGACGTTGGACTCGTCGTCAGTTGCAGTTCAAATTAGTCCACAGGCCCATATAACGATATATAAACTATATGTCAAATAACTATAATATAAACAAAAAATTTATCAAACCATCTGTGTCACTCCAAATCAAAGAATCTATCGATCGAATTCTTCGTCCTTCATGTAAACAACTCTGCGTGCACAGCACGCCGCTGACGTCGGACTCGTCGTCAGTTGCTTTTCAAATTATTCCACAATATAAACAATTTTATCAAACCATCTGTGTCACTCCAAATCATTAAATCTATCAATCGAATTCTTTGTCCGTTCTGTAAACAACGGCGCGCCGCTGACGTCGGCCTCGTCATCAGTTGCAGTTCAAATTATTCCACAGGCCCATATAATAATATATAAACTATATATCAAATAAAAATAACATAAATAACAATTTTATCAAACCATCCGTGTCACTCCAAATCATTAAATCCATCGGAATCTTCGTCTCTGTTGACTCCGGAACTACGTGCGCTGCTGATGTCAGTCTAGATAGATCAGTTAAATGTAATATAAACAACAATTTTAATGAACCATCCGTGTCACTCCAAATCATTAAATCCATCGGAATCTTCATCCGCTGTGTCACTTTAAAAAAAACAACAAAAAAAACAGCTATTGACTCCAGAACTACGTGCGCCGCTGACGTCAGCCTCGTTGTCAGCCTTGTCGTCAGTTGCGGCTCCAATTATTCCACAGACCTACGTATATGACTATATTGTAGTGTTACCAAAGTACCAGGCAAAACGTGGGTTTGGTAACCAGCTCTTTATTTCACAAAACAAGAGCTCAACATATGAGCCAACACAGTGCTATAGGCAAGCGCCCTGGATCGCTCTTCCCGTCTCCCCCCGCCTGCTGGTTTCATGGCCTTGCTAGACAATCGGAAACTACTGAAGTCTAACAACATAGACGTTGCTACTCTAAATAAACTATATATCAATTAACTATCACATAAATAACAAGTTTATCGAACCATCTGTGTCACTCCAAATAATAAAATCGCCTGACTCCGGAAGTCAGTGAATGGAACTCATTGTCAGTGAGGCTCCAATTATTCCACAGCCATAGCGCGCTCTCATGCGGTTTTAAAGTGAAAATACCATGTGAAGTGATCAACTATACTAGTAAGTCAGTAATGTGTTAATGATCAAGTAAAGATTTGTGAAGAATTACACATATAAGTCGCCTCCCCCACCCAAATGCATTATATGGCTGGTACTCAGGAGTGACTTATAGTCGGGAAAATACAGTACTTTCTCTACCAGTCAAATTTCTGTGTCTGATTTGTGTGTGAATTGTGTGCCAGGTGAAAGGTGGAATGGTGGCATGCAGACGTTGGTTCAGAGGAAGAGGCCTGTACTTTTCTCGGCTGCTGACAAGTCGTGCACGCTCACGTTATTTCTTTCTTGCCTACTTGGTCGCAATTCACGTGCTTGTCCTAATGTGCCTTACTGGTGCCCTCTAAAAAGTTAATTGCTAAGTCCCTCTTAATTTATTAGTAAATTACACACTAGCATGTCATTTGCTTTATAAACACTGGCACAGTCAGGTAACTGGGATGTTCGTCCTTTGAGAGTCAATTGTCTTTTTTGTTCACAGCTTTGGTAATAGTTGCACCAATTGCAAGTTGTAAATAGATTATCTGTGTAAGTGGTTTACCGCACAAAGCCTTAAAAGAGTTATATCACAATATAGGGACAAGGCGAGAGAACCCTTAGATGTAGACACTTTACAAAATCTTATTAACTATAATGTCATCTCTGCCATGTTACTCAGTAAATCTATGCACTGTAACTGCATTTGGGTGTATATATCATCTCAATGACAGAAGCACTGAATCATAATAGCAGTGAGATCAATACGATGCTACATTTCAATTCTTGTCATCTTGAAGAGCAAAGCAAAAATGTTTTGAGTGCTTTTTTTTCTATTTATGGATATTACTGATGTTATTTGGGCTATCTGATGACTTGTTTATTCTATGTGTATATATGCATTTCTATCATCCTCCAGTGTGAATGTCATTGAGAGAACACCTTTAGACAAAAAATAATGATGAGTCGCAATAGGTTTGTATATTTCTTTGAATTAAAGAAATTCGGTTTGATTATTCTTTTTTGTAGAATTTCACTGCTCTGATCTGTTAATGTCACAATGGCCACATGCTCTGTATATCAAGATATGATGAGCAAACAGAAAGACTACTGAAAATTTGCAGATGTGTCCTCCGTTCTCAAGAGTTTATGATACTGTCGGCCTTGATGACATGAGGCTCTGCTTGATGCAGTACTGTTGCTGAACTATTTTCAGATCACCATATTTAAAGATATCATTAAAGCTAATTGATTTTCTTTATTCTCCTCAGATGTGACTGATTAATGTTTCAAATAGTTTGATTTTGACAAGTCCCGGTAGTAACATGGACCACACTCATTCTTGAAACAAAATGGGGTTTAAAATATAGAAGACCTCACAAACGTTTTCCTCAAAACTGCTGTTTCTCTTCCGCAATTGCATCGACAACTTTTTCACACACTAATTGGTCATTTAGATTTGTTGAATTAACACGTGCAAAGGTAATGGGACAAAAAGTTTATAGAAGTAAAATAAATAAAACCATAAATTCTATTAGTAATTGGATGAAAGTGGGCCATGACACCCTCTTGAGCTACCTTCATGCTTTTTCGTGGTCTCATTTCAGTGTTTTTTTCTTATCTTTGGTGTCTTTATTCACGTTCACCGTGACACACCAAACACCCATTACCAATGCATTATTGATGTTAGTAATAATAATGATAATTATTACTTAATTATTTAGAGAATCTGGCTAAATGTAAGCTTACCTTAGTACTACTCGATCTGCATCACAATTCTAACTTAATAATTATAACTTAAGGCAGGCATGTCCAAAGTCCGGCCCCCGGTCAGATTTCATACGGTCCCCAGCTCCGGTCTTATAATGTATTATTTATGGCCCGGCTTTTGATTTTTTTCTCATTGGCCTGCTCGACATTTCATTTCCTACTATCCCACGGTGACAAGACATAATAAATATTATGGCTGGCGGTTTTGGCTTTTTTGGTTGATATAACAGGGGGTCTGAATGCGCTGAATGTTTATCTGACGGTGCTGTGGTGGAGAGAGTGAGCAGCACCAGATTCCTGGGGGTGCACATCACCTCTCCTGGAACACCAACGCTGCGTCGCTGGCGAAGAAAGCTCAGCGCCGCCTGTACTTTCTGCGGAAACTCAGGCGAGCCAGTGCTCCTCCTGCCATCATGACCACATTCCACCGTGGCACCATTGAGAGCGTCCTCTCCGGTTGTATCGCTGTGTGGGGTGGTGGCTGCACTGAATACAACATGAAGGCGCTGCAGCGCATAGTGAACCCTGCTAGTAAGATCATTGGGATCTCCGGTCCCCTCCCTAAAGGACATTTACACCTCCCGTCTCACCCCCAAGGCGACCGCGATTGTGTGTGATGTGAGTCACCCCGCTCACTCTTTGTTTGATCTTCTGCCCTCTGGGAAGAGGTACAGATGCCTGCGCTCCCTCACCACCAGACTCAGGGACAGCTTCGTGCTGCAAGCTGTCCGGATCCTGAATTCCCTTCCCCCTCCACCCTCTGCTACGTGACGTCCTGTTCTTTTGCGCTATGATCTGGCTGTCTGCTATTAGCGCGCTTGCTCCATTTTGCTGCTCTTATATTTATTTATTTATTGTTTATTTATTTGGGTTATTTGCTTATTACTTATTCATCGCTCATCTATTCGTTTTTACTCTTTGTGCTATTTGCTTGTATATGTTGTGTGATGTGTCTAGTCACCGTGGGACGGTGGGAAACGTAATTTCGATCTCTTTGTGTGTTTTAACGTGAAGAAATTGAGAATAAAGCTGACTTTGACTTCAAGGACAAGATGCAGTGGTGAGCCAGGTATACGCTCACATGGAACCAAGCTGCAACTTTTCCAAAGACACTTGTCCCAAACAAAGCCCTGCACTGTGCACTTCCCAGGTTTGAAAGAGGTTATCGATAGTTTCCCACAGGACAGCATCGGTGCGCAAATGAAAAGTTATGCAACAGCTATCACATCTCTTACTGTGGAATTTAGCAAACGCTTTCAGGATTTTGCAGTTATTGAAAAGGACCTGCTGCTTTTCTCCATTCTCTGTGGACCTTAATGATGCTCCTCTGCAGCTGGAGTTCATTGAGCTGCAGTCTGACGATGAATGACGCGGCGAACACCACCAGCTTTCTCTTGTTGTCTGCATAAAGACAGGTTTCCAGAAATGCGAACATTTGCCAAGAAAATGCTGAGCTTATTCGGCTCCACATATTTGTGTGAGCAGACATTCTCTGTTATGAACTTAGACTAGAACCGATTGAGGTCAAGACTAAGTGACTCCCACTTGCGTGACGTTTTACCCATTTTAACCACTGCTCTCAAACCACACCTGGCCTCTTTACTGAAATCCAGATCTCAGTTTCACCCTTCTCATTAGTGTCAGCAAGTTATCTGTTTCTTGATCAATCAGTTATTACTGTTGATGTTATGAATCTGTAGATGTGACACAAACTACAGTGGAGCCTCGGTTTTCGACCACAATCCGTTCCTGGAGGCTATTCGAGAAGTGAATCTATCGAATTCCGAATCATGTTTTCCCATTACAAATAATGTCCGCTTCATAGTTAGGAGGGTGTGGGTTCGATTCCACTTCCGGCCCTCCCTGTGTGGAGTTTCCATGTTCTCCTCGTGCCCACGTGGATTTACTCCGGTTTCCTCCCACATCCGAGAAACATGCTTGGTAGGCCGATTGAGCACTCCAAATTGTACCTGCGTGAAGCTGCCCCCCCCCTCCCCCCCTCTCCCCACGCAAAATTTAAGGAAAATAGTCCGTTTCGTTTGTGCTGGTTTTTTAGTTATTACACATTTAATTTATAGCGATGACGTCACCGTATTTCGTCGCGAATGTCAATCTCTTGGAATGCTCCTGATGCAAGACGAATACAAGGTAAATATGTTCTTAGCCTTTTTTTTCTTTTTAGCTTACAGAAAACTTTCACTGCGGGAAAGGGCTTTTAGTGCGAGGATATTTCTGTAATTATGTTTTTATCGTGCTCATTGATTAATTTCCTTGTTATCAATAAGCCTATATGATCATTTATTTCAATTACATCTGACGTGAAAAAGGTTCACCGCAACCTGACTGCTCTCAAAGTAAAAGTATTTTCTTTTAGCTCCAGACTGGAGGGAAATTCAAGTAAGGTAACTTCCTTGCAACTGCTACCAAGGTCAGTGTCAAACCACACAAACTCTCCCAGTTTGTAGCTGTGAGTAACATTACCTGAACACAGAGCCTTGCCTGTACTGTTGTCCTGTGTTTTGAATGAAGACGGACACTGGGAAGGATTTTCAATTGGCCTGAGGCAGAGAGAGTCAGAAAGGCTGAGTTCCTCTTCAGCAGCAGTCTGAAGATGAGCCATGCCACAGGTCTGCAGGACAGCAATGTTTACACAAACAAGTGAAACTTGCCTTGTTACTTGTTGGCTTAAACTGCAGTGCTGTGAGGAGCATTGTCTTATCAAATAAACACTTGGGATATTCCTCATTGCGCTCTCAATTACAGTGGAGACGTGGCATTGTGCATCAATTTGGAGAGCACCAGAGGTCAGGAGGACAGGTTTGAATATTTCTCCCAGCAGTTCTGCCCTCAGTGAGTATACCTGTGGGTTCACACCCTGTGTTGTGATGGTTTTCACCAGGTGGAGGAATTGGTTCCCACGTTCATAGTTCAGAACAGTCTTTTCAAATGAAGAACTTTCACAGAAAGAACAGCATAAGCATTGACAGACAGCATCAAATGCACAAGTATTGAGCACAGACACTTTTGATGTGCGAAGTTTAACAGGCTGTTGATGGTTCCCGTTTTTCAACAATGGTACCTTGACTTTTTTCCAGCCCACTTGTGTATCAATATGCAGCCATTCAGGACAAGGAGAGAGATATGAAGTTGTCTTTCTTTTTTTCGGTGGGACCGCTAAACCTCTCCAGTTTTCAACTGCATTGTCATCCATTGGAAGACTGTGAGTAGATGCATCTGGCTCCCCTTCCCTTTTCTTTACTACTTCAGTTTGAGAAGTAGTGCAGACATTGTCAGGCTCTTTGACAGTCGTGGCATGACACACATCTTTTTCACTTTTTTGTTTTGCACAGCAAATCCGCGTGTTTCCCTCAATGAAGGAAAGATGACGAGCGACAAACCGGTCCACACGAATGGGTAGGCTTTCATGCTTGAAAAGGCCTTTTTTATGTTTTTGAACTCTGCTTCATCAGCTGCGGAACTTGCAGTGATGCTGGTGCTTTTAAAGAGAGGGACCATTATTGCTGTCCAGAGTGGCAAGTAACTTCCAAGTCTTGTTATGTGGGGAATGATCTCAGGGAGGAAGTGGATGTTGTCCCGATCCCCATCAGCCATGGCAAGTGACCTGCTCTCCTCACATATTTCTGTCACCCACTGTCGGACATTAGTCTGGATGTGCTAATGTTGGTTATTCCGGTTATATGGTCATTAAAATGCATCACCTGGTTCTTGTCCCTCAACGTCCTCATCTGAAATGGGGACAAATTCTTCTGCAATTTGCGCTCTCAAGTATTTCTTGAACTTTTCTGATGGGATAGGGGCTCCAGAATTGTCATTACCCTCTGTCTCACTCAGTGCCACAATGGTGATAGCACAGAGAAGTTATTTTGCATGTTGCAAACATTGTGACTTAAGAAGCTGTGCTATTGACCTGACAAAGAAATCCTTAACACGAGGTCTTTTGTTTTTCAGGCAGTCCCATCGGCAGATCATCTTAATACAGTGTGCTACATCTACCCTGACAAAACATGGGGGTAGATGTCCAGGTCGAGTCCCACGTGAAATGTTAAAGCACTCATTGATGTAGCTCTTCAGGTCAGGATGAGGGGTAAAAGCTTTGACGAGAGCTCCAAGAATCGCCAGAGAAAAGTCACTCATTGCTTCTTTAGGAAGAGATGCACCTGCATCCATTCCTTCAGCCACTGTGTGATAGCATTAACATCATGCTTCTCTGACAGCATCTGCACGACTGGGACACTGGAACTGGTATGCCCTGTCATAACACCCTGATACAGGAAGATATGGCCAGACATGCCATTCGGTCTCATCAGTTTTTTAACTATTGAGCCAGTTGCATCAACACATAATATTGGATGAGATTTCTTTAAGCTCTTGTACACATGCATTTGTGTTTGACTCCAATAGTGACAGAAAAACTTGTCAAGTCCAATGTCTTTGATGCTGTCACTGTGAGGTGAACTGTATTTCAACATCTGCAATGAGAAAATTGGATTTTTGTCACCTAATGCCAAATCATTTTTCTCTTGCTTTGCCTTGCGCAGGGTGGCCAAATTTGGCAGGTGGCTTGGCTCAGAGTCTCCGAAGTCCATCAGTTTATTTGCCTGTGATGCTCGCCATACATGTGGTTCCATCCTGCCCTCACAAAGTTCCTTGGCTACCTGCTCACGCGACTGTCCAGATAGAAACCGCTTTGAGCTACCAGTGTGAAGGGAGTCATCACGGTTCTTAATGAAACAGTTCAATATTATTGGGCTGTTAATTTCTGGCTCTCCGCCACAATTAATGTTGAGAAGGCCATGACACTCCTTGCAGTATCCTCTGATTTCAATATAATTATTTGAGACCGATGGATAGATCTTGGCTCTTTTAAAAACAAATGTGCAAGGAATTTTGACTGTTTTCCAGATGTGTTCATTTATGATGTGGGTCCAGGTGCCAGGCTTCAAAATGGTATAGTCTCTTTTTTGGGTTCGACAGTTCTTATCTTTGTATTCAGCCTTTTTGGGAAAAAATTCCATCCACTTGTCAAAAGGAATATGAAGCTGAAATGACAGTTCAGGACCTGATTCCGAGCTTGCTTCACTGCTAGTTTCAGGATCAGGTTCATCATGACTGAATCCCAGAGCTGACCAGATATTGTGTCAGTTTGTTTTTACAAAGGTGTACAGAGCCTTTGCAGACATCTTCTTTTCCAACTGGCCACTCAGATCTGTCCACACAGTAGCGCTTGGAGTGGCTATGTTGGCATTTTCAAATATGGCCTCTTTTGATGAGCAGAGAACGGCAACAATTAAATCATTGTCTACTGCTGGTTGTTTTGGCATCTAGTTGGAGGACAAATAAATATAATCAGGATTCATTGCTTGAATAATTAAAATTACACATGCGCGTTAATTATAATTGCTATGCATGGACGGAAAAATGATGCAAAGGGAAATTTATTTTGACATCAAAATGTATCAAGCATGCTTTCTTTAGAAATTTTGTTTTCTTGGTCTGTGCAAATTACACGCGTCTAATAAGACAATGTTAGCTAATTAGCTATTCAGACTACCTGCGGTGTTTTTAATTCTATATTGTATGAACTCGGTTTTTCTTTACACATTTTACTTACATTGGTTGATGGTCGATCGTCACTTCCCAGAAAAAAAACACTTTCTGTCACTCACTGTTATTAAATCTTCGCTTGAAAAAGTTGCACGTCTTTGTTTTTCGCCACCCTGTTGCGATATGTCTTACCGCCCTGCAGAGGTCACTTTGCATGGTAATTAGTTGTATAATACATGTGTAAGAATTGAGGAGTTATCAGGATGTCAAGTGAAAAATTGTTAGAATAAAGTACATGACAGGGGGTTAACGAAGATGCATGATTTTAATAATGAAAAATTGCAATGGCACATACAAATGGTCAATCAACGATCTATGGAGCAAGGATTTGACATCTCTCGAAAATAAATTAATATTAAATAAATGGCAAATTGAATTATTCACTGAGCGCAAACAAAAATTTTTGCGGCACAAACAATCTGTAACAATCTGAGTCCATTCGTCTTGCATCAGGAGCATTCCAGGAGATTGACATTGTTGACATTCGCGACGAAATACGGTGACGTCATCGCTATAAATTAAATGTGTAATAACTGGAAAAAAAAACAAGCAGCACAAACGAAAATTTTTGCTGCACAAACCAGCACAAACGAAGCACAAACGAACGGTACCATTTCGGGTCCATTTGGAGAAAAGGGGAGGGGGGGCTGGGTGACGTCATCGTAATAAAATAAATGTCTAATATCTACGAAACCGGAACAGCACAAACAAAACTTTGTGCTCCACAAACCAGCACAAACGAGGCACAAACGAACGGTACCATTTTGGGTCCATTTGGAGAAAAAAAGGGGGGACTGGTTGACGTCATCGCAATAAAGATAAATGTCTAATATCTACAAAACCGGAGCAGCACAAACATTTTTTTTTGCTGCACAAACCAGCACAAACGAAGCACAAACGAACGGTACCATTTTGGGTCCATTTGGAGGAAAAGGGTGGGCTGGGTGACGTCATCACTATAAAATAAATGTCTAATATCTACGAAACCGGAGCAGCACAAACGAAACTTTTTGCTGCACAAACCAGCACAAACGAAGCACAAACGAACGGTACCATTTTGGGTCCATTTGGAGGAAAAGGGGGGGGGGGGGGGGCTGGGTGAACTCTGGATGACCTATAAAAGAATCTTTTATAACTCGAAAATCGTTGCTGCACAAACGAAATTTTTTGCTGCACAAACCAGCACAAACGAAGCACAAACAAAACAGACTATTTTCCTTAAATTTTGCGTGTGTGGGGGGGCCAGCTTCACCCAGGTCTGCATTGCCTGGCAACCAGTTCAGGGTGTCCCCCGCCTACCAAAATACGATTGAATACTCCAAATTGCCCCTAGGAGTGAGTGCGAGTGCGGATGGGTTTTAGTCTGTGTGCACTACGATTGGCTGGCAACCGGTTCAGGGTGTCCCTCGCCTACTTCCCGATGACTGCTGGGATAGGCTCTGTTAGGATACGGATTTTTAGCGATTGATCTGACTCCAAATTGCGATCAACACTTAACACAAGTTGCTATGTCCCAATCCACACACTGGCGCACCTAACAATTTTGCGAGTTCGTTCTGTCAAAGAGAAGACCAGTAGATCAATCAGACCAAATTTACCAATTGTTTATTACTAACAAAGCGCACTAATACAGGCCTGGGTCCCGGGTCCCTCACACTAAAACTCGTGCGTTTTTGTGACCACCAAAAGACGACAGACACATTCTTCCGGGTTGCCCAGTTTTAAAGAAACACAATATGAATATTAAAACATGCAAAACATTGTGTGATGATTGGTCGATGGCCATCTCCTCCCCGTCGAGGTGTCATCACTCTAGTCAGGGGGTTGGTTTTTTTACTCTCGAAGCCCAACCACCTGGACGTGGTGTTGTTCTTTGTTCTCGTTCCTCACCGACCTTGAGGTGTTATCGTCCGGTACTCCCTTCGTCCCGTACCATCCCGTACTCCCTGTCTGGGCCTGTTTTACAACACTTTGAAGAAGACAAGTTCATGCAGTGTGCCTGCACATTCCTCACCCCCACCAATCCACACGAGCACTCCAATACTAGATATTATATTGATATGATTACAAGTTTAACACAACCTTAAAAAATATGTTTGCAAACTGCTGAAAGCACATTTCCCTTTAGCTCCAACATGCCCGCAACCCCCGTGGTAACAAGCAGTATAGATAATGGATGGATGGATATTGATAACTTAAATTGTAACTTAATCTGTCAGCACTACATTAAAGGGTAACTAGGAATTGCAATTTCTGGAGAAATTCCGTGTGAAAGTGAAGAAGTTCAATAAATACTTGGGGAATGCTGCAGAATGATGTTTAAAGTTGGAACGGGTTGAATTGGTTGAAAAATGTCGTAATTAGAAGGGAAAAACTAAATTTTGGAAAATTTAGTGTGAATTTCAAAATTGAACATGTGAAATTTTTGGTAAGTGTGAAATTGTTTAATAGGTATGAAAAAGGTGAACAGTTATAAGTTGGAACGGGTTGAATTGGTTAAAAAATGTAGAAATTATGAGTGAAAAACGAAATTTTGGAGAATTTTGCGTGACTTTCAAAATTGTAAATTTGGAATTTTTGGTATATTGAAAGTTGTGGAATAGGTAGGCAAAAGATGAAGAGTTGAAAGTTGGAACAGGTTGAATCGGTTGTAAAATGTAGAAGTAAGAGCAAATGTTCAATCCCCATAGAGAATGAATGGAAATTTATAAATGAAACATTTGCCAAAAATTTGCCAAACATTTTTGAAATTCGGGACGAAACAAAATATACAGGTTCAGACAAAATATACATGTTCAGGTGAGTCACCTTTGGGGTTAAAATGTTGAAACGGGTTAAATCAGACAAAAATTGTAGAAATTAGAGTTACTTCGAGTTTATTTGGGTCACTTCCGGTTTGATTCGGGGCACTTCCGGTGTCATTTAGGTCACTTCCGGTTTCATTTCGGTTACTTCCAGTTTAGTTGAAGTCTTTTACTGTTTATTTGGGGTCACTTTTGGTTTTAAAAGGTCACTTCCGGTTGAGCACTTCCGGTTTACCTGAGGTCACTCTGGTTTATTTGGGGTCACTTCTGGTTTGATTTGGGTCACTTCTAGTTCATTGAGGGCACTTCAGGGTCAATCCAAGATGGCCGCCACACTGAAAGTGGGGGTCAAGGGGTGAATTGTGTAAGCATAGTTGAAGTGAGGGTGAAGCGGGTGAATATGGTAAGCATAAGGTGAACAAAGTGAACAAAGTGAACAAAGTTGGAATGGGCTGAATCGTCTGAAAAATGTAGAAATTAGAAGGGAAAAAACAAATTTCGGAAAATTGTGTGTGAATTTCAAAATTGAAAATTTGGAATTTTTAGTAAGTTGAAAGTTGTGGAATAGGTAGGGAAAAGATGAAAGTTATAAGATGGAACGGGTTGAATCAGTTGAAGAATGTAGAAGTTAGATTGAAGTTCAATCCCCATAGAGAATGAATGGGGATTTAGTAAAAAAAAATTGAAACAAAACAGAATATACAGGTTCAGGATTTTCACTTTTGGGGTTCAAATATTGAAACGGGTTGAATCCGACAAAAATTGTAGAAGTTAGAGCAAATGTATAAGGGAAATGAGGGAAAAAACAAATTTTGGAAAATTTGGTGTGAATTTCAAAATTGAAGATTTTGAATTTTTGGTTAGTGGGAAGGTGTGGAATAGGTAGGCAAATGATGAACAGTTGAAAGTTGGAACGAGTTGAATCGGTTGAGAAATGTAGAAATTAGAAGTAAAAAATAAAATGTGAAATTTTGCGAGATTTTGTGCAATTTTTAAACGTAAAAACACATTTTTTAATTTGGCAATTTTGGGAATGTCCCCAATGTAATTTGAATATGGTGAATGATTTGAATTTCAAACTGGAAGGATGTAAATGAGTTGGAATGGGTTGAATTGTTTGAAAAATATAGAAATGAGAAGTGAAAAAGGAAATGTTGTAAAACTTTGCGCAAATTAAAAAAATAATAATTATTTGATTTTTTTAATTTGGCAAGTTTGGGAATGTCCCCAATGTGATTTGAATGTGTTGAATCATGTGAATTTCATGTGAAATGTTGAATGCGTGCCATTAAGAATGAATGGGGAAAGATTTGCCGGGAATTTGTGAATTTGAGAGCAATGAATATTTGGAATAAGTGGAACGGAGTGAATCGGTTGATCCGGAACTAGTTAAGCGTCAAAAAAGTGAGCGGAATAAGTAGAAAAATAATAATAAAATTTGGACTAACAATAGAGTGAAGGGCTTCGCCTTCACACATTAATAAAGGACAGGAATAATAATAGTGTGAAGGTCTTCACTTTCATACTATTTTAGACATTCACTGCAGTGGCTGGGAGTGGCTTTATTTATCACTGTGCGCAAGGAGTAGTCGCAGTGTGGAGCGCACGGAACAAAAGCACACACAGCACAGAGCAGGCGATAAAAAGTGCAGTGGGACACCTTGGAAAATTATTCAACAGGATTGAAAAGAACGGCGGAGAGACACGGAGATGAGAAAAATGAGTCACCCGAAAGCTAAGACAAGGAGATATAACGAAGCGTACGTAGCACTCGGATTCAGTAACTACGGTGGGAGACGAGGAAAGACCGATGTGTTTACATTGCCTCAAACTGTTGGCAGCGGACAGTATGAAGCCAAAAAATATTAAGGCGGCACTTAAAGACATTGCACCCCAATGACGTTGATAAAATTCCAGAGGTTTTTTTTTCGCGAAAACGGGCTGAATATTCTAGTTTTAATATCTGTGAACACTACTTCACTCAATCTTTAGCATCATATAAGGAGGTGCCGTACCAAATTGCTCAGTGCAAAAAACAAAAAAAATTGCAGAAGAGCTGATACTACCTGTAGCCGTGGAATGCTACTCATTTTGATAACATACCACAAATTGTTTTATTCATTTTTCTTTTGTAGGTTAAAATGCTTTATATATTGTGCTCCTGAGTTAATGTTGCTGATTACTTTGAATTGAATACTATTTATTGCTGTTATTTAATACTATGAATATTTATTTTTATTTTATTGTATTTTTTTCATCATAAAATGGCAGTTGGTCAAGAATGTTTATAGTTTGAATAATTATAATCTATTTTTTATTTTAAGGAAAAGTGGTGCACTTTGAATCTGTTCTGTTACAGACTAAAAAAAAACAATGCCATGAATAAAGTTGTTCTTTATTGAAAGTTGATCGTTCTTTATTATTTTGTTTTTGTTTTTCTTTAATGTTAATAACATGGGGGGCGTGAAATGTTTTCTTCTCCCGAGGGGGGGCATCACAGAAAATAATTGAGAAGCACTGCATTATGCCAATGAACTGCCAACGACGATGTAGTATTTTAAAAATATATAAGCTGTTCATTTCATTTTCTGCCTTGAAAAAATGGCCTGAATTTCACTTCTCATAAGACAGGGGTGTCCAAACTTTTTGCAAGGAGGGCCAGATTTGATAAAGTGAAGGGGCCCGGGGGCCAGTAGTTTTTTCGGACATTTTTTTAACTACAATTTCATCCAAATAAACACTGTTATAAAACAAATTTCATTCTCCCAATTGTCTTTATTTTTTAAATGACAAAATAACCAAATATAAGCCACTCAGGCAGATGTGAACAACTTCTGCCTTTCATTCATATCTGAAGAGTCCGATAACATTGAACAAATTGTATAAAATACCTTAAATTTACATGAGTTTAAAATTATTTTCGCCTCATGAACATTTTAAACAGGAGTTATAAGTAATACATAAAATACGATAACATTGAACCAACTGTATGAAATACCTTAAATTTACATGAGTTTAAAATTATTTTCGCCTCATGAACATTTTACACAGGGTTCACGCAGCCGGTTCGCGCGTACCCTTTTTACAACTGGTTTATTTTCGCATTTGACTTGCGCATGCTCCGCATAGCAGGACAGCTGGAATCATGTTTTCGCTGTGAAATCACGCCGGGTCGCGCGAGATTACATTTCTGCGGCATAAATATAAAATAGCTTTGGTACGTGTGTATTAAAGCGCTGGTCAACAATGGCGGCGGGCCACATACTAAAGATTTTATCACAGAGGCTGCGGGCCTGATGAAATTTGACCACGGCCCGCAATTGGCCCGCGGGCCGGACTTTGGATATAGCTGACATAAGACATTCAGAACATCGGTGCCCTTTTAAAAAAATATATTATGAAAAACTTGTTTCTAATACACAAATACATGCTACATAACCTGATTTAATTTTTTTAAATATTCATAAAAAGAATCAGCATTCTTTTTATGTGGATTTTTTTATGCATTCGAGTGGGCATCAATTTTATGCGGATTTTCACTTTTTGGTCCATCAATTTTATGCGGATTTTCACTTTTTTTGGTACCAAAAATATATAAGCTGTTCATTTCATTTTCTGCCTTGAAAAAATGGCCTGAATTTCACTTCTCAAAAGACATTCAGAACATTGGTGCCCTTTTAAAAAAATATATTATGAAAAACTTGTTTCTAATACACAAATACATGCTACATAACCTGATTTAATTTTTTTAAATATTCATAAAAAGAATCAGCATTCTTTTTATGTGGATTTTTTATGCATTCGAGTGGGCATCAATTTTATGCAGATTTTCACTTTTTGGTCCATCAATTTTATGCGGATTTTCACTGTTTGGTCCAGTGTACTTTGAAATTCATGACTTCTCTCAACCCTCATCCTTTTACCTAATTAAAAAGCAAGAAAATATCCCATCTAAATATATAATTTTTTTAAATTAATAAATACTAAAAATTGAAAAATACTGCCCTTTAACGAAAAACTTCTGATATCTCGCCACAAGTTTTTGTCATCTGTTTCTGTAATTGTCCCATCCTGGGTCAAGTGCCAACTAAAGGCCTCTCATACCCATACAACGGCCGCATTGCTTCACATGGCCGACACGTTGTGTTGTGCGGCACTTTTACAACTAGTCTGTAACACATGACGCTCTCAGGTCAGAAATTGCTGATGCGCGTAGAATGCCATCATATCTCGGGATTGGTCCGTTTAATCACATTCTGCAATGATGTAATGCTTTATTGTCATTACAGCTTTGTCGCTACACGTCACCAGGCAACGAGATGGAAACAGGCTCAATTCACACAAGGTTCAAGCAACAAAATAATGCAGCATTCCCCAGCTATAATCCACAAGGCCTCTCTATATCACCACAGAGGTGAGGATTTTTAGCACCCACAGCTTACGGTTTAAATTTTGCTATCTTGTGGACTTAATATTAGTCAGTCATAGATGGATGTAAATGAGAGAATCCAGTCACTTTCAAGGGAAATATTTTTCCACATAATTATTTTCTTTTTCCCTTTCATTTGTGCGACCCGCTGCGGACCACCTTTGACCAGGCAGTGGTTGGGGATCACTGATTTACATGATTACCATGCATGTCATTTCATCCATCATATCCTTTTCCACCAAGATAGCAATGGAAATACAGGTCGATAGTTACATGACAAACTTTTTTAATCCCCTTATTCTGCCTTCAATTACATCTCCGTGTAGATGATCATGTTGACAAACCTAGTGTAACTGCATCTGACTTTTTAACATTTTTTTTTGTAGTTAAAAGAAAAACTAGGTGATGGACAAATCATTGTGATGGACTGCGGTCTTCAAAGATGTCTGGCATCTTGAAGAGAACGTCTGGAATACAATGGAGACAATTTGAATAACAAGGTTGGTAATTTCTTTTAATTGTCAATTTTGTCCAAAATGCATAAACAATTTTAAGGAAAAAAAGGTATTTAACTTTTAGTGATCCAACTAATTGTCTGGTTTGCACAATCAAACTAATCAGCAAATACATTCAGGATCACAGAGGAAACAACATTGTTTCCTGCAATCTAGTTCCTTTGTACGTCTTAATATTCCTCTCCTTCCTCTCCCTGATCATCAACTGAGTCGGCCCCAACCTCCTCATAATCCTTCTCTAGAGCTGCCATGTCCTCTCGGGCCTCAGAGAATTCTCCCTCCTCCATACCCTCCCCCACATACCAGTGAACAAAAGCGCGCTTCGCATACATCAGGTCAAACTTGTGATCGAGCCGAGCCCAGGCCTCTGCAACGGCTGTTGTGTTGCTCAGCATACACACAGCTCTCTGTACCTTGGCCAGGTCGCCACCGGGAACCACGGTGGGGGGCTGATAGTTGATGCCCACCTTAAAACCAGTGGGGCACCAGTCCACAAACTGGATGGTGCGCTTGGTTTTGATTGTGGCAATGGCGGCATTTACATCTTTGGGCACCACATCGCCACGATACAAAAGGCAACACGCCATGTATTTGCCATGGCGAGGGTCACACTTCACCATCTGGTTGGCTGGCTCAAAGCACGCATTGGTGATATCAGCAACAGTTAATTGCTCATGGTAAGCCTTCTCAGCAGAGATGATGGGGGCGTAGGTGGCCAGAGGGAAGTGAATACGAGGATATGGTACCAAGTTGGTTTGAAACTCTGCAAGATCGACATTGAGGGCGCCGTCGAAACGAAGGGAAGCCGTGATCGAGGAAGTGATCTGACTGATCAATCTGTTCAGATTGGTGTATGTAGGACGCTCCATGTCTAGATTTCGGCGGCAAATATCATAAATGGCCTCATTATCCACCATGAAGGCACAGTCAGAGTGCTCCAGGGTGGTGTGTGTGGTCAAGATTGAATTGTAGGGCTCCACCACAGCCGTGGACACCTGAGGTGCTGGATAGATGGAGAACTCCAGCTTGGATTTCTTCCCGTAGTCCACAGACAGACGTTCCATCAACAGGGACGTGAACCCGGAACCGGTGCCACCGCCGAAGCTGTGGAACACCAGGAATCCCTGAAGACCGGTGCACTGGTCAGCCTGGTGACACGGAGGGACATGAATTGAACATCACATTTGTCTTTGTAATCATAAATTCTTGACTTCAGTGCTCACAAGTTTACGTATTCTGTCCAGCACAAGGTCAATGATCTCTTTGCCGATGGTGTAGTGACCACGGGCGTAGTTATTTGCAGCATCCTCCTTGCCGGTGATTAACTGTTCAGGGTGGAAGAGCTGCCGATAGGTTCCCGTACGCACTTCATCTGAAGAAAACAAACCAGTGCCTCAGCTTTACTTAATGTTAATTTCAAGATTGAACTTTTTTTCTGGGGGGGTGTAATGGGGAAAGAAAACTGAAAAGCAAAACACTAATAGCCATCAGATGGCAGCAGTGAGTAACTCTTGGATGAGTTCACCATTTATCAAAACAACGTGGACGCTTCTGAACATGGCATGTCTCTGAATTCCACCGTTACGTTACAATCAGCTTTTTACCGTCAGTGGTGATATCATTAAATTTAAGACAGAGGTGTCACACGAGATAAAGTTTCTTTAAATTTCAAAGTACAAATGAACTGTTGTACGTAGTGTACATGTGCATTGCATGACGCATGAACACACTACTAAACATTACTACCGTATTTTTCGAACTAAAAGTCGCTCCGGAATATACGTCGCCATCAGCCATAAAATGCACAATAAAGTGAAAAAAACCATATATAAATCGCACCGGAGTATACGTCACATTTTGGGTGAATTTATTCGACAAAATCCAACACCAAGAACAAACATGAACGAGCAACAGGCCAAACGATACGGTATGCTAACGTAACAAACACAAACGAAGAGCTGCGACTAAGCCTGAGGTAACTTTAACAGTTATCCAAATAACTATAACATAAATAACACGTTTCTCAAACCATCTCTGTTACTCCAAAACATTAAATTCACAATCGAATTCATCGTCCTTTCTGTAAACAACAACAAGCGTATGCGTCGCGGCGCTGACGTCGGACTCCTCGTCAGTTGCAGTTAAAATTATTCCACAGGCCCATATAATGATATATAAAGTATATATCAAATAACTATCATATAAACAACAATATCAAACCATCTATCACTCTAAATCATTGAATCCTCGTCCTTTATGTAAACAACGTCGTGTGTGCGCCGCGCCACTGGAGTGGGACTCATCAATTGCAGTTAAAATTATTCCACAGGCCCATATAATTATAAACAACAATTTTATCAAACAATCTCTGTCACTCCAAGTCATAAATCCCGTGATCGAATCCTTTGTCTTTTATGTAAACAACGCTGCGTGTGCGCCGCTGACGTCAGTTGCAGTTCATATCACAGTAATCCCTTGCTACATCGCGGTTCGTTTTTCGCAGTTTCACTACATTATGGATTTTTGAATTTGGAAAATTTGTGAATAATTTCACATATAAGTGGTTCTTGAGTATAAATCGCCCCCCCCCCCCCCACCCAAACTTTGAAAAAACCTGCGACTTATAGTCCAAAAAATACGGTACTAAATTGGGTGCAAATCGTTTGATTCAGTTGATACACCGATAATATTTTGTTTAAAAAAACGTTTTACTGTTTCTTTTGGTATTTTATAAACAAAAAAACTACAGATGTTTGAGGCGTCACTAAAAACTACAAAAAGCTTTTTTGGACCAAAATAGAAACCAAATCATATTCTGCTGCTGATTACTAAAAAAAAAAAAAAATAATGAGGTAAAAATATTTTGGAATTAAAGAGGCTAATCTTCTATTTGGTGATTTCTTTGTGATAGTTATAAAATACTTTGAAATTATAAAATTCTGTGAGCTTTGAAAGATCAGTCATAAAGCTTTAAATTGGCTAGCACAATATATGTTCTTTTATTTGGAGGGTGGAGGGGGCCTGGCATTAAACAAGTTAATGTTTTGATGTGCAGCAGTTCAGAGATGAGCTAGTTTACCAATGACTGTGGGCTCCAGGTCCACAAAGACAGCTCTGGGAACGTGCTTTCCCGCTCCAGTCTCACTGAAGAAAGTGTTGAAGGAATCATCTCCACCTCCAATTGTTTTGTCACTGGGCATCTGTCCGTCCGGCTGGATTCCATGTTCCAGGCAGTAAAGCTCCCAGCAGGCATTGCCAATCTGAACGCCAGCCTGTCCAACATGCACCGAGATACACTCACGCTGTAGGAGGGAAAATTAAGTTAAGGCCATTTAAGGTTATATAATATATTGTTACAAGTTGGGTAACACATTGGGTAATGATTTTCTACGCAGTTTAACAAACGTGAGTAATTGATTCTCTGTGGCGACCCTTGATGGGACAAGCCGTCCAAAAGGCCACAAAATCGACAACAAAAGTTTCCAGGGGAATTAATGGTACGGTGATTCGTGGTACTGCATAAAAATATAAGGAAATAATAATCTTTACAAGTTAATTTTATTGTCCCAATTGGCCAGACGAGTTAAAATATGGATTGTTTTCATTCAATAGTTTGCGTAAGTAAAATCCCCTTAATCTGTTGATTCCTTTCAGTGGTCCTCACTGGGAAGTGTCTCTACATATAAGTTTCCAATGGAAAGTTTTCAGCACCTTGTTAACATGGGTTCATAAATAATACAGTCCCGCCATATGCCTTGTCAGTTTATGAAATAAAAATTTTAACAAAAGTCTCAAAGGGAAATAAATAATCCCATGCACACTCACCATATTTCCTGAAGGAGAGGAGTTTCTGAAAGAAAAAGCAACAGTTTGGACAGGTGAAAACCATGTGATTGAATTCATTTAGTCAACAAATGATGCATACTGTAGTAAACAGAGCAAGGCTACCAACATAGTTTTGTCAGTTAGCCCCCAAGGACCACGAGTAGTCTGGCAAGCTCGTCCTACAACTAGTACCATAATTTTCGGACTATAAATCGCATTTTTTGTCATGTTTTTTTGGGGCGACTTATGACTATAAGTCGCGTTTTTTGTCATAGTTTGGGTGTGGGGGGGGCGACATGTGATTTTTTTCACAAATTTTCAAAATCCAAAAATCCGCAATGTAGTGAAACCGCGATAAACGAACCGCGATGTAGCAAGGGATTACTGTCATTTGAACTGCAAGTGACGTCACCCGTGCCGCGCGGCGGTTATTTACATAAAGGGCAAAGGATTCGATCACGGGATGACGACGATGACGAAGAGCCACACGTACTACAGGCATCATGAGCAGCTTTGTTTGTAAGTGACACGGAGGACGAAGAGATTGAAGGATTTAATGATTTGTAATGACACAGATGGTTTGAAAAACTATTATGGCTTTAACGCACGCCCGGTCCTTCTCGACGAGAGCTCTCTTTCACCTCCGTGGATGGAAGTCGGGGGCCGGCGCTCGGCCGGGTGGCTGTCCGGGGACGGTGGATGGGGCTCGGACATGGCTTTTATGCACGCCCAGTCCTATTTATGGAGCTCTCTTTCACCTCCATGGCTGGAAGTTCAGTAGTTTTTGGCTCGTTGAATTCTTGTTTTGTTAAATAAAGAGCCGTTTACCAAACCCACGTCTGTCCTGGTACTTTGTTAACGCTACAATATAGTTATATACTAGATCTCTGCAGCGCACGCGCGGCATTGTTGGCATAAAGAACAAGGAATTTGATCGATGGATTTAATGATTTGGAGTGACACAGATGGTTTGATAATATTGTTGTAATATGATAGTTATTTGAAATATGCTTTATATATCGTTATATGGGTCTGTGGAATAATTAGAAATGCTTACAACGGGTCCGACGTCAGCATATGCGGCACATACGCGGCATTATTTACATAAAGCACGATCGATTGATTTAATGAATTGGAGTGACACAGATGGTTTGATAATCGTGTTATTTTGTAATACTTACTTGAATAATTCTGAATGTTACGTCAGGCCCGTTCTCAGCTCCTCGTTTGTGTATATGTCACGTTAGCATACCGTATCGTTTAGCCTGTTGTTGCTGGTTCATGTCTGTTTTTGGTGTTGGATTTTGACAAATAAATTTGCCCCAAAAGTGCGACTTATACTCCGGTGCGACTTATATATGGGGTTTTTTTTCACTTTATTGTGCATTTTATGGCTGGTGCGACTTATACTCCGAGCGACTTATAGTCCAAAAATTACGGTAGTTGTGGATTTTCCAGGCATGTTGTAGAAATGTTCATTTGAAAATGTGAAGACTTGCAGATTTGGTTTTATAATTGTTATAAATCATCAGCACTTCATTGGTTTAGTCATTGTTAGAAATCATGAGCACGATCAGTGTCTTCACATAATATCATAAAAATGTTATCAAAGGTAATTTGATCAAATTGGTTACTTTAGAATTATATCAAACTGGTAGCCTTCCAGCATTTGTTACGGAAGACACTTCAAAAAGGTTGGTGAGAGTTGGTTGGAGATGTATCAGATCCTCACACAAAATACAGCACAAACCAACCTTGGACAGAACCATTAATTGGGCAACCATCTTTCATCACCATGAACACACAAATTAAAACCTGTAGAAATCTCTCTAGACCAAAGGTTTGACGATAAACTGTAATTCCAGTTGGTGATTCAATGACGAAAACAAATTGTGCCTTGTTATTGTAAATATCACTTTCAAAATTAGACCACCCGACTAGATGATTGAGTCCATTTTGACAAGCCATCTACCTTTTCAAAATAATGACTCGGAAGTTTTGCTTGATCTTTGCATGCTAGTGTTCAAAAAATTTTATTAGCAGTAGCAGCTCTCAGTGGCTTCTACTCTAGGGCTACAATTGATTACATTGTTTAGTCAATAGTTATAAAGGACAATACTCCAATTTGAATATTCTGTAGGCATGGGATTATTTAAGTAGACGGACAACAAAGACCAAAACTTCTACAGTATTATAGTAAATAATTAAGCTTACCGATAACCAACTCCCGAGCAATCAGTGTCTGTTAATTCGTGATGTGGTTTGACTGACTTTGTAAAAGAGCAGCAAATACTCTTATGGATGGTCAAACGCTAGCTTTGCACAAAGACGTTCCAAGCGTATACAAGCTCTGAAGAGAAGATGCCTTAAAAGCAAAAGAACGTCATAAAGGTTTCAGGTGGTGTGACGTCATCGTCATGCGTTACTGACCACACGTAACTGACATTTGTGAACGTGACAAAGACTGACATGTGAACAGTAACGCGTATGTCAAATATGGATCGCCGTCATAATACGACGGATTCGGAAAAAAACACTTACACTGCTGCCTCAAAGTGAATAATAATTATCAAATAATTACCTATTCATTCTTAGTATGCATTCTTTAATAAATTATTGATTACTAATCAGTTATTATACAATATTCTGTCTCAAATATTCTTCCCGAAATTATTATTAGTTGTAGTTTGCTGTGGATAAAAACTACTGCATCATATTTAGAGCTGTGTCGAATATTTTTCATTCACGCAGCTGTTTCAAGTAACCAAAGAGTAATATTATTTGTTAGGATATGGATTTTAGCTATTGATCTGACTCCAAATTGCGATCAACACTTAACACAAGTTTCTATGTCCCAATCCACACACTGGCGCACCTAACAATTTTGCGAGTTCGTTCTGTCAAAGAGAAGACCAGTAGATCAATCAGACCAAATTTACCAATTGTTTATTCCTAACAATACAGGCCTGGGTCCCGGGTCCCTCACACTAAAACTCGTGCGTTTTTGTGACCACCAAAAGACGACACATTCTTCCGGGTTGCCCAGTTTTAAAGAAACACAATATGAATATTAAAGCATGCAAAATATTGTGTGATGATTGGTCGATGGTCATCTCCTCCCCGTCGAGGTGTCATCACTGTGGTCAGGAGTTGGGGATTTTCCTCTCGAAGCCCAACCACCTGGACGTGGTGTTGTTCTTTGTTCTCGTTCCTCACCGACCTTGAGGTGTTATCGTCCGGTACTCCCTTCGTCCCGTGCCATCCCGTACTCCCTGTCTGGTACTCCCTTCCTGGGCCTCCCTGTTCCATAACTCTTAGAAGAAAACAAGTTCATGCAGTGTGCCTGCATATTCCTCACCCCCCACCAATCCACACAAGCACTCCAATACTAGATATTATATTGATATGATTATATGTTTCACACAACCTTAAAAAATATGTTTGCAAACCGCTGAAAGCACATTTCTCTTTATATTGAAGAAAATGGGTTCCAAAAAGGCGGCTCGGTGGGGGAGTGGGTAGCACGTCCGCCTCACAGTTAGGAGGGTGCGGGTTCAATTCCACCTCCGGCCCTCCCTGTGTGGAGTTTGCATGTTCTCCCCGTGTCCGCGTGGGTTTTCTCCGGGCACTCCGGTTTCCTCCCACATCCCAAAAACATGCTTGATAGGCCGATTGAGCACTCCAAATTGTCCCTAGGTGTGAGTGCGAGTGCGAATGGTTGTTCGTCTCTGTGTGCCCTGCGATTGGTTGGCAACCAATTCAGGGTGTCCCCCGCCTACTGCCCGATGACGGCTGGGATAGGCTCCAGCATGCCCGCGACCCCCGTGGGGACTAAGCGGTTCAGAAAATGGATGGATGGATGGATGGGTTCCAAAAAGTCCCGCCTAGCTACAAAAACCGATATGCTCACACCTCACTGATTAAAGTACATAAGCATACAATTATATCCACACATTAAATCAATAAAAGAAACATTTAAAGCATGTAATTATACCTACACACTAGATCAATAAAGAAGACATTTTCAGTTTAAAAAGACAAAACTAGACATTTTTTGATATGTGATCAACTAAGTGGTAAAGAGAAATGTTATTATAACTTCATGATCTGATGTGAATTTTTGTGCACTTTAAAATAAATGGTTTTTTTGGTATATTGCTTGATATTGTGACTTATTATTTGCCTTTGTTGCGTGTTGTGCGGGATGTCCGTTGTTGACTCAAAGCAAAGATGTGGAGTTTAGAGTTGGTTCTTTATTTGCAAGATCTTGGGTTGTTTAATGGCGGCCAATACACAAGGCACGGCAGCAGATGAAACAACAGCTTCTGTCCCCAGGTCAGCTTGTTTTATACTGTCCGGAAAGGCGGGAACTTGTCACATGACCATTTCGTACCTGTGGCGGGAACTTGTCACATGACCATTTTGTACCTGAGTGTAGGGGCGTCACTGTGTGTGTTCATCCAGTTGTGTGTGTTGTAAACGTGTTCTGATAAAGCAGTTATGTTTCCATAAAATAATAAAAGAATTGTACATATATGAGCATCACATTGTACAGAGATTGTCTCCCCTAATAGAACATGTACACATTGCTGTTGCTGACTCTTCACCTTCTTCTTTTATTGACTGGTTTTGAACAGGTTTGGTCAGCAATCACCAATATTGTATTTGCAATACAGTTGTCTGCTTGGTCATCTTGGTTTCTGGCTTCCCACGCATCTTGGGAAGGATTGGTAATTTTGGAGTGTTAGGTATGCTTGCTTCTTTGGTGCATGTGATGTTTGCAGGCAACCACTAGATGACAAAGTTTACTCATTTAAAATCCCCAAAAGCTCTAACCTAGACACTGACCACATTGCACGTTGCTGAATATTCCTACTCTGGTGAGTAGTAAGGATAACAGACAAGCGATTTTGATACCCCCACCCCCCCTAAAAAAATCATGTCACATATCCCAAGATTCCTTTATTTGTCCGTTTCTGCAGCAGGTTCTGGAACTGTTTCCAAATTAAGCAACGGTATTAATCCTTCTGCATCATAATCTAGACGCCATTCCCTCCTTTTTTTGTTTTGTTTGAACCTTACTTAACTGCGAGCTGCCCTAAAAAAAGAGGCAACGGACACATGTTCTCGATAGTCAATCGTTCAAAATACTGCTGACTAAAAGATGGAAGTTTGAAAGAACTAACGTTGAGAGAGATTGTCTTCATACACATTTACCCTTCATGCGCTTGTGAGATTTTTTATGGTTATTTATTTAAGTTACGATAGATGCAAATACAATTCTGCTCATCACCAAAAGAACCCCATCATACAGAGAAGTTATGCAGTAGTGATATGTTAGGACTTTAGTCTTTTTTTTAATGTTGAAATTTTGAAATTATGAACAGTTTGAAATAGCAGTCAGCGTTACTGCAAAACCTTCAGGCTTCTGAAATTAAGAAAAGACTACATCTGAAATGTATTTGGAGTTTATAGGAGAAACTCGGTTATCCGGGAGGGACTCAGAATCAAATTGCTGCTCCTCCATGTTGAGTGGAGCCAGATGAGGTGGCTCGGGCATCTGATTAGGATGCCCCCTGGATACCTCCCTGGTGAGCTGTTTCGGGCATGTCGCACCAAAAAGAGGCCTCAGGGACGACCCAGTACATGCTGGAGAGACTGTCTCTTGGCTGACCAGGGAATACCCTGATATCCCCTGGGATGAGCTGACTGAAGTGGCTGGGGAAAAAGTTTCGGCTTCCCTGCTGAAGAGTTCTCTGGATAAGGGTAGAGGATTCACCCACACACTCTGTGGCATCCCCATGCTCCCAGTTGGTGTTTGCTAGTTGTAGAGGACACATACATATGAGTCCACACTTCACACAAGCATGCAGCAAATACTCACCCAGACACACACTGCACTGTTGCAACTGTCAGTCACCCCTGTAGTGTCATGGCAACAGCTTCCTGTTGAGATGTGTTGAGAAAAAAATGCGATGAATATTCGGACAAACTAGGCATTGACATTGTTCCACATAAAGTAAAATGTTCAGTGTTAGAATAGTTTTACACTTATGTGCAGTTGAATAAGGCTTCAGTAACTGAAGAATAAAGAAGTTATTTGCAACAGAGAAAAGATTACTATGATTTTACATGATTTAAAGAAATTCCTAGGCAAGGTTAAAAAATTATTTACCCGGGATTGATGGATAGAAGGATGGATGGATGGATGGATGGATGATCAGAGGCACTTTAAATGGTAGCAAATGTGTTGTGATTACTCTCATTGAACTATTCAACCACATTATTTCAGATATTTATTTTTACATCCCCTCATGAAAATGTTTAATTTTTTTGTAATTTGTCTTTTCAATTCTCTTTTTACATGACAAAAAAAATCTGGTATTCAAACAGTGGTGTGTATACCTTTTAATGTACATTCTATGATACATCCCAAACAACTCTGGCGAGCTACTGATTTGGATCCTGCATTTATCACTGAGCAGCACTTTTTATATACTGCAAGTCATTTCTGGCTTCTGGAGGAACAATTTTGGACCTGAAACAAACTTCTTTTAAAAAACCTGTTTTGGTTAGCTCCTGCTCCTTCGTGTGATTCTCTTCAAGTGAAAGTAAGCTTCCCTGGAGTTGCCAGTGACCCACTTCACCATAACACTGGAAGCGTACAAGGAAAGGGCAGGTGGAGGTGACAATATATATGGGAGACCACAATGATTAATGTGCTTCCAGAGATAGATTGAAGGAGGAAAGCAAGAGAGAAAATTAATGAACAAGAGGACCTGGTACATAGTGTTGCTATGGGCACAAGCAGGATCCAATAAAACAGATGTTTGACCTCATCTGGGTCCTAACACTAACAGAAAATAGTCGAGCATGCCAGCAAAGCAATTGTCATTTTGATGCATTGGAAATGGTTTGGTTTGGTATACTTGTGAATTTCTACTGGTGCAGCCAAAACCACCTGGAGCTGAACCCGCTCAAGACCGTGGAGATGACAGCGGACTTCAGACCCTTTACCACTTTCATCCCTCACTATCCACAGTAATACTATTCTCTCCACAGACATCTTCAAGTTCCTGGGATCCACAATCTCTTGGGACCTGAAATGACCCAGCCACATAGACTCTGTCCGAAAGAAAGCCCAGCGGAGGCTGTACTTTCTGAGACAGCTTAGGAAGTGCAACCTGCCACAGGAGCTGCTGAAGACCTATTGTTGGGTCTGAATATGATCAGACATTAAATCACATGCTGGAACGAAGAGGAGAAGACAACCAGGATGAGTTTACTCGCGAGGAGAACGATAGAGAAAGGAAGCTCAGTTACAATCTCCACCAGTTCTGAGTTCCTCCTCCACGTGCTCCTCTTTTTAATGTCTTGGTTGCCCTGGTTGCAGAGGCGTTGCTACACTAAAGGGAGGGGAGATAGTGGGTGTAGCAACGCTGATTAGCTAAGGAATGTAGTGTAGTGTGATCTAGCACTCGTCGGCCCTCGACCCCCGCATTGGGACTGCAGAGTCTGCTTTCTTCCCCCAACCAGTTGTCCTCTCCATGAGTGGCCGACTCCTCCTCGACTGTGATCAGATAACTTGAGGCACGTTGAATGTCGTTAAAGGTATTTAACTTTTAGTGATCCAACTAATTGTCTGGTTTGCACAATCAAACTAATCAGCAAATACATTCAGGATCACAGAGGAAACAACATTGTTTCCTGCAATCTAGTTCCTTTGTACGTCTTAATATTCCTCTCCTTCCTCTCCCTGATCATCAACTGAGTCGGCCCCAACCTCCTCATAATCCTTCTCTAGAGCTGCCATGTCCTCTCGGGCCTCAGAGAATTCTCCCTCCTCCATACCCTCCCCCACATACCAGTGAACAAAAGCGCGCTTCGCATACATCAGGTCAAACTTGTGATCGAGCCGAGCCCAGGCCTCTGCAACGGCTGTTGTGTTGCTCAGCATACACACAGCTCTCTGTACCTTGGCCAGGTCGCCACCGGGAACCACGGTGGGGGGCTGATAGTTGATGCCCACCTTAAAACCAGTGGGGCACCAGTCCACAAACTGGATGGTGCGCTTGGTTTTGATTGTGGCAATGGCGGCATTTACATCTTTGGGCACCACATCGCCACGATACAAAAGGCAACACGCCATGTATTTGCCATGGCGAGGGTCACACTTCACCATCTGGTTGGCTGGCTCAAAGCACGCATTGGTGATATCAGCAACAGTTAATTGCTCATGGTAAGCCTTCTCAGCAGAGATGATGGGGGCGTAGGTGGCCAGAGGGAAGTGAATACGAGGATATGGTACCAAGTTGGTTTGAAACTCTGCAAGATCGACATTGAGGGCGCCGTCGAAACGAAGGGAAGCCGTGATCGAGGAAGTGATCTGACTGATCAATCTGTTCAGATTGGTGTATGTAGGACGCTCCATGTCTAGATTTCGGCGGCAAATATCATAAATGGCCTCATTATCCACCATGAAGGCACAGTCAGAGTGCTCCAGGGTGGTGTGTGTGGTCAAGATTGAATTGTAGGGCTCCACCACAGCCGTGGACACCTGAGGTGCTGGATAGATGGAGAACTCCAGCTTGGATTTCTTCCCGTAGTCCACAGACAGACGTTCCATCAACAGGGACGTGAACCCGGAACCGGTGCCACCGCCGAAGCTGTGGAACACCAGGAATCCCTGAAGACCGGTGCACTGGTCAGCCTGGTGACACGGAGGGACATGAATTGAACATCACATTTGTCTTTGTAATCATAAATTCTTGACTTCAGTGCTCACAAGTTTACGTATTCTGTCCAGCACAAGGTCAATGATCTCTTTGCCGATGGTGTAGTGACCACGGGCGTAGTTATTTGCAGCATCCTCCTTGCCGGTGATTAACTGTTCAGGGTGGAAGAGCTGCCGATAGGTTCCCGTACGCACTTCATCTGAAGAAAACAAACCAGTGCCTCAGCTTTACTTAATGTTAATTTCAAGATTGAACTTTTTTTCTGGGGGGGTGTAATGGGGAAAGAAAACTGAAAAGCAAAACACTAATAGCCATCAGATGGCAGCAGTGAGTAACTCTTGGATGAGTTCACCATTTATCAAAACAACGTGGACGCTTCTGAACATGGCATGTCTCTGAATTCCACCGTTACGTTACAATCAGCTTTTTACCGTCAGTGGTGATATCATTAAATTTAAGACAGAGGTGTCACACGAGATAAAGTTTCTTTAAATTTCAAAGTACAAATGAACTGTTGTACGTAGTGTACATGTGCATTGCATGACGCATGAACACACTACTAAACATTACTACCGTATTTTTCGAACTAAAAGTCGCTCCGGAATATACGTCGCCATCAGCCATAAAATGCACAATAAAGTGAAAAAAACCATATATAAATCGCACCGGAGTATACGTCACATTTTGGGTGAATTTATTCGACAAAATCCAACACCAAGAACAAACATGAACGAGCAACAGGCCAAACGATACGGTATGCTAACGTAACAAACACAAACGAAGAGCTGCGACTAAGCCTGAGGTAACTTTAACAGTTATCCAAATAACTATAACATAAATAACACGTTTCTCAAACCATCTCTGTTACTCCAAAACATTAAATTCACAATCGAATTCATCGTCCTTTCTGTAAACAACAACAAGCGTATGCGTCGCGGCGCTGACGTCGGACTCCTCGTCAGTTGCAGTTAAAATTATTCCACAGGCCCATATAATGATATATAAAGTATATATCAAATAACTATCATATAAACAACAATATCAAACCATCTATCACTCTAAATCATTGAATCCTCGTCCTTTATGTAAACAACGTCGTGTGTGCGCCGCGCCACTGGAGTGGGACTCATCAATTGCAGTTAAAATTATTCCACAGGCCCATATAATTATAAACAACAATTTTATCAAACAATCTCTGTCACTCCAAGTCATAAATCCCGTGATCGAATCCTTTGTCTTTTATGTAAACAACGCTGCGTGTGCGCCGCTGACGTCAGTTGCAGTTCATATCACAGTAATCCCTTGCTACATCGCGGTTCGTTTTTCGCAGTTTCACTACATTATGGATTTTTGAATTTGGAAAATTTGTGAATAATTTCACATATAAGTGGTTCTTGAGTATAAATCGCCCCCCCCCCCACCCAAACTTTGAAAAAACCTGCGACTTATAGTCCAAAAAATACGGTACTAAATTGGGTGCAAATCGTTTGATTCAGTTGATACACCGATAATATTTTGTTTAAAAAAACGTTTTACTGTTTCTTTTGGTATTTTATAAACAAAAAAACTACAGATGTTTGAGGCGTCACTAAAAACTACAAAAAGCTTTTTTGGACCAAAATAGAAACCAAATCATATTCTGCTGCTGATTACTAAAAAAAAAAAAAAATAATGAGGTAAAAATATTTTGGAATTAAAGAGGCTAATCTTCTATTTGGTGATTTCTTTGTGATAGTTATAAAATACTTTGAAATTATAAAATTCTGTGAGCTTTGAAAGATCAGTCATAAAGCTTTAAATTGGCTAGCACAATATATGTTCTTTTATTTGGAGGGTGGAGGGGGCCTGGCATTAAACAAGTTAATGTTTTGATGTGCAGCAGTTCAGAGATGAGCTAGTTTACCAATGACTGTGGGCTCCAGGTCCACAAAGACAGCTCTGGGAACGTGCTTTCCCGCTCCAGTCTCACTGAAGAAAGTGTTGAAGGAATCATCTCCACCTCCAATTGTTTTGTCACTGGGCATCTGTCCGTCCGGCTGGATTCCATGTTCCAGGCAGTAAAGCTCCCAGCAGGCATTGCCAATCTGAACGCCAGCCTGTCCAACATGCACCGAGATACACTCACGCTGTAGGAGGGAAAATTAAGTTAAGGCCATTTAAGGTTATATAATATATTGTTACAAGTTGGGTAACACATTGGGTAATGATTTTCTACGCAGTTTAACAAACGTGAGTAATTGATTCTCTGTGGCGACCCTTGATGGGACAAGCCGTCCAAAAGGCCACAAAATCGACAACAAAAGTTTCCAGGGGAATTAATGGTACGGTGATTCGTGGTACTGCATAAAAATATAAGGAAATAATAATCTTTACAAGTTAATTTTATTGTCCCAATTGGCCAGACGAGTTAAAATATGGATTGTTTTCATTCAATAGTTTGCGTAAGTAAAATCCCCTTAATCTGTTGATTCCTTTCAGTGGTCCTCACTGGGAAGTGTCTCTACATATAAGTTTCCAATGGAAAGTTTTCAGCACCTTGTTAACATGGGTTCATAAATAATACAGTCCCGCCATATGCCTTGTCAGTTTATGAAATAAAAATTTTAACAAAAGTCTCAAAGGGAAATAAATAATCCCATGCACACTCACCATATTTCCTGAAGGAGAGGAGTTTCTGAAAGAAAAAGCAACAGTTTGGACAGGTGAAAACCATGTGATTGAATTCATTTAGTCAACAAATGATGCATACTGTAGTAAACAGAGCAAGGCTACCAACATAGTTTTGTCAGTTAGCCCCCAAGGACCACGAGTAGTCTGGCAAGCTCGTCCTACAACTAGTACCATAATTTTCGGACTATAAATCGCATTTTTTGTCATGTTTTTTTGGGGCGACTTATGACTATAAGTCGCGTTTTTTGTCATAGTTTGGGTGTGGGGGGGGCGACATGTGATTTTTTTCACAAATTTTCAAAATCCAAAAATCCGCAATGTAGTGAAACCGCGATAAACGAACCGCGATGTAGCAAGGGATTACTGTCATTTGAACTGCAAGTGACGTCACCCGTGCCGCGCGGCGGTTATTTACATAAAGGGCAAAGGATTCGATCACGGGATGACGACGATGACGAAGAGCCACACGTACTACAGGCATCATGAGCAGCTTTGTTTGTAAGTGACACGGAGGACGAAGAGATTGAAGGATTTAATGATTTGTAATGACACAGATGGTTTGAAAAACTATTATGGCTTTAACGCACGCCCGGTCCTTCTCGACGAGAGCTCTCTTTCACCTCCGTGGATGGAAGTCGGGGGCCGGCGCTCGGCCGGGTGGCTGTCCGGGGACGGTGGATGGGGCTCGGACATGGCTTTTATGCACGCCCAGTCCGATTTATGGAGCTCTCTTTCACCTCCATGGCTGGAAGTTCAGTAGTTTTTGGCTCGTTGAATTCTTGTTTTGTTAAATAAAGAGCCGTTTACCAAACCCACGTCTGTCCTGGTACTTTGTTAACGCTACAATATAGTTATATACTAGATCTCTGCAGCGCACGCGCGGCATTGTTGGCATAAAGAACAAGGAATTTGATCGATGGATTTAATGATTTGGAGTGACACAGATGGTTTGATAATATTGTTGTAATATGATAGTTATTTGAAATATGCTTTATATATCGTTATATGGGTCTGTGGAATAATTAGAAATGCTTACAACGGGTCCGACGTCAGCATATGCGGCACATACGCGGCATTATTTACATAAAGCACGATCGATTGATTTAATGAATTGGAGTGACACAGATGGTTTGATAATCGTGTTATTTTGTAATACTTACTTGAATAATTCTGAATGTTACGTCAGGCCCGTTCTCAGCTCCTCGTTTGTGTATATGTCACGTTAGCATACCGTATCGTTTAGCCTGTTGTTGCTGGTTCATGTCTGTTTTTGGTGTTGGATTTTGACAAATAAATTTGCCCCAAAAGTGCGACTTATACTCCGGTGCGACTTATATATGGGGTTTTTTTCACTTTATTGTGCATTTTATGGCTGGTGCGACTTATACTCCGAGCGACTTATAGTCCAAAAATTACGGTAGTTGTGGATTTTCCAGGCATGTTGTAGAAATGTTCATTTGAAAATGTGAAGACTTGCAGATTTGGTTTTATAATTGTTATAAATCATCAGCACTTCATTGGTTTAGTCATTGTTAGAAATCATGAGCACGATCAGTGTCTTCACATAATATCATAAAAATGTTATCAAAGGTAATTTGATCAAATTGGTTACTTTAGAATTATATCAAACTGGTAGCCTTCCAGCATTTGTTACGGAAGACACTTCAAAAAGGTTGGTGAGAGTTGGTTGGAGATGTATCAGATCCTCACACAAAATACAGCACAAACCAACCTTGGACAGAACCATTAATTGGGCAACCATCTTTCATCACCATGAACACACAAATTAAAACCTGTAGAAATCTCTCTAGACCAAAGGTTTGACGATAAACTGTAATTCCAGTTGGTGATTCAATGACGAAAACAAATTGTGCCTTGTTATTGTAAATATCACTTTCAAAATTAGACCACCCGACTAGATGATTGAGTCCATTTTGACAAGCCATCTACCTTTTCAAAATAATGACTCGGAAGTTTTGCTTGATCTTTGCATGCTAGTGTTCAAAAAATTTTATTAGCAGTAGCAGCTCTCAGTGGCTTCTACTCTAGGGCTACAATTGATTACATTGTTTAGTCAATAGTTATAAAGGACAATACTCCAATTTGAATATTCTGTAGGCATGGGATTATTTAAGTAGACGGACAACAAAGACCAAAACTTCTACAGTATTATAGTAAATAATTAAGCTTACCGATAACCAACTCCCGAGCAATCAGTGTCTGTTAATTCGTGATGTGGTTTGACTGACTTTGTAAAAGAGCAGCAAATACTCTTATGGATGGTCAAACGCTAGCTTTGCACAAAGACGTTCCAAGCGTATACAAGCTCTGAAGAGAAGATGCCTTAAAAGCAAAAGAACGTCATAAAGGTTTCAGGTGGTGTGACGTCATCGTCATGCGTTACTGACCACACGTAACTGACATTTGTGAACGTGACAAAGACTGACATGTGAACAGTAACGCGTATGTCAAATATGGATCGCCGTCATAATACGACGGATTCGGAAAAAAACACTTACACTGCTGCCTCAAAGTGAATAATAATTATCAAATAATTACCTATTCATTCTTAGTATGCATTCTTTAATAAATTATTGATTACTAATCAGTTATTATACAATATTCTGTCTCAAATATTCTTCCCGAAATTATTATTAGTTGTAGTTTGCTGTGGATAAAAACTACTGCATCATATTTAGAGCTGTGTCGAATATTTTTCATTCACGCAGCTGTTTCAAGTAACCAAAGAGTAATATTATTTGTTAGGATATGGATTTTAGCTATTGATCTGACTCCAAATTGCGATCAACACTTAACACAAGTTTCTATGTCCCAATCCACACACTGGCGCACCTAACAATTTTGCGAGTTCGTTCTGTCAAAGAGAAGACCAGTAGATCAATCAGACCAAATTTACCAATTGTTTATTCCTAACAATACAGGCCTGGGTCCCGGGTCCCTCACACTAAAACTCGTGCGTTTTTGTGACCACCAAAAGACGACACATTCTTCCGGGTTGCCCAGTTTTAAAGAAACACAATATGAATATTAAAGCATGCAAAATATTGTGTGATGATTGGTCGATGGTCATCTCCTCCCCGTCGAGGTGTCATCACTGTGGTCAGGAGTTGGGGATTTTCCTCTCGAAGCCCAACCACCTGGACGTGGTGTTGTTCTTTGTTCTCGTTCCTCACCGACCTTGAGGTGTTATCGTCCGGTACTCCCTTCGTCCCGTGCCATCCCGTACTCCCTGTCTGGTACTCCCTTCCTGGGCCTCCCTGTTCCATAACTCTTAGAAGAAAACAAGTTCATGCAGTGTGCCTGCATATTCCTCACCCCCCACCAATCCACACAAGCACTCCAATACTAGATATTATATTGATATGATTATATGTTTCACACAACCTTAAAAAATATGTTTGCAAACCGCTGAAAGCACATTTCTCTTTATATTGAAGAAAATGGGTTCCAAAAAGGCGGCTCGGTGGGGGAGTGGGTAGCACGTCCGCCTCACAGTTAGGAGGGTGCGGGTTCAATTCCACCTCCGGCCCTCCCTGTGTGGAGTTTGCATGTTCTCCCCGTGTCCGCGTGGGTTTTCTCCGGGCACTCCGGTTTCCTCCCACATCCCAAAAACATGCTTGATAGGCCGATTGAGCACTCCAAATTGTCCCTAGGTGTGAGTGCGAGTGCGAATGGTTGTTCGTCTCTGTGTGCCCTGCGATTGGTTGGCAACCAATTCAGGGTGTCCCCCGCCTACTGCCCGATGACGGCTGGGATAGGCTCCAGCATGCCCGCGACCCCCGTGGGGACTAAGCGGTTCAGAAAATGGATGGATGGATGGATGGGTTCCAAAAAGTCCCGCCTAGCTACAAAAACCGATATGCTCACACCTCACTGATTAAAGTACATAAGCATACAATTATATCCACACATTAAATCAATAAAAGAAACATTTAAAGCATGTAATTATACCTACACACTAGATCAATAAAGAAGACATTTTCAGTTTAAAAAGACAAAACTAGACATTTTTTGATATGTGATCAACTAAGTGGTAAAGAGAAATGTTATTATAACTTCATGATCTGATGTGAATTTTTGTGCACTTTAAAATAAATGGTTTTTTTGGTATATTGCTTGATATTGTGACTTATTATTTGCCTTTGTTGCGTGTTGTGCGGGATGTCCGTTGTTGACTCAAAGCAAAGATGTGGAGTTTAGAGTTGGTTCTTTATTTGCAAGATCTTGGGTTGTTTAATGGCGGCCAATACACAAGGCACGGCAGCAGATGAAACAACAGCTTCTGTCCCCAGGTCAGCTTGTTTTATACTGTCCGGAAAGGCGGGAACTTGTCACATGACCATTTCGTACCTGTGGCGGGAACTTGTCACATGACCATTTTGTACCTGAGTGTAGGGGCGTCACTGTGTGTGTTCATCCAGTTGTGTGTGTTGTAAACGTGTTCTGATAAAGCAGTTATGTTTCCATAAAATAATAAAAGAATTGTACATATATGAGCATCACATTGTACAGAGATTGTCTCCCCTAATAGAACATGTACACATTGCTGTTGCTGACTCTTCACCTTCTTCTTTTATTGACTGGTTTTGAACAGGTTTGGTCAGCAATCACCAATATTGTATTTGCAATACAGTTGTCTGCTTGGTCATCTTGGTTTCTGGCTTCCCACGCATCTTGGGAAGGATTGGTAATTTTGGAGTGTTAGGTATGCTTGCTTCTTTGGTGCATGTGATGTTTGCAGGCAACCACTAGATGACAAAGTTTACTCATTTAAAATCCCCAAAAGCTCTAACCTAGACACTGACCACATTGCACGTTGCTGAATATTCCTACTCTGGTGAGTAGTAAGGATAACAGACAAGCGATTTTGATACCCCCACCCCCCCTAAAAAAATCATGTCACATATCCCAAGATTCCTTTATTTGTCCGTTTCTGCAGCAGGTTCTGGAACTGTTTCCAAATTAAGCAACGGTATTAATCCTTCTGCATCATAATCTAGACGCCATTCCCTCCTTTTTTTGTTTTGTTTGAACCTTACTTAACTGCGAGCTGCCCTAAAAAAAGAGGCAACGGACACATGTTCTCGATAGTCAATCGTTCAAAATACTGCTGACTAAAAGATGGAAGTTTGAAAGAACTAACGTTGAGAGAGATTGTCTTCATACACATTTACCCTTCATGCGCTTGTGAGATTTTTTATGGTTATTTATTTAAGTTACGATAGATGCAAATACAATTCTGCTCATCACCAAAAGAACCCCATCATACAGAGAAGTTATGCAGTAGTGATATGTTAGGACTTTAGTCTTTTTTTTAATGTTGAAATTTTGAAATTATGAACAGTTTGAAATAGCAGTCAGCGTTACTGCAAAACCTTCAGGCTTCTGAAATTAAGAAAAGACTACATCTGAAATGTATTTGGAGTTTATAGGAGAAACTCGGTTATCCGGGAGGGACTCAGAATCAAATTGCTGCTCCTCCATGTTGAGTGGAGCCAGATGAGGTGGCTCGGGCATCTGATTAGGATGCCCCCTGGATACCTCCCTGGTGAGCTGTTTCGGGCATGTCGCACCAAAAAGAGGCCTCAGGGACGACCCAGTACATGCTGGAGAGACTGTCTCTTGGCTGACCAGGGAATACCCTGATATCCCCTGGGATGAGCTGACTGAAGTGGCTGGGGAAAAAGTTTCGGCTTCCCTGCTGAAGAGTTCTCTGGATAAGGGTAGAGGATTCACCCACACACTCTGTGGCATCCCCATGCTCCCAGTTGGTGTTTGCTAGTTGTAGAGGACACATACATATGAGTCCACACTTCACACAAGCATGCAGCAAATACTCACCCAGACACACACTGCACTGTTGCAACTGTCAGTCACCCCTGTAGTGTCATGGCAACAGCTTCCTGTTGAGATGTGTTGAGAAAAAAATGCGATGAATATTCGGACAAACTAGGCATTGACATTGTTCCACATAAAGTAAAATGTTCAGTGTTAGAATAGTTTTACACTTATGTGCAGTTGAATAAGGCTTCAGTAACTGAAGAATAAAGAAGTTATTTGCAACAGAGAAAATATTACTATGATTTTACATGATTTAAAGAAATTCCTAGGCAAGGTTAAAAAATTATTTACCCGGGATTGATGGATAGAAGGATGGATGGATGGATGGATGGATGGATGATCAGAGGCACTTTAAATGGTAGCAAATGTGTTGTGATTACTCTCATTGAACTATTCAACCACATTATTTCAGATATTTATTTTTACATCCCCTCATGAAAATGTTTAATTTTTTTGTAATTTGTCTTTTCAATTCTCTTTTTACATGACAAAAAAAATCTGGTATTCAAACAGTGGTGTGTATACCTTTTAATGTACATTCTATGATACATCCCAAACAACTCTGGCGAGCTACTGATTTGGATCCTGCATTTATCACTGAGCAGCACTTTTTATATACTGCAAGTCATTTCTGGCTTCTGGAGGAACAATTTTGGACCTGAAACAAACTTCTTTTAAAAAACCTGTTTTGGTTAGCTCCTGCTCCTTCGTGTGATTCTCTTCAAGTGAAAGTAAGCTTCCCTGGAGTTGCCAGTGACCCACTTCACCATAACACTGGAAGCGTACAAGGAAAGGGCAGGTGGAGGTGACAATATATATGGGAGACCACAATGATTAATGTGCTTCCAGAGATAGATTGAAGGAGGAAAGCAAGAGAGAAAATTAATGAACAAGAGGACCTGGTACATAGTGTTGCTATGGGCACAAGCAGGATCCAATAAAACAGATGTTTGACCTCATCTGGGTCCTAACACTAACAGAAAATAGTCGAGCATGCCAGCAAAGCAATTGTCATTTTGATGCATTGGAAATGGTTTGGTTTGGTATACTTGTGAATTTCTACTGGTGCAGCCAAAACCACCTGGAGCTGAACCCGCTCAAGACCGTGGAGATGACAGCGGACTTCAGACCCTTTACCACTTTCATCCCTCACTATCCACAGTAATACTATTCTCTCCACAGACATCTTCAAGTTCCTGGGATCCACAATCTCTTGGGACCTGAAATGACCCAGCCACATAGACTCTGTCCGAAAGAAAGCCCAGCGGAGGCTGTACTTTCTGAGACAGCTTAGGAAGTGCAACCTGCCACAGGAGCTGCTGAAGACCTATTGTTGGGTCTGAATATGATCAGACATTAAATCACATGCTGGAACGAAGAGGAGAAGACAACCAGGATGAGTTTACTCGCGAGGAGAACGATAGAGAAAGGAAGCTCAGTTACAATCTCCACCAGTTCTGAGTTCCTCCTCCACGTGCTCCTCTTTTTAATGTCTTGGTTGCCCTGGTTGCAGAGGCGTTGCTACACTAAAGGGAGGGGAGATAGTGGGTGTAGCAACGCTGATTAGCTAAGGAATGTAGTGTAGTGTGATCTAGCACTCGTCGGCCCTCGACCCCCGCATTGGGACTGCAGAGTCTGCTTTCTTCCCCCAACCAGTTGTCCTCTCCATGAGTGGCCGACTCCTCCTCGACTGTGATCAGATAACTTGAGGCACGTTGAATGTCGTTAAAGGTATTTAACTTTTAGTGATCCAACTAATTGTCTGGTTTGCACAATCAAACTAATCAGCAAATACATTCAGGATCACAGAGGAAACAACATTGTTTCCTGCAATCTAGTTCCTTTGTACGTCTTAATATTCCTCTCCTTCCTCTCCCTGATCATCAACTGAGTCGGCCCCAACCTCCTCATAATCCTTCTCTAGAGCTGCCATGTCCTCTCGGGCCTCAGAGAATTCTCCCTCCTCCATACCCTCCCCCACATACCAGTGAACAAAAGCGCGCTTCGCATACATCAGGTCAAACTTGTGATCGAGCCGAGCCCAGGCCTCTGCAACGGCTGTTGTGTTGCTCAGCATACACACAGCTCTCTGTACCTTGGCCAGGTCGCCACCGGGAACCACGGTGGGGGGCTGATAGTTGATGCCCACCTTAAAACCAGTGGGGCACCAGTCCACAAACTGGATGGTGCGCTTGGTTTTGATTGTGGCAATGGCGGCATTTACATCTTTGGGCACCACATCGCCACGATACAAAAGGCAACACGCCATGTATTTGCCATGGCGAGGGTCACACTTCACCATCTGGTTGGCTGGCTCAAAGCACGCATTGGTGATATCAGCAACAGTTAATTGCTCATGGTAAGCCTTCTCAGCAGAGATGATGGGGGCGTAGGTGGCCAGAGGGAAGTGAATACGAGGATATGGTACCAAGTTGGTTTGAAACTCTGCAAGATCGACATTGAGGGCGCCGTCGAAACGAAGGGAAGCCGTGATCGAGGAAGTGATCTGACTGATCAATCTGTTCAGATTGGTGTATGTAGGACGCTCCATGTCTAGATTTCGGCGGCAAATATCATAAATGGCCTCATTATCCACCATGAAGGCACAGTCAGAGTGCTCCAGGGTGGTGTGTGTGGTCAAGATTGAATTGTAGGGCTCCACCACAGCCGTGGACACCTGAGGTGCTGGATAGATGGAGAACTCCAGCTTGGATTTCTTCCCGTAGTCCACAGACAGACGTTCCATCAACAGGGACGTGAACCCGGAACCGGTGCCACCGCCGAAGCTGTGGAACACCAGGAATCCCTGAAGACCGGTGCACTGGTCAGCCTGGTGACACGGAGGGACATGAATTGAACATCACATTTGTCTTTGTAATCATAAATTCTTGACTTCAGTGCTCACAAGTTTACGTATTCTGTCCAGCACAAGGTCAATGATCTCTTTGCCGATGGTGTAGTGACCACGGGCGTAGTTATTTGCAGCATCCTCCTTGCCGGTGATTAACTGTTCAGGGTGGAAGAGCTGCCGATAGGTTCCCGTACGCACTTCATCTGAAGAAAACAAACCAGTGCCTCAGCTTTACTTAATGTTAATTTCAAGATTGAACTTTTTTTCTGGGGGGGTGTAATGGGGAAAGAAAACTGAAAAGCAAAACACTAATAGCCATCAGATGGCAGCAGTGAGTAACTCTTGGATGAGTTCACCATTTATCAAAACAACGTGGACGCTTCTGAACATGGCATGTCTCTGAATTCCACCGTTACGTTACAATCAGCTTTTTACCGTCAGTGGTGATATCATTAAATTTAAGACAGAGGTGTCACACGAGATAAAGTTTCTTTAAATTTCAAAGTACAAATGAACTGTTGTACGTAGTGTACATGTGCATTGCATGACGCATGAACACACTACTAAACATTACTACCGTATTTTTCGAACTAAAAGTCGCTCCGGAATATACGTCGCCATCAGCCATAAAATGCACAATAAAGTGAAAAAAACCATATATAAATCGCACCGGAGTATACGTCACATTTTGGGTGAATTTATTCGACAAAATCCAACACCAAGAACAAACATGAACGAGCAACAGGCCAAACGATACGGTATGCTAACGTAACAAACACAAACGAAGAGCTGCGACTAAGCCTGAGGTAACTTTAACAGTTATCCAAATAACTATAACATAAATAACACGTTTCTCAAACCATCTCTGTTACTCCAAAACATTAAATTCACAATCGAATTCATCGTCCTTTCTGTAAACAACAACAAGCGTATGCGTCGCGGCGCTGACGTCGGACTCCTCGTCAGTTGCAGTTAAAATTATTCCACAGGCCCATATAATGATATATAAAGTATATATCAAATAACTATCATATAAACAACAATATCAAACCATCTATCACTCTAAATCATTGAATCCTCGTCCTTTATGTAAACAACGTCGTGTGTGCGCCGCGCCACTGGAGTGGGACTCATCAATTGCAGTTAAAATTATTCCACAGGCCCATATAATTATAAACAACAATTTTATCAAACAATCTCTGTCACTCCAAGTCATAAATCCCGTGATCGAATCCTTTGTCTTTTATGTAAACAACGCTGCGTGTGCGCCGCTGACGTCAGTTGCAGTTCATATCACAGTAATCCCTTGCTACATCGCGGTTCGTTTTTCGCAGTTTCACTACATTATGGATTTTTGAATTTGGAAAATTTGTGAATAATTTCACATATAAGTGGTTCTTGAGTATAAATCGCCCCCCCCCCCACCCAAACTTTGAAAAAACCTGCGACTTATAGTCCAAAAAATACGGTACTAAATTGGGTGCAAATCGTTTGATTCAGTTGATACACCGATAATATTTTGTTTAAAAAAACGTTTTACTGTTTCTTTTGGTATTTTATAAACAAAAAAACTACAGATGTTTGAGGCGTCACTAAAAACTACAAAAAGCTTTTTTGGACCAAAATAGAAACCAAATCATATTCTGCTGCTGATTACTAAAAAAAAAAAAAAATAATGAGGTAAAAATATTTTGGAATTAAAGAGGCTAATCTTCTATTTGGTGATTTCTTTGTGATAGTTATAAAATACTTTGAAATTATAAAATTCTGTGAGCTTTGAAAGATCAGTCATAAAGCTTTAAATTGGCTAGCACAATATATGTTCTTTTATTTGGAGGGTGGAGGGGGCCTGGCATTAAACAAGTTAATGTTTTGATGTGCAGCAGTTCAGAGATGAGCTAGTTTACCAATGACTGTGGGCTCCAGGTCCACAAAGACAGCTCTGGGAACGTGCTTTCCCGCTCCAGTCTCACTGAAGAAAGTGTTGAAGGAATCATCTCCACCTCCAATTGTTTTGTCACTGGGCATCTGTCCGTCCGGCTGGATTCCATGTTCCAGGCAGTAAAGCTCCCAGCAGGCATTGCCAATCTGAACGCCAGCCTGTCCAACATGCACCGAGATACACTCACGCTGTAGGAGGGAAAATTAAGTTAAGGCCATTTAAGGTTATATAATATATTGTTACAAGTTGGGTAACACATTGGGTAATGATTTTCTACGCAGTTTAACAAACGTGAGTAATTGATTCTCTGTGGCGACCCTTGATGGGACAAGCCGTCCAAAAGGCCACAAAATCGACAACAAAAGTTTCCAGGGGAATTAATGGTACGGTGATTCGTGGTACTGCATAAAAATATAAGGAAATAATAATCTTTACAAGTTAATTTTATTGTCCCAATTGGCCAGACGAGTTAAAATATGGATTGTTTTCATTCAATAGTTTGCGTAAGTAAAATCCCCTTAATCTGTTGATTCCTTTCAGTGGTCCTCACTGGGAAGTGTCTCTACATATAAATTTCCAATGGAAAGTTTTCAGCACCTTGTTAACATGGGTTCATAAATAATACAGTCCCGCCATATGCCTTGTCAGTTTATGAAATAAAAATTTTAACAAAAGTCTCAAAGGGAAATAAATAATCCCATGCACACTCACCATATTTCCTGAAGGAGAGGAGTTTCTGAAAGAAAAAGCAACAGTTTGGACAGGTGAAAACCATGTGATTGAATTCATTTAGTCAACAAATGATGCATACTGTAGTAAACAGAGCAAGGCTACCAACATAGTTTTGTCAGTTAGCCCCCAAGGACCACGAGTAGTCTGGCAAGCTCGTCCTACAACTAGTACCATAATTTTCGGACTATAAATCGCATTTTTTGTCATGTTTTTTTGGGGCGACTTATGACTATAAGTCGCGTTTTTTGTCATAGTTTGGGTGTGGGGGGGGCGACATGTGATTTTTTTCACAAATTTTCAAAATCCAAAAATCCGCAATGTAGTGAAACCGCGATAAACGAACCGCGATGTAGCAAGGGATTACTGTCATTTGAACTGCAAGTGACGTCACCCGTGCCGCGCGGCGGTTATTTACATAAAGGGCAAAGGATTCGATCACGGGATGACGACGATGACGAAGAGCCACACGTACTACAGGCATCATGAGCAGCTTTGTTTGTAAGTGACACGGAGGACGAAGAGATTGAAGGATTTAATGATTTGTAATGACACAGATGGTTTGAAAAACTATTATGGCTTTAACGCACGCCCGGTCCTTCTCGACGAGAGCTCTCTTTCACCTCCGTGGATGGAAGTCGGGGGCCGGCGCTCGGCCGGGTGGCTGTCCGGGGACGGTGGATGGGGCTCGGACATGGCTTTTATGCACGCCCAGTCCTATTTATGGAGCTCTCTTTCACCTCCATGGCTGGAAGTTCAGTAGTTTTTGGCTCGTTGAATTCTTGTTTTGTTAAATAAAGAGCCGTTTACCAAACCCACGTCTGTCCTGGTACTTTGTTAACGCTACAATATAGTTATATACTAGATCTCTGCAGCGCACGCGCGGCATTGTTGGCATAAAGAACAAGGAATTTGATCGATGGATTTAATGATTTGGAGTGACACAGATGGTTTGATAATATTGTTGTAATATGATAGTTATTTGAAATATGCTTTATATATCGTTATATGGGTCTGTGGAATAATTAGAAATGCTTACAACGGGTCCGACGTCAGCATATGCGGCACATACGCGGCATTATTTACATAAAGCACGATCGATTGATTTAATGAATTGGAGTGACACAGATGGTTTGATAATCGTGTTATTTTGTAATACTTACTTGAATAATTCTGAATGTTACGTCAGGCCCGTTCTCAGCTCCTCGTTTGTGTATATGTCACGTTAGCATACCGTATCGTTTAGCCTGTTGTTGCTGGTTCATGTCTGTTTTTGGTGTTGGATTTTGACAAATAAATTTGCCCCAAAAGTGCGACTTATACTCCGGTGCGACTTATATATGGGTTTTTTTTCACTTTATTGTGCATTTTATGGCTGGTGCGACTTATACTCCGAGCGACTTATAGTCCAAAAATTACGGTAGTTGTGGATTTTCCAGGCATGTTGTAGAAATGTTCATTTGAAAATGTGAAGACTTGCAGATTTGGTTTTATAATTGTTATAAATCATCAGCACTTCATTGGTTTAGTCATTGTTAGAAATCATGAGCACGATCAGTGTCTTCACATAATATCATAAAAATGTTATCAAAGGTAATTTGATCAAATTGGTTACTTTAGAATTATATCAAACTGGTAGCCTTCCAGCATTTGTTACGGAAGACACTTCAAAAAGGTTGGTGAGAGTTGGTTGGAGATGTATCAGATCCTCACACAAAATACAGCACAAACCAACCTTGGACAGAACCATTAATTGGGCAACCATCTTTCATCACCATGAACACACAAATTAAAACCTGTAGAAATCTCTCTAGACCAAAGGTTTGACGATAAACTGTAATTCCAGTTGGTGATTCAATGACGAAAACAAATTGTGCCTTGTTATTGTAAATATCACTTTCAAAATTAGACCACCCGACTAGATGATTGAGTCCATTTTGACAAGCCATCTACCTTTTCAAAATAATGACTCGGAAGTTTTGCTTGATCTTTGCATGCTAGTGTTCAAAAAATTTTATTAGCAGTAGCAGCTCTCAGTGGCTTCTACTCTAGGGCTACAATTGATTACATTGTTTAGTCAATAGTTATAAAGGACAATACTCCAATTTGAATATTCTGTAGGCATGGGATTATTTAAGTAGACGGACAACAAAGACCAAAACTTCTACAGTATTATAGTAAATAATTAAGCTTACCGATAACCAACTCCCGAGCAATCAGTGTCTGTTAATTCGTGATGTGGTTTGACTGACTTTGTAAAAGAGCAGCAAATACTCTTATGGATGGTCAAACGCTAGCTTTGCACAAAGACGTTCCAAGCGTATACAAGCTCTGAAGAGAAGATGCCTTAAAAGCAAAAGAACGTCATAAAGGTTTCAGGTGGTGTGACGTCATCGTCATGCGTTACTGACCACACGTAACTGACATTTGTGAACGTGACAAAGACTGACATGTGAACAGTAACGCGTATGTCAAATATGGATCGCCGTCATAATACGACGGATTCGGAAAAAAACACTTACACTGCTGCCTCAAAGTGAATAATAATTATCAAATAATTACCTATTCATTCTTAGTATGCATTCTTTAATAAATTATTGATTACTAATCAGTTATTATACAATATTCTGTCTCAAATATTCTTCCCGAAATTATTATTAGTTGTAGTTTGCTGTGGATAAAAACTACTGCATCATATTTAGAGCTGTGTCGAATATTTTTCATTCACGCAGCTGTTTCAAGTAACCAAAGAGTAATATTATTTGTTAGGATATGGATTTTAGCTGTTGATCTGACTCCAAATTGCGATCAACACTTAACACAAGTTTCTATGTCCCAATCCACACACTGGCGCACCTAACAATTTTGCGAGTTCGTTCTGTCAAAGAGAAGACCAGTAGATCAATCAGACCAAATTTACCAATTGTTTATTCCTAACAATACAGGCCTGGGTCCCGGGTCCCTCACACTAAAACTCGTGCGTTTTTGTGACCACCAAAAGACGACACATTCTTCCGGGTTGCCCAGTTTTAAAGAAACACAATATGAATATTAAAGCATGCAAAATATTGTGTGATGATTGGTCGATGGTCATCTCCTCCCCGTCGAGGTGTCATCACTGTGGTCAGGAGTTGGGGATTTTCCTCTCGAAGCCCAACCACCTGGACGTGGTGTTGTTCTTTGTTCTCGTTCCTCACCGACCTTGAGGTGTTATCGTCCGGTACTCCCTTCGTCCCGTGCCATCCCGTACTCCCTGTCTGGTACTCCCTTCCTGGGCCTCCCTGTTCCATAACTCTTAGAAGAAAACAAGTTCATGCAGTGTGCCTGCATATTCCTCACCCCCCACCAATCCACACAAGCACTCCAATACTAGATATTATATTGATATGATTATATGTTTCACACAACCTTAAAAAATATGTTTGCAAACCGCTGAAAGCACATTTCTCTTTATATTGAAGAAAATGGGTTCCAAAAAGGCGGCTCGGTGGGGGAGTGGGTAGCACGTCCGCCTCACAGTTAGGAGGGTGCGGGTTCAATTCCACCTCCGGCCCTCCCTGTGTGGAGTTTGCATGTTCTCCCCGTGTCCGCGTGGGTTTTCTCCGGGCACTCCGGTTTCCTCCCACATCCCAAAAACATGCTTGATAGGCCGATTGAGCACTCCAAATTGTCCCTAGGTGTGAGTGCGAGTGCGAATGGTTGTTCGTCTCTGTGTGCCCTGCGATTGGTTGGCAACCAATTCAGGGTGTCCCCCGCCTACTGCCCGATGACGGCTGGGATAGGCTCCAGCATGCCCGCGACCCCCGTGGGGACTAAGCGGTTCAGAAAATGGATGGATGGATGGATGGGTTCCAAAAAGTCCCGCCTAGCTACAAAAACCGATATGCTCACACCTCACTGATTAAAGTACATAAGCATACAATTATATCCACACATTAAATCAATAAAAGAAACATTTAAAGCATGTAATTATACCTACACACTAGATCAATAAAGAAGACATTTTCAGTTTAAAAAGACAAAACTAGACATTTTTTGATATGTGATCAACTAAGTGGTAAAGAGAAATGTTATTATAACTTCATGATCTGATGTGAATTTTTGTGCACTTTAAAATAAATGGTTTTTTTGGTATATTGCTTGATATTGTGACTTATTATTTGCCTTTGTTGCGTGTTGTGCGGGATGTCCGTTGTTGACTCAAAGCAAAGATGTGGAGTTTAGAGTTGGTTCTTTATTTGCAAGATCTTGGGTTGTTTAATGGCGGCCAATACACAAGGCACGGCAGCAGATGAAACAACAGCTTCTGTCCCCAGGTCAGCTTGTTTTATACTGTCCGGAAAGGCGGGAACTTGTCACATGACCATTTCGTACCTGTGGCGGGAACTTGTCACATGACCATTTTGTACCTGAGTGTAGGGGCGTCACTGTGTGTGTTCATCCAGTTGTGTGTGTTGTAAACGTGTTCTGATAAAGCAGTTATGTTTCCATAAAATAATAAAAGAATTGTACATATATGAGCATCACATTGTACAGAGATTGTCTCCCCTAATAGAACATGTACACATTGCTGTTGCTGACTCTTCACCTTCTTCTTTTATTGACTGGTTTTGAACAGGTTTGGTCAGCAATCACCAATATTGTATTTGCAATACAGTTGTCTGCTTGGTCATCTTGGTTTCTGGCTTCCCACGCATCTTGGGAAGGATTGGTAATTTTGGAGTGTTAGGTATGCTTGCTTCTTTGGTGCATGTGATGTTTGCAGGCAACCACTAGATGACAAAGTTTACTCATTTAAAATCCCCAAAAGCTCTAACCTAGACACTGACCACATTGCACGTTGCTGAATATTCCTACTCTGGTGAGTAGTAAGGATAACAGACAAGCGATTTTGATACCCCCACCCCCCCTAAAAAAATCATGTCACATATCCCAAGATTCCTTTATTTGTCCGTTTCTGCAGCAGGTTCTGGAACTGTTTCCAAATTAAGCAACGGTATTAATCCTTCTGCATCATAATATAGACGCCATTCCCTCCTTTTTTTGTTTTGTTTGAACCTTACTTAACTGCGAGCTGCCCTAAAAAAAGAGGCAACGGACACATGTTCTCGATAGTCAATCGTTCAAAATACTGCTGACTAAAAGATGGAAGTTTGAAAGAACTAACGTTGAGAGAGATTGTCTTCATACACATTTACCCTTCATGCGCTTGTGAGATTTTTTATGGTTATTTATTTAAGTTACGATAGATGCAAATACAATTCTGCTCATCACCAAAAGAACCCCATCATACAGAGAAGTTATGCAGTAGTGATATGTTAGGACTTTAGTCTTTTTTTTAATGTTGAAATTTTGAAATTATGAACAGTTTGAAATAGCAGTCAGCGTTACTGCAAAACCTTCAGGCTTCTGAAATTAAGAAAAGACTACATCTGAAATGTATTTGGAGTTTATAGGAGAAACTCGGTTATCCGGGAGGGACTCAGAATCAAATTGCTGCTCCTCCATGTTGAGTGGAGCCAGATGAGGTGGCTCGGGCATCTGATTAGGATGCCCCCTGGATACCTCCCTGGTGAGCTGTTTCGGGCATGTCGCACCAAAAAGAGGCCTCAGGGACGACCCAGTACATGCTGGAGAGACTGTCTCTTGGCTGACCAGGGAATACCCTGATATCCCCTGGGATGAGCTGACTGAAGTGGCTGGGGAAAAAGTTTCGGCTTCCCTGCTGAAGAGTTCTCTGGATAAGGGTAGAGGATTCACCCACACACTCTGTGGCATCCCCATGCTCCCAGTTGGTGTTTGCTAGTTGTAGAGGACACATACATATGAGTCCACACTTCACACAAACATGCAGCAAATACTCACCCAGACACACACTGCACTGTTGCAACTGTCAGTCACCCCTGTAGTGTCATGGCAACAGCTTCCTGTTGAGATGTGTTGAGAAAAAAATGCGATGAATATTCGGACAAACTAGGCATCGACATTGTTCCACATAAAGTAAAATGTTCAGTGTTACAATAGTTTTACACTTATGTGCAGTTGAATAAGGCTTCAGTAACTGAAGAATAAAGAAGTTATTTGCAACAGAGAAAATATTACTATGATTTTACATGATTTAAAGAAATTCCTAGGCAAGGTTAAAAAATTATTTACCCGGGATTGATGGATAGAAGGATGGATGGATGGATGGATGGATGATCAGAGGCACTTTAAATGGTAGCAAATGTGTTGTGATTACTCTCATTGAACTATTCAACCACATTATTTCAGATATTTATTTTTACATCCCCTCATGAAAATGTTTAATTTTTTTGTAATTTGTCTTTTCAATTCTCTTTTTACATGACAAAAAAAATCTGGTATTCAAACAGTGGTGTGTATACCTTTTAATGTACATTCTATGATACATCCCAAACAACTCTGGCGAGCTACTGATTTGGATCCTGCATTTATCACTGAGCAGCACTTTTTATATACTGCAAGTCATTTCTGGCTTCTGGAGGAACAATTTTGGACCTGAAACAAACTTCTTTTAAAAAACCTGTTTTGGTTAGCTCCTGCTCCTTCGTGTGATTCTCTTCAAGTGAAAGTAAGCTTCCCTGGAGTTGCCAGTGACCCACTTCACCATAACACTGGAAGCGTACAAGGAAAGGGCAGGTGGAGGTGACAATATATATGGGAGACCACAATGATTAATGTGCTTCCAGAGATAGATTGAAGGAGGAAAGCAAGAGAGAAAATTAATGAACAAGAGGACCTGGTACATAGTGTTGCTATGGGCACAAGCAGGATCCAATAAAACAGATGTTTGACCTCATCTGGGTCCTAACACTAACAGAAAATAGTCGAGCATGCCAGCAAAGCAATTGTCATTTTGATGCATTGGAAATGGTTTGGTTTGGTATACTTGTGAATTTCTACTGGTGCAGCCAAAACCACCTGGAGCTGAACCCGCTCAAGACCGTGGAGATGACAGCGGACTTCAGACCCTTTACCACTTTCATCCCTCACTATCCACAGTAATACTATTCTCTCCACAGACATCTTCAAGTTCCTGGGATCCACAATCTCTTGGGACCTGAAATGACCCAGCCACATAGACTCTGTCCGAAAGAAAGCCCAGCGGAGGCTGTACTTTCTGAGACAGCTTAGGAAGTGCAACCTGCCACAGGAGCTGCTGAAGACCTATTGTTGGGTCTGAATATGATCAGACATTAAATCACATGCTGGAACGAAGAGGAGAAGACAACCAGGATGAGTTTACTCGCGAGGAGAACGATAGAGAAAGGAAGCTCAGTTACAATCTCCACCAGTTCTGAGTTCCTCCTCCACGTGCTCCTCTTTTTAATGTCTTGGTTGCCCTGGTTGCAGAGGCGTTGCTACACTAAAGGGAGGGGAGATAGTGGGTGTAGCAACGCTGATTAGCTAAGGAATGTAGTGTAGTGTGATCTAGCACTCGTCGGCCCTCGACCCCCGCATTGGGACTGCAGAGTCTGCTTTCTTCCCCCAACCAGTTGTCCTCTCCATGAGTGGCCGACTCCTCCTCGACTGTGATCAGATAACTTGAGGCACGTTGAATGTCGTTAAAGGTATTTAACTTTTAGTGATCCAACTAATTGTCTGGTTTGCACAATCAAACTAATCAGCAAATACATTCAGGATCACAGAGGAAACAACATTGTTTCCTGCAATCTAGTTCCTTTGTACGTCTTAATATTCCTCTCCTTCCTCTCCCTGATCATCAACTGAGTCGGCCCCAACCTCCTCATAATCCTTCTCTAGAGCTGCCATGTCCTCTCGGGCCTCAGAGAATTCTCCCTCCTCCATACCCTCCCCCACATACCAGTGAACAAAAGCGCGCTTCGCATACATCAGGTCAAACTTGTGATCGAGCCGAGCCCAGGCCTCTGCAACGGCTGTTGTGTTGCTCAGCATACACACAGCTCTCTGTACCTTGGCCAGGTCGCCACCGGGAACCACGGTGGGGGGCTGATAGTTGATGCCCACCTTAAAACCAGTGGGGCACCAGTCCACAAACTGGATGGTGCGCTTGGTTTTGATTGTGGCAATGGCGGCATTTACATCTTTGGGCACCACATCGCCACGATACAAAAGGCAACACGCCATGTATTTGCCATGGCGAGGGTCACACTTCACCATCTGGTTGGCTGGCTCAAAGCACGCATTGGTGATATCAGCAACAGTTAATTGCTCATGGTAAGCCTTCTCAGCAGAGATGATGGGGGCGTAGGTGGCCAGAGGGAAGTGAATACGAGGATATGGTACCAAGTTGGTTTGAAACTCTGCAAGATCGACATTGAGGGCGCCGTCGAAACGAAGGGAAGCCGTGATCGAGGAAGTGATCTGACTGATCAATCTGTTCAGATTGGTGTATGTAGGACGCTCCATGTCTAGATTTCGGCGGCAAATATCATAAATGGCCTCATTATCCACCATGAAGGCACAGTCAGAGTGCTCCAGGGTGGTGTGTGTGGTCAAGATTGAATTGTAGGGCTCCACCACAGCCGTGGACACCTGAGGTGCTGGATAGATGGAGAACTCCAGCTTGGATTTCTTCCCGTAGTCCACAGACAGACGTTCCATCAACAGGGACGTGAACCCGGAACCGGTGCCACCGCCGAAGCTGTGGAACACCAGGAATCCCTGAAGACCGGTGCACTGGTCAGCCTGGTGACACGGAGGGACATGAATTGAACATCACATTTGTCTTTGTAATCATAAATTCTTGACTTCAGTGCTCACAAGTTTACGTATTCTGTCCAGCACAAGGTCAATGATCTCTTTGCCGATGGTGTAGTGACCACGGGCGTAGTTATTTGCAGCATCCTCCTTGCCGGTGATTAACTGTTCAGGGTGGAAGAGCTGCCGATAGGTTCCCGTACGCACTTCATCTGAAGAAAACAAACCAGTGCCTCAGCTTTACTTAATGTTAATTTCAAGATTGAACTTTTTTTCTGGGGGGGTGTAATGGGGAAAGAAAACTGAAAAGCAAAACACTAATAGCCATCAGATGGCAGCAGTGAGTAACTCTTGGATGAGTTCACCATTTATCAAAACAACGTGGACGCTTCTGAACATGGCATGTCTCTGAATTCCACCGTTACGTTACAATCAGCTTTTTACCGTCAGTGGTGATATCATTAAATTTAAGACAGAGGTGTCACACGAGATAAAGTTTCTTTAAATTTCGAAGTACAAATGAACTGTTGTACGTAGTGTACATGTGCATTGCATGACGCATGAACACACTACTAAACATTACTACCGTATTTTTCGAACTAAAAGTCGCTCCGGAATATACGTCGCCATCAGCCATAAAATGCACAATAAAGTGAAAAAAACCATATATAAATCGCACCGGAGTATACGTCACATTTTGGGTGAATTTATTCGACAAAATCCAACACCAAGAACAAACATGAACGAGCAACAGGCCAAACGATACGGTATGCTAACGTAACAAACACAAACGAAGAGCTGCGACTAAGCCTGAGGTAACTTTAACAGTTATCCAAATAACTATAACATAAATAACACGTTTCTCAAACCATCTCTGTTACTCCAAAACATTAAATTCACAATCGAATTCATCGTCCTTTCTGTAAACAACAACAAGCGTATGCGTCGCGGCGCTGACGTCGGACTCCTCGTCAGTTGCAGTTAAAATTATTCCACAGGCCCATATAATGATATATAAAGTATATATCAAATAACTATCATATAAACAACAATATCAAACCATCTATCACTCTAAATCATTGAATCCTCGTCCTTTATGTAAACAACGTCGTGTGTGCGCCGCGCCACTGGAGTGGGACTCATCAATTGCAGTTAAAATTATTCCACAGGCCCATATAATTATAAACAACAATTTTATCAAACAATCTCTGTCACTCCAAGTCATAAATCCCGTGATCGAATCCTTTGTCTTTTATGTAAACAACGCTGCGTGTGCGCCGCTGACGTCAGTTGCAGTTCATATCACAGTAATCCCTTGCTACATCGCGGTTCGTTTTTCGCAGTTTCACTACATTATGGATTTTTGAATTTGGAAAATTTGTGAATAATTTCACATATAAGTGGTTCTTGAGTATAAATCGCCCCCCCCCCCACCCAAACTTTGAAAAAACCTGCGACTTATAGTCCAAAAAATACGGTACTAAATTGGGTGCAAATCGTTTGATTCAGTTGATACACCGATAATATTTTGTTTAAAAAAACGTTTTACTGTTTCTTTTGGTATTTTATAAACAAAAAAACTACAGATGTTTGAGGCGTCACTAAAAACTACAAAAAGCTTTTTTGGACCAAAATAGAAACCAAATCATATTCTGCTGCTGATTACTAAAAAAAAAAAAAAATAATGAGGTAAAAATATTTTGGAATTAAAGAGGCTAATCTTCTATTTGGTGATTTCTTTGTGATAGTTATAAAATACTTTGAAATTATAAAATTCTGTGAGCTTTGAAAGATCAGTCATAAAGCTTTAAATTGGCTAGCACAATATATGTTCTTTTATTTGGAGGGTGGAGGGGGCCTGGCATTAAACAAGTTAATGTTTTGATGTGCAGCAGTTCAGAGATGAGCTAGTTTACCAATGACTGTGGGCTCCAGGTCCACAAAGACAGCTCTGGGAACGTGCTTTCCCGCTCCAGTCTCACTGAAGAAAGTGTTGAAGGAATCATCTCCACCTCCAATTGTTTTGTCACTGGGCATCTGTCCGTCCGGCTGGATTCCATGTTCCAGGCAGTAAAGCTCCCAGCAGGCATTGCCAATCTGAACGCCAGCCTGTCCAACATGCACCGAGATACACTCACGCTGTAGGAGGGAAAATTAAGTTAAGGCCATTTAAGGTTATATAATATATTGTTACAAGTTGGGTAACACATTGGGTAATGATTTTCTACGCAGTTTAACAAACGTGAGTAATTGATTCTCTGTGGCGACCCTTGATGGGACAAGCCGTCCAAAAGGCCACAAAATCGACAACAAAAGTTTCCAGGGGAATTAATGGTACGGTGATTCGTGGTACTGCATAAAAATATAAGGAAATAATAATCTTTACAAGTTAATTTTATTGTCCCAATTGGCCAGACGAGTTAAAATATGGATTGTTTTCATTCAATAGTTTGCGTAAGTAAAATCCCCTTAATCTGTTGATTCCTTTCAGTGGTCCTCACTGGGAAGTGTCTCTACATATAAGTTTCCAATGGAAAGTTTTCAGCACCTTGTTAACATGGGTTCATAAATAATACAGTCCCGCCATATGCCTTGTCAGTTTATGAAATAAAAATTTTAACAAAAGTCTCAAAGGGAAATAAATAATCCCATGCACACTCACCATATTTCCTGAAGGAGAGGAGTTTCTGAAAGAAAAAGCAACAGTTTGGACAGGTGAAAACCATGTGATTGAATTCATTTAGTCAACAAATGATGCATACTGTAGTAAACAGAGCAAGGCTACCAACATAGTTTTGTCAGTTAGCCCCCAAGGACCACGAGTAGTCTGGCAAGCTCGTCCTACAACTAGTACCATAATTTTCGGACTATAAATCGCATTTTTTGTCATGTTTTTTTGGGGCGACTTATGACTATAAGTCGCGTTTTTTGTCATAGTTTGGGTGTGGGGGGGGCGACATGTGATTTTTTTCACAAATTTTCAAAATCCAAAAATCCGCAATGTAGTGAAACCGCGATAAACGAACCGCGATGTAGCAAGGGATTACTGTCATTTGAACTGCAAGTGACGTCACCCGTGCCGCGCGGCGGTTATTTACATAAAGGGCAAAGGATTCGATCACGGGATGACGACGATGACGAAGAGCCACACGTACTACAGGCATCATGAGCAGCTTTGTTTGTAAGTGACACGGAGGACGAAGAGATTGAAGGATTTAATGATTTGTAATGACACAGATGGTTTGAAAAACTATTATGGCTTTAACGCACGCCCGGTCCTTCTCGACGAGAGCTCTCTTTCACCTCCGTGGATGGAAGTCGGGGGCCGGCGCTCGGCCGGGTGGCTGTCCGGGGACGGTGGATGGGGCTCGGACATGGCTTTTATGCACGCCCAGTCCTATTTATGGAGCTCTCTTTCACCTCCATGGCTGGAAGTTCAGTAGTTTTTGGCTCGTTGAATTCTTGTTTTGTTAAATAAAGAGCCGTTTACCAAACCCACGTCTGTCCTGGTACTTTGTTAACGCTACAATATAGTTATATACTAGATCTCTGCAGCGCACGCGCGGCATTGTTGGCATAAAGAACAAGGAATTTGATCGATGGATTTAATGATTTGGAGTGACACAGATGGTTTGATAATATTGTTGTAATATGATAGTTATTTGAAATATGCTTTATATATCGTTATATGGGTCTGTGGAATAATTAGAAATGCTTACAACGGGTCCGACGTCAGCATATGCGGCACATACGCGGCATTATTTACATAAAGCACGATCGATTGATTTAATGAATTGGAGTGACACAGATGGTTTGATAATCGTGTTATTTTGTAATACTTACTTGAATAATTCTGAATGTTACGTCAGGCCCGTTCTCAGCTCCTCGTTTGTGTATATGTCACGTTAGCATACCGTATCGTTTAGCCTGTTGTTGCTGGTTCATGTCTGTTTTTGGTGTTGGATTTTGACAAATAAATTTGCCCCAAAAGTGCGACTTATACTCCGGTGCGACTTATATATGTTTTTTTTTTCACTTTATTGTGCATTTTATGGCTGGTGCGACTTATACTCCGAGCGACTTATAGTCCAAAAATTACGGTAGTTGTGGATTTTCCAGGCATGTTGTAGAAATGTTCATTTGAAAATGTGAAGACTTGCAGATTTGGTTTTATAATTGTTATAAATCATCAGCACTTCATTGGTTTAGTCATTGTTAGAAATCATGAGCACGATCAGTGTCTTCACATAATATCATAAAAATGTTATCAAAGGTAATTTGATCAAATTGGTTACTTTAGAATTATATCAAACTGGTAGCCTTCCAGCATTTGTTACGGAAGACACTTAAAAAAGGTTGGTGAGAGTTGGTTGGAGATGTATCAGATCCTCACACAAAATACAGCACAAACCAACCTTGGACAGAACCATTAATTGGGCAACCATCTTTCATCACCATGAACACACAAATTAAAACCTGTAGAAATCTCTCTAGACCAAAGGTTTGACGATAAACTGTAATTCCAGTTGGTGATTCAATGACGAAAACAAATTGTGCCTTGTTATTGTAAATATCACTTTCAAAATTAGACCACCCGACTAGATGATTGAGTCCATTTTGACAAGCCATCTACCTTTTCAAAATAATGACTCGGAAGTTTTCCTTGATCTTTGCATGCTAGTGTTCAAAAATTTTTATTAGCAGTAGCAGCTCTCAGTGGCTTCTACTCTAGGGCTACAATTGATTACATTGTTTAGTCAATAGTTATAAAGGACAATACTCCAATTTGAATATTCTGTAGGCATGGGATTATTTAAGTAGACGGACAACAAAGACCAAAACTTCTACAGTATTATAGTAAATAATTAAGCTTACCGATAACCAACTCCCGAGCAATCAGTGTCTGTTAATTCGTGATGTGGTTTGACTGACTTTGTAAAAGAGCAGCAAATACTCTTATGGATGGTCAAACGCTAGCTTTGCACAAAGACGTTCCAAGCGTATACAAGCTCTGAAGAGAAGATGCCTTAAAAGCAAAAGAACGTCATAAAGGTTTCAGGTGGTGTGACGTCATCGTCATGCGTTACTGACCACACGTAACTGACATTTGTGAACGTGACAAAGACTGACATGTGAACAGTAACGCGTATGTCAAATATGGATCGCCGTCATAATACGACGGATTCGGAAAAAAACACTTACACTGCTGCCTCAAAGTGAATAATAATGATCAAATAATTACCTATTCATTCTTAGTATGCATTCTTTAATAAATTATTGATTACTAATCAGTTATTATACAATATTCTGTCTCAAATATTCTTCCCGAAATTATTATTAGTTGTAGTTTGCTGTGGATAAAAACTACTGCATCATATTTAGAGCTGTGTCGAATATTTTTCATTCACGCAGCTGTTTCAAGTAACCAAAGAGTAATATTATTTGTTAGGATACGGATTTTAGCTATTGATCTGACTCCAAATTGCGATCAACACTTAACACAAGTTTCTATGTCCCAATCCACACACTGGCGCACCTAACAATTTTGCGAGTTCGTTCTGTCAAAGAGAAGACCAGTAGATCAATCAGACCAAATTTACCAATTGTTTATTCCTAACAATACAGGCCTGGGTCCCGGGTCCCTCACACTAAAACTCGTGCGTTTTTGTGACCACCAAAAGACGACACATTCTTCCGGGTTGCCCAGTTTTAAAGAAACACAATATGAATATTAAAGCATGCAAAATATTGTGTGATGATTGGTCGATGGTCATCTCCTCCCCGTCGAGGTGTCATCACTGTGGTCAGGAGTTGGGGATTTTCCTCTCGAAGCCCAACCACCTGGACGTGGTGTTGTTCTTTGTTCTCGTTCCTCACCGACCTTGAGGTGTTATCGTCCGGTACTCCCTTCGTCCCGTGCCATCCCGTACTCCCTGTCTGGTACTCCCTTCCTGGGCCTCCCTGTTCCATAACTCTTAGAAGAAAACAAGTTCATGCAGTGTGCCTGCATATTCCTCACCCCCCACCAATCCACACAAGCACTCCAATACTAGATATTATATTGATATGATTATATGTTTCACACAACCTTAAAAAATATGTTTGCAAACCGCTGAAAGCACATTTCTCTTTATATTGAAGAAAATGGGTTCCAAAAAGGCGGCTCGGTGGGGGAGTGGGTAGCACGTCCGCCTCACAGTTAGGAGGGTGCGGGTTCAATTCCACCTCCGGCCCTCCCTGTGTGGAGTTTGCATGTTCTCCCCGTGTCCGCGTGGGTTTTCTCCGGGCACTCCGGTTTCCTCCCACATCCCAAAAACATGCTTGATAGGCCGATTGAGCACTCCAAATTGTCCCTAGGTGTGAGTGCGAGTGGTTGTTCGTCTCTGTGTGCCCTGCGATTGGTTGGCAACCAATTCAGGGTGTCCCCCGCCTACTGCCCGATGACGGCTGGGATAGGCTCCAGCATGCCCGCGACCCCCGTGGGGACTAAGCGGTTCAGAAAATGGATGGATGGATGGATGGATGGGTTCCAAAAAGTCCCGCCTAGCTACAAAAACCGATATGCTCACACCTCACTGATTAAAGTACATAAGCATACAATTATATCCACACATTAAATCAATAAAAGAAACATTTAAAGCATGTAATTATACCTACACACTAGATCAATAAAGAAGACATTTTCAGTTTAAAAAGACAAAACTAGACATTTTTTGATATGTGATCAACTAAGTGGTAAAGAGAAATGTTATTATAACTTCATGATCTGATGTGAATTTTTGTGCACTTTAAAATAAATGGTTTTTTTGGTATATTGCTTGATATTGTGACTTATTATTTGCCTTTGTTGCGTGTTGTGCGGGATGTCCGTTGTTGACTCAAAGCAAAGATGTGGAGTTTAGAGTTGGTTCTTTATTTGCAAGATCTTGGGTTGTTTAATGGCGGCCAATACACAAGGCACGGCAGCAGATGAAACAACAGCTTCTGTCCCCAGGTCAGCTTGTTTTATACTGTCCGGAAAGGCGGGGACTAAACCACTTCTGGGACATATATGGACAGCAAGAGAAAGTAAAAGGAAGAGAGAGGAATTAAGTTCACAGATTTTTTTCTCAGGTTGATGAATTGGTTTGGTTACAATTACAGTTTTTATGATGCTGAGTACCCAGCACCAGAACTTTCTATACACCTCTTATTTGAACGTTGCCATATGTTTAGGCTCCTTTATTCCCTCTGATCGCTAAATATCACTACAAAAATACATACATTTTAAATTGTTGTAATATCTTATTATTAATTATTCTCCAGTGACCAGAGTCCAGTGTATACATGCTACCCTATCCTAGAGATGCACCGATCCGATATCTGGATCGGATATTGGCCCCGATATCAACAAAATAGATGGATCGGGTTTCGGAAAATGCTGCCGATCTGTGAGCCGATCCTTTCCTTAATCTATTGGGACGCGGGATACGTCATACGTCAGCAGCACATCTGCCGCATGCCACGAGAGTTTTCTAAACAAATGCAAAAATGGAGCGAACAAAAGAGTCAGCTGTGTGGAGGTACTTTAAACTGAACATGCCAACTAGCTCAACGGCAGTTTGTAATGTCTGCAAAGCTCATGTTGCAAGGGGTGGTGGTAGTACTGCCAGTTATAGTACTACCAATTTAATTAAGCATCTCCAGAAACACCACGCAACGAAGCACCAGGAGTTCCAGCAGTTGAGCAGATCAAAGGGAGCGGGAGATGGACCTACATAGCAGTTAACGTTAGCAGATGCACTGCAAAGACGGGAGAAATTCCCAGGCAATAGTCAAAGTCAAAGTCCGCTTTATTGTCAATTTCTTCACATGCCAGGCACACAAAGAGATCGAAATTACGTTTCCCACCGTCCCACGGTTACTAGACAGTACACAACACTCACATCAAATAGCACAAAGAGTAAAAACGAACAGACACGAGCAACGAATAAGTAATAAGCAAATAACCCAAATAATAAACAATAAATAAATAAATAGACAAATAAGAGCAGCAAAATGGAGCAAGCACGCTAATAGCAGACAGCCAGATCATAGCGCAAAAGAACAGGACGTCATGTAGCAGAGGGTGGAGGGAATTCAGGATCCGGACAGCTTGGAGCACGAAGCTGTCCCTGAGTCTGGTGGTGCGGGAGCGCAGGCATCTGTATCTCTTCCTAGAGGGCAGAAGTACAAACAAAGAGTGAGCGGGGTGACTCTCATCACACACAATCGCAGCCGCTTTGCGGGTGAGACGGGAGGCGTAAACTTCCTTCAGGGAGGGGAGTGGAGCCCCGATGATTTTACTCGCAGTGGTCACTATGCGCTGCAGGGCCTTCATGTTGTACTCAGAGCAGCCACCACCCCACACAGCGATGCAGCTGGAGAGGACGCTCCCAATGGCGCCATGGTAGAATGTGGTCATGACGGCGCAAAAGCTATGAGAATTACTGAGAAAGTGCTGGAATTCATGGTTTTGGATGGACAACCAATGAGTGTTGTTGAAAACGAGGGCTTCCGACGTTTACTTGAGCACCTGGAGCCACGGTACAATTTGCCATCGCGCAAGTTTTTTTCGGAGACCGCACTGTCAGAAATGTATGAGAAAGTGTGCGAACACTTGTCACAAGAATTAAGAGCTGTCGATGCCATGAACTTCATAACTGATATCTGGAGGTGTGCCCCATGTCTATGTTGAGTTTAACTGTGCACTGGTTAGACAGGAATCACACCCCTCGCAGTGCCGTGCTGCAAGCTAAAAACTTCCCCAGAGCACACAACGGTGACACAATTTCGACTGCCATTAAGGCAATCCTTGATAAGTGGAATATTCCGCTCAACAAAGTGCATGTCATTCTCAGGGACAATGCCAGCAATATGAAAAAGGCCATGGAAAAATGGGAGTGTGCAGCTTGGGCTGTTTTGCTCACACACTTCAGCTCGTTGTTAACGAGGAGCTACTGTCTCAGCGAAGTGTGAGCGATGCGATTACAAACGACCGACAGATTGTGAAACATTTCAAACATTCTCCACTTGCTTATTCACGGCTATATGACGTCCAACTCCAGATGCAAATGCAACCTAAACACTTACAACAAGACATCAGAACAAGATGGAACACGACCTAGTAGGTACTTCATGATACAGAGTCTGCTGGAACAGAAGCGCGTACTAGGTGCCTATGTTGTGGGTTATGATCTGCCCACAACACTGACTGCTAACCAGTGGGCCTTGCTGGAGAAAACTTGCACTGTTTTGGAACCATTTGAAGAGCTGACCAGGAAAATAAGCTCATCCACCGCCTCCACTGCTGATGTCATTCCAGCCATCACTGTCCTCAAGCGCATCCTGACCAAGGAAGACGAGGCAGATGCTGGCATTAAAACGATGAAAAAGACCCTGCTTCAAGCTGTCAAACAACGTTTTGACTTAGTAGAACATGAGCCTCTGTACGCCCTGGCCAATTTGTTGGACCCAAGATATAAGGACAGGTAAGATATTTTAAGCTAACATACTCAACAGGCCGTGAGCTATTAGCTGTGGTATAATCACAACATATCAGATGCTGACAGATGCTGAGAAACTTGTCCACACCTTTGTCTCCTCCAGGCTAGACTACTGTAACGCACTCCTCATCGGGATCCCTAGCAAGAGCCTCCAGAGGCTCCAGTACATCCAAAACTGCGCTGCTAGGATCCTGATGAGGGTGCGGAAAAGCGACCACATCACACCCATCCTCCGTTCTCTGCACTGGCTCCCCATCAAATTTCGAATAAATTATAAGATCGCCCTCCTCACTCACCAGTGCATCCTCGGACATGCTCCCCCATACCTCAAAGAACTCCTTGCCCCCAAATCTGCCACCCGAAACCTCCGCTCATCCAATTCTCACCTTCTCCATGTCCCCAACACCAAGCTGCGCACCATGGGCGACCGGGCCTTCTGCCATGCAGCCCCCACACTGTGGAACTCCCTCCCCGACCACCTAAGAGCACCCCAATCCACTGACTCTTTCAAAACCGGACTTAAAACTCACCTCTTTACTTTGGCATTTCTGTAATTCCTGTTTTTATATCCTGGTTGTCGTCCAGTTGTTTTATACTTGTCCTTGCTTTTTATTCTTGTTTTTACTTGCCATGTAGCACTTTGAGATTCCTCCGAATATAAAGTGCGTTATAAATATAATTTATTTTATTATTGTTATATCACGGTCTGAAGTGAGCTATTGCTTTTATATAACAGATACCAAGTATGGCAATATGAAAGTTATCGACACCTAAGCTGTTCTATGTCTGTTTCAGACTACCAAGCATGCAAAAGATGCATTGTTGAAGGAGCTTGAAGACAGGGGCTTGACCAGCACAGCAGGAGCAGCGGAGGCTTAACAGCGACCAGAGAAGGCCCCTCGGATGGAGACTGCAGCAGAAGCAGTAGCAGCTCCAAGCAAGAGCAGTTTCATGGAAGCATTTGAGCAAATTCTGGAGGAGAGTGAGGATGCAGGTGCAGCAAGAAGCTCAAGCCCTGCAGTTCAACTGAATGAATATTTAGCTGAGAAAGCCATCACTGCATCAGACAGCCCATACAATTACTGGGTAGCCAACAAACATCGGCTACCTGATCTTGCTGCTACTGCCAAAAAGTATCTCTGTGCCCCCTGCACCAGTGTGTAAAGTGAGCGATTGTTCAGCACAGTTTCCAACACTGTGAATGACAAGCGAAACAGACTGACTGCAGACAGAGCAGAAATGCTTGTCTTCTTGACAAAGAATTTGTCATTGCTGCTTAAGTGAGCATTAATGAGGGGGTGAGACTGCACAAGTTTCAGAGCACCAGGCCATGAATGGTGCGATTGCACTATGTAGACATGTTAACATTGCTTGATTATTGTATTTGACCAAGTCGCTTGTTAATTCTCTTGTCCCGATGCTATATTTTATTTTTAATTCCACTCTGCACTTTCAGTATTTAGAAATAATTTTGAATCTTTTTTTTTTTTTGTGTTCGACTAAGCAGAGATTGTTTTCAGGGAGCACTTCTCATTGCTGCTTAAATGAGCATTTAGATTGATGCTCTAAATGCAGGTTATGAGTGGTGTGAAACGGCACCTAATGTTTACATGTTTACTATTTCTTTTAATAGTTGGTTACTGTGTGCTTGGTCACCTTTTCTATATTTGCCCAGTGCAGTTTCAGCTGCAACATTTGTATTTTTTTTTAAGAAGTTTGTATCCTAATTTACTTGAATTTAAATGCTGATACACTTTATTGCTGCTGTTGCACAATTTTTGTTACAAATAAATAGTTCATTGCATTAATCTACTTTATCTTGTTACATTTTGTCTTAGGAAAGAACTGTGTAGTCATGCCTGATGCCATTGCCTTTAGTCTTCTCTGTTCCACATGTAGAATTACCAATTGAGGTGTGAGGTGACAAAAATAGATTATGATCAACGGGCATGGATCCACCTGTATAATCCGGAGGGGTTCGTCTGAAACCCTCCCTCCCTCCCATCCCCGCCAACTTTCCAGATCACTGCTGTGCGTATGTTACTGCGCGCTCAGTCAAATCGGATCCTCATCGGCCGGCAGTCTAGTGCTTCAGATCGAATATCGGCGAGGAGACAGGCTGGTTCCTTGCCGAGAGATCGAGTTTAAAGTCTCCACTTCCTCACCGCCCGTTCTCCGTTTGGCGTGTCCTTTACTGTGCAGCTCGCGCCGTTCCCATAGGAGCGCTTTCCTTGGAGGTTTGTCCTGGTTCCGAGGGAATCTGGTATCATAAACAACTCATCAAGTTAAAAAGAGAAGAGAAAGACTGGATAAAAAAAAGACAAGGATTTACGACGAGTGGATCAAAGGCAATCGCCAAGGTAAGAGTAAATCAATTGACATATTGCATTCCAAGACAGTCATTTAATTGGGTTTGACAATGAAGTTCCTTGGGCACCGCGTCGCTTGCTTTTTCTACGACCATGTGTAAGTAAATGTATTAACAAGTTCTTCATCGATACTTACGCGATATCTTACAAGCTGTGATGCCGATTGCCAAAGTGGTCAAATGAGGCACGAACTCAACGTTGAGTTGAGTGACCGCACGGTAACTTGGTGGAAACGATGCGCCCAAATTGCCAAATATTTATTATCGAAGCTGGGTTTCTTGTTTTCGAGCTACGTGCGCACCAAATACTAATTTGTGGGTTTAATATAAAAAACAACAACTTGGACTTCTGTTCAACACTCGAGTTCAACTATAGGTAGATGCAGAGATTTAGAAATACTTTGGTAGAAGCTGAAGCCTATGTGCCCCGAAAGTCTTAACCCGGTCTTCTGATTGATCTCACATCCGTGGAATAATAATTCATCAGATGAATCCACCTCACCCCAAACTGACTTGACTTTAAGGTCAAATGCATTTTTTTTATGAATGCTATGACTACAATGTCAAATTAAAATGTTACATTAAAGTCTACCTGTTTCAGCTGCTAAAAGGATTACATTTAGTTGGCCTATTCATTCATTCATTCATTCATTCATTCATTCATTCATTCATTCATTTTCTGAACCGCTTAGTCCCCACGGGGGTCGCGGGCGTGCTGGAGCCTATCCCAGCCGTCATCGGGCAGTAGGCGGGGGACACCCTGAACTGGTTGCCAACCAATCGCAGGGCACACAGAGACGAACAACCATTCGCACTCGCACTCACACCTAGGGACAATTTGGAGTGCTCAATCGGCCTATCAAGCATGTTTTTGGGATGTGGGAGGAAACCGGAGTGCCCGGAGAAAACCCACGCGGACACGGGGAGAACATGCAAACTCCACACAGGGAGGGCCGGAGGTGGAATCGAACCCGCACCCTCCTAGCTGTGAGGCGGACGTGCTACCCAGTGCCCCACCGAGCCGCCCCATAGTTGGCCTATATGATGCAAAAAAATTATAAAATGTCACGTGGACTGCTGAGCATTAACATGTGTTAACCTTTATCGGAAGCTCTGTGTGCATCCTAACATTGCTGCAAGATAATGTGAGGACTATGGAAGACTGAAAGTGCTAAAATTGAATAAATAAATGAATAAATAAATAAATACAAACGAATGTCAAAAATTGATTGTTTTATTTCTTTATTCAACATGGAATTACACAAATAAATGCACATTACATAATGTCTAATTAATTAAAATAATAATAATTAATAATTAAAGATGAAATGAAATGAATCAAAATTATGAAATATGTCATTCATTCATTAAATTACCAAAGATTATATGTAAAATATGCGCCACGGTGGTTGACTGGTTAGAACATCCGCCTCACAGCGATGCTTGATTCCGGTTCCGGTCTTCCTGTGTGGCGTTTGCATGATCTGCCTGTATTTGCACGAGTTTCCCCCAGATATTCCGGTTTCCTCCCACATGGTAGGCCGATTGAAGACTGTAGGTGTGTGAGTGTGAATGGTTGTTTGTCTACTTTATTTGCTGGCCCCCGCCTATTGCCCGAAGTCAGCTGGGATAGGTTCCAGCACAGCCGTGCCCCCCCGTGAGGAAAAATGGTTCAGAATCTTACTCTCACTCTCTCTCTCTCTTGCTTTCTCTATCTCTCTCTCTCTCTCTCCCTCCATCTATCTTGGTCTCAAATCACCCTCAAACGAGACATGCACACTGACAGACAGTTGCAATCTCTACAAAATTTTGGAATACAATTTTTGAAAAATGAAAATGATGTTTCTCAAGTTAATTAGTCCACATGTACTGTTCTGTGAATGAATTGAAAGTCATGTGATCAGAAGAACAAACAGAAGTGATGCCCATGGAGACGATTTCAATATTGCTTCGAACAGTTTAATGCTTCTGACGTCCATTCTTTTTACATTCAATGCATGCCGGTAATTGTCAAAATTGTTTTTGTCACGTTAGCCCATGGGAATGTCAGGTACAAGCTTTGTTTAAAGTGAAAACATCACAATCACACCTATTAAGTTACACATCCTGGACATCCATTGATAAACTTTCAGATTACTTCAATATTCTTTTTCAAGTTTGATGGCAAATTATTGAAAGCTATATACTGATGGCTCTTCGCTTCCGTTGTCAGCACATTCAAAATGAGTTATAGAAAAACTTATTTGAGTATAATCGAGGGTATACAATGATTGCCTGACTTTTTTTTTTTGGTTATGAATCTTCTTGTTGCTGCGACTTGACTTGGGCCATTGGATATATCTTACGGGAAAAGCTATGGCTATGTCTGCTCTTGCTTGAGTGCAGTGAGTTTTCATTTACGTATTTATTCATTTATGTTATCTGTACGTGCAATGCATGAAATCCAATAGCGTGTCGAACTGTTTATGTTCTGAAGAGGGAGCAACAGCAATGTGGACATGTTTTATTAGGGTGGACAATCTCTGTACAATATGATGCTCATATATGTACAATTCATATATTATTTTATGCAAACATAACTGCTCAATCAGAACACGAATACAACACACACAACTGGATGAACACACACAGGGGGGTGACGCCCCCCCACACTCAGGTACAAAATGGTCATGTGACAAGTTCCCGCCTCAGGTACGAAATGGTCATGTTACAAGTTCCGGCCTTTCTGGACAGTATAAAACAAGCTGACCTGGCGACAGAAGTTGTTGTTTCATCTGCTGCCGTGCCGTGTGTATTGGCCGCCATTAAACAACCCAAGATCTTGCCAATAGAGAACCAACTCTAAACTCCACACCTTTGCTTTCCTGGCTCAACAACAGACATCCCGCACAACACGCAACAGTTCATACTTCTCATCAACCACAATCAAAATCACTCGATCTATCCTATTACCTATCCTTTACCAATTTATTTTATTCAACATCATTTATCATCATTAATTTACCATTTACATTGGCCGTCTTATTACACATTAGCGTGCTTCTACCATTTTGCCCTTCATTAAGCAAATTCCAGTGATTCAACAGTAAGTTAGCTCAGTAGGTAGAGCATCATACTTCCAACGTCGTGGGGTCGAGACCCGCATCGGGCAACTTTCTCAATACCACTTTTATCATGATTTATTTCCCTAACTCATCTTTATCATAATTTTATTAACGGGGCAACTTCATCATTTTTTATTCATTCATTTATTTTATTCAACATAATTTAACATCATTTTTCCCCAAACTCAATTTTCCCGCTTTTAATTTTAACACATTTTAACCATTTATTTTATTCAACATCATTATCATCATTAATTTACCATTTTCATTTCTCCTTTATTTAACATCATTTTTTCCCAAACTCATTTTTCCCGCTTTTCATTTTAACACATCATTTTACCCATTTAATTTATTCAACATCATTTCTCATCATTAATTCACCATTTTAAATTTTTCCCTTTTTCCTTTTTACATAAAAAGTAGAATAACAATAGTGTGAAGTGTCTTCACCTTGACACGCAAGTTCTCCAATTAATAATTTATTTCATTCAACATCATCATAATTTACCATTTTTATTTCTTGTTTAATAGCATCATTCCACCACATCAACACTAAGTCACTGTTTAGCTCAGTTAGTGGAGAATGGCACATTCAACACGAGCCATTTCCCTGAGTGGATTCGAATCTGACATTGGCTGTTATTTTTTATTCATTTATTTATTCATTTAATTTTAATTTAAAAACATCATTTTAATAATTTATTTCATTCAACATCATCATCATAATTAACCATCATTTTATTTCTCAGGATTTATCATCATTCCACCACTTCAATAGGAAGTCACAGTTTAGCTCAGTAAGTAGAGAATGGCACATTCAACACTTTTTCAGCCATTTTGCCGACTGGGTTTGAATCTCACTTGGCCGTTATTTTTTATTCATTCATTTTTTATTCATTCAATTTTAACACATCATTTTAATAATTAATTTTATTCAACATCATCATCATAATTAATTTACCATTTTTATTTCTCATTTAATAGCATCATTCCACCGCATCAACAGTAAGTCGCTGTTTAGCTCAGTAAGTGAATGGCACATTCAACGTGAGTCATTTTGCCGAGTGGGTTTGAATCTCACTTGGCCATTATTCTTTATTCATTCATTTAATTTTAACACATCATTTTAATAATTTATTTCATTCAACATCATCATAATTAATTTACCATTTTTATTTCATTTAATCATTAATTCGAGACCCACAATAGTGTGAAGTGTCTTTGCCTTCACACGCAATTTCTCCAGAAATTGCCAATTCTAGTTTTTTTTCTTCTTATTATACTTCTTCTAGTGTGCCCCTATAATCCGAGGAGCCATGTTGTCTGGGGCTTCATGCCCCTGGTAGGGTCACCCATGGCAAAAGGGTCCTAGGTGAGGGGCCAGACAAAGCACGGCTCAGAAGACCGCTTATGATGAATAAAATATATGAACCTAGTTTTCCCTCGGCTGGACATGGGTCACCGGGGCCCCCCTCTGGAGCCAGGCCTGGAGGTGGGGCTTGAAGGCGACATTCCACACTATGTCGATTAATTTTCAGGAAGGTCAGCAACACGAGGTTACCTTGCAGGGCCTTACTGGAGTGAGAGAGCTATCGCAAAACAAAAACGTCTTTCTTCCCGCTGACTTTGAGGCCTCTGCATGTCAGCCAACGTTTGAGTTGTTCCACACTATGTTTGGCGATAAAACCGTGTTGGAATTTCGCTGCTGGTACGTCGTCCTCCTCCAAAATGATGCGTGCAGCTGTAGTTGCACGATCAGTCGGACACTGTCTGTCCGCATCGGTTGAATATTTACGAGCGAACGTGACGTCATTTGAGATCAACCCCATTCAATTCAGGTGGGCTGGACCACAAGCTGGGATAGTCGGCGATTGGTTCTGGGCTCCATGTGGCTCTCGGACTAATTGAATAGCACTGACATAAGGTTTACTCAAATAAAAAACATATAGTTCAAAACACACGTTTAATTTAATGAAGCACTTAAATATACAACGAGTTTCACTTAAATGTATTGACACAAATATAACTTTCATTCAAATATAGACCTTATATTAATATTGATTTATTTATTCATTTCTATCTATGTTTATTGATATTGTAAATATGTAATAATACACATTATTTTCAATATTATTAAGGGGTATGCCTGTGAGTATTGTTACATGATCTTTCTGTATATGCACCCTTTAGGTTCCAATATTTTTTTGTTATAAATTCATTCTGGGATTTTGATGATACTCATTTGTCCGTCTTTATGTGACATTTTCAAGATGAAGCTACATTTGCTTAAATATACATTGTTTAATTCTGTTCAATTTGTGTTTTACTGTAAACATGAACTGAAAGTGTATGTTTGATTTGTTTTTGTAAAACCTGACTCAAGGTAAGCGGAGAATGTTGGATGGATGACAACACCCAGATCTGTGATATTTTGATTCACATAAATGTGATGTGAAATATTCATAACGTCTCAACTACCGTAATTTTCGGACTATAAGTCGCTCCGGAATATAAGTCGCACCAGCCATAAAATGCACAATAAAGTGAAAAAAAAAACATATGTAACATTGATGATGTAACTGATGTAATATTCAGTTATTCTAATAACTATTACATAAATAACACGTTTATAAAACCATCTGTGTCACTCCAATTCATTAAATCAATCGATCGTCCTTCATGTCAACAATGCCACGTACGCGCTCCGTCTGACTCGTTCGGGACAGAATCTAATTAGGATTAGGAATCTAATTAGGATTTGCATTTCTAATTATTCCACAGACCCATATAACGATATATAAAGTATATTTCAAATAACTATCATATTACCACAATATTATCAAACCTTCTGTGTCACTCCAAATCACTAAATCCATCGATCAAATTCCTCGTCCTTCGTCAACAAAACCGTGCGTGCACCCTGACGTCAGCCTCGTCGTTATTCCACAGATCTAGTATGTAACTATAATGTAGCATTAACAAAGTACAAGCAAAGACGTGGGTTTGGTAAACGGCTCTTTATTTAACAAAACAAGAGTTCAATGAGGCAACAACTACTGAACTTCCAGCCACGGAAGCGGAAGAGAGCTCCATAGAATAGGAGCGGGTGTGCGTAAAAGCCATGTCCGAGCCCAATCCACCGTCCCCGGACAGCCACCCGGCCGAGCGCCAGCCCCCGACTTCCATCCACGAAAGTGAAAGAAAGCTCCGTAGAGTATGACCGGGCGTGCGTAAAAGCCATGTCCGAGCCTCATCCACCGTCCCCAGACAGCCACCCGGCCGAGCGCCGACCCCCGACTTCCATCCACAGAGGTGAAAGAAAGCTCCGTAGAGTATGACTGGGCGTGTGTAAAAGCCATGTCCGAGCCCCATCCACCGCCCCCGGACAGCCACCCGGCCGAGCGCCGGCCCCCAACTTCCATCCACGGAGGTGAAAGAGAGCTCCCGTCGAGAGCAAGGTCTGTTACACTTTTGATCTGGGAACTGTGTTGTGTATTGGCCTCTTTCTCCTCAAAAGATGTGGACAATGTGAAAAAGAAATGGAGGAGGGCCTGACATTTCTCATCATCATGACTCAGATAAACCAAAGAGGGAAATTCTATGAAGGAGACATTTTTGTTGGATAAAATCTGCATCATTAGTCATTCCGACAATAATAGCTGCGAAAAAAACCCCCAAAAAACTTTCGTGTCTCATTTTCATTTTTGAATGTTGTCATTCAAATGTTTGAGAGTGTCATCCCACTTGCTGCCTCTATTTCAAAATCAGCATAAAAAATGTCAACGTCAAAAGTTTGGAAAAATTGGGCGTTAGAAAACAGAAGTTAGATATTATAACTTACAAGCAATTTGCCACTATATTCTTGCCAAAAAATGTCTTTGCATACAATATAGTACACTCAAAATAAGTCAGACCTTGTCTTAACAAAGATCGTATCTAGAATTTTTGTAATGATATCAAAACTAATAGGAGCATTAAAACTCAAGATTTCCACTGTCAATGTTACAATTGTAGTGAGGACCCGGATTCAAATACAAGATATATAAACATCATGTTTTGATGAAAAGATAGTGTTTTTTTGGTATGTGATGGCTGTTGCTGGAAAGAATGGCTTTCACCTGTAGCGTGTCTGACAAATCAAAATGTAGAAAGCCCCTCACTGGTGGTAAAAATAGATATGAAAGATGACCGCGGTGGTGGAATGATTATTCTGGGACCATAAAGATAAGACAACCTTTACTGACATGAATGACATCAAATAAAAGTTCACAACCAGACTGACAGGGCATTTAAATGCTGGCAGGGCCACAAGTATCCATCAGTACTACAGGGGGGGGGGGGGAGTGTCATGTCCTTCATAACCAGATGTATGACAAAAATAACATTTTGTACATTTTCTTTTCACAAAAATCATCCATCATGTCCTTCATAACCAGATGTATGACAAAAATAACATTTTGTACATTTTTTTTTCACAAAAATTATCCATCCATTCTTCCATTTATCCATTCTTCCATTTATTCATTGTTCAATCCATCCATCCATCCATCCATCCATCCATCCATCCATCCATCCATCCATCCATCCATCTGAACCGCTTATCCTCACAAGGCTCCCTGCTGACTTCGGGTAGTTTGCAGGGGTCACCTTGACTGGTCAACACACTCATTAGTATTGCGATACTATGTTTGCCCTGCTTATCATTCCAAATCCAAATTATTAGACGTACTTATGTTGTAGTAAAGAGCATAGACCTGGTGTCAATGCAAGTAAGACATGTCTGCCATCTAGTGGTGATTGGTGTTATTACAACTGAAGTTTACCCTTGCACATTTGCAGTTTGGCACGCATAGTGTCCGGGATTTTTTCCCTTTAAATGTTTGTGTTAAATGTTGGAACCAGTGAAGACTGTGTGCAGTCACACTTAGAGAAATACCAAATACACTTCTGCGTGGGCATGGCTAAGACAAAATAAGGATGAGAATTTTTTTGGACACAAGAAACGTTCTTTCCTTTTCTGGGAGAAAGAAAAGGCTCCCCCTGCCCATGCACGTACTTTATCTTCTTGGCATTATTTAACAGTCTAAACTGGGAAAAAGTCTAGTACTTAATGTCAGTATAGATCCAGCAGATGTTCTACTGGAACTTTACAACGCTAATGAAGATGCGCAATATGGCTCCGTCCAATCTATGATGCAGCTGGACACAGCATCAATAATTATGCCTAGGTTCAATTGATGTTTGGATTCATTCAACAGACTTTCTCGCCCAGGCAACTGGACCGGGAGTAAATATGTAGATCATGCTCTCTGTCCAGCAGACATTCTTCCGGCACTCCCCGCTTTAGTGGTAACAAACCTCTCCTAGTGCTTTAGGGAAAGCGCTGAGAATGAGTCTATGGCTTGGAACAATTGACTTCATGTTGACTTTGAGCTAACACCAAGGGAATACGTGAGACGGGCTAGGTTCCTCCTTGAACAACCTTCCACAATTCAAACTATGTAACCTTGGGGCTGACATGCCTGTTGTCATTGAGTCCATGTTCCCTGCCGCCTCATTCCCACCGTCTGTCATGTATGCAGTTTCTCGACCCCAGCTCTTACTTTAATCTGGGGCTTTCCTGGATGTTACTGTCTTTTCCGCTTGACTTCCTCTATTGTTTTCAACCTACAGCCATAGATCCCACCAATAGTTGGGTTTTAAATATAGAAAAGGAGGACTTTAACTTTAGCCACTCTTTTTAACTTATTATTTTGTTAAAATTGAATCACTGATAAATGTTTTCCTGAAAAAATATGTTTTTCTGCCAGAGATCAGCACTTTGGGTGGACAGAATGTAGTGTGGGATAGGCTCCAGCTAACCCATGACAATATGGGTAATTACCGTGATTTTCGGACCATAAGTCGCTCCGGAGTATAAGTCGCACCAGCCATAAAATGCACAATAAAGTGAAAAAAACCCCATATATAAGTCGCACCAGAGTATAAGTCGTACTTTTGGGGCAAATTCATTTGTCAAAATCCGACACCAAGAACAGACATGAACCACCAACCACAGGCTAAACGATACGGTATGCTAACATGACATATACACAAACGGGGAGCTGAGAACGGCCAATGTAACATTCAGAGTTATTCAAATAAGTATTACACAAATAACATGTTTATCAAACCATCTGTGTTACTCCAATTCATTAAATCCATCGATCGTCCTTTATGTAAACAATGCTGCGTATGCGCCGCATATGCGCCGCTGACGTCGGACTCATTGTAAGTTGCATTTCTAATTATTCCACAGACCCACATAACGATATATAAAGTATATTTCAAATAACAATATTATCAAACCATCTGTCTCACACCTAATCATTAAATCCATCGATCAAATTCCTCGTCCTTTACATCAACAACGCCGCGCGCGCGCCGCACAGATCTAGTATATAACTATATTGTAGCGTTAACAAAGTACCAGGAAAGACGTGGCTTTGGTAAACGGCTCTTTATTTAACAAAACAAGAGTTCAATGAGCCAACAACTACTGAACTGTAACGATAAAAACATATACAAGTTGCTACACGAAATAAAATACATCAAATAACCATAACATAAATAAGTTTTTCAAACCTTGTGTCACTCCAAATCATTAAATCCTTCAAACGTGGGGCCCTTCGTCATCTTCATCATCCCGTGATCGAATCCTTTGTCCTTTATGTAAACAACTGCCGCGCGGTGCCGGTGACGTCACTTGCAGTTTAAATGACAGTAATCCCTTGCTACATCGCGGTTTGTTTATCGCGGTTTCACTACATCACAGATTTTTTAATTTTGAAAATGTGTGAAAAAAATCACATATAAATTGCTCCTGAGTATAAGTGCCCCCCCCCACCCAAACTATAAAAGAAAACGCGACTTATATTCCGAAAATTACGGTAATCAATCTGCACAGTCATTGGTTAGTGTGGTGTTGCGTTATGACCCTCAGGTTGCAAAGCGTTTTTGTCTCATTATTAATCCAACATTTTTAAAGATACAACAAAAGCACTGATTGGTCTACACTGTATACCCACTCTGTTTGTGTGATTATTGCAGAAGTGTTTCAATAACAGCAGTGCTCAATCATGCTTTGTTGAATTATTTGTTGACTTTTGAGGCGCACATCATCAGCAGCGAGAGTTTCGCTTCGCATTGCTGTATTGCACAACCAAGAACTGAAGCTAGAATGCGTATTACCTTTGGCAGTAATCATTGCGAGCTGCTCTAATCTGCTCATGCTTGGGCTTGTAATGTTTCCATCCATCCTTTCATTCTTAACACCACATATCCTGTTCAGAGTCGCAGGGGTGCTCAAGCGTATTCCAGCTGACATCGGGGGAAAGGCAGACTACACCCTGAACTAGTCACCAGCCAGTCGCAGGGCACATATAGGGATGAACGACCAGTCACACCGCCACTGAGTGTGAATCAATCCAACGTTGCCCGCTCACAAGTCAGGCGAGTGTACCTCGAAACCATCAGCAACCTCTGCCAATTCACTTCACTCCAAAAGAATTGGAACAATCTGTTATTACTAGAAAACATCTGTCTAGGTTTGATATCCAAAAAGTGATTTTATTTTGAGGTTGTTTTGTTTGTATATGAAACAACTTCAAAGCTAACGTTTTTTTACTACGAAATCTTCAAGTTTAATAATCAAGATGTCTCTATGGTATCCAACAGTATCCGTAGATCCAATTTTCCTTGGGTGTGCTTGGGTGCGAGGTGGCTTACACCTTGGAATATCAGTCTTTCTTTAAATTGACATATAAAATATTTCTGTAGTTCCGAGTTAATCTTGCTGCTGCCATGAATAATAAAGAATAATAAACCCATCTCAGAAAAAAACATGCAATTATTTTGAGTCATGATGTATCAACCAAGGTTCACAAATGTTCTTGTATGTTGGTTCTTTTTCAAAGGTTTAGCTTGTTTTTATGGCTGGTCTCCGTACTTTTTGTTTAATTTCAAGTTGTTCTTTCCACGTGTCTCGATAATAGTGGTTCGTATATTCTAGTGTGTCCTCTGTACCATTCATTGACGGAAGTGCTTTTCTCGCGAAGGTCGCAGGCACGCTGGAGCCTATCCCAGCTGACTATGGCTGTAGGCAGGGGACCATCTTGTACTGGATGCCAGCCAATTGTAGGGCACGTGTAGACAAACAACCATTCACACTTACGCCTACGGGCAATTTGGAGTGGTCAATTTGCCTACCATTTATGTCATTGGAATGTAGGATGAAACCAGGGTAACTGGGGGAAATCCATGCACGGGGAGATCATGCAAACAAAATGAAAGTGCTGCGCAAAAAGTGCTGCACAAATAGAGCTAGAGTGGTGGCAACGCTTCTGTACCTTCTCAAGGTGACCTTGACAGTACCTAGTAAGCACATTTATTTTATTTTAGGGGAGTTAATGGGTGTTACAGCAAAAATCTGGACATTCCCATCAATCACAACACTGGTAGCAGCCCGACGATAAGAACCAGCTTCACGTGGTGTCGGCCGTACCAACGAAGAGTTTTCATCCTCAGTGCGGTTGTTCAGAACTCGGTGTTTAGAATCACATTTTTTTACAAACCCATTTCATCAACCGCACCAACAGCAGCAGCAGGAGCTATTTGACTACCGTAATTTTCGGACTATAAGTCGCGTTTTTTTTCTTAGTTTGGGTGGGGGGGGCGACTTATACTCAGGAGCGACTACTATGTGATTTTTTTCAGAAATTTTCAAAATTCAAAAATCCACAATGTAGTGAAACCGCGATAAACGAACCGCGATGTAGCAAAGGATTACTATCATTTGAACTGCAAGTGACGTCACCCGTGCCGCGCGGCGGTTGTTTACATAAAGGACAAAGGATTTGATCACGGGATGATGAAGATGACGAAGGGCCCCACGTACTACCGGCATCATTAGTGGCTTTGTTTGTAAGTGACACGGAGGACGAAGAGTTTGAAGGATTTAATGATTTTGAGTGACACAGAAGGTTTGAAAAACTATTATGGCTTTTACGCACGCCCGGTCCTTCTCGACGGGAGCTCTCTTTAACGTTCGTGGATGGAAGTCGGGGGCCGGCGCTTGGCCGGGTGGCTGTCCGGGGACGGTGGATGGGGCTCGGACATGGCTTTTACGGACGCCCGATCATACTCTATGAAGCTTTCTTTCACCATCAGTGGATGGAAGTTCAGTAGTTGTTGGCTCGTTGGATTCTTGTTTTGTTAAATAAAGAGCCGTTTACCAAACACACGTCTTTCCTGGTACTTTGTTAACGCTACAATATAGTTATACACTAGATCTGTGCAGCCCGCGCACGCGGCATTGTTGACATAAAGGACAGGAATTTGATCGATGGATTTAATGATTTGGGATCATTAAATCATTATTTAATTATCATCATCATCGGAGTGACACAGATGGTTTGATAATATTGTTATATAAACCCATGTCTTTCCTGGTAGTTTGGTAACGCTACAATATAGTTATATACTAGATCCCTGCAGCGCACGCGTGGCGTTTTTAACATAAAGAACGAGGAATTTGATCGATGGATTTAATGATTCGGAGTGACAGACGGTTTGATAATATTGTTGTAATATGATAGTTATTTGAAATATACTTTATATATTGTTATATGGGTCTGTGGAATAATTAGAAATGCAACTTACAACGGGTCCGACGTTGTACCCGTTGTTTATAAAGAAACAAAAACGACCATGAGAAGAAGAAAAAAAAAAAAAAAAGCATCACAAGTACTTGTGATGCTTTTTATATATATATATATATTTATATATATATATATATATATATATATATATATATATATATATATATATATATATATATATATATATATATATATATATATTTATAGAATATAAATATTCTTCATATTTATAACATTTCAAGAGCATACAAGAACATTTAGAGCATCCACACAGGCAGCAATTAGATTAAAGTTATTTTTTTAACATGGAATGAGGTTTCCTATGACATACAAGGATCACATATTGCCTAAATAATTTAATTCCTCCATAAATCTTTCTGTTTATAAACGCATATGGTTTATGCGGCGCATATGCGGCATTGTTTACATCAAGCACGATCGATGGATTTCATGAATTGGAGTGACACCAATGGTTTGATATGTGTGTTATTTATGTAATACTTACTTGAATAACTCTGAATGTTACGTCAGGCCCGTTCTCAGCTCCTTGTTTGTATATATGTCACGTTAGCATACTGTATAGTTTAGCCTGTTGTTGCTGTTTCATGTCTGTTTTTGGTGTTGGATTTTGACAAATAAATTTGCCCCAAAATTGCGACTTATACTCCGGTGCGACTTATATATGTTTTTTTTTTCACTTTATTGTGCATTTTATGGCTCGTGCGACTTATACTCCGGAGCGACTTATAGTCTGAAAATTACGGTAATTACCCATATTGTAATTCGGTCATTGCTTAAATAGTCTTACATTTTTAAAATGAAAGTATCAATTCTTTACAAATTGAATTATATTTTTTTTACACAATGAAGGAGATTTCTGGTGTGTCTGCCCATCAAGTATAAAATTAAGCCACATAGATTTTGCAGAAATCCGTGCCCGCTTTTGAAAATTTGAGTGAGATATTCGGCACTTCAAATTACATGATAACTACCCCCACAAAGAGTCCACCATACTTTTGGCAGCTATGAGATGGTCAGAACAAGATGGCCAGAACCAGCCCACTGGTTGTCACTCGACGAAAGGACAGCCTTGCCATTGGCCCAGTAGTATGTGGGGCAGAATGACGGCTGGCGCATGGCGTGAGACAAATTCAGCCCTGAAGAGCGCCAATTTCACCATGGCAAGAAAATTGCTGTAAAATACGGCTATAATTCTTGGTGGTTGGAATATTTTGAGGAAAGCATGCCAAAGACATGCTATTAGGACAATGTACATAAATACTGTATTTTACCGTAATTGTATGTCCTTTTCAAATGTGAGCGCAATCTTAATATATGAGGGGCCGTTAATGGAAGCGGCCACCCTTGGGCACGCTCGGCCTCATGTCCAGGGGAACCTTTATTAGATGTGATTCTGTGGTATATTAAATTAGTTCCACCATTCTGTTGTTTGAACATAGTCGCTGAGGCTAGTGATGGGCACTAAAAAGGCCCCCGAACAACTGGGGTAAGGCTTCAGCTAAAGGGTACGGTGTTCAAGGAACTACACGGTGCCAGACCCCCCCGGCCTCTTTGACGGCCACGTCTGGCCCATGTACTTGAAACACAAGAACATCATGGTGATGTTAATTAATTAATTAATTTTCCAAAATAGAAATATATGCATCACATTGTCTGAATCGTAACAAAGGCTTTTCTTTGCTCTTGAAATTTGTGCCCTGGTGGTGTCAACTTAATAGCGATCGTAAAATTTGACTCTAACGTATGTATTTCTGTTTTACAAAACAAACAAACAACAAACAAAAAACTCACAAAATGTACTAAGTAATTAATAGGAATGATCTGTGTTGAGTGTTTGAAGGTGACATTATGGTGTGACAAGGAAGCTCAAGACACGTCGTCTTTATTTCTTTTGCAAGATATGACACTTTGTGTCATATCTTGCAAAGCCGAGCATTACTCGGTGCTTCATCCACATGATCTCTCTCCTAACATGCTGTGCAGTGGCAAGTAGCCTATAGCTGATGAAATCTTAAAAAGCTTTTGAAAAAATATACCGACATGGTGAAATTAAGCTTCATGAATCATTGAGGCTCTCTAGCCAATTGGTTTGCACTTGGTTTATAAGCAATCTTGTGTCATTTCCTCTATGTATGCCGTCATAAAGCAGTAAGCTGTACGTATGTATACACAGAATGAAACGATTGTGGCCAGTGACTGTTGCAGTATTGCAGTTTTCAATGTAGGTATATAGTGTAAATATGGAATAAAATTACAATGTTTATGAACAACCCAAAATACAAATGAGTTTAAAATTGTCAAGATCTAAGACGGATTCTACCTGCGATCTCAAATTCAGAACCACAATGCTCTAGCAACTGCTCCAAACAAATATCAAAGTGGCGAACTGTGCAAAAGAAAATGTAAAAAAAAAAAGACACCAAATGAAACTATAACACACAATGTTACTCCTTAATTTTCCAACTCACTTAAAGATCACTAAATACGCTGACAACACCTGCTCCTGTACAAGGTTTCCAGTGTCATGAGGAAGCAATAAATTGAACCAGTGATTTCCTTCATATTAGACAAGACCTCATTAATTATCGGCCACATGATTTTCTGGGGGGACCTAATACGTGCTTCAAAATTGCGGTCTTATTTAGCCTGCCCACCTTTGATCGAGACACTCCAAAGCCTTGCTTAATTAAAATTTATGGTGATATTAAGCTGCACAAAACCATATACCGTATTTTTCGGACTATAAGTCACATTTTTGTTTTCTCATAGTTTGGATGGGGGGGTCGACTTATACTCAGGAGCGACGTACATGTAAATTCTTTCACAAATTTTCAAAATTCTAAATTCCGCGATGTAGTGAAACCGCGACAAACGAACCGCGATGTAACAAAGGATTGCTGTCATTTGAACTGCAAGTGACGTCCGCGGCGCGGCCCGGCGGTTGTTTACATAAAGGACAAAGGATTCGATCACGGGACGACGAAGATGACGAAGGGGCCCCACATTTGAAGGATTGAATGATTTAGAGTGACACAAGGTTTGAAAAACTCGTTATGTTATAGTTATTTGATATACACTGCTCAAAAAATTTAAAGGAACACTTTGAAAACACATCAGATTTCAATGGTGAAAAAAAAAGTTGGATATTTATACTAATATGGACAGTTTAATGTCTCAGGAACAAAAGGATGCCACATCTTTTGATGGAAATAAAAGTTTTCAGCCTACAGAGGGCTCAGTATATAGACAGCCCAAAAATCAAAGTGAAAAAAATCATGTGGCAGGCTCGTCCATTTTACCTAAATTCAATTTCTACAATTCAAAACTCCTCAATATCTTGTGTCGCCCCCACATGCTTGTATGCATGCTTGACAACGTCGTGGCATGCTCCTAATGAGACGACGGATGGTGTCTCACGGGATGTCAGTCCGACTGCCGTTCTCTAGCCTGTAGAGGTCTGTTCGTCCCTCCATGGAAATGCCTCCCCAGACCATCACTGACCCACCACCGAACCGGTCATGCTGAATGATGTTGCAGGCACCATAGCACTCTCCTTGGCTTCTCCAGACCCTTTCACGTCTATCACAGGTGCTTAGGGTAAACCTGCTCTGGGTGCCAATTCTGGTGTTCTATGGCAAATGCCAATCAAGCTCCACGGTGCTGAGTAGTGAGCATTGGGCACACTACAGGACGTCGTGCCCTGAGGCCACCCTTGTGAAGTCTGTTTCTGACTGTTTGGGCAAAAATATTCACACCAGTAGCCTGCTGAAGGTCATTCTGTAGGGCTCGGACAGTGCTCAACCTGTTCGTCCTTGCACAAAGATTCAAGATTCGAGAAGAATTTATTCGCCATGTTTGAGCGTGCCAAACAAGGAATTTGACTTTGTTACATCACAGTCTCTGTTCAACATTTAGGTGACTAACAACACTCAGGACATGTGAAAATGACAAATGACAATATTCTCAGCCATCAACAGATGGGAGGGTCCTGCTTCCAGGATGACCAGGCTGCAATGGATGCAGAGAAGACACATGGTGCAAACAGTGTAGACAATCCTAAAAGGTATGAATTGCAGCGGATATCGGTCCTGCTGATGGGATGAGGATCGTCTACGGCCCTGTGCAGCTCTCCTAGAGTAACTGCCTATCTCCAGGAATCTCCTCCATGCTCTGGAGATTGTACTGGGAGACACATCAAATTTTCTTGCAACAGCACCCATGGATGTGTCATCCTGGAGGAGTTGGACGATTTGCGCAACTTCAGGAGGGTTAAGAAATCGCCTCATGCTTCCAGTCGTGATAATGACTCTTGTTAAAGCCAACACTGTGGAAAAACAGTTAAAAAAGATCAAGAGGGAGGAGCTTGAAATGGCCTCCACCTGCAAAACCAGTCCTGTTTTGGGGACCATCTCGTTGTTGCCCCTCTAGTGTACCTGTTGTTAATTCCATCAACACCAATGCAGATGAAAGTGATTAACAACCCCCTCTGCCACGTGCCTGATCAAAACCTTATCAGAAAAGTGGAATTGAATTCATGCCATACCCTGAAAAAAAACTGTTCCTTTAGTTTTTTTGAGCAGTGTATTTTATTTCGTGTAGGAACTTGTATATGTTTTTATCGTTACAGTTCAGTCGTTGTTTAAAGGGTTTAATGATTTGGAGTGACACAAGGTTTGAAAAACATATTTATGTTATGGTTATTTGAAACCTATTATTTCGTGTAGCAACTTGTATATGGTTTTATCGTTACAGTTCAGTAGTTGTTGGCTTGTTGAACTCTTGTTTTGTAAAATAATAAATGTCATGTCAAAATAGGCTGCTCTGTTAATGTTTCAGGTAAATGTACGGATCGACATGGAAGGGAAACGCAGGTAAGCAGTACCAATGCGTTAGATCGAAGTTTAGTCAGTTCTGATCATTTTATAGGAGATTGTTTGAGAAACGCGATTGTTTACAGAGGGCTCAATGGTTATTGGCTAGTGAATGCTTACTGCAACCCTAGTCAACCTCAGTTTGTTGCAGTATAGCTTCTATTTTATGCGCCTTTTACCCCGGTGTGCCCTATATATGAAATAATTTCTGAAATAAAAAAAATCAATGAGGGTGCGCCTTATAACCCAGTGCGCCTTTTGGCGCGAAATTAAGGTAATTATAAACAACAGTTTTATCAAACAATCTCTGTCACTCCAAGTCATTAAATCCCGTGATCGAATCCTTTGTCCTTTATGTAAACACTGCGCATATGCGCCGCTGAAGCCAGTTGCAGTTCAAATTACAGTAAACCCTTGCTACATCACGCTTCGTTTATCGCGGTTTCACTACATCGCGGATTTTTGAATTTTGAAAATTTGTGAATAATTTCTCATGTAAATCGCTCCTGAGTATGTCACCCCTCCACCAAAACTATGAAAAAAAAACACGACTTGTAGTCCGAAAAATACGGTGCACTGATTGTACAAGCTGTATTCATCACAATAGCATATCTGTTATTCATTGCAAACCTTAGTCAAGCTTAATACTTTTACACACCTCAGACAGTTCTCAACCCTGTCATTGTTTATCATACCATCAGCAGTCAGGCTTTCATGAAATGCACATACACACCAATCTTACCCAACACACTCACAATACAAGGAACATATACAAGTAAAAAATGTAGAATTATAAACAGTTCAGAGATTGTTGTGTTATTGGTGACAATTGATCATTCGGATTGGCTGTTGCTATGAGATAGCACACAAAAGCAAAGAAACGGCAAAGAAAAGAAGCATTATCGAATCAATTAAGCTCAATGAAACTTTTTTTTAACTTCGGTTTTCCTTAGCTGCTTGTATTATTACTGTTTTGCTTGTACAGTACTCTTAGCATCTTGTGCAACGTTCTTTAATGTATGCATTTCATTTTATGAAAACCTGTAGATTGTATGATGATAATCAATGACTTCTTGGCCATGTGCAATGTGTAGGTTTGACAAAGCTTACGACTTGTATGTTGCTCATTCTCAAGCATCTGCACATGCTCTCATTTAATCACCCTGCTATGAAAATTCTAGTTCTGCAACTGTATGCAGTCACTACAAGCTGATGCTTATTTTTACAATTTTGCAAAATTTTGACTATATATGTACAGAAATCTTGAGGTACGGTCACACACCTTACCGTGTGGTAGAAATAAATGAGTGATCTTAAATTTGATCAAACAGCCCCAAAATATATTTTTTTCACCTTTGCAGCAAAGGAATTTACCTTTAACTTCTGAGGTTATGAATACCATGGAACACTGTAGCTATCTCACACAAATCCCTCAGTAGCTCCTACTACACTGCTGGTAAAAGCTGAGAGTTATTCATTTTTTGTTCGGGTCACTGTTCTGAATTCACTGCATGGACAGAGAATGCAGCAGCAAAACATCCCAGAAATTGTAGAGGTCAGAGCCACAACAAGCAGGCCTCTTTGTGGGAATGCCATACAGCAGAGAATGTTTAAAACTCAGATTCTGCTCTGTTGTGTTGAAAAGCAATTGTCAATTTTGTGAAAACTATAAAGGGAGACAGTCGCTCAGTCCTATAAGGAAAAGGGCTATGGAGTTGGAGGATAGGTTCAAGTCCTTGGAAACTATTTTTGGGAGTGATGGTTATCTGTTTGCTGTCTACTCTCAAGGTAACCTTGAGCAAGCTACAGTGTCATTGTTGCCACCCCAGCTTTATTGGTGCACCACTCTTTACGCACCACTTTCATTCTGAAACAGAAACAAAAGTACAGTATATGTTACAAAGGGGGGGGGGGGGTTCAACTTCTCCTTGAGGGACATATTTCACTAGCTTATAGTAAGTTAAAATATTACATTTTGTGTCACACCATATGCTGCCGCTGGCGTCACCAGCATCTGACTGTCTGCCTAAGGGGGTGCCCTTTTTCTGTGCGTAAGAACACACTGTAGTTGTAAAATCTCACTTTCTGAGTTCTGTGCAAAAGGTGGCTCGGATGTTGGTCAGGGAAATTATGATCACAGCTGTACTCCCAATTCATTATGTGTGTAATGAGGTGGGGATAACCTGAACCTGATTAAGAGTCGGAACATAATAATATCAAGGTTGCAACAAGTTAAATGAGGAGCAACCTACACTGTCAGCCTCACAACTCGTTTGAAACCACGGACACATTATTACCATGTTACTCTCACGTGGCAGTTTATCAGTTGAGAAAACTCAATTACTTGTATGCTCATGTTTAAAAGGTGTGCTTACCTAGAGTTATTGGAAATTTACTTGACTATTGAGAATTTCATAGCGCATTGATTTGTTTAATTCCATATTTAATTAATAAATGAAGCATTTCATTAATTTATGACATTTTCAATTCGACATTTCGTGGCTTATTTATTTACTTGTTTAATTTTGGCATGCTCAGTCCTCAATACAATTCAGCTTACACATGGACTTTATCATTTCTTCACCTCTTCAAGTGAAGACGATTTCACTGAGTAGTGCAGAGTGCTGTCACTATATGATGTATTTCAACATTAATGCAGTCTGTATCTATCAAACTGAGATGAATGGCATCAGACTGTAGGCCGCCAAATGAATCACACTTGACAGCCAAATGTTGGAAATTCTGGGTAAAATACCCTTGTGCTAATTCTGCCTATCATTCTTGTTTTTCCAACTTGAATTGTGTTTAAAGATGATTTATTGTCTTCCAATTCAATTGTCAATTGGTGGTCCGCGGTCCTCTGGTGGTCCGTGGTGGTGTTTTGCAAAATTGGAACTGGAAAATATTTTAAAAATAAAATTGCTTTATTATTTACACTTGATTATCCCTATTCAAATAAGCCAACCTGTGAAAATGAGTACCCGGCTCCCATTTTAAAACGGTGAACTGTGTACATCAACTGACTCTTTCTGTGTCTTCTAAGGAGTGTTTTCACCAAGTGTAGTAAATTTGAATAGGTTCCCTCCTCCTCGAGCAAAGTTACAGGGGCTAACTAATTCTAAGAGCAGCTCTATTACACAAAGTCAACCCGTGAGAATACAAACATTTTCAAATTCCTAGCCATCAACCTTTTGTAGCCAACAGTGATTCCAGACTGCTTGAAAACTTTTCCACATGGCTCAGTCATAGAATGATAGTCTCCCAACTTGTAGGTACTGGGTTCAATTCCCAAGCCCGTTGGTCATGTTAAAGTGTCCTTCCCCCACGCGAAGTTATGAGGTGCGTGGCTTGGTTTTAGGGTAATAGACTTCAACCTTGAATGTGGTGGGTTCAATCCTCAAGTCAGACTTGATTTATTTTCCAGCTAATTTCATGAGTCATTAAATCCAAATTATGTCAAATCTAGCTGAGATTCCCAAAATAGAAATACAGATGCAAACAAATAGCATGTATAGGTCTATCCTCTTTCGGTGCAAAATAAAATAATATTCCGCCAAAGCAGTGGTCCCGAGTTGCTTCTTGGTTACAATGGTGGTCCCTAGGACAAAACCAGTTGAAAACCCCTGTTCTATATCTGAATTTTTCCTTGTACTGACTGACCAGAGACTCACAAAATATGAGAGGGTTAAGGAGGTTGTGTAAGAAGCTGTTTTTTTGTCTTTTTTCACTGACGCCAGTGGACCATTGCACACACCACTTGCTATTTAGAGATATACCAGATCACTTACCTACGGCTTTAATTGTCTTTTCTTGTTTCTTTTTTTTATTTTTATTTAATTGTGAGGTAACACTAATAAATTACTGTAGGGGAGGAGAAATATAAAAGGGCAGGAAAAGAGCGAGCGTGTCAGCACCATCTCCTTCCTTATTTGACATTGAGGGATCTAGTTATATAATCATTCATTTATTTATTTATTTTCTTGATATACCATATATAATTTTTCCTTCTGACCTTCACAGGTGATTTATTTTGAATAAAGCAGTAAATTGTCTTGGATTAATTAGCAGCTGCTGATGTAGCAATGGTGTGATAGAGAAATAAAAAATAAAATTTAATCTGGTGAAAAAAAAGAACTATCAGTAACATTGTAATAACAGATCTACACATTAACATTAAATTACTATTTAGTCAACAATCACCAAAAAATTGTGTGTATATATATATATATATATATATATATATATATATATATATATATATATATATATATATATATATATATATATATATATATTGTTCGCGATATTTGTACTGACATGATCATTACCAGGGCAAACATACACTCACAATCACACCAAAGGACAATTTAGAACAATTCATTCATTCATTCATTCATTCATTCATTCATTCATTTATTTATTTATTTATTTATTTATTTATTTATTTATTTATTACTTATTCATCGCTCTTATCTATTAGTTGTTTGTGCCTTCTTGTTTTTACTCTTTGTGCTATTTGCTTGTGTGTATTGTGTAATGTGTCTCGTCACCGTGGGATGGTGGGAAACGTAATTTTGATCTCTTTGTGTGTCTTAACATGTGAGGAAATTGACAATAAAGCAGACTTTGACTTTGACAATCTAGCTGGCATACATATTGGTGAACAAGCACTTTACCATACCAACAAAAATAGTTCCCATTGGGGAAGATAAATTATTTCTCTGAAACACGATGAATCTTCTTAAATAAATTTATTTACTCATGCTGTTTTTATCATATTTCTGTTGTTTATTCTTTTGTTTTTATTTGTTTGGGTGTTTTGTCTCTGTCTTCTGTAAACATGTTCAATAAACATCCCCAAAATAAACAATGACAGAGTCAGTGAACCTGCCTCATTGACATTCGGTATGTCATAATGGTGTCTTGCACCTGGAGGAAAATCACACTCTGATACTCCGCACCAACACCTGATACTGACCTACTGAGACACCATGTGAGGTCCATCCAAAGTCACCATGGTTTATGTGGTTCTCCATGAGGAGAAGCCTTTGAAGGACCCACCCTGTGAAAATCTTTTGAAGAGTGCAGTCTACTAATTGGGAAATATAGTTACATACTAGGGCAGGGGTCGGCAACACAAAATGTTCAAAGAGCCATATTGACCCCCAAAAAACCCCATACCTGTCTGGAGCCGCAAAAATCTAAAAGCTTTTTATAAGGCAACATAGACTGTCAATACATGAGCTGTATGCCTACTATTAAAATAATTAAGTAGGCTACAAATACAAAGCAACAAAGCGACGCAAAACGTCGCCCCTGGATAGCCAGCGGACTTTATTGTGCAGCAGTCTATCGGCATATTCGCTGTCAATTTCATCTAGCAATTCATGGAACTGGCGGTGGTTTAATGCTTTTGTGATTATTTTGTTCACAATATGGATGACAAGGTTCATTACCTCCATACACTCTGGTGGGAATGTTTACACACACGGCACCACTTGGTGCAATATGCAATGGAATGCAAGCAAATTTCTATCCAATGCTTTCTGTCGTAAAGTCACAAACTTTTGCGACCCACTCATACTCAGTGCGCCATCTGTAGTGACTGAAATCAGGTGGCCAGTGTGTATCTCTGTCATTTAAACACTGCAGCACAGCCTCACAGATGTTCTCCCCCCGTGTTTGGCCTTTTAGTGGTATCAATTTCTTCATGCGGCCCATTAGAGTTCATGTACCTGCATAGCGGAGCTGTTTGTTCGATATGGGTCACGTCACACGACTCATCACAGGCAATTGAGAAAGCTGGAGCTGAATTCATGTCCTTGATTTGCTGATCGGTGATATTGTTTGCCATTCAAATGACCATTTCCTTCACTGTTTAATGCGGAGAGAGGCATGTCTTTAATTTTCTAAATGATCTCGGTTTTGTTTTTGAAGTCCGAAGATAGCCACTGATATTTTAACAAATGAATACTTCATGTACTCGCCATCGGCGAATGGTTTTCTGTGCTTTATCTCCTGGGCTGCAACAAAACTTGGAGCAGAAGTAGAGTTTGGAGATGCGATCCACTTCTTGAAACTTTTTCGTTCCTCAAATTGCACCTTTCCTCTCAGTTCCAACTGGGTGATTGGCAGCAAATTCAGCATGATTTAGCTGAAGATGTCACTCCAAATTGCTCTTATTGTTATATTTGACAACTTCTCATTGGAAATCAAACATTCAGGCAACCCTTCACCATTGGCAATGAAAGCAAATAGTTGAGTCCATTCTTTTTTTAAACCCTCTGTTCTCATCAACAATCTTTCTCTTTTTGCCTTTTGAATCCATGGCCCGTCACTCACACACCTGTTTACAACTCGCCTGTGCCGTGTCGCTTGCTATGACGCAATTTTGCGACATTCCGAAATCCGGTACTTTTAATATATTTACAACTACATACATTTTCTACAGCATAAGACTGTTTGTGCCATGATTACATCTGAAAACCATATTAAAAAAAATAAATGAATAAATAAATAAATAAATAACATTTTTACATTTTCACACATTTTTGCAAGAGCTCCAGAGAGCCGCTAGGGGTGTGCTAAAGAGCCGCATGCAGCTCTGGAGCAGCGGGTTGCCGACTCCTGTACTGGGGTATTGTCCTCAGCTATTACAACCACTACCAAGATCCACACAGCAAAAGGAAGATTAGTTATCTTCGACCATGATGGACGGTCTCAGAGAACAGAAGCTATTTCTGTACATTATGTACTATACATACTGTACATGCATACACGATGACAATGTATTGTCACTGCATTCCCATAATTTCTTCTAGATGAGCGTGTCTTTATGTCTGTATCTAAAGTAGGAATGAAAGTCGTAATCGCAATAATTAATGTAACATTCCTATTAATTTCTTAACAATAGCAGGCAAAACCTGTATAATTTTCTCTCAAACGTCTCATGAAGCGGCACACATACAAGGTGAAAGGGAGCGTTAAAGGCACAATCACGTCAGTACAAAGTGCTTAATAAACATCTCTGTAACTAACTTTACTTTTCATTTTAGACCTTTGACAATGTTCTGCTTCGGAATGTCTTAGAGTTTTTTTTTTTTATATCGTGTTTAGTTCATTTTTCCTACATCTCCTGTTGCTCGGCTAATTTGTTGTTATGCCGACTCCTGTTGTGAGCCTGAATAGCCAACAGGTACCTTGACAGAAAATGACGCCACATCACATTAAAGGCATGCAGAAAAAAACAATGAATACCAGCTTTGTCATATTGTTTTGCTTTTTTGTCATTACAAACATGTCAGAACAATGTGTATCCCTACACATTAATATTGAAACATCTAACAGTCTTGGAGCACAATTAAATTATTGTACAGGGTCCGGCAAAATGATCTGACACACTTGAAGGTTTAATAGAATGCAAATAAATTAAAGAAACAAAAAAGTTGTTTTTATTCTCGAAAAGTACATATAATGCTATTTTGATTTGTTTCGTTTCATTTCATTTTTGTTTTGTTTTCGAATAATGTTTTTTTTTTTGTTTCAGTTGGTAACATGAATTGGACCGGTGACCATCGCGCTGTCATTGTGGAAGCGTTTATCAAGAAAGAATCTGTAACTGCAACAATACGAGGTTTCCGTTTGCGCTTCAGACTTGGTAGACAAGATCCCGTACCTACTCCAAACACCAACTTGTTATGGGTTACTAACTTCAGAGCCAGTGGATCAGTATTGAAACAAAAATCAACCGGCCGACCTCGCGCCGCCAGAACTCCATAAAATGTGGCAGCGGTAAGAAAATGAAACGAAAACAAAACAAAATGGCATTATATGTACTTTTAGAAAATAAAATAACTTTTTTGGTTCTCTTTTATTTGCATTTTATTAAACCCACAAATGTGTCAGATCATTTTGCCAGACCCTGTATAAGGCCAAGATTTTTCATAACATTGGCAAATTTCAAGCTAAAGGGGATTTTAATTTAGAAAATATTTTTTTTACTGGGAAAAAACATCACTCAACCAAGTCAACCAGTAGTGGGACTCATTTAAAAGTGTTTAATCACACAGTATGTTTTATTTAATATTTTAATACAGCCTGCTTGGGTGCATAAATGAGTGAAAACTGTGGGCCAGTCCCAAGCCTGATAAAAGCAGAGGGTTGCGTCAGAGAAGGGTAGCAGCTGGACATGCTCAAAATCAATCTAAATAATTTTATACTGGATCGTTTGCAACACCTTTAAAAATGCTGGGTTAAAAACAAACCAATTTGAGTTTAAATTTGGACCGATTTAGGAAGTTGAATCAATTTGAAAAACAATTTGACCCAAGTTTCTGCATTGTGTTTTGTACAAAACAAGCTAAAAATTGTTTCTGTTGGGGCATATTGTTGGTCAGCTGTCTGGTTAGGACCATCTTTATAACACGGTCCACCACGCCGGCGCAGAGTTCCAGGCGCTCGGATGCGCTCGGACCATCTCCCGCCGCCGCAAATGTCGCCGCCTGGCGGACACGCCGTTGTAAATGAATGGGCTTTGGCACTTAGTGCAATTTTGGCCAGCTCCGTGGCTGGAGGTATGGAAGTGCCAGCCAGCCACCTCCGTGGCTGGAAGTATGGAAGTGCCAGCCAGCCACCTCCGTGGCTGGAGGTATGGAAGTGCCAGCCAGCCACCTCGTGGCTGGAAGTGTGGAAGTGCCAGCCAGCTCCGTGGCTGGAGGTATGGAAGTATGGAAGTGCCACCTCCGTGGCTGGAGGTATGGAAGTGCCAGCCAGCCACCTCCGTGGCAGGAAGTATGGAAGTGGCACCTCCGTGGCTGGAAGTATGGAAGTGCCAGCCAGCCACCTCCATGACTGGAAGTGTGGAAGTGCCAGCCAGCCACCTCCGTGACTGGAAGTGTGGAAGTGCCAGCCAGCTCCGTGGCTGGAAGTGTGGAAGTGCCACCTCCGTGGCTGGAAGTATGGAAGTGCCAGCTCCGTGGCTGGAAGTGTGGAAGTGCCAGCCACCTCCGTGGCTGGAAGTATGGAAGTGCCACTGTTAGAGATATTCTGACTAACTTATTTTGCAAGAACCACACGAGAGACAGTATGCCCTTTAAGCACTTGCAAGTGGAGAGCTTGTCTGTTACTGTAGATACAGCAATGTTCGAACAGACTCTGCCGTTGGAGTCATGCAAGAGAGTATTTATTGAGAGAAGAAGGGTGGGGGTGAGAGTGGCCAAGGTGGGGGTGACATTTGACATGTGTGGTGGTCACCTCAGCAAATGGTTAATCAGTGCAGAGGGTCCCAATTGGTGGTCACCTCAGCAAATGGTTAACCACTTCAGAGGGTCCCAGTTTATTGTTTTACGAGGTCGTGGAAATAAAACCTAGTGGAGCATTCCAGATGACTAACTAAACAACACACCATTTGGAAAGTGTCAACAACTGAATGGTTAAACTTTTCAGAGTCAAGGAAAGGTAAAAGGTTCAAACAAAGTTCATCATTCTAGTCTACATCCCAACATAATCATACGATCAAGATAGTTCATAAACCCTAACAGCCACCTCCGTGGCTGGAGGTATGGAAGTGCCACCCACCTCCGGCGCGTGCCTCGGTGACCGCTGGTTTAAGGGTCTAATGACTGCCATCTGAGCTGTTAATGTGTGGTGAAAATTCAGTGATTTTGGATGAAATGTCAAATATACAAGCAGAATCTTAGGATATCTCCAAACAGAACTAATGGTTTGACATGTATCTTTGTAATGAAGGAATTGAGTGGGACTGACTGACTAATGCTCTTTCCCTGTCTGACGCAGCGAGACTTAGCTGCGCCAGGCCTGATGACTATCCCCCGGAGTCCCACTTCTAGTGAGGATGAGATGGCCCAGAGCTTTTCTGATTATTCTGATGACTGCGCCTCTGAAAGCTTCCATGAAGAAACCATTTATAAAACTATTAGGGCCACCGCTGAGCCTTCACCACACCACATGGACGACATTCACATAAACTCACAGGTGATCCGCATTATCATCCCTGACCTGCAGCAGACGGTGAGTGACTTGAATGGATGCCACAAAGGGAGTCTAAAATACTATAATACACACTTCATTGTGTATGGTATAAAGAAGTCATTGTCAAATGGAGAATACAATTTTACTTCACTGGTTCCTTTATCTCAAACATTGTATTATAGGTTGCATTACTGTTTGAGATAAAGGAACCAGTGAAATGATTCACATGTAAAACAAAATGAATTTAGTATGAGAATAAAATTTGCTTTTGAACATGAACATTTGAAAGTTAATTTTTTAGATACATTATAAAACTGCTACTCCATTGTGTCCAAAAGAAATCAAGCCCACATTCGGCTTTCACAGAAATCGTCTCATTCAAGTAATAAGACACATTAACAGTAAAAAAAATGCAACCATTAGTACTGTATATGAATTTGTAAATATGGCGTAGCATTTTTGTCAATCACTATTATGTTAATTGTATGTACTGTATTCAGGGGCACTGGTTAGCACATCCGCCTCACTTTTCGGAGGGTGCGAGTTTGATTCCACCTCCGGCTCTCCCTGTGTGGAGTTTGCATGTTCTCCCCGTGCCCGCGTGGGTTTTCTCCGTGCACTCCAATTTCCTCCCACATTTCAAAAACATGCTTGGTAGGCCAATTTGAGCACTCCAAATTGCCCTAGGTGTGAGTGCGAGTGCAGATGGTTGTTCGTCTCTGTGTGCCCTGCGATTGGCTGGCAACCAGTTCAGGGTGTTCCGTGCCCAGTGCCCGATGACAGCTGGGATAGGCTGCAGCATGCCCGCGACCCCCGTGGGGACAAGCGGTACAGATAATGTGTGGATGTGCTACCCAGTGCGCCACCGAGCCGCCCTCCTTGAAAATGTTGTTTATGCTAAAAGAAAAACCCTCCAGTATTGATGAATAAAAACCATTCTGCAAGGAAGAGTGGAACAACATTTCTCCAAAGAGATATGAAAGAGTTACTGCCTGGTCTAGAAAATGCTTGATTTCAGTTGTTGTTGCTAGGGTGGGTCAACCTATTATTAGTTTGAGCGGCCAATCATTTTTGCACACAGGGCATTTCAAGCGCTGGTGTAGTTTTGAATAGTTGATGAACTAAGTCTGTGAGTGGATGGTGACCAGTTCAAGATTTTCTTTGCCTCTCACCCATTGACAGCTGAGATAGACTCCTGCACACCCGTTACCCTTTAAAAACTGCCTTTTGTTTTTCCTTGGGTTATTTTTGTCTTATATTTACTTTTTTTTCTTGTTGTTCTTTTATCACAAACAATTTATTTTAGGTTGCACTACCTGACATGTTTCGGCATGTACTTCCGCCTTCATCAGAGTGTCACTGCTGTAGTTGTGACGTGTCTATCAGCTGATGGATGAATGCAGGCGTGACTCAGCTGTTAGATTTGACAGATGAGCCACGCCCTCTGCTGTCCCTTCACCTCTCCAAAATGCTGCTCCAGGTGGTAGAGAGGATGTAGACTGTCTCGTCCCTGTTGATGGTCCTCGGGCCCCGTTTTCGGATCTCAATGGCCTCCGTGATCCAACGCTGATGTTTATTTTCTTCGGTGCGGATGACTCTGGCCTTTTCCCATGAACATGAACACTACAAGTCAGCCATCACCGACCACTGCAAAAGAGAAAATCACATCATGGACTAGGACTTTTGTTTGATCATCCTAAATATGAGCAAACTATCCAAAATAAGTAAGAATTTGAGAAAAGGGCAAATACTTTTTCATGGAACTGTATAGATCTATGCATCACACCATTACTGACTGGAAGCTGAACCCATGTTGGCTGTATTGAAGTCATATCAATTACGTGTAATTAATTACACCATTACCGTAACTTTCAGACTATAAGTTGCGTTTTTTTTTTATTTGGGTGGGGGGGCGACTTATACTGAGGAGCGACTTATATGTGAATTTTTTCAAAGATTTTCAAAAAACAAAATGTAACAAGGGATTGCTGTAATTTGAACTGCAAGTGACGTCAGCAGTGTGGCAGTTGTTTACATAAAGGACAAAGATTTGATCACGGGATGACGAAGGGCCCCATGTACTACCGGCATCATTAGCGGCTTTGTTTGTAAGTGACACGGAGGATGAAGAGTTTGAAGGATTTAATGATTTGGAGTGACACAGAAGATTTGAAAAACTATTATGGCTTTTACGCACGCCCGGTCCGACTCGACGGAGCTCTCTTTCAGCTCAGTGGATGGAATTCGGGGGTCGGCGCTCGGCCGGGTGGCTGTCCGGGGACGGTTGATGGGGCTCGGACATGGCTTTTATGCACGCCCGGTCATACTCTACGGAGCTTTCTTTCACCTGCGTGAATGGAAGTCTGGGGCCGGCGCTTGGCCGGGCGGCTGTCCAGGGACGGTGGATAGGGCTCGTACATGGCTTTTACGCACGCCTATTCTATGGAGCTCTCTTCCACCTCCGTGGCTGGAAGTTCAGTAGTTGTTGCCTTGTTGAATTCTTGTTTTGTTGAATAAAGAGCCGTTTACCAAACCCACGTCTTTGCTTGTACTTTGTTAACGCTACAATATAGTTATATCCTAGATCTGTGGAATGACGACGAGGCTGATGTCAGGGCGCACGCGGCTTTGTTGACAAAGGACGAGGAATTTGATCGATGGATTTAATGATTTGGAGTGACACAGATGGTTTGATAATATTGTTGTAATATGATAGTTATTTGAAATATACTTTATACATCGTTATATGGGTCTGTGGAATAATTAGAAATGCAAATCACAACGAGTCCGACGCCGCGCGTACGCGGCATTGTTTACATAAAGGACGATCGATTGATTTAATGAATTGGAGTGACACAGATGGTTTTATAAATGTGTTATTTATGTAATAGTTATTAGAATAACTCTGAATGTTACGTCAGGCCCGTTCTCAGCTCTTCGTTTGTGTTTATGTCACGTTAGCATACCTATCGTTTAGCCTGTTGTTGCTCGTTCATGTCTGTTCTTGGTGTTGGATTTTGACAAATAAATATGCCCCAAAAGTGCGACTTATACTCCGGAGCGACTTATATATGTTTTTTTTCACTTTATTTTGCATTTTATGGCTGGTGCGACTTGTACTCCAGAGCGATTAGAAAATTACGGTATTTGCGTTGCATATATTACATATTTTATTCATGTGTGCTGCGGTAATTGTGTTTTATTTACATGGCTTTTATTTATACATTTATTTATATCATTACATTTATTTACATTACATTATTTGCAATTATTTACAAAGGCGCCATTTTCACTGATATTTTGCATCTACAGAACGTGTGTTATATGCTGTATAGGTATTATGGTGTATGATAACATAATGGCAGTATCCCAGTACATTATAGATAAACTGGAGAGTTATTGGCCAAAGTGAATTATTAAACACCATATTTTTCTGAATAAACGTCGCTCCGGAGTACAAGTCGCATCAGCCATGAAATGCACCATAAAGGGCAAAAAACATATAAGTTGCATCGGAGTTTAAGTCACATTTTGGGGGAAACTTGTTTGACAGAATCCAACACCAAGAACAGGCATGAACCAGCAACAACAGGCTAAACGATACGGTATGCTAACATGACATAAACACAAACAAGGAGCTGAGAACGGGCCTGACGTAACATTAACAGTGATTCAAATAACTATAACGTAAAGAACACATTTATCAAACCATCTGTGTCGCTTCAAATCATTAAATTCATTGAATTCTTCATCCTCGACATCACTTGCAGTTCAAATTATTCCACAGGCCTATATAACGATAAATAAATTATATATCAAATAACAATAATATAAACAACAATTTTATCGAATGATCCGTGTCAATCCAAATCATTAAATCCATTGGACTCTTCGTCCTTTGTGTAAACACCAGCGCTTCTAACGCCGGAAGTGTGTGCGGTGCGCCACAAACTGTAATATAAACAATAATGTTATTGAACCATCCATGTCACTCCAAATCATTAAATCCATTGAAATCTTCGTCCTCTGTGTCACTTACAAAACCCACAAAAAAAAACCAGCTGTTGCCTCAGGAACTCCATGCGCCGCTGACGTCAGCCTCGTCATCAGTTGCGTCTCCAATTATTCCACAGATCTACTTATATATTATAGTCACTCCCCGTATGCCGCTGATTGCGCCGAGGACTCCCTGAATGCTGCCGATTGCGGCTGGGACTCCACATATGGTGTCGATTGCGGCTGGGACTCCCCGTATGCCGCCCATTGCGGCTGGGACTCCCCGTATGCCGCCGATTGCGGCGCGGACTCCCTGAATGCAGCCGATTGCACGCGGACTCCCCAAATGCCGCCGATCGCGATTGCGGCTTGACCTCCCCGATAGGTAAGCGTTATAATCTGATAGCTCTCTCCCTCAGGTGAGGAATTGCAAGCTAACCAAGCTAACCTAGTGTTGCTAACTTTCATGAAAATTAATCAACAAAAATAGTGTGGAACAACTTAAACGTTGGCTGATTTCCACCGACTAAATGCAGAGAGTATATATACCGTATTTTTCGGACTGAAAGTCGCTCTGGAATATACGTCTCATCAGCCATAAAATGCACAATAAAGTGAAAAAAAAAACATATAGAAGTCGCACCGGAGTATACGTCGCATTTTGGGGGAGATTTAGCGTGTGCACTGCGCCACTGACGTCAGACGACGATCGTCGGCAGTTGCAGTTCAAATTATTCCACAGGCCCATATAATTATAAACAACAATTTGATCAAACAATCCCTGTCACTCCAAGTCATTGAATCCAGTGATTGAATCCTTTGTTCTTCATGTAAACAACGCCGCGTGTCCGCCGTGCCGCTGACGTCAGTTGCAGTTCAAATTACAACAATCCCTTGCTACATCGCGGTCCGTTTATTGTGGTTTCGCTACATCGCAGATTTCTGAATTTTGAAAATTTGTGAATAATTTCACATATAAGTCGCTCCTGAGTATAAGTCACACCCCCACCCGATTTATATAAAAAAAAAAAAAACATGACTTTTAGTCTGAAAAATATGGTATGTGTGTTTGGTGACATTATTTACTATAAATCCCTGCCGTTTACAAGCTTCTACCAAGCAAAAGCATTTCTCACGGCTCATCCACGGCTTTGGAAAAGATACGAAGAAAACTCCCCTCATACGATCCCGGTCAGCATATCGCGAGTCGCTACGGCAGACACCAAAGCAGCAGTGTTTGATTGTAACCGTGATAGTTAAAGTTAAAGTCCCAATGATCATCGCCACACACACATGTGGTTGTGGTGAAATTTGTCCTCTGCATTTAACCATCCCCTAGGGGAGAGGGGAGCAGTGAGCAGCAGCAGTTCCGCGCTCAGGAATCATTTGGTGATCTAACCCCAAGCAGGGAGGTAATGAGTCCCATTTTTTTAGTCTTTGGTATGACCCGTCTTTGGTTTGAACACACAACCTTTCAGTCTCAGGGCGGACACTTAACCACTAGGCCACTGAGCTGGCCGTTAATGTTCTCTCTGATAAAAAAATAGCGAGTTAGTCCTTTGCGCTCCAGCTTTTCACTGCCTGTGTGGCTCTTGTGTTTGTCCGACCACGGCGCATGCGCAGTCCGCTGTTCTAAAAATAGTAACTTTGGGGTAACTGTGACAAGCCCCATTAAGTAGCAGGACTGTTTCGACTAAAAAAAACAAAGACAAAATATGTGGTATTACAAAATACAAATCATCTTTTACAACCAACAGTTATATTTTTAAGTGGAAAGGATGGTGCAGTAACATTGTGGGCTTGCTAATTAATCAAAATTTTATTGTGATATATTTTTGGCTTCTCACAATTGCAATTCCTCCATACAGTGAGGAAGAAAAATGAGTTTTGTGTGGAAATTCCTACCTCGTATAAGCACCCTGAATACACCTGTGTTGTGTTAAGATGTTTATTTAGACTCCAGTTGAAATTTACTGTAAGCGTAACACACAGCATCAACAGTTACATACATAAATTGCATGCCACACATGCTTTGTTCCTGAAAATCACCAGGTTATTTCTGAAACACAATGTAAAACCCTATTAATGGCCTAGCAAGAATATACATTGGAACTCACGAGGTATTTACTTTCAAATAACATAGTGTTGGAATTTATCTTTCTAATTTAACTTGAACGCGAGTTACTAATCTGACTCCAATTTGAGACCTTACCCAACTGCCACTCATCCAACAATTTGCGCGCTCGTTCTGCAATAGAAAGGTATCAGGAAGCTGGCATTTTCACACACGAGTGGATTTATTCCTAACACACAAATCTAATCCATCACCTGGGTCTCGGGTCCCTCTCAATACACCTCTGTACGTCTCTGTTCCCACCAGCAGACGTACTCTACTTCCGAGTTGCCCAGCCATTAATTATACTACACAATATGCAAATGGCACATAAACAAAGGCATTCTGTCATTATTCTATTGGCTATGTGTACACTGCATTTAACTTTAGCTTGCTCTTATTGGTCTTTCTTCTTCTGCAGAATCATTTGCTCGCTCCTCCTGGTTGTAGTTTTCCATACAGGGTCCCCTAGTTGTTATCTCCCCGCTGCCCCTGGGTCATCTTGTACTCCTTGCTGCTCCTGCGTCATTGTTTAATCTGGAACATTTCATTCGTGCACATCCTTGCCCACATATCTTGTTTTGTCTCCATCGTCACACACTCAGCACTTTACAGATTCATACTCTCATACGCAAGATGTCTAATGAACTACTTTAAGATCAAACTCTTATATTCCTTTAATCCCTCTCATGACCTCAGACCACTGAGGTCATCACTCGAATACCTTGTTTTATTGTTAAACATAAAATTTCATACCCTCCTCATGGCCTCAGGTCCCTGAGGCCACCTTCACATACTCACATCCCGGAGGGCCACAGCTGTCTCCGCCTCCTGGGGGTCCTTCTGAGGGATCATCATGTACTGGCCACCCGGAGGGAGTGGCCCCAACGTGCGTTCAATTGTCTTAACAGTTAATGATCTGATACATGGAATACAGCAACATCCGCATAGCACCATAATAGCAGCAAACACAGCGATAGAAATCAGTACTGATGCAATCAAGCTTTTATATTTGCCAAAGACGTTTAACCAGTCAGAGTACCAACTGGTGTCCACACCTGAGTGCTCCTTCATTTTGTTACTTAGCGTGCGCAGACCCTCCAATGCCTTAGTGAGCCGACCGTCAGGAGACGTATTGTTGGGAATCAGAGTACAGCACTGATCCCCAAAAATACCACAGACTCCTCCTCTTTCCGCTAACACCATATCTAAACCTATTCTATTTTGGAATGCCATAAGAGACGTGGCTGCTAATTGCTCATGCACTGCCTGGAGTGCCGAGGTGGTGAAGTTCGCCAATCGTTGGACATTGTAGTGGACATAATTAATCCGGTCCACATTTTTGTTTACTGTAATGAGCAGGAAAATACTCTCCCATCCTGCCGCCACTTGATTCACCAATTTGTATTCATCAGGAACCCCTCTCGGAACTCCAATTGCATCTATGTACGTGGGGTCTCCTGTATTCAACCATTCTTGCATGTCCTTTTTCCTCCTCACAAGGAAGGGGATTCTTCCCCACCGTCCAACGCCTTCCCAATTTATTCTGGACACGTCTAATGCTGTCACACTAATTGGCATGATCAGCGTTACTAGGGCGCACTTACCTGAGGCATTGGAGGGAAGCCTATCGTACAACACTTTTGCTCCACACCACAGCCAAACATCAGCACGAGCGAGAGGGATTCCTGCTGGCAAAGACACATTTTCATTACACCATGACTCCTGGATATTTCCAATCCCAGGGCCAGTCCTTGTACCGTGGTTGATAATTGTCCAATTTATCCAACAAATCAAGCCATTGTTGAGTCCAGTTGAAAATTGTCACCCAAGCTTTCACCTGTGTCAGTTGTTTACACTTCACATTTAGCAGTAGTTGTTGTGTCTGTGTCAGCGTCTTACCACCATCTTGCTCTGCTTCTTACCATACCGTTCCATTGCAGGACTGATACACCATCACTCGTTCTTCTTTCGCTCCATCACTTCTGAAAATAGTCAATAAACTTAAACATTTGCATCGTCGTCGTCGTTGTTCAGACACTTTCGAGTCCGACTTGGATCCAATTCTCGCCATTGTCACATTCCCTCTCTTGACCTGCCTGTTCGGGCGGTCAATCTTTAAGCCCACCATTGGCAGGCACTGTGCCCCTGTGTCCTCCATACCTTTGGCTGCTTCCTTCGGCCATCGATATTGAGGACGGCGGACCGGACTGGAGCAATCAACTTCCAATTGGATCGGCTGAACCGTATGACAAAAACCAACATCGAATGGACCCTGTGACCACAAGGTCTGTGGCATTTGATCCAGCATCGCCTGTGCAGACTCATGGTCCGTCTGTTCCCGCCCATGATGGCGGGCCAGGAAGACCAATTCAAGGTCTGACTCATCTACCATTTTTGCCATTATTCTGTAACTTTTGGTTGCGGCCGAATGCCACACATCTGAAATCTCAGTCATCATCCAGTCATGTTGTTGTGTTAATCGTTTCACCATGGGCCCCAATTGGCGGGGCTCATGGCCTGGCGACACAGCCAGTGACAGGCAAACCTTCCTCACTCATTCGATACCATTGCTCTTGCTTCGGCGACAACTATACATATGCTGCCACCCCCTCGGGGCCCACAAAGATGCATGGTGATTGTAATGTCCAATCATCTCCCTCAATTTCTTCAAACGCATCTCTATATATCTCATCTGATTCTCTATCATAATATAGAGTGCAATGCAATGAATCCACTGGGGGGTGGTACGGTGCCAATGCCTGGATCCATGGTTTCCACAGGAGGTACGTGGAGTAGACACCTCTCCCAAACGGAGTCTCAGGATTCAATCTCGCCCAGTAGATTCGTGCCGTTTCTGGTACTGTGGGGAGTGGTGCCATCAACCACTGACCCTGAGGTGTCACAGGCTGGGAGCATTCCAGAACCTGTCCGTCAGGAAATGTCACTGTAAGTCCCTTCTCGCCGCACAGAATCTGGGCTCTCAATGCTGACATGTCTCTGCCCATCAAGTTGATGGGTGTGTCCATTGCATGAACATATGAATGATATAGTTTCTGTCCGGTGTTTGTGATTTCCGTTTTCAATGGTCGAGTGAAGGGCAGAGTCTGAGGACGTCCCGAGAAGCCGACCAACGTTGTAACTCGTTTCGACAACGCTGTACTTGGCCGTGGCATGTTGATCGATGAATGTGTTGCTCCAGTGTCCATCAACATCTGGACCGGAGTGTCTGCCACTGTCAACCGAAGCATTGGCTCTGCCTGGCCTGTGCTTCCCGAGCTTCCCAGGCCCCACTATTCGTCCGGGCCGTACCACGGGTCGGCTTGGTAATACTGCCCATGTGGATTCGGCTGTGGCCCCGGGCGGGGCTGCTGTGGTCCACTTTGGTGTGGTGGCCCTGCTTGCTGGTTCTGCTGCTCCGCCCCTGCTGGTGGTGGGTTGCCATTACAATCTCGCGCCCAGTGATCAGGGGCCCCGCAGTTGAAGCAAGTCCCTGGAGCGAACCAATTCCGCCCCAGTCCTGGGAGGGCGCCTTAACCTCGCCCTCTGTATCCACCACGGAACCCTTGGCCTCAGCCCCGTCCAGCCCCCACTGGAGTCTGATACATCTGTTTTTGTTTAACCTTTTCTTGTTTTGCCTCACCATGCAACTTTGCCAACTGTAATTTAACCAAACTAGTCGCCAGAGCGTCAGTTTCCTTTTGATCTTTATTTGCTTTTTCCATGTAGATGCGGCAATGGTGTATCAAATGCCTCTTGAATCTCGGTTCCGGACAGACCAAATGTCCAGATCAACTCTCATGATCGCTTGCACCTCATTTGGGAGGCCGTTCAGCATCGCCGTCCTGAACATCATCTTAGCTTCAGGGTAGTTGCCTGGGTGTTTACCTGTGGTCTCAATCCACATTCATTTTAAAGATATTAATTTCATTCTTTAACATCTACATTGGTTGTTGACAAAGTACACAAATAAACAACATACTTTCTCCATGGCCAGATGCATGCAACACAGTAGCTCACCCTGCAAAGGCCAAATAGATCTTTTTAAATCAACACAATGCAGCATAATTTTGGGAGTGTTCTATATAAATTGCCAACTAATCTCTCATCTCTTCTCACAAATACCATATTGTTAAAGTTAACAAAACCGCAACCCTGATGGCCACCTAACATGCAATAACGTATTACTACATACGATTACATTATCATTTAATTTGACACATCTTTCCAAATTGCTTTTGTTTTGCGTTGCAAATCAGATAGACTACAGTCTAATAAATTCTTTTTATTTACCTATTTTAGCCAATTTCATCCTTTTAACACATAACACTGACCGCACACAGACAACACAAAAAACAGCAAAGACACAGCTCACAAACAATAAAAACAAATAATGCTGCGCTAACGTCATAGAGGATGACGTTTTGGTTATATTTTTCATCAGTGCCTTTTATCCTTTATGCAAATGTGCATCACTCTTCTTCAAACCTTCTCTGAAAAACTCACACTTTCTCTCTACGCGCAAGCGCAGGCACGCTCCTCAATCTCACCCTCTCAAAGGGCAGGCCTACTTTACTGTTCCCCTTCATCATGTTCACATTCAACAACTTTCACTGTCTTCTACACAACATTTGTTGTCTATTATTCTCATCCTATCAGGCCACCTTTCTAGTCACTTTCTGTCACACACTTTATAGTCTCTACTGCCACACATCTTATTTTCTCTACTGCCACACCTCGATCATCTTAGTTTCTCCAACCAACTTAAACATACTCATCGTCTACTTCTCAACTTCCCTATTATCGCTCAACAGGCTCCTGAACATTCTCCATGACTAATTTCTTCCATAGGACACACATCTCACACACCCACACATACACACGCACGCACACACACCCTACACACACGTTTGGCGCACAACATAAAAGACCACAAAGACCACACTAAGAACACCTTTTTGCTCATCTTACTTGTCTGATTTATTCTCTATTTTACTTTTAGACGCTTTTTGTAATTCTTTTCCTTTTATTTTGCAAATTTTAACTTCAGTGTTTCTCTCTTACTTTTTCCTTTAACGCGAATATCTCCTGTACATTTAAGATAATTTCCGTTTCTTCTTTTTTTTTTTTTTCTCAGCCAGGTTCCCATTCTGTTACATGGGTTTGATCCGTTTATCTAGATTTTTATTTCGATCAGGATCCTGCCTTTCACTTATTTCTTACTTTTTCTTCCATTAATTTGAAGGGACCCTTAATTTGAAGGGACCCTTAATTTGAAGGGACCCTTAATTTGGAGGGACCTTTAATTTGGAGGGACCCTTAATTTGGAGGGACCCTTAATTTGGAGGGACCCTTAATTTGGAGGGACCCGAGACCATTATCCCACTTCCTCTTATCCGCCATCTTTAAATCCACTCGTGTGTCTCCCAACCACTTTTTACGCAGAATATTTCTAGTTTCCACACTCTCACTCCCACTCACACTGCTTTCACACTGATACGTAAATCCCAGATTTTAAACCGTATCGTAACCACGAATAGTTCCAAACTATTCTAGTAGGTAAATCCCAGATTTTATACCCTACTAAGTCCACACTTGTACTAATACGTAAATCCCAGATTTTAAACCGTATAGTAACCGCAAATAGTTCCAAACTATTCTAGTAGGTAAATCCCAGATTTTATACCCTACTACACACTTTCACTGTTCCGCTCATCCTTCCTCTTGTAATTTAGCGTTGTCAATGTGCAGAATTTGAAAAGGAATCTGCTTACCTTATCTCACTGTGGGCCCAAGAGGAAAGACGGTCGGACGTGTGGCGTCTTTATCAGGTCGTCACCTGGTGTGGACGTGGGTCCCAGACCCAGAGTCCCAGACTCTTGTGGTTACCGAAGTCCCAGACTTCTTTAGAGTCCCAGACTCTTTTATCTCTCTTGCATCACATCACCACTTTTCACACAAAAGAATTTTAGTTTCCACACTCACACTCCCACTCACACTGATACGTAAATCCCAGATTTTAAACCGTATCGTAACCACGAATAGTTCCAAACTATTCTAGTAGGTAAATCCCAGATTTTATACCCTACTAAGTCCACACTTGTACTAATACGTAAATCCCAGATTTTAAACCGTATAGTAACCGCAAATAGTTCCAAACTATTCTAGTAGGTAAATCCCAGATTTTATACCCTACTACACACTTTCACTGTTCCGCTCATCCTTCCTCTTATAATTTAGCGTTGTCAATATGCAGAATTTGAAAAGGAATCTGCTTACCTTGTCTCACTGTGGGCCCAAGAGGAAAGACGGTCGGACGTGTGGCGTCTTTATCAGGTCGTCACCTGGTGTGGACGTGGGTCCCAGACCCAGAGTCCCAGACTCTTGTGGTTACCGAAGTCCCAGACTTCTTTAGAGTCCCAGACTCTTTTACCTCTCTTGCATCACGTCGGGGTCACCATAAATTGTTGGAATTTATCTTTCTAATTTAACTTGAACGCGAGTTACTAATCTGACTCCAATTTGAGACCTTACCCAACTGCCACTCATCCAACAATTTGCGCGCTCGTTCTGCAATAGAAAGGTATCAGGAAGCTGGCATTTTCACACACGAGTGGATTTATTCCTAACACACAAATCTAATCCATCACCTGGGTCTCGGGTCCCTCTCAATACACCTCTGTACGTCTCTGTTCCCACCAGCAGACGTACTCTACTTCCGAGTTGCCCAGCCATTAATTATACTACACAATATGCAAATGGCACATAAACAAAGGCATTCTGTCATTATTCTATTGGCTATGTGTACACTGCATTTAACTTTAGCTTGCTCTTATTGGTCTTTCTTCTTCTGCAGAATCATTTGCTCGCTCCTCCTGGTTGTAGTTTTCCATACAGGGTCCCCTAGTTGTTATCTCCCCGCTGCCCCTGGGTCATCTTGTACTCCTTGCTGCTCCTGCGTCATTGTTTAATCTGGAACATTTCATTCGTGCACATCCTTGCCCACATATCTTGTTTTGTCTCCATCGTCACACACTCAGCACTTTACAGATTCATACTCTCATACACAAGATGTCTAATGAACTACTTTAAGATCAAACTCTTATATTCCTTTAATAGTCAGACACAAACGCTCTCGTAACACCTAAAAACAGGTAATGATTCAAATTAAAAAATGTTAAAAGTATAACCATTAAAAGATAAGATTAAAAGTATAAGCGTTAAGAGATGAGCCTTAAAAGTAAAAAGATGAGAAATATGTTTGATTCTCCTTTGACTAGTAAGAAAGCTGGGATTAAACATGTCTCCATCACAGTGTGCAAGACATCCCTCACTCGCTCACTGAGTGTGAAAGTGAACAGCGGAAAAGATAGTACTACACTAGTGGTGTGTGTGTACTAATGTCCTAAGTCCTAATGATCATCGTCACACACACATCTGGGTGTGGTGAAATTTGTCCTCTGCATTTAACCCATCCCCATGTGATTTTGATCCATCCCCTGGGGGAGAGGGGAGCAGTGAGTAGCAGCGGTGCCCCGCTCGGGAATCATTTGGTGATCTAACCCCTCAATTCCAACCCTTAATGCTGAGTGCCAAGCAGGGAGGAAATGGGTTCCATTTTTATAGTCTTTGGTATGACCCGGCCGGGGTTTGAACCCACAACCTTCCAGTCTCAGTCTCTCTACTACTAGGCCACTGAGCTGTTGTGTGTGTGTGTGTGTGTGTGTGTGTGTGTGTGTGTGTGTGTGTGTGTGTGTGTGTGCGTGTGTGTGTGTGGGGGGGCTGATTAGGCCCAGCATTTTAATTAATATTGAAAATAAATGTTGCCCATGGCTGTAGCATCACTGTCAAGCTGACACTCTTCTCTCCCATTACCAGCATTTGTTGCAAGGAGGTGCAAAACAAGCTGGCTGCTCCTCCTCATTTAAACCAGTGTAAATGTTAGCTAAAATATTTGCTAGCATAGCTGTTTGGTTATATTTTAAAAGTTGTCCCAACAGCTTGTCACTCATCCCTCCTACCTTTATCGCCAAATATTACTGATGCAGGATTGACAGTACTAATTACCAGCTAACAGCTCATTCTACTATGCTTTCAGCTGACAGACAATTCAAAGCTTTTATTAGGTTGCTCCACCATCCAGGAGAGGACCAAAACAGGCTTTCCGTACAAGGAGACAAAATTATGTTGAGCAAGTAGTATCGCTTTATCTCCTGATTCTGATTCTGATTCATATCTTTATTTCGAACATCCAAAACAAAAAGAAAATTAAGCAAAACAGATAGCACTTGAAGTGCCATATATAAGTCCATACAACAAACAAACAAAATAAACCAACAAACAGAAAGAATAATTATTTTAAATAAAATAAATAATAATAATAATAATACATAAATAAATAGACCAATAAAGAATGCTCGAAAAGGAGTAGGAGGAAGCATAGCTTTTTAGATTCCTACCCCTTTTTCACTTTATCCATTAAACCAGTGATTCAACATATACTGTTTTTCTACCACAGAACGCAAGTAGACACACTTGCCTACCCCTTTTTCACTTTATCCATTAAACCAGTGATTCAACATATACTGTAATTCTACCACAGAACGCAAGTAGACACACTTTCACACTTATTTTCTGTTTCATTTTTACTTGCATGTAGCCCTTTGGCACTTTTAGCCTTTGTACTCGCTAAACAACATATTTTTGTACATTCTTTTAAACTGGTGGATATTTGGACTTTGCTTGAGTTCCTCACTTAGATTGTTCCATAGTTTGACCCCGGTTATAGTGATACAAAAACGTTTTAAGGTTGTTCTTATGTTTAAGATTTTGAAATTGTGATGCCCCCTTAACTTATAACCTCCGTCCCGATTCCAAAATAAGTTTTGGATATTTTCTGGTAGTTGTTTTGCTTTCGCCCTATATATGATGATTGCTGTTTGATAAGATACTATGTCGGTGAATTTTAATAGTTTGGATTGTATGAAAAGTGGATTTGTGTGTTCTAAGTAGTTGACTTTATGAATAGTCCTTATTGCTCTTTTCTGCAGAATGATAAGTGGCTGTAGTGAAGTTTTATAAGTATTCCCCCAAACCTCAACACAGTAATGCAAATAGGGCAAGACAAGAGAACAGTAAAGTGTACGAAGTGAATGATAATCCAGTAATTCTTTTGCTTTGTATATAACTGCCATGCTTCTTGAAATTTTAGACTTTACGTGTTCGATGTGTGGCTTCCAACTCAGCCTGTCATCTATTATAACCCCAAGAAATTTGTTTTCCTGCACTCTTTCAATTTCAGTCCCATCTATTTCTATTCGTATCTTTTTGTTCTTTTTGCCAAATACCATAAACTTGGTCTTACTTACATTTAATGATAATTTGTTCCAATCGAACCACATTTTGATTTTTTTCATTTCCTCATTCAACACTGATTCCACTTGTTGAATGTTGTCACCTGAACAAAAGATATTTGTGTCATCTGCAAAATTTACGAGTTTTAGTTCTTTAGAGACTTTGCACATGTCATTTATATACAAAATAAATAATTTAGGGCCTAAAACTGATCCTTGTGGAACACCACAGGCTATGTCCAAATATCCAGAGCAGTGATTACCCAACTTTACATATTGTTGCCGTTCTCGCAGATAATCTTTTATCCAGTCTAATACTAATCCCCTTATCCCATATTTTTCTAATTTATTAAATAGTATTTCATGATTAATTGTGTCAAAAGCTTTTTTGAGGTCAATGAAAACTCCTACTGCATGTCGTTTGTTGTCTATTGCATCGGTGATTTCCTCGATTGATTCCATTAATGCCTGTGCTGTTGATCTGTTTACTCTAAAACCATATTGGTTCTCAGCAAATAATTTATATTTTTCCAAAAATCCATCCATTCTACTGTTAAAAAGCTTTTCCAATATTTTTGAGAGTTGTGGCAATATTGAGATAGGTCTGTAGTCTGTAAAGTTGTGTTTGCTACCAATTTTATAAAGAGGAATGACCTTAGCAATTTTCATCTTCTTTGGGAATGTACCAGTTAAAAATGACAAGTTACAGATGTACACAAGTGGCTTTGAAATCCCCTCAATGACTTGCTTAACTAACATCATATCAATCCCATTGCAGTCAGTAGATGTTTTATTTTTGCATTGTTTTACAGTGTTAATAATTTCATTTTCATCAACTGCCTTCAAAAACATTGAGTAAGGATTCCTTTCTATTAATTTATCTCTGTTGCCTGCATCTGGCGCTGGAATCGGTATGTTTTTTGCTATTTGAGGCCCAACATTTACAAAGAACTGATTAAAACTGTTTGCCACTTCTTCCATATTATTATTTTCAGTATCATTTATAACAAAATATTTAGGTAATTTGTGTTGTTCGGTACCGTCTCTAATAATGTGATTTAGGAGAGTCCATATCCCCTTGATATTATTTTTATTATCCTCTAATTTATTTTTATAATATTCTTTCTTACTTAATCTTATAATATTAGTTAATTTATTCTTATATCTCTTATATTTATTTTCAGCGCACTTTGTTCTCTGTTTTATGAAATTCCAAAAGAGTAAATTTTTCTTTTTACAGGCATTTACTAATCCTTTTGTTTGTTTTTTTATTATATTCCTTGATTGGACAATGCTTATTATATAATAAATTGAATGTAGTCATCAATTTATGGTAAGCATTATTTACATCTTTTTCTTTATATATTGCATCCCAGTTCTGTTCCATTAATTCATGTTTTAGAGTACCAATTGTCTCATCTGTCCTAATTCTTCTTTGTTGCTTATACACCCCACTTTCAGATTTGAAATTATTGTCATACACTGTGAACACTGGAAGGTGGTCAGTAATATCAGTAATTAATATCCCGCTTGTTGTCCTGTTTTCTATTATATTGGTGAATATGTTATCTATCAGAGTAGCACTCTGTGATGTTACTCTAGTAGGTCTAGTGATTGTAGGAAAGAGACTCATGCTATGCATTAAATTAAAAAAATTAGCAATATTTTGATGCTTGTTTGGATTTAATAGATCAATGTTATAATCCCCGCAAATAAAAATATTTTTGTTGCCTTTTTGTACAATCACACTTTCTATCCATTCTGTGAATGTGTCAATGCTAGAACCAGGAGCTCTATAGACGCAGCTTATAATAATGTCTTTTTTCTTTTTAACACAAATCTGTATCGTGAGACATTCAAGAAGATTGTCCACCACCTGTGTCATAGCCTCTACAATCTTGAATTTCATATTCAAATCAACATAAATTGCAACACCACCACCACCTTTACTTTGTCTGTTATTATGTATGAATTGATAGCCTTCCATCTCAAAGTGCATTCCCTTCTCAGTCGTAATCCAGGTCTCAGAAATAGTAATTATATTAAATGGTTGTTTGAATGTGTTTAAGTAATCCCGAATGCTACTAAAATTTCTATATAGACTCCGGCTATTGAAATGAATAATAGATAGTTTATCTTTTGTTAAGATGTCCTTGTTGTACTGATCATTGCTGTAATAATAACGTGTTGTTTGTGGTGGAAAAGAAATTATTGTCTGGGTCAATGTCCTGATCTATGTCCAGAGTGCTGCTTTCACTGTAATCAAACGTTAGTTGGAGTTGTTCATGTTCTTGTATCCACTGTGTTACATGTCCATTGTTGCTCGATGTAGATTGAGTAGTGTCCCTGAGCATTATGTTTATGTTTTGTGTTGTTACCTCCATTCAGTTCCAAGTCCACTCCAGTTGATTTTCTATTGAGGATACTTATTCAAGCTTTTCCAGTTCTTCAATACTCCTCACCATCAGTATCTTGGCCTCTTCTGGTGATCCATTTAGTTTGATGTATATCTTACATACATTTCTGGTCCATGTACTCTGTATTTTTCCCATTCTTCTCAAGTGACGTGCTTTCTTTGCAATATCCGCATTGGTCTTTGTCAAATGTTCATTTATGTAGATTTCTGTGCCTTTGAGCAACTTACCCTGCTTTAGAAGTGCAACTTTGTGCTTCCTGTTGACAAATTTCAGAATGACTGCTGGTTTGTCATTACTGTTTCTTCTGGGCAGTGGATGACATGCTTCAACCTGGTTGGAGTCCATAGTTATTCCTTTAGTTTGCAGAAACGCAGCTACCTGTTGCTCGGCTGAGCTTGCATCTTGCTCACAGCCATCGTTACCTGCCGTCACTGCCCTTGCATAAGATATAGGTTTAATTGCTATTCCCGTGATGACAATGTCATTTATTCTTGTACATTGCTCAATATCCGCTACCCGACTTTCAAGGTAGGCAAGCCGCTTGTCCTTCTCAGCATTGAGCATACGGAGCGTCTTTACCTCTTCCACCAGTGTCAAGATGTTTTTCTGCTGCATCCTCAAAGCAGAAACTTCTTCCGAAAGGAAGTCAAGTGACCTTTTTATGTCCTCGACCTCCTCCGTGGACATGGTTAGGTTTTTTTTCGGCCCCATATTGCTCACGTTAGTCGCAGCTATCTATTTGACAGCTCAATCAGCTGGTGAAAACACACACGCTCACGCTTGAACGGGAGATCGTTTTTGAATCGTTACACAGCCACCTTCGTCGTATTTAACTCATCAGCGAATTCCTTGAGCCTTTTGGGCGACGATATTAGCGACTGGATAGGAATCTGACACGATCCCTGCTCCTCAACACCGCGCGCTCCGTTTGCGTGTTCCGGGTTCCGGGCATCTTAAACTCATCTCCTGATGAGTTTAAGATGCATCTTTGTTTGAAACCATTTGCAATCAACCATCTTAAGCTACAGGACCAGATGGTGTTCCATTCCTTTCCACTCAGGGGCAATGTTAGCCCTGTAAAATATTGTTCATGATATTCAGGTTTTGATTGCAAATCACAAATCATAGAGTTATGCGACCATCTATCCTAGCACAAACACTGAATGGAGTATCTTTGAACACCAGAACCTGGCTACACATACTGAGTTTTGCGTGGGGAACGTCACAATGGATAAACACATCCGGATTTTACCTAACCAGAAGCCCTGGATGACCAGCCAGGTCAGGATGCTCCTCACAGGCCGTGACACCACCTTCAAATCAGACGATACAGACAATACTGAACTATACAGTGCCCCCAGAACCAACTTGAAAAGGGGTATCATAAAAGCAGAACTTCAAAACTAAAGTAGAGGATCAGGTCACCAGCCACAACCAACGGCAGATGTGGCAGGGCATCCAGAAGATCACCAACTTCAGGGACCAGAACACCATGGCTGTGGACTGAAGCGCCCAGCTGACAGAGGAGCTATACACCTTCTTTGCACGCTTTGAGATTCCGACTCCTCAATCTGCAGCCATATCCCATCACCCTCAACGACTACCGCCCCATTACACTGACACCCACCAAGTGCCTGAAGTGACTGGTCTTGAAGCATATCCAAGCCTGCATTTATTTGCCCCTCATTTGATCCCCACCAGTTTGCCTATAGGACAAATACATTCACTGCCATACTCATCACTCTCCACACCACAGTGAGCCACCCGGAGCACCGGGAGAGCTACGTCAGGATGCTCTTCATTGACTGCAACTTGGCCATCAACACAACCATCTCTGACATCCCAGTTAGCATGCTGTCTAACCTTAAACTTCCCCCTCTCACCTGCATCTGGATAAAGGACTTCCTCACTAACAGGACACAAGCAGGGAAACTTGGTCCCCACCTCTCTTCTATCAGGACACTCAACACAGGCTTCCCACAGTGGTGTGAGCTGAGGCCCCTCCTCTACAACCTCTACACCTCCGACTGTAGACCGGCCCACAACAGTAACATTATTATTTAGTTTGCAGACAACATGACAGTGGTGGGGTTGATCTCGAGAGGAGACGAGTCAGCCGACGGAAACGAGGCCCCGGAGCTGTCTGAGTGATGTGCAGCAAACAGCCTGATACTAAACACCACTAAGACAAAGGAGATCATCCTGGACTTCAGGAGGTCCAGAACAGATCAGCCTCCTCTCACTAATAATGGCGACTCACTAGAGAGAATTTCGTCCTTCATCTTCCTGGGCACCACCATCTCAGCTGACCTGTCCTGTTGGCCAACACCAAGGCTGTCCTCAAGAAGGCAGCACTGCGTTTGCACTTTCCAAGAGTGCACAGAAAAAACAACACCAACCAGAAGCTACTGCAAATCTTCTGTCGAGCCTCTATCGATCGCATCATGCTGTGCTGTACCTCAGTGTGGTTCTAACATTGCACTGTAACAGAGTGGAAGAAGCTCCACAGACTGGTCAAGACAGCACAGAAGATCTTGGGATGCCCCCTCCCTCAGTGACGTACACTCAACCCGCTGCTTCAGCAGAGCGCAGTCCATCATCAGAAACAACACATCCCTCCCACCACCTGTTTTGCATGCTGCCCTCTGGCAGACACTACATGTGCATTGAATCCAGGACTAACAGATTCAGGGCAGCTTCTTCCCAAAAGCCATCACCACCCTAAATGCACACATGCAGAGGCCACCACGTGTAAACCTCTCACTGTATGAACTCTGTCTACTCAGTTCACACTATTTATATTATTTATATTTATACTACTGTATTGACCCGAATATAAGACGACCCTGATTATAAGACGACCCCCTCTTTTTCAATACTCAATTTTGAAAAAATACTTTTTGAACATCAAATTTAATTTTTCTACAGAAAATAATTACAGTACAGTACTGATTTTAACAATATATTCAAGAGAAAAAGCATGTTATTTTGCCTCATTCAAATCATGCAAAAACTGTCTATCACATCTTAATATCTGAACATTTAAATATGTAAACGAAAGTGCAATCACATTTGTAAATGAATGGCTTCTGGTTTTTGAAATGTAAATAAACCAATCTACTGTGAAAAAACAACAAAATTGCAATAACTGCATGAACCATCAAAGTGAAGTCTAACTGCAACTGTAGTCTTGAAACAAATCTGAATAAGGAAAGACATTGCAATAAAATAATCCAAACTGCTACCGCTATTCTATATTTCTTCTTCGTGACAGGGGTTTGCTTTGGCCTGGGGAGTTAAGTTCAGCATTCACTTTGAAGATATCTGGCGCCATCTAGTGTTGTGAATGGGTATAATGTTTAGACCCCGAATGTAAGACGACGCCCACTTTTTCAGTCTTATTTCAATGCTAAAAACACCGTCTTATATTCAGGCCAATACGGTATTTATATTTATTCATACCAGGAACCAGCACCTAGTAAAGCAGCCTGTGATTTTGTTGTACCTCCAGTTAGTCTGTTGTACAATGACAATGAAAGCTTCTGTTCTATTCAATTCAATTCAATTCTATTCAATTCTATTCTATTCCAAAATCAGTCCTTATATATGTTGCGTCACCGTTTAAATTCGGTCTCATTCATGAGAGTAAACACGTCTTCCCTCCGTCTTTTGTTTAATTTCTCTCGAACTTAATGTTTTGCTTATACGTATCTTCACAATAGCCTTTTAATCTATTTGAATAGCTGAGTTGTGACCCCGTCTCTAAGCATTTCATTGTCGAAATAATGCCACATTGTTTTTAAAGACATGACAATAAACAGCATTGAATCCTCCTGTCTCTCGCTCTTTTCAAGCTTCCCAATTTACTTATGCATTCATTTCCAGGACAGTTTTGACCGTTCCAGGTGGGATTCCTACATAATTACAGTTTTAAATGAGCACACTGTGAATAGATTGCCTTGGATATACTTGTATCAGTTGAGTAAATTCAAACTTTTGCCCAGGATACTCTTCCCAGACCACAGACAATAAACTGCGTTGCAGTTTTGTGTTTTTGGCAGACGCAAAGAATTTGTATTTCAGCTTCCTCATCTTCGAAGACTCATTTGACACATGATTAACTGTACAATGAGCAGTAGTAACACATTTCAGATTCACTGTTTGTATGCTTTGCAGAAGGTAATCTCTTCTTGTGTGTGTGTATTGCTCAGAAACTGCAGTATTGTATCCTAGTGAAGGATTATTTCCAAGAGGGGTTACAGTGGAGTGTCATCAAGTAGATAGATGCATGATCCTGCTCCATTCTGCACGTGACAGTTTCTGTCAACCGACAAAGTGTCCAGTTCCTTTTGCGCTCTCTTTGAGGAGTATTATGCAAATAGATTAATTTAGCACATGCAGTATGATTCATCAAACCTGAGATGAATCGCAATGACTGATTTTGCACCTTTAAATATTGCATTTGAAACGCAGGTTTAAAAAAAAAAAAAAGAAAAGAAAAATGCAAAATGTGCAGACAAAATGAGAGGGGATGGGAAGAACAGATTTTTAATGCTCATATAATTTAAACATTTTTATATTCCAGAAACAAAACCAATTACTGTCTATTCAGAAAGGCAACTTTTGAGCTATTGTATGATCTATGACCTGCACTCATGAACAAGGACTCATGCCATATTGCTCAAGACAAAACTTTTAAAAATGCATTTCAGTGCCTCTCGTTTATTGTGGATTATTCTCTTGAGGGTCGTGGGCATGCTGGAACGTCTCAGCTGACTGGGCAGTTAGAGGAGTACACCCTGAACAGGTTGCCAGCCACTCAAAAGGCACACATAGACAAACAAAACTGGAGTACCCGGAGGAAACAGGGAGAACATGCAAACTTCAGAAAAAAAATCAGTATGAGGCGATTTGCTAACCAGTGCTTCACCGTGCGTGCCACCCCAACAGAAGAAAACATATTGTGGAAGGAAGGAAGGAAGGAAGGAAGGAAGGAAGGAAGGAAGGAAGGAAGGAAGGAAGGAAGGAAGGAAGGACAAAGCAGTTATAAATTTAATCCTTCTGTCATGTTAACTAGATTGAAAAAGGAGGAAAGTTAAAAATTCAGTGAAGACCATTGTTCTCCAGACTACACAGTTTCCATATATACCATGTTAATAAAATTGGTTATCCAAGGCTACATGACATAATCTTGTAAAAAAGATTAACATATACACCTTTATGTACATATGAATTATGAGACAAAAAACACAACATTCCAAGGAAAAAAAAACCCACAAAGTCAAGACACAATTTCATTGCAAGATGCAAGGGAACGCAACCAAGTGTTCACAAATTCATCTGGGTATTATGTGTCTCATTCAATCAATCGTGAGTGTTATTTCCCCTGTCTTTCCTCCAACTACCAACCACTTCAGGAAAGTGCTTAGTTTTTGTGATTGTCATTTTCTTGTTTGCTTATTTTTGTTTTGTTTTTGTGGTTACCTTTTTTTAGTTTGTCTTGCTTTGGTTTTTGTGTGTTTGTGATCGTTTTTTTTCTTATTTATTTTTTGTTGGGTTTTGAATTTTCTGTGTTTTCAATCACCATTTTCTTGTTTGTTTAGTTATATGTTTTTGAGATTTGCAGTTCACGACCACCGTACAGGCCAGTTTTTAATTGTGTATTCATTTTCAACTGTGTTTAGCAGTTTCAAATGTTTTCTTGGGCAGTAGAGTTGTGTCAAAATCTTCCAAATCTAACATTTTTATTTTCAATTAAAAATGTTATGTTCTACTGAAGTCATGGATGGGACTCCAATCAAAAAGATTAAAACCGTGTTGATTTTCTTAACTGTGACTGGCTGGTGACCAGTTCAAGGTGTAAACCGATGTCAGCTGGGATAGGCTCAAGCACCCCCTGCGACCTGAACAGGATAAGCGGTCTTGAGAATGGATCGATGGATGGATTGAAATCCTTCAACCCAATTAATTTTCCTTGCTTATTTTGCTCTCTCCCACTCCCAAAACCAGAAATGTATGCGTTTCAACCCCAACGCCACAGTCTGGGTTGCCAAGCAGCAGGTCCTGTGCACACTCAATCAGAGCCTGAAGGATGTGCTCAACTATGGTCTTTTCCAGCCTGCCAATGATGGAAGAGATGGCAAGTTTCTGGACGAAGAACGTTATCTCAGAGAGTACCCTCAGCCAATCAGCAAAGGTGTTCCGTGTTTGGAGGTACACAACCATTAAAATAATTTGGTTACAATTAAATTAGTAAGCAGTAGATATACGATACACACATTGTGTAGCTTTGGCTGCAGACTACACGTGTAATAAATGTGGATTAGGGTTGGGGTGTTCTTCAAGTACCCACTTCACATGTCCTTCTGTTATATCGAACTGCAAGTGAGTGCACCTCATTGAAAGGAAATAAAAGGATCAATTTTGACTGGCTATGATTGAAGTCCATTGTGACCACTCCCACAGCAGCGCAGCACTCCCTCTCACAGATTCCCCAACCTGTACTCATCTGCGGGTCTAACCTGCCTGCATGCAGATACGCCACATGCTATGCCGTATTTATACCAGTCATGAAAATAGAGCCCTAATCATTAGTTGGCCCAAGCTGAAAAAAATGTTATAAAAGAGCCAGCGCATGTCCGATTCAGTTTTATCATTTGATTATTTTCCTCCAATTAATGCATTCCAGTGTTTCACTGAGTTGCTAGCATCAACACTAATGATGAATTGCTGTAGGGCCAAAATTGCAAGCTCTAACATTAGAATAGAATGTTACCATTTGACAAAATCTTAGGAGATTTCTTTGCCCACTAGATCTAGTAACTTACATGACTTTACGCATCTCTCACATGTAAATATTTTGTATGAAAAAGAGCATTTACTAACTTAAATGGTGCTATCATTAAAACATCAAGCATTGAACATATTCACATGTAACACATTGGGGAAAAAAATCATAACCTTCACTTCTCAGTGAAAGAAACATTCTAACTGTTGCAACTCTATTACACATCTTATTTGACCCATTGTTTTTCTGTAGAGATTCATTGTTTCATGTTTTAACGTTTGTCTTTGGCATTACAGTTTCGCTACAAGAGCCGAGTTTATAGGCAGCCCAATTTGGATGAGAAACAAATTGCCAAACTTCATACAAAGGTAAGAATTCTGTTGCAACAGAATACAAAGCTCTTTTACAAAAAGAGCTTTTACTTTTACTTCTAGTGTCTTCTTCGTCTTCATTGGGAAATGACCAAGAAGGTCCTTATGCACATCCGGTGGTGGGTGTGGACATGTTTTCTTGGGTGGGACACTGGTTGGATTCTCATTACCAGAGGATGGTCTCTTCTGAGCAGTCAAACGGCCTGCTGTCACTGTGTGTCACTGAGCTGCCACTGCCTGCAGATGGCCATCCCCTCTTCGGAGTCTTGATTGTGTCCTTCAGAATGAGAGAGGATGCTAGCTGTGCCTGGAACAGTCTCAGGTTCAGTGTCTCTTTCGGAGAGACCTCGAGAGCCTTGCAATCCCTCTTGTAGATGATCCAGGCGTTGACCACAGCAAGGGTGATGGTGTGCCAGAAGATGTACATTTACCAGCGGCGAGATTTCACGGGGATTTTGTATTTGGCTGTGAATGAATCCAGCAAATCCACATCTCCCATGTATTTGTTGTAGATGCCCACGATGTCAGGCCGTTCAACATCTATGTAGGTCTTGTTGACTTTGTCCCAGCGTTGGATCTTCAGCGTTGGATCTTCTCCACAGGCTCAGTTCCAGCAAAGGACTACACAAGTGTGACCACTTGGTTGTCATACCATTTGACGACAGAGATGTGTTTCACCTCCACTCTGTGGTCAAAGGCTCCACTCCCCTTCTTCTTTAAACTCTTGTGGTCTTCAAGGTTGCAGTTGGGTATGCACACCTGCCTGGCTGTTTCAACGTAATGTATTCCTCGGTCAAGGAGCTTCTCTACCAGTGGAACAGAGGTGAAGAAGTTGTCTGCATAGACCTTGTAGTTGTGACGTTTTGGCAGTGTTGAAGCTAGCTTTGTCACAACATTACCAGAGAAGCCAAGTTGATTTGGCTCGCAGTCCGTTGCTGCTTTGTTGGTAGACATCAGTCACACATCACGCCAGAGACTCCAGTTCTCACCCATACTTTGAAGCCCCATGGGTGTGGCTTGCCTCGCATGTACTGTTTGATGCTGCTGAATCTCCCCTTGAAAGGAATCATCTCATCAACAGAGTTGTGCTCTTCTGGTATCACCTGCAGGCAGTTCTCTCTGAATGAATCAAGCCAAGGTCAGATCTTCCAGTTTGTCCTTCTTTTCAGTCTCTGGTACTGTCAAGTTGTTGACAAAATGTAAGGCTGTCAACAAAGACTGGAATCTGTTCCGTGGCATCACGTCAGCAACAGGGGCGTGTCATGTGTCTTCCTCCCAGTACATATGGGTACCAGCCATTTGTACGAGGCCCATCATCAGGTACATGCCCAACATTTTCTCAATTTTCTTGGAACCACTCTTCACATTCCTGAACATGGACAAAGAGGTTAATAAACTGAGTTTACTTGGATTTATCCTCTACACCCTTGTTTACAAATGTTACAAATACACACAATGTGTAAATATATTAGAAGACAATATAAACCAGAAGATCCATGCTGATTTACACTACATTTGGGCAGGTCACAATAAGGGCCTTTTTTGCTACCACGCTCTCCCAGTGTTGTATATTTGCAACACATACACTACATCAGGGGTGTCCAAACTTTTTGCAAGGAGGGCCAGATTTGATAAAGTGAAGGGGCCCGGGGGCCAGTAGTTTTTTCGGACATTTTTTTTAACTACAATTTCATCCAAATAAACATTGTTATAAAGCAAATTTCATTCTCCCAATTGTCTTTATTTTTTAAATGACAAAATCACCAAATATAAGCCACTCAGGCAGATGTGAACAACTCTAAAAACACAAATTCTGCCTTTCATTCATATCTGAAGAGTCCGATAACATTGAACAAATTGTATAAAATACCTTAAATTTACATGAGTTTAAAATTATTTTCGCCTCATGAACATTTTAAACAGGAGTTATAAGTAATACATAAAATACGATAACATTGAACCAACTGTATGAAATACCTTAAATTTACATGAGTTTAAAATTATTTTCGCCTCATGAACATTTCACACAGGGTTCACGCAGCCGGTTCGCGCGTACCCTTTTTACAACTGGTTTATTTTCGCATTTGACTTGCGCATGCTCCGCATAGCAGGACAGCTGGAGTCATGTTTTCGCTGTGAAATCACGCCGGGTCGCGCAAGATTACATTTCTGCGGCATAAATATAAAATAGCTTTGGTACGTGTGTATTAAAGCGCTGGTCAACAATGGCGGCGGGCCACATACTAAAGATTTTATCACAGAGGCTGCGGGCCTGATGAAATTTGACCACGGGCCGCAATTGGCCCGCGGGCCGGACTTTGGACATACCTGCTCTAATTTACATTTGGTGTATATATTGAACAAAATAAGCATATGCACATTCTAGACATTCTAATGATCGCCAATAAAAATATAAAAGCATTTTCCTTACTTTTGTTTGATTAATCCAGTTTAGTGTAACAAAGAGATGTGTCCTTCACGCTGTCCGGCGAGGTGTGAGCCCAAACAGCTTGTGGGTGGGGCTTAAATAACAATGTTCTAGCCAATAGCAGCGAAGGATAACAATAGGACTACCTGACTCATGTTGATGTGGAAAAAACAAAAAAAGAAGACACTATTTTCATTAGTTTAAAAAAAAATGTTGCAGATCTGCCAAGGTGGGTCTTACAGGGTTGTGTCTCAGTCAATTAAAAAGAATGACAAGGGAGAGTATAAGTGATGTAAGCAACCAGAACTCTAAAATTCAAAAAGCGCAGAACAACACAAATCCCTTTCGGTAGAAAGTGCGTACACTCTGGCACAGAAAATAAATGGAACAGAAGCTAAAAGAAAATTAACGCAAAAGTTAAATTTGATGAGCTGACACTTAATTGTGGCGGAGGGGTTTATGTGCCCCAATGATCGTAGTTGTCTGGGAGTTTATGACCCACAAAATCCCTCATGATGAGTGACAAGAATGGACTGTTTTCCCTTGCCTGGACAGGGGTCACCAAGGCCAGGCCTGACATTGGTGCCCCCACTCACGGGACCCGGCCGGGCTCAGCCCGTAAAGTCAACGTGGGTCCTCCTTCCTGTAGGTTCGCCACCTGTAGGTAGGAGGGGCCAGAGGGGTCGGATGCAGAGAGAGCTGGGCGCCCGCCAAAGGTGGTCCGATCACTGGCTACAGAAATCTAGCTCTAGGGATGTGGAATCTCTGGCAGGGAAGGAGCTTCAACTGGTGTGAGAGGTACAAAAGTTCCGACTAGACATAACACACCGACGCACAGTTTTGGCTCTGGTACCAGTCCTCTCAAGAGGGGTTGGACTCTTCCACTCTGGAGTTGCGCATGGTGAGAGGCGACAAGCAAGTGTGGGCATACTTATTGCTCCCCAACTTAGCAACTGTACGTTGGCGTTCACTCTGGTAGACAAGAGGGTGGGGAGGACGGGTTCTGACTGTTGTTTGTGCATATGCGTCAAACAGCAGTTCAGTTCAGATAAGAGTCCTTGGAAGGATCTTGGGAGCCCAAGATCAGGGGATGCTTTGAGAATAATTGTCAATTGATTGTCTACGTGAAGCCCTTTGAGACTGCTTGTGATTTAGGGCTATACAAATAAACTTGACTTGACTTGACTTGACTTGACTAGACTTGACTTGAAGGAGGGCTGGAAAGTGTTCCTTCTGGAGACTCATTCTGCTGGGTAACTTCAGTGCTCATGTGGGCGATGTGAGTGATCCATGTTCCGTGCCTCGATCGGGTCCCATCGGGTCTTATGTGGGCTGTGGAACTCCAAAGGCAGCTGACAGGTACCAGATGGTCAAGTGGAATGCAGCTTTGGTGGTCACTGAAGCAAAAACTTGGGCATGGGAGGAATTCGGCGAGCCCATGGAAAAATGACGGCTTCAAAGAAATAGGGTGAGCAATAAAGACTTGGAGTTGACTTAACTTTGGATAACCGGTAGAAAATGGAAAATGCTCGATAAAATACAGAATTGTTTGGGTTCTGATATAATATAAACCCTGGCGAGCACTGAGGTCTGCAGACTTGTGTCAAATAATAGTGTAGAACCCAGAGTTCAAAGTAAACATGGTGGTGCTACATTCCGCTGTTATGCTGCACACAAATGCAATAATGTACCAACAGAAGTTAAATCACCCCTGAATGTAAATGCTTCAAAAAACAGGCTAAAAACCTTTCCCCATACATTTGATTCAGGTCCTCTAAACCAGTGGTCCCCAACCTTTTTTGCACCACGGACCGGTTACGTGTTGGAAATATTTTCGCGGATCGGCCGTTATATAAATAAATAAATAAATAATACATTTATAAATAAATACATTTATTAGAAATATATAAATATGATTAAATAAAATGATACGACTGGCATAAAAACAAGTATAAAGGACATAAAAATAAAACTCACCATTACGTTGAATTAGTGGGATCACAGCTTGTTTCTCAGAAACAAGCCGGTTCCATCTAGGCGTAATCTGAGACAATAACACCCGAAGTGGTTAAGGTTTGTCTTTTAATGCATACGGCACAATGGATTTAAAACTGGAACATGATTCAAGTATCGACTTTCTGTTTCAGTTCAAGAGTATTTAAAAATCACCACTTTCATTGTCCGTATCGATCTGGACCTCATTGTTAAAAAGGAATTTCAAAGTTGTTGTTCTCTTCTTCATGTACTCTATGATTGGTCTCCATGTGCCGAAGCAGTTTTGAAGGCTTCATTTCCTCGTTAGCTAGCCCGTTGCCACATATTATGCAGAGTGGTCTTGGCGCGTCAGAGTCACCTGTGGCGATAAATCCATATCTTAAGTAGTACTCCAGAAATTTTCTTTTAAATGCAGCTTTCCTTTTTCTTAGAAGTCGTAGCCTCTTCTTCTTCCGTCTCCTCATTGGGCTTTTTTTCCCTTTCCGAAGAAGCTTTCCAAACATCTCTGTTTCTTGCTCATATTTGCTTGCTTCATGTCACGTGACCGAGACGAGCGTCTTGACCCGAACGGATGTAATTGGGAGAGAATCGCCAATTTGTTTTATATTTTTCAAAATAAATTTTTACTCATTTTTGCTAGTTTTGCGGGCTCGACTGGGAAAACCAGGACGAACGTCTTGACCTGAATTAATTGATCGTCGATAAAAAAAAATATATACATTTTTTTTCTGTGCGGCTTGGTGGCCCAGTACCAAGTGACCCACGGACTGCTCTAAACAATATTAATCTTTTATTTTATTTTAGTCATTATAGAAAGTCACTTTTATTTCAATACTTCAAAATATTTTTAACCTCTGTTAATGTTTCTAAATGTTGTCAAAGTACATTTGGATTGAATTGAATTTATTCGTTTCAACATTCTAGTAAGGTTTGCCTTGTGTATAAAATGTCAAATGTGCTTTAAAAATAAAACTGTAATGCCTTGCCTTACAAAGAAACACCACAAGTATTATGCTAATTAACCCATTTAGTATTACACTTATTATATTGACGGTAAACGGGATGTATGCTTATGCTCAGAAACTCCAAAGAGTTCGCTGCTAATTTCTTGTTGGCAGTGTGATGCGTTATCAAAACCCGTACTTCGTTTATTGCTCAGGAGGAGTCTCTTTTTCCTTGCCAGCTCAAGGGGAGCAGAGCACGTTAACACTGCATCGCTGTTCCACCCACAAGAGTAAAAGTCAAGTGTGTTCAACCATTTGAAGAATCTGTTTCCTCTGCCGAGTTGTTTTAGGCTCACCTTAGACAGCTATCCATCCCACAGTAAAAACAATCCCGTTGTGCGGCCAAATTGAAAATGTTTAAGGACACTGGCTGTTTTTGGCATATCAGAAAATATCTGACAGTTACTGGAAATCTACACACAAATACATTTTTATGAGAGTAGGAAAGACGACAACTGGACCAAGGAAAAACTGCAAAAGAAGGTGAAGCAAAGAGCAAAACAAGTTTGCACTGTTGATATAATATCCATCACAATGTGTGTATTTAGAATGGTAATAATCGTCACAGTGTTTTTTTTTTTTACCTTGATTTGAACTGAATATACTCAATTTTTATTATTTATTTAGCTGAAATGAAAATACTTCGTTTTGTATTCATTTATTTATTTAGCGGTGGCTCGGTGGGGCACTGGTTAGCACGTTCGCCTCACAGTTAGGAGGGTGCCAGTTCGATTCCACCTCCGATCCTCCCTGTGTGGAGTTTGCATGTTCTCCTCAAGCCCGCGTGGGTTTCCTCCGGGCACTCCGGTTTCCTCCCACATCCCCAAAACATGCTTGACAGGCTGATTGGTCACTCTAAATTGCCCCTAGGTGTGAGTGCGAGTGCGGATGGTTGTTCGTCTCTGTGTGCCCTGCAATTGGCTGGTAACCGGTTCAGGGTGTCCTCCGCCTACTGCCTGATGACCGCTGGGATAGGCTCCAGCACGCCCGCGACCCCCATGGGGACAAAGCGGTACAGAAAATGGATGGATGGATATTTATTTAGCAAAGTGAACAGTAGCTGTACTCTATGATCAGTCCTGGGTGCATCAGATGGGATTGACTCCAAATTCCCTATGACCCTGATCAAAGCCACGAAAACCAAGGGGTGGATAGATTTGACATGTTTCTTGCCTTGATTCGATAGACAGCCATTCTCCAGTACTGTTAAAGGAAAGGTGATGAATGAAGAAACTTTCTTTGCAGAGAGAGGATTTCAGCTACATCAAACAAACCATTGAGTTAATTAATCTGAGGCATGTCTATGAACTCCTGACATTTCCCGATATTAAACAAGCAATAACTCATCAGTGACATCTAAGAAGCAGCCTGACTGCTGTGCTCATATTTCATTTGCTTGGCTAAATCAGATTGTTCAAGATAGTGTGAAGTGAATTCAGAGATTTAACTCTAAATATAGTGTTTGAAAATAAAAACTGAATACATCTTCTCCTTTGTCTTCTTCCTTGTCTTCTCCATCTTCTTCCTCTTCTTCATCCTGTTCTCATTTGTCTTCCTTGTCTTCTTCTTTTTGTCTTCTATAAAATCTTCTCTTAGTTTACTGGCATATTATAACTTATTGGTGCATGCCGTCACCTACTGTGCAGGAACATCAAAGGGACTTGAAACACGACACTATCTACTATATGCTGTAGGTCAAAGCTGAGTGTTTCATGCAACACGTTTCCAAATAAAGTCAATTTCGTTTGAAGCAACAAAAAAATGATATACTCATTTCATTGTGATAAGATGAAGTGAAATTGGAAGTGTTACATTGATGACAGCCATTCGGCGTCAAAAACTCATTCATCGCACCAAACAGCAATGACTAGTACTTGAGCACACTGGAGGGGGTTCGTGGATAATTTATTTGACGTACCAAAATCAAAACAGCTACATGTCAACTTAAATTGCATGGACAGCTGCTCTAAAAAATAGGTGTGTGTTTTTGTCGTCAGCAGTGGCTCCTCACATTACAATATCATACAATGAGGACTCTGAGGTTTTCTTGGATCGGGCGGGGCTGGTGCTTAGAAAGAAGAAATCAGCAGGATATAAGATATGTGAATAGAGGAAAACGCCACACATGTGGTGTTCTTAATTGGGAATTAGCATCTGAACATGGCTAAAAGCTCAACAAAATGTTGCTTTAGAATGATATGCCTCCTTTAACTTTGGTTAACAGATTGGTCTTGTGTGAGGTCTGAACTTTCTTGCTCTCGGGTTATTTTGTAAAACTTTTAGCACACACACTAAGGATCAAACAACCTCTGTAAACATTACTTTTTGTTCACTTCTGGCAGAAGGCTGCATGCTTTGAATGCTCTTTTTTTTTTAAATTGCTGTACAGCAAAACAAGTGAAGACTGTGCATGCTCTCAACACACAATTGAAAATATCCCAGCAACCTACCATACAGTCAACAAAATAATGCTCTCTCCTTCCCTTCTCATCATGCACTGTGATGAAAAAATATCTATGTACATGGGTCTGAGAAATATTCTATACATCCAAACTAAAAAAGTGGGCTATATTTAGCCTTGCTAGGTGCTATATTGGCAGTCCGTGGGCACTAACTGGCACTTCCCACGGAACAATGTCCAAATTTGAACGCAGTGAAAGATATTGCAATTTGTTCTCAATTGTATTTTTTAGAACATTTTGCAATTACCTTTACCACTTGAACTCAAACTGACAAAATGTTTGTTTGTCTATTTGTGCCCCGCCACTGACTGGCGACCAGTTTAAGGTGTTCCCGCCACTCACCCTGACTGTGATAGGATCCAGCGCACCTCCTGGAACTGGGAATTATTTAAATGATCTTACCACACAAATTATTTCATTTTGATCTTTGGATAAAAAATGCTGAGGTGTTCTCTGCCTGTCTTTGCCTCTCTGTCTTAGTCAACCCATCTTGCGACTCATTGTCTTGATATTCTTTTGCTATATCATTCCTCATTTTATCCTGTCCTTGAGGGAGCTGTTCTCTTATCTATTTTTATCACACGGCCTGGTATGAAAGCAAATGGGAACAGAACTGGAAAAAGCGAACATCCATTCTACTCTGTCATCACTCTAAATTCTGTCACCTCCCCCTTTCCCCTTTAGGCTTCTTGCTTTTAGTAATTATTTTGTTTCCCTTTTTAAATACGTCCTTTTATTATCCCTCTGTTTTTGTTAAATCCCTGCACTGTTGTGTGATGTAAACTCTATTCCCATTAGTTCTGGGCTCCTAACTTGCTTTTTCACACTTACCAAAATATGTAAATTCATCCAGTTCAAATACTGTTTATCTCATTCACAATGTGCTGGGTCAAGGGAAAGCTGGAGTCTATCCCAGCTGACTATATGCAAAAGACGAATTACAAGTACACCCTGAACTGACATACAGAGACGGACAACCATTCACACTTCACCAAAGAGACGCTGAACACATGCTGCCTGCACCAAAGTCAGGCTTTCAGTGACACAAATAATGATTGATTCTAATAGTCTATTGTCCTCTGTGGCGATGCAGGCCAATCTGAAGAAGTTCATGGACCTTATACTCCACAGTCAGGTGGACAAAGTGTCAAAGATGTTAGAGAGAGGCCTCGATCCCAACTACCATGACAGTGACACTGGTGGTAAGTCTACACCAAATTAGAACAGGAATCTTCAAGTATTACCCTAGGTATTCAAGCGGTTTGATCTTCTTATGGGTGTCTTGCTGTTGTCATAATATTACTTAATACTGGTATTTTCTAATATGGAACTTACAGGTGACACACAAAAGCACACAAAAAAAACCCACAAAAAATATGCAGTTATTGCTCACTTTTACTAAAGTCTCATTCCAAGGGTGTCCAAACTTTTTGTGAAGGGGGGCCGAATTGGTTGAATGAAAATGTTTAGGGGCTGACCATTCTGACTGACATTCCTCGAACCATTACAATTGTAAATTAACTTTAAATATGTAACTATATCATTTGCTGCCTGCAAATGAGAATCTATTGTCAATTGCATTACCAGGATAGGTAAAGATTAAAATAAGAATACATTAAACAACAAATTAACGATTTTATGAAAGTTAAATGAATTTATTACATTTATTGAGTTTGTTTTATATGTTCGTTATTGTTGTATTCATGAGAAGGGTTGATATTGGTGTTTTGACGGCAGTAAACAGGCCAGGTTGTATCATGTCAGATTTTTAATCCAAATTAAATCATTATCATTTTTTATTTCAACGTAATACACTACAATATACTTCATAATCAAATAATAATCATCCATCGTCTTTTTGTTGTTTGCGATCACTTTGCGTGGGCGGCGCGGACGAGTTAAGGGGGTCGCTCTCGCCAGTAGTCCGTAGGTTATTTGCAGCGTCACTGGCAGTGCTCTGATCTTTGCGTCGCCTTACTCCTTGGCGTGCGGACATTTGAATGAGGAAGTGTGTGCCTCACTGATTATCTTACAAACGGACACGTGTGCGCGTGAACTGGGAAGAGAATGCGCTCTTATCCGATCACGGGCGTATGCGTCTCATTTCTGTTGCTCGCTCCGGGGTGCACGGTTTCTCCGGGACAGTGCCAGCGGGCCACATGTTATTGATTTTATTACACTATGCTTCGGGCCGGTCTAAAATTATACATGGCCGGATTTGGACCACGGGCCGGACTTTGGTGCTTTAAACCCACCCCATATACTATATCACAGGTGTCAAACTCAAGACCCAGGGGCCAGATACGGCCCGCCACATCATTTTACTGTTAAGACAAATTGTGCATCAAATTCATGTGTCATTACAAGAATTGCAAATTGTCGCCGCTTTTAATAATATATATTTTTTAAATATTTGACCAGTTTTTACTCGTCTGATTTGAAAACGAGTTATTTGTCAGTTTGTTTTGTAGCTTTTACTGTATATAATATGAGGTGCTCATACATTTATTTGGGTTGACAGTCATAATGGCACCCCGAAAGAAGCTATGACTGCAATGCGGCCCGTGAAAAAAAAGTTTGACTATATCTGGCGCACCTTCAATAACTGCCCCATTTTAAAATTTTGTCCATATATAAGGCGCACCGGATTATAAGGCACATAAAATAGAATATACTGCAATAAACTGAGGTTGACTAGAGTTTTGGTATGCATCCACTCGCCAATAACCAATGAGCCCTCTGTAAACAACCGCATTTCTCAAACTATCTTCTATAAAATGATCGGAACTGACTAAAGTTTGATCTAACACATTGGTACTGCTTACCAATGTTTCCCTCCCATATCGATCCGTAAATTTACTCGAAACATTAACGGAGCAGCCTATTTTGACATGAAATAGCTTTGTGCGAATAGCAGCTATCACTATAGCATTAGCCACCCGTAAACTCCCAGGAGCCTCAGCAAGGTATAAACAATCACGTTTCTCAAACGAACTCCTATAAAATGATCGGAACTGACTAAAGTTCGATCTAACACATTGGTACTGCTTACCTATGTTTCCCTTCCATATCGATCCGTAAATTTACGGTTGCCGTAATGCTGGGAAGCGATGCGACCTTGTAATTCACTAGTCGTACTAAAACGTACTGAAACATTTTAGCAGAGTACTGTGTACAACCAGTATGGATCAACAAATTCATCAATTGATCCATATATAAGGGGCACCGGACTATAAGGTGCTCTGTCGGCTTTTGAGAAAATATTGGGTTTTTAGGTGCGCCTCTAGTTCGGAAAATACCGTATACTATATCCATCTGCAGTTTGTGGAACGGCCCTGTAGAGATCCTTATTCGTTCTAAAATTAACATTCCCATCGACTTTAGCAGTGATCTATTCAAGGAGCAGAATTACAAAGATTACACTCGTAATATATATTACTATATGTAATATTATAAAAATTACACTGCTTATTCATCTGCTTTCTGCAATCGGTCATGTAATGTTCACAAGCTGAGCCGTGATTGGTTGTTACCTGATCACTGAGTAACTGTGACATAATTTTCAGTTGACAGCTCGTGCAACCGCGCCCCCCCTCCGAGATGGATAAAACATATGGTTTTGCTGATTAATTAATTTCTGCTGTTCCACAAATACAATATTATTCATAATACCATGTTTGGACTAGTGGTGCCACATCAAATATATTGTAAAGAGTTATTTTTTCTTTGACTTTAGACTCGACTTTACTTCCCGTTTAAGTGAATGTATTATTTTTTTGCGTAGCCCTTAATCACAAAATAGTCTCAAATGGCTTCATATATCAACAGATCGAAAGACCAGATTGACATATCCTGATGTAAAGCTCGCAACTGGGCATAGAAAAACTCAAAACCTTTATGGAGGCATAAAGCAGCACTTCCCTAGAATCAGGTTATGCTCACGGTAAGAGAGCCCTCCCGGGATAACCTACATTAGATGCAGGGTGGGCAACATTTCCTGCATAACAGCCAAGTTGGCTGCTCTTGAAGTGTACCAGAATTCTGACACCATGTTGATTTACCCAAGTAACATGTCTATATTTAAAACACCCATGACACCCTATTCCCTGTTTCTCCTCTAGAGAGCCCCTTGACCATGACAGCACATCTGGATAATGTGATGGAGATGATAAAGGTTCTTAAGAATGGTGGCGCTCACTTGGACTTCAGAGCCAAAGATGGCATGACAGCCCTCCATAAAGCAGCACGTTCCAAGAACCAGGTTACGCTCATGGTAAGAGAACATATTGGGTCTGATTCACTAAGATCTGAAACAGCAAGTGATCAATTGCTTGAAGGTGGCAACAGGTGTAAAGGTTGTGGAGACTGCCATATTGAAAAGACGGTTGTAGGCTTTAGGTTAGTTAGTTTTCTGCATAGAACGTTTCGCACAGTAAAGTAAGAACAAATTTAAGTTTGAAATAATTGAACTGGGCTGGCACAGTGGTGCACTAGTAAGCATGTCTGACTCATAGTTAAAAGGTGCAGAGTTCAATTCCGGTTCTGGCCTTCCTGTGTGGAGGTTGCATGTTCTCCCCATCCCTGGGTCGGTTCTCTCCGTGTACTCCGGTTTCTTCCCACTTTGCAAAAACATACATGAAAGGTCGATTGACTACTCTAAATTATCCGTATGTGTGAGTGTGAATGGTTGTTTGTCTATGTGTGCTCTGTGCTTGGCCGGCGACTGGTCCAGGGTGTAGCCCGCCTACCGCAGCTGGGATGGGCTCCAGCATGCCCGCAACCCTCGTGAGGAAAAAGCAGTTTAGAAGATGAATGAATGAAGTAACGAATGAGTGAATGAATGAATGAACGAATGAATAAGACAGTGGATTACAAAAACATCTTCATCTTCTTCCGCTTATCCGGGGTCGGGTCGCGGGGGCAGCATCTTTAGGAGGGACTCCCAGACCTCCCTCTCCCCAGCCACTTCCTCCAGCTCATCCCGGGGGATCCCAAGGCGTTCCCAGGCCAGCCGAGAGACGTAGTCTCTCCACCGCGTCCTGGGTCGACCCCGGGGTCTCCTACCGGTGGGACATGACCGGAACACCTCCCCAGGGAGGCGTCCAGGAGGCATCCTGATGAGATGCCCGAGCCACCTCATCTGGCTCCTCTCAACGTGGAGGAGCAGCGGCTCTACTCCGAGTCTCTCCCGGATGACCGAGCTTCTCACCCTATCTCTAAGGGAGAGACCGGACACCCTGCGGAGGAAACTCATTTCAGCCGCTTGTATCCTGGATCTCGTTCTTTCGGTCACGACCCATAGCTCATGACCATAGGTGAGGGCAGGAGCGTAGATCGACCGGTAAATCGAGAGCTTTGCCATTTGGCTCAGCTCTCTCTTCACCACGACGGACCGGTACAGAGTCCGCATCACTGCAGACGCTGCACCGATCCGCCTGTCGATCTCGCGCTCCATCCTGCCCTCACTCGTGAACAAGACCCCAAGATACTTGAACTCCTCCACTTGGGGCAGGATCTCATCCCCGATCCGGAGAAGGCATTCCACCCTTTTCCGACTGAGGACCATGGACTCGGATTTGGAAGTGCTGACCCTCATCCCGACCGCTTCACACTCGGCTGCGAACCGCTCCAGTGAGAGCTGGAGATCACGGACTGAAGAAGCCAACAACACCACGTCATCTGCAAAAAGCAGTGACGCGATGCTGAGGTCCCAAAACCGGACCCCCTCAACGCCTCGGCTGCGCCTAGAAATTCTGTCCGTAAAAATTATGAACAGAATCGGTGACAAAGGGCAGCCTTGGCGGAGTCCAACCCTCACTGGGAACGAATCCGACTTACTGCCGGAAATGCGGACCAAACTCTGGCATCGGTGATACAGGGACCGAACCGCCCTTATCAGTTGGCTCGGCACCCCATACTCCCGAAGCACCCTCCAGAGAACCTCCCGAGGGACATGGTCGAACGCCTTCTCCAAGTCCACAAAACACATGTGGACTGGCTGGGCGAACTCCCATGCACCCTCGAGGATCCTGCCGAGGGTGTAGAGCTGGTCCACTGTTCCACGGCCAGGACGAAAGCCACACTGCTCCTCCTGAATCCGAGGTTCGACCTCCCGACGGATCCTCCACTCCAGCACCCCTGAATAGACCTTACCAGGGAGGCTGAGGAGTGTGATTCCCCTGTAATTGGAACACACCCTCCGGTCCCCCTTCTTAAAGAGGGGAACCACCACCCCAGTCTGCCAATCCAGAGGCACCGTCCCCGATGTCCACGCAATGCTGTAGAGGCGTGTCAGCCATGACAGCCCCACAACATCCAGAGCCTTTAAGAACTCCGGGCGGATCTCATCCACCCCCGGGGCCTTGCCACCGAGGAGTTTTTTAACTACCTCAGTGACTTCGACCTCCGAGATTGGAGAGTCCTCAGACCCTGCTTCCACAATGGAAGGCGTGTCGGTGGAATTGAGAACGTCTTCGAAGTATTCCCCCCACCGACTCACGACATCCCGAGTCGAGGTCAGCAGCACACCATCTCCACTGTAAACAGTGTTGACCGTGCACTGCTTCCCCTCCTGAGACGCCGGATGGTGGACCAGTCATTCTCCACGGCCTCGCCAAACTCCTCCCACGCCCGGGTTTTTGCCTCAGCAACCACCAAAGCCGCGTTCCGCTTGGCCATCCGGTACCTGTCAGCTGCCTCCGGAGTCCCGCAGGCCAAAACGGCCCTATAGGACTCCTTCTTCAGCTTGACGGCATCCCTTACCGCCGGTGTCCACCAGCGAGTTCGGGGATTGCCGCTACGACAGGCACCAACAACCTTACGGCCACAGCTCCGGTCGGCTGCCTCAACAATGGAGGCGCGGAACAAGGTCCACTCGGACTCAATGTCCCCCGCCTCCCCCGGGACGTGGGAAAAGCTCTGCCGGAGGTGGGAGTTGAAGCTCTTCCTGACAGGGGATTCTGCCAGACGTTCCCAGCAGACCCTCACAAAGCGTTTGGGTCTGCCAGGTCGGACCGGCATCTTCCCCCACCATCGGAGCCAACCCACCACCAGGTGGTGATCAGTTGACAGCTCCGCCCCTCTCTTCACCCGAGTGTCCAAAACATGCGGCCGCAAATCCGATGACACGACTACAAGGTCGATCAACGAACTGCAGCCTAGGGTGTCCTGGTGCCAAGTGCACACATGGACACCCTTATGCTTGAACATGGTGTTCATTATAGAAAATCCGTGTCGAGCACAGAATTCCAATAATAGAACACCGCTCGGGTTCAGATCGGGGGGGCCGTTCCTCCCAATCACGCCCATCCAGGTCTCACTGTCATTGCCCACGTGAGCATTGAAGTCACCCAGTAGAACGATGGAGTCCCCAGAAGGAGCACTCTCCAGCACTTCCTCCAGGGACTCTAAGAAGGGTGGGTACTCTGAGCTGCCGTTCGGTGCATAGACACAAACAACAGTCAGGACCCGTCCCCCCACCCGAAGGCGGAGGGAGGCTACCCTCTCGCTCACTGGGGTGAACCCCAATGTGCAGGCGCCCAGCCGGGGGGCAATTAGTATGCCAACACCTGCCCGACGCCTCTCACCGTGGGCAACTCCAGAGTAGAAGAGAGTCCAGCCCCTCTCGAGAGGGCTTGTACCAGAGCCCAAACTATGTGTGGAGGCAAGTCCGACTATGTCTAGTCGGAACCTTTCTGCCTCAGACGCCAGCTCGGGCTCCTTTCCAGCCAGAGAGGTGACATTCCATGTCCCTAGAGCCAGCCTCTGCAGACGGGGATCGGACCGCCAAGGTCCCCACCTTTGGCCGCCACCCAGCTCACTATGCACCCGACCCCTTTGGCCCCTCCTATAGGTGGTGAGCCCATTGGAAGGGGGACCCACGTTTTCTTTTCGGGCTATGCCCGACCGGACCCCATGAGCGAAGGCCCGGCCACCGGGCGCTCGCCTTCGAGCCCACCTCCAGGCCTGGCTCCAGAGAGGGGCCCCGGTGACCCGCATCCGGGCGAGGGAAAACGACATCCATATATTGTATTCATCATTAGGGGTCTTCTGAGCCGTGCTTTGTCTGGCCCCTCACCTAGGACCCTTCTGCCATGGGTGGATCATAGGGGCACGCAAACCCCTCCACCACGATAAGGTGACGACTTACGGAGGGGACAAAAACATTAACAGAAAAAAAAAATATATATATATATTAACAATTATTCAATTATTACAATGATATATATATATGTATTTTTTCTGTTACAAAAACATTAAAAGAAAAATATATATCATTGTAATAATTTTAAGACAGCAACCACCAAAAATGTTAATACACCAACAAAAGGCTAGTTTCATAATGTCGGCAAATGGAGCCCCGAGCATAATTTTTTGCCTGTATGCTACCTGTATCCATGTATCCATTTTCTATATTGCTTGTCCCCATCAGGGTTGCGGGCGTGCTGGAACCTATCCCAACAGTCATCGGGCAGGAGGTGGGGGGACACCCTGAACTAGTTGCCAGACGATTGCAGGGCACACAGAGACGAACAACCATCCACACTTGCACTCACACATATGGGCAATTTGGAGTGCTCAATCAGTTTTTGGGATATGGGAGGAAACCGGTGTGCCCGGAGAAAACCCACGCGGGCACGGGGAGAACATGCACACTCCACACAGGGAGGGCCGGCGGTGGAATCGAACCTGCACCCTCCTAACTGTGAGGCGGACGTGCTAACCAGTGCGTCTATGCTACCTCTATCTAATTGTAATTTTTATGACAGTCTGCTTAACTGCTTGTTTCATAATTTCTTCAAATATTATTTGGGTCGCTTTCAGATAGGTATTGAAGTGGGAGAAACAGCAACGTGTACATATTTTGTTAAGTTAGACAAACTCATATACTTTTTCATGTTCATACTGCTCGGTCGGGAGCACGGATGCAGCACACGGAGTGTGTGTGGCCTTCCAATACACATGGGCACAGACGGCGGACGCTTTTGGGGTTAACGGTATTCCCAAAATCTGGACCCCAAATTGAGGTTCAGGTGAATTATTTCAGCTATGTAGACTTAATTTATTACGTGCGGCATTCATTTAACATCTTCAGTGACGTCTCTGATCTTATCGTTGTCATCTTCCGAAGTGCTTATCCTCACGATGGTGGCAGGGATGCTTGCCTCATTTCTCCAAATTACCTGTATTTCTACCTCCTCCCGAATCGCGGTCCTCTCTCATCTCTTCTTCTGCGCATCCGGGTCACTTGGGCAACACATATGTTCACACACCAGATAGACTGTAGTCGCATTAAAAAATATAATGTGAATGCTCACACACACAAAAAAAATCATATATTTGTTTGATTTTGCTTGCACCAAGCTTATGTACCGTATTTTCTGGACTATAAGGCGCACCTAAAAACCAAAACATTTCTCGGAAGCTGCCAGTGCGCCTTATAGTCCGGTGCGCCTTGTATAAGGACCAAATTCCTAAATTTAAACTGACCAGAAGCATCGCGTCATGAAATAAATCATAAGTGGCCCGCTGAAGACTATGAATTATGACTCAAAAAGACTATGGATCATTATTTTGTGATTATAAAGTAATTTGTTGCATCTGAAGTTGAAATAAAAAAGATAAAATGAAGAATGATTTGATTTGGATTAAAAATCTGAGATGATGCATTACTGGTGTGCCGTATAGTCCGGTGCGCCTTATATAAGGACACAGTTTTAAAATGGGCCATTCATTGAAGGTGAGCCTTATACTCCGGAAAATATGGTAAATTGGGTGTATTTGTGTAACTTTACATCAAAAACTTGGGATGGTGCACCCAAAGAATTTCCACAGTGTGCAGAAATGACCCAGAAGTGCAGAGTAGTCATACCATGTTTTTTTTCCCAGGAAGCCAAGTCAGAGATGATAGCGACCTGCAATTTCCATAGTTGTGCAATTTCTGTATCCACTGGTGTAGCGCCATCATTGTCATTTACCATCATTATTGTTCATACTCTATAGTGGACGGGGCTGCCAATGATTAGGCTAACAACAAAAAACTATACAACCATGTTCATGACCAAAATAACATTCTTACATTCTGATATACAGTACAGTACTGTTATACTGTATGTTGCTATGACAATGACATTTGTTGCTTTATTTCAGTTTGTGAGGCTTATAAGTATCATATTTATTACGAGAATATATTTTATTCTGGTGTAGAACTTGCCCTATCTTTTGCACTTAAAACACTGACAATGTCAGTTTGTAATTCAGAGTTGTGACTCAGCAACTGGAATGGTTGACATACATTTCTCAATAATTCAGATACCCTAATTTTCGGACTATAAGTCACTCTGGAGTATAAGTCGCACCAGCCATAAACTGCACAGTAAAATGAAAAAAAAAGTATATAGTATAGTCGCACTTTTGGGGCAAATTCATTTGTCAAAATCCAACACCAAGAACAAACATGAACCAGCAACAACAGGCTAAACAATACGGTATGCTAACGTGACATATACACAAACGAGGAGCTGAGAACGGGCCTGACGTAACATTCAAAGTTATTCAATATAAATAACACGTTTATCAAACCATCTGTGTTACTCCAATTCATTAAATCCATCGATCTTGCTTTATATAAACAATGCCGCGTATGCGCCGCATATGCTGACATCTGACCCGTTGTAAATTGCATTTCTATTTATTCCACAGACCCATATCACGATATATAAGTATATTTCAAATAACTATCATATTACAACGATATTATCAAACCATCTGTGTAACCATGAAGCCAAAATCTGATTGCAACAAATGTGTGCCTGTGTTCTGAGTGGCTGGCAATTGAGGAGCTTTACTGTGGTCATTGGAGAATGCATAAGAAAGCTGTACAATTGTGCAAGAGTTTTGATTTCAGACTGTACAAGATTTCTGTTTGTAGTTTTTTACTTTTTTGAATTTAGGATGGGTCATTCACCATATGCCAATAGCCAATTACCTTAATTTTCGGACTATAAGTCGCTCCGGAGTATAACTCGCACTAGCCATAAACTGCACAATAAAATGAAAAAAAACAAAACGATATAGTATAGTTGCACTTGCACCCTTCAAATGTGGGGCCCTTCGTCATCTTTGTCATCCCGTGATCGAATCCTTTGTCCTTTATGTAAACAACCACCGCGCGGTGCCGGTGACGTCACTTGCAGTTTAAATGACAGTAATCCCTTGCTACATCGCGATTCGTTTATCACGGTTTCACTACATCGCGGATTTTTGAATTTTGAAAATTTGTGAAAAAAATCACATATAAGTCGCTCCTGAGTATAAGTCGCCCCCCCCCCCCCCACCCAAACTATGGAAAAAAACGCAATTTATAGTCCGAAAATTACGGTATCCTTTTTTCTGTCCTTTTTGTTTGGACTTTCTATTCACACCATCACTCGCTCCCATTTTGCAGACCCTGTTGGAGCTGGGGGCATCTCCAGACTACAAAGACAGTCGAGGTCTGACTCCTCTGTACCACAGCGCAGTTGTGGGGGGAGACCCAGGTTGCGGTGAGCTTCTTTTGAACCATCACGCCTCTGTGTGCTGCCAGGATGAAAATGGCTGGCATGAAATTCACCAGGTACACACAATGAGTTTCACCAGCTGCACTCATTTTCACAGAGGGACTTTGGGCTGCTTAGTTGTTTGGTAAAGCTTGCTTTGGGTGAACACTCAGTGTGGCAGCTGCTATCCAGTAAAGAAGATAAAAGGCATGTTGGGCAAGTCGCCCTGCAGCTATGACAACATTCTAAGCACCTCCGTACTGTGTGTGTGTGTGTGCGTGCGTGCGTGCGTGTGCGTGTGTGTGTGTGTGTGTGTGTGCGTGCGTGTGCACGCGTATTTGTGCGTGCTTTTTGTCCACGTTTGTTGAACCATCAGTTTTATCAGACTGCTCATATCTCACCCGCTTTTCACTTCCAATTCCTTTGCCTTTCTCAATCTGTCACACATCAGACACAAATAATGATCATCTTTCAGGCTGATTATACAATAGAAAGCATATTTCCTGCAGCTATATTATTATATTACATTCACACCAAAGTTAAATGTTTCATCTGGAGTTGCATTTGTTTTCATGATGGAATTTGATCATAAAGGTACTTGAATATAGCTGCTTCATTTGTTACTGGAGAAAAGGTACTCCGATGAAGGGAAAAAGACAAATTGAATATTGCTAGTCAATCAGTTGGCCGATGGTTGTGGTAAAACGTTGTTTAATGATCTTGTTATCTAGGTTCACAGTTCAATAATTAATATAATACAATAAAAATATACTATAAGACAGGTTTGTAAAAAAAGGAAATCACTGCGTACCTTAATGGAAGACCTGGCATGCACAAAGCTACTTTTGGAAGTAACATCCTGATAGTGGTGCATTTAAAATGCCACTCTATAGATTGCCTTTCTTTGCCAATGTCCCTCTTGCATTCAGATCAAAGAAACAAGCTGCAAATGAAAAATATCTTAACAGAGGTGAAGACTAGCTGCAAGCTACTATTGACTCTGTAAGGTTACCAACTGTTTTCTTAAAAAAATAAAAATGTAGGTGCAATCCTGATAGGGTGCGCGGGCTGTAATATACACCAACATAAACTGTATAAAAAAAAATAACATGCACACACCCAAAAACATTTTTCAAAACAAAATATATTTTCTTCCCCTACACCACAGGTGTCAAACTCAAGGCTCGGGGGCCATATACGGCCAGCCACGTCATGTAATGTGGCCCACGAAGACAAATTGTGCAGCAAATTCATTACTAGAATTGCAAATTGTCTTCACTTTTAAAATCTTTTTTTTTTAAATATATGACCAGTTTTACTCGTCTTATTTGAAAACGAGTTGTCAGTTTGTTTTGTTTCTTTTGCTGTATATAATATGAGGTGCTCATACATTTATTTGGGTTGACAGTCATAATGGCTCTCCGAAAGAAGCTATGACTATAATGCGACCCACGAAAAAAATGAGTTTGAGACCGCTGCCCTACACCCTTCTGAGCCTACTTTGGATCAGATCATGATAGACCGTTTTGGTACACCTGAAGTAAATACCAGTTATACCAATGTCTTTGCTCACTATTCTCCAGTCCTGAACTTGTTTTGGATCCAACTGTGTTGTACACCTTCATAGTATTGTGCAATTATTTTGTCCTACATTGTTTCTCCATGCTACCTAGACAGGATCTGTGTACCTAGATGATCACGCTGATGAACATTCTTAAGCTGTTTCCACGAACAACAAATGGAGAATGGGGTAAACAAAACAAAAATACAAACGAAAACAAAACTAAATATCAAAAGTACTTATACATGTTCTTGAATGCATACAGTAAAATGTTGGCACCTCCACCTCTGTGGAAACATTTCGATTTTTCCTTGTGGTATGACTTTGAGTCAATTAACTCACTTGAAAAATATTGCGTGAGTTAAGCTGTCACATCACATGAACCATAGCAAGGTCATTGTTGCACCTTTCTTTGCAACCAGAACTTTACATTCTCACCGTAAGACCTCGGGTTTCGATTGTATGCAGAAGATATTGCATGATGAGGGCTAACTTGAAATTTTGTTGTTGTAATATATGTTGAGATGGTGTACATTAAAATGTTGAGCTTTCATGAGTTGATTATATTTCAAATACTACAAACACTGCTCTCTTTTATACTGCTGTAGTTGAGTATATCCATCCATTCTGTTACGCTCAACTGGAGTGGTGAGCCAAGAGTGCCGAGGACCCAGGAGACAAGACAGAGACTGAGGTTTCAGGGCAAAAATAAAATATTTATCTTTCTCACGAAAGGTGATCCAAAGGTGGATTTAAGGGAGGAGACACTGGTTTGACGTGGAGGGAGCGCTGACCACAGAGGTTTAACGTCGAAGCGTCGAGCACCGTCTCTCAGGGGGTTTTGTAGACAGCCTCTGACGAGATGATCTGGAACAGCTTGGTTGATTGAGATGAGCCACACCTGTGCTGGGCTGACTGCAGCCAGCACAGGTGAGGCTGGTTTCAGGCTGAGGAGGAAGTGGATTGGCCTTTGCCCTTATTTGGCATGCAGAAGAGGAACTGGTGATGAGTGGCACAACACATTCATCCATCCATTCATCCATGTATTGTGATTCTCAGGCCAGTGCTTCTCAATTATTTTCTGTGATGACCTCCATAGGGAGAAAACGTTTTGCGCCCCCCCCCCCGGTTGTACCCAAGCGGTACTGCACATTAAAGAAACAAAAAAATTCAGAAAAATCAGGTATAAATCAGGTATGTTAGGACCTCCCCAGTGGAGGCTCTGCCGAACCCCTGAGATCGACTCACCAAACCCCTATAATTCTCTCTCTCTCTCTCTCTCTCTCTCTCTCTCTCTCTCTCTCTCTCTCTCTCTCTCTCTTTATATATATATATATATATATATATATATATATATATATATATATATATATATATATATATATATATATGTATGTGTTATTATTATTAATAACATTGTTTTTTTGTCTGTAACAGATCAGATTCCCAGTGCATCACTTTCCCTGAAACTGAAAAATAGATTATAATTAAACTATAAACATTCTTGACCAACTGCCATTTGATGATGAAAAAATGCAATAAAATAATAATAAACATACATAATATTAAATGACAGCAAATGACAAAACCTAACCTACAAAAAAAAATGAATAAAACTATCTATGCTATTTTTTAATTAAAATGAGGCAGTATGACCGAGAACATATCCACGGCTGCAGGCGGTATCAGCTCCTCTGCAATGGTGTGGTTTGTTTTGCACTGAGCAATTTGTTACGCTACTTTATATGATGCTAAAGATTGACTTAAGTAGTCTTCACAAAGCGGGATGATTGTTGGCAATATTCAGCCCGTTTTTGCTGAAAAAACTCGAGAATTTTATCAGCGTGATTGGGGTGCAATGTCATTAAGTGCCACCTTAATATTTTTTGGCTTCATACTGTCCACTGCCAACAGTTTAAGGCACAGTAAACATACCGGTCTTTCCTCGTCTTCCACCGTAGTCACTGAATCCGAGTGCTACGTACGCTTCGTTATATCTCCTTGTCTTAGCTTTCGGGTGACTCATTTTTCTCATCTCCGTGTCTCTCCGCCGTTCTTTTCCATCCATCCATCCATCCGTCCATCCATCCATTTTCTGAACCGCTTAGTCCCCACGGGGGTCGCGGGCGAGCTGGAGCCTATTCCAGGGGTCATCGGGCAGTAGGCGGGGGACACCTTGAACTGGTTGCCAGCCAATCGCAGGGCACACAGAGACGAACAATCATTCGCACTCGCACTCACACCTAGGGACAATTTGGAGTGGTCAATCAGCCTATCAAGCATGTTTTTGGGATATGGGAGGAAACAGGTGTGCCCGGAGAAAACCCACGCGGACACGGGGAGAACATGCAAACTCCACACAGGGAGGGCCAGAGGTGGAATCGAACCCACACCCTCCTAACTGTGAGGCGGACGTGCTAACCAGTGCCCCACCAAGCCGCCCTCTTTTCCATGGTGTCCCACTGCACTTTTTATGGCCTGCTCTGTAGTGTGTGTGCGTATGTTTCGTGCGCTCTACATTATAGAGCGAATGCTCCCTGCGCATGCTCCTACAATGATACCGCCACTTCCACCTACTGCCGTGGGTGTCTAATTACCTTTTAATCTAGTACGACCAAAAAAAAAAAACATGTTCCCCGGAGTGACACACATCGCGCCTGGCATCGTACCCCACTATTTGAGAAGGACTGGTTTTGGCACTTAAACATTTCAGGCGATCTGCTCAACAAATGTAGTTCCTTTTAAACTTGAATCCTTTTTTCCTGATTGGTGCATTTTCTCTTAATTTTTTGTTTATGTAATGCCTTTAATCTACCGCTCGCTATGATGTTTGTGTCTCCCATCCTTTTGTGGCCGGGTTCAAACTAAATGTGGCTTCTTTCCATTCTGCTTCTAATCTCTTTTGCAGCACACTGTCATCTAGTGTAAATGAGAGATTACTGCAACTTGCAAATTACTGTTTTCTGCTAGTGGAAGTAAATTTTGAATTTGTGTTTTCAGGCTTGCCGGCATGGACATGTGCAACATCTTGAGCATCTTCTGTTCTATGGAGCAGACATGAGTGCTCAGAATGCCTCAGGAAACACTGCCCTACACATCTGTTCTCTATATAACCAGGTGAGTAGTGGGCACAAAATATATTAAATGATGTGAATTTTGTGTGTAAATATCCAAACACAGCAAGGTGAAGGGCCAATATAGGAACATGTTACTGATTTAAAGTTACCATAGGAATAACTGAAGGCCTCCCTTATTTATATATTTATCACATTCTGATTTGAAACCGCCTTCTTATACAAGAACAGCATTTTGGATCACCTTGTGATCTACAGTATATTAATACATCATTGACACCTCTCATGCTGTGCTCATTTGAGTGTTTGAGTGCTAACGTTGCTATTTTAAGCTCTAGCAGAGATTTTACAAACTGATTCAACTCTGTTACCAACCAGTGCTTAAGACACGTTGCTCTAACTGTGCGTGTGTGCGCGCGTGTGCGTGCGCACGCGTGCGTGTGCGCGTTAGCATGTGTTTAACGTTTACATTCATAGGTTAACTTTGCTTTTGAGCATTTTTTCTGGTTCTATTTCTTCCAGTGGAAAGTTATTTTAATTTTATAATAGAAACAGACAGTTCGGTTCTAAAATAGTTTTTGAATGAAATACATTTTCAGATGAGATGCAATCTTTGAATGTCTGTGTAAAAACTTGGATTTTATTTCTACAATGTTGTCTGTGAATAGATTAAAAAAAAAAAACTTCTCTTGGTCAACAGAGATCCGACTTTGTGACTGCAAAGTAACGGTAACTAGACTTTTTATATGATACTTTTATATTCACAGTATATGGACAAAAAGGAGTGAAACACGAAATTCTCATTTGCTAAAATGCCCTCTAAAGGTTCAGCTTCACAGCTGTTGTCAGAATCCACTAACGTCGTGTCTCACTGTATCAGTTTATCATTATTTTTTATTTTTGTGAGCGTGTGCTGCTGTTTCACATGCTGACTCTGCGTCATTCAATTCTGTTCTGTTGGTTCTTTCTTAGCATGGCAATCATTACATACTGCTTGTCACATTCACAAATGCCAACTCCTAAACCCATCCATCCATCCATCCATCCATCCATCCATCCATCCATCCATCCATCCATCCATCCATCCATCCATCCATCCATCCATCCATCCATCCATTTTCTGAACCGCTTAGTCCCCACGGGGGTCGGTGGCGTGCTGGAGCCTATCCCAGCTGTCAACAGGCAGTTGGCGGGGGACACCCTTAACCGGTTGCGAGCCAATCGCAGGGCACACAGACGAACAACCATCCGCACTCGGACTCACACCTAGGGACAATTTGGAGTGTTCAATTGGCCCACCAAGCATGTTTTTGGGATGTGGGAAGAAACCGGAATGCCCGGAGAAAACCCACGCGGGCACAGGGAGAACAAGCAAACTCCACACAGGGAAGGCCGGAGGTGGGAAAAAAGAAATCGGCTGATGGTGCAGCCTGTAAAACACAAGTTCATATTGAATGTTAAATTCAGGGAATGGCTAAAGATTGTCGAGTCCAACCCCTCATATGTTTGTGATATGGTGGATCTAGTGAACAATAGTATTGTTTTTTTCTTGTGTTCTTGAGTTCTGTTGGCAAAAAGTACACCCTAGATGTCCCATAAATTCATTTGAACATGGTACTATGATTTCATCCATCCATCCATCCATCCATCCATCCATCCATCCATCCATCCATCCATCCATCCATCCATCCATCCATCCATCCATCTTCTTCCGCTTATCCGGGGTCGGGTCGCGGGGGCAGCAGCTTTAGGAGGGACTCCCAGACCTCCCTCTCGTCAGGCACTTCATTCAGCTCATCCCGGGGGATCCCAAGGCGTTCCCAGGCCAGCTGAGAGACATAGTCTGGTCTCCTACCGGTGGGACATGCCCGGAACACCTCCCCAGGGAGGCGTCCAGGAGACATCCTGATGAGATGCCCGAGCCACCTCATCTGGCTCCTCTCAACGTGGAGGAGCAGCGGCTCTACTCCGAGTCTCTCCCGGATGACCGAGCTTCTCACCCTATCTCTAAGGGAGAGCCCGGACACCCTGCGGAGGAAACTCATTTCGGCCGCTTGTATCCTGGATCTTGTTCTTTCGGTCATGACCCATAGCTCCTGACCATAGGTGAGGGTAGGAGCGTAGATCGACCGGTAAATCGAAGAGAGAGCTTTGCCATTTGGCTCAGCTCTCTCTTCACCACGACGGACCGGTACAGAGTCCGCATTACTGCCGACGCTGCACCGATCCGCCTGTCGATCTCGCGCACCATCCTGCCCTCACTCGTAAACAAGACCCCAAGATACTTGAACTCCTCCACTTGGGGCAGGATCTCATCCCCGATCCGGAGAGGGCATTCCACCCTTTTCCGACTGAGGACCATGGACTCGGATTTGGAGGTGCTGACCCTCATCCCGACCGGTTCACACTCGGCTGCGAACCGCTCCAGTGAGAGCTGGAGATCACGGCCTGAAGAAGCCAACAGCACCACGTCATCTGCAAAAAGCAGTGACGCGATGCTGAGGTCCCCAAACCAGACCCCCTCAACGTCTCGGCTGCGCCTAGAAATTCTGTCCATAAAAATTATGAACAGAATCGGTGACAAAGGCTCAGCACCCCGTACTCCCAAAGCACCCTCCACAGAACCTCCCGAGGGACACGGTCGAACACCTTCTCCAAGTCCACAAAACACATGTGGACTGGTTGGGCGAACTCCCATGCACCCTCGATGATCCTGCCGAGGGTGTAGAGCTGGTCCACTGTTCCACGGGGAGGACGAAAGCCACACTGCTCCTCCTGAATCCGAGGTTCAACCTCCCGACGGATCCTCCTCTCCAGCACCCCTGAATAGACCTTACCAGGGAGGCTGAGGAGTGTGATTCCCCTGTAATTGGAACACACCCTCCGGTCCCCTTTCTTAAAGAGGGGAACCACCACCCCAGTCTGCCAATCCAGAGGCACCGTCCTTGATGTCCACGCAATGCTGTAGAGGCGTGTCAGCCATGACAACCCCACAACATCCAGAGCCTTTAAGAGCTCCGGGCGGATCTCATCCACCCTCGGGCCCTGCCACCAAGGAGTTTTTTAACTACCTCAGTGACTTTGACCTCCGAGATTGGACAGTCCGCCTCAGAGTCTTCAGGCCCTGCTTCCACAATGGAAGGCGTGTCGGTGGAATTGAGGAGGTCTTCGAAGTATTTCCCCCACCGACTCATGACATCCAGAGTTGAGGTCAGCAGCACACCATCTCCACTGTAAACAGTGTTGACCGTGCACTGCTTCCCCCTCCTGAAACGTCGGATGGTGGACCAGAATTTTCTTGAAGCCATCCGGAAGTCATTCTCCATGGCCTCGCCAAACTCCTCCCGTGCCCGGGTTTTTGCCTCAGCGACCGCCGAAGCCGCGTTCCGCTTGGTACCTGTCAGCTGCCTCCGGAGTCACGCAGGCCAAAACGGCCCTATAGGACTGCTTCTTCAGCTTGACGGCATCCCTTACCGCCGGTGTCTACCACCTGGTTCGGGGATTGCCGCCACGACAGGCACCAAGAACCTTACGGCCACAGCTCCGGTCGGCTGCCTCAACAATGGAGGCGCGGAACATGGTCCACTCGGACTCAATGGCCCCCGCCTGCCCCGGGACGTGGGAAAAGCTCTGCTTGAGGTGGGAGTTGAAGCTCTTCCTGACAGGAGATTCTGCCAGACGTTCCCAGCAGACCCTCACAGAGCGTTTGGGTCTGCCAGGTCGGACCGGCATCTTCCCCCACCATCGAATTCAACCCACCACCAGGTGGTGATCAGTTGACAGCTCCGCCCCTCTCTTCACCCGAGTGTCCAAAACATGCGGCCGCAAATCCGATGACATGACTACAAAGTCGATCAACGAACTGCGGCCTAGGGTGTCCTGGTGCCAAGTGCACACATGGACACCCTTATGCTTGAACATGGTGTTCATTATAGAAAATCCGTGTCGAGCACAGAAGTCCAATAATAGAACACCGCTCGGGTTCAGATCGGGGGGGCCGTTCCTCCCAATCACGCCCTTCCAGGTCTCACTGTCATTGCCCACGTGAGCATTGAAGTCACCCAGTAGAACGATGGAGTCCCCAGAAGGAGCGCTCTCCAGCACTTCCTCCAGGGACTCCAAGAAGGGTGGGTACTCTGAGCTGCTGTTTGGTGCATAGACACAAACAACAGTCAGGACCTGTCCCCCCACCCGAAGGCGGAGGGAGGCTACCCTCTCGCTCACCGGGGTGAACCCCAATGTACAGGCGCCCAGTCGGGGGGCAATAAGTATGCCAACACCTGCTCGACGCCTCTCACCGTGGGCAACTCCAGAGTGGAAGAGAGTCCAGCCCCTCTTGAGAGGGCTTGTACCAGAGCCCAAATTATGTGTGGAGGCAACTCCGACTATGTCTAGTCTGAACTTTTCTGCCTCACACACCAGCTCGGGCTCCTTTCCAGCCAGAGAGGTGACATTCCATGTCCCCAGAGCCAGCCTCTGCAGCCGGGGATCGGACCGGCAAGGTTCTCCCCGCCTTTGGCCGCCGCCCAGCTCACTTTGCACCCAACCCCTTTGGCCCCTCCTACAGGTGGTGAGCCCATGGGAAGGGGGACCCACTTTTTCTTTTCGGGCTATGCCCGACCTGACCCCATGGGTGAGGGCCCGGCCACCAGGCGCTTGCCTTCGAGCCCCACCTCCAGGCCTGGCTCCAGAGAGGGGCCCCGGTGACCCGCGTCCGGGCGAGGGAAAACTAGTTCCATATATTTAACTCATCAAGGTGACAACTCACGGAGTGTACTATGATTCCAATATAAAAATAAAAATGACACAAGTGTTAGTGCAACTCTTAGATGTACCATAATTTTCGGACTATAAGTCGTGGTTTTTGTCATAGTTTGGGTGGGGGGGCGACTTATGCTCAGGAGCGACTTATATGTGATTTTTTTTCACAAATTTTTAAGATTCAAAAATCCGCGATGTAGTGAAACCGCCATAAACGAACCGCAATGTAGCAAGGGATTACTGTGATTTGAACTGCAAGTGACGTCACCCGTGCCGCGCGGCGGTTGTTTACATAAAGGGCAAAGAATTTGATCACGGGATGACGAAGATGACGAAGATGACGAAGATGACGAAGATGACGAAGATGACGAAGGGCCCCACGTACTACCGGCATCATTAGCGGCTTTGTTTGTAAGTGACACGGAGGACGAAGAGTTTGAAGGATTTAATGATTTGGAGTGACACAGAAGGTTTGAAAAACTATTACGGCTTTTATGCACGCCCGGTCCTTCTCGACGGGAGCTCTCTTTCACCTCCGTGGATGGAAGTCGGGGGCCGGCGCTCGGCCGAGTGGCTGTCCGGAGACGGTTGATGGGGTTCGGACATGGCTTTTACGCACGCACGCTCCTATTCTATGGAGCTCTCTTCCACCTCCGTGGATGGAAGTCGGGGGCTGGCCCTCGGCCGGGTGGCTTGTCCGGGGACGGTGGATGGGGCTCAGACATGGCTTTTACGCATGCCCGGTCCTATTTTATGGCGCTCTCTTCCACCTCCGTGGCTGGAAGTTCAGTAGTTGTTGGCTCGTTGAACTCTTGTTTTGTTAAATAAAGAGCCGTTTATCAAACCCACGTCTTTCCTGGTGCTTTGTTTACGCTACAATATCGTTATATACTAGATCTCTGCAGCGCATGCGCGGCGTTGTTGACATAAAGAACGAGGAATTTGATCGATGGATTTAATGATTTGGAGTGACACAGATGGTTTGATAATATTGTTGTTATATAAACCCACGTCTTTCCAGGTACTTTGTTAACGCTACAATATAGTTATATACTAGATCTCTGCAGCGCACGCGCAGCGTTGTTGACATAAAGAACGAGGAATTTGATCAATGGATTTAATGAATTGGAGTGACACAGATGGTTAGATAAACGTCTTATTTATGTAATACTTACTTGAATAACTCAGTAATGTTATGTCAGGCTCGTTCTCAGCTCCCCGTTTGTGTATATGTCACGTTAGCATACCGTATCGTTTAGCCTGTTGTTGCTGGTTCATGTCTGTTTTTGGTGTTGGATTTTGACAAATAAATTTGCCCCAAAAGTGCGACTTTTACTCTGGTGCCATTTATATATGTTTTTTTCACTTTATTGTGCATTTTATGGCTAGTGCGACCTATACTCCGGAGCGACTTATAGTCCGAAAATTACGGTACGTAGCATCTCTGATACTATTTAATGCTAACCACACAGGTATCTATCAATATCTGCATAGGTATCAGTGTCAGTATGAGCCATTTTCTAACCCTCGAGAGCTAAAAAAAAGTCTTTGTATTTGTGCGTGCGCAGTCCATGCGTGGTTGAGCACTTTGTGGGCGTTTTGTGCAGCAGATTTGAGCCCCTCAGCAGTCTCCATTTCTCTGTTCTTCTCCCTCGCTCTTCTCTCAATTTCTCGCGTCCTCCCTCTCTCTGGAGTGGAAGAAGTGGAAGAATACATCCACGCTTAACAGCCAGTGAGGTTGCATTCCTGACATAGGTGGTAGATGTTATGTTGTCGCTCCTCGCCCTGTGCCAGGGATGGGACGATATTAAACAGTTCATGCTCTACTGACTTCTTTTGCTTTGGACAATTCTTCTTATGTCACTGGAAGACTAGCAACATTTCTCCTGACCAAAGTAGGAGAGTTGACGAGCCTCGTTGTTGTCTTAGATCACTTTGTTCTGTCTTTAAATCTGTATTCTTTCATCCCCAGGATAATTGTGCCAAGGTGCTGCTTGTTCGTGGAGCTGATAAAGAGGTGAGGAACTACAACAGCCAGAGTCCCTTTCAGGTAAAACTTTGCCCATTGTATGTTAATCACAAAAGCAAATTGATTTAAGCTTTCAGCACATGGGAAAAGCATTTAGGGTACATTTCACATTGTTTCCATGGTAACAGTACTATATAGTCAGGGTCAGCCGCAACAAGGGATTGTAAATGTCTTTCTGGTTAAAACTGGACTAATCCAGATTTTTTTCTTTCATTGAAATTTTTTGGGAAATCGAGAGTCGTTAACTTTGGTCATTGATATTTGTGGACATTTGTGTTTTTTTGTCACAGTGCAAACATTTTTGTATTAATACCACGGACTAAAAATATTTCATTTGTAGGCCCTGATTAATGGACAGGAGGTTGCTGCATTGTGGATTAGTGTCAATTTAGAACCAAATATCTCGCCTTTTACTATGAAATGGGCATGTTCTACTGTGGCTTTCTCCAAAACTTTTCTTCCACAAAATATGTATTCAAGACTCTAAATTGGCCTTGATTGTGAATGGTACTTGGTTTTAATTGGTTGGCAACCAGTCCAGGGTTTACCCAACCTATCATCTAAAGCTGTCTTGCCTCAAGATGACCTTAATGAGATCAAGTGCAATAGAGAATGGATGATTAGATGTATCCAGTGCTTTAAATGGGCCAGTACGCAGTGATACATATTACTGCCACTTCTCTAGCTTACTGGGAGTTTTTGCCACATATCAGGACTTCACATGAGCTACATTATCCTCTCTTGTGCAATTTCTCTTTTGTACTTTGTGATACTCATACGAATCCTTTAGTGGTACCTCAAATTGGCAAGAGGGTATTTTTTCTGCCTCCGGTAACAGTTTATTTGGTGTTTGCGCCGTCATTTAGACATGTCAAGGAAGCTACAAACATGCTAAAAACGGGACACACCACCCACTCAGAGGCTATCTGCAAATGAAAAGCATACTAATGCATTGATGCCAATGCAACTGTCTACGTAATCTTTTATTTTGAAGTGGGCCCGTGTTGTGGTGTGACGGTCAGGTGGACTTGCCTCTTGAAAATTTGGCTTACCTCATCAGAGTTTTTGTGCCATTGCATAGTTAATACCAACATCAACTCAGCACCATTCTGAAATCATATTCAATTGCTCATTTAGGATACTAAGAAACAGCAAGTTAATTATGTGTTCATTTGATGATATGGCACAAGTCTCTGGCATTATTGGGGAACCGACGTCTGTGCATGAGTACGATGGCCATCAGGTTTGAATGTGCTGCTAACTGCCAAATGATGCAAAAAAAGAAATGATGCAAACTAAAAGAAGACAAACATATCCAAACAAAAAACACATACATACTCAAAACAACGCTACTAATAAGAAATGCTACAAGTGGCAAAACACTACAAACACAAAATGATGCATTGGTATGTGGAGAGAAATTTTAGAAATATAAAATAAATTCTAAATAAGATCCTCTTCAATGCCTTTAATTTGGTACTTTGTGTAGGTCAGTTCAAAATACTTTTCATGCAAATCTTTATTTTAAAACATCGTTTTTTTTAATTGATTTAACAAAAATGCATTAATTTTAGTTATTTTCCATTGTTTATTTTTTATTTTTTCGTTTTGTTGTATTTGCTTAAAATATAGTAAAAAAAAAAGTGATTTCATAAATTTTGTTAACTAAAATAAGATTACTGCAACTACCTTCATCTTCTTCATCTTCATCTTCTTCCGCTTATCCGGGGTCGGGTCGCGGGGGCAGCAGCTTTAGGAGGGACTCCCAGACCTCCCTCTCCCCAGCCACTTCCTCCAGCTCATCCCGGGGGATCCCAAGGCGTTCCCAGGCCAGCCGAGAGACGTAGTCTCTCCAGCGCGTCCTGGGTCATCCCCGGGGTCTCCTACCGGTGGGACATGCCCGGAACACCTCCCCAGGGAGGCGTCCAGGAGGCATCCTGATGAGATGCCCGAGCCACCTCATCTGGCTCCTCTCAACGTGGAGGAGCAGCGGCTCTACTCTGAGTCTCTCCCGGATGACCGAGCTTCTCACCCTATCTCTAAGGGAGAGCCCGGACACCCTGCGGAGGAAACTCATTTCAGCCGCTTGTATCCTGGATCTCGTTCTTTCGGTCACGACCCATAGCTCGTGACCATAGGTGAGGGTAGGAGCGTAGATCGACCGGTAAATCGAGAGCTTTGTCTTTTGGCTCAGCTATCTCTTCACCACGACGGACCGGTACAGAGTCCGCATTACTGCCGACGCTGCACCGATCCGCCTGTCGATCTCGCGCTCCATCCTGCCCTCACTCGTGAACAAGACCCGAAGATACTTGAACTCCTCCACTTGGGGCAGGATCTCATCCCCGATCCGGAGAGGGCATTCCACGGACTGAGGAAGCCAACAGCACCACGTCATCTGCAAAAAGCAGTGACGCGATGCTGAGGTCCCCAAACCGGACCCCCTCAACGCCTCGGCTGCGCCTAGAAATTCTGTCCGTAAAAATTATGAACAGAATCGGTGACAAAGGGCAGCCTTGGCGGAGTCCAACCCTCACTGGGAACGAATCCGACTTAATGCGGAAATGCGGACCAAACTCTGGCATCGGTGATACAGGGACCGAACCGCCCTTATCAGTTGGCTCGGCACCCCGTACTCCCGAAGCACCCCCCAGAGAACCTCCCGAGGGACACGGTCGAACGCCTTCTCCAAGTCCACAAAACACATGTGGACTGGTTGGGCGAACTCCCATGCACCCTCGAGGATCCTGCCGAGGGTGTAGAGCTGGTCCACTGTTCCACGGCCAGGACGAAAGCCACACTGCTCCTCCTGAATCCGAGGTTCGACCTCCCGACGGATCCTCCTCTCCAGCACCCCTGAATAGACCTTACCAGGGAGGCTGAGGAGTGTGATTCCCCTGTAATTGGAACACACCCTCCGGTCCCCCTTCTTAAAGAGGGGAACCACCACCCCAGTCTGCCAATCCAGAGGCACCGTCCCCGATGTCCACGCAATGCTGTAGAGGCGTGTCAGCCACGACAGCCCCACAACATCCAGAGCCTTTAAGAACTCCGGGCGGATCTCATCCACCCCCGGGGCCTTGCCACCGAGGAGTTTTTTAACTACCTCAGTGACTTCGACCTCCGAGATTGGAGAGTCCGCCTCAGAGTCCCCAGGCCCTGCTTCCACAATGGAAGGCGTGTCGGTGGAATTGAGGAGGTCTTCGAAGTATTCCCCCCACCGACTCATGACATCCCGAGTCGAGGTCAGCTCCACTGTAAACAGTGTTGACCGTCCACTGCTTCCCCCTCCTGAGACGCCGGATGGTGGACCAGAATTTCCTCGAAGCCGTCCGGAAGTCATTCTCCATGGCCTCGCCAAACTCCTCCCACGCCCGAGTTTTTGCCTCAGCAACTGCCGAAGCCGCGTTCCGCTTGGCCATCCGGTACCTGTCAGCTGCCTCCGGAGTCCCGCAGGCCAAAAAGGCCCTATAGGACTCCTTCTTCAGCTTGACGGCATCCCTTACCGCCGGTGTCCACCACCGGGTTCGGGGATTGCCGCCACGACAGGCACCAACAACCTTACGGCCACAGCTACGGTCGGCTGCCTCAACAATGGAGGCGCGGAACAAGGTCCACTCGGACTCAATGTCCCCCGCCTCCCCTGGGACGTGGAAAAAGCTCTGCCAGAGGTGGGAGTTGAAGCTCTTCCTGACAAGGGATTCTGACAGACGTTCCCAGCAGACCCTCACAGAGCGTTTGGGCCTGCCAGGTCGGACCGGCATCTTCCCCCACCATCGGAGCAACCCACCACCAGGTGGTGATCAGTTGACAGCTCCGCCCCTCTCTTCACCCGAGTGTCCAAAACATGCGGCCGCAAATCCGATGACACGACTACAAGGTCGATCAACGAACTGCGGCCTAGGGTGTCCTGGTGCCAACTGCACACATGGACACCCTTATGCTTGAACATGGTGTTCATTATAGAAAATCCGTGTCGAGCACAGAATTCCAATAATAGAACACCGCTCGGGTTCAGATCGGGGGGGCCGTTCCTCCCAATCACGCCCTTCCAGGTCTCACTGTCATTGCCCACGTGAGCATTGAAGTCACCCAGTAGAACGATGGAGTCCCCAGAAGGAGCGCTCTCCAGCACTTCCTCCAGGGACTCTAAGAAGGGTGGGTACTCTGAGCTGCCGTTCGGTGCATAGACACAAACAACAGTCAGGACCCGTCCCCCCACCCGAAGGCGGAGGGAGGCTACCCTCTCGCTCACCGGGGTGAACCCCAATGTGCAGGCGCCCAGCCGGGGGGCAATAAGTATGCCAACACCTGCTTGACGCCTCTCACGGTGGGCAACTCCAGAGTGGAAGAGAGTCCAGCCCCTCTCGAGGGGACTTGCACCAGAGCCCAAACTATGTGTGGAGGCAAGTCCGACTATGTCTAGTCGGAACCTTTCTGCCTCACACACCAGCTCGGGCTCCTTTCCAGCCAGAGAGGTGACATTCCATGTCCCTAGAGCCAGCCTCTGCAGCCGGGGATCGGACCGCCAAGGTCCCCGCCTTTGGCCGCCGCCCAGCTCGCTATGCACCCGACCCCTTTGGCCCCTCCTATAGGTGGTGAGCCCATTGGAAGGGGGACCCACGTTTTCTTTTCGGGCTATGCCCGACCGGACCCCATGAGCGAAGGCCCGGCCACCAGGCGCTCGCCTTCGAGCCCCACCTCCAGGCCTGGCTCCAGAGAGGGGCCCCGGTGACCCGCATCCGGGCGAGGGAAAACGACGTCCATTTATTGTAATCATCATCAGGGGTCTTCTGAGCCGTGCTTTGTCTGGCCCCTCACCTAGGACCCTTCTGCCATGGGTGACCCTACCAGGGGCATGAAGCCCCAGACAACATGGCTCCTAGGATCATAGGGGCACGCAAACCCCTCCACCACGATAAGGTGACGACTCACAGAGGGGATTTTATTACTGCAACTAGATTTGCATTTACCGGGTGTAAGAGGGCACATAAAAAACATAATATGGAAATCAAAAAGTGGATGTCCAGGCCAAAGCGAAGAGCTGTCAAAGGAGCCCTCGATCGTCCTGGCAGTGTCTTTGAGGAGGGTATTCCGCTGTAGTTCCCTCATCCTGAATTGGTCCACGAGAATCTAGATAGCCGCTGTCAGCTTGGGTGTCACCTAACCACCTCCCCAGCCGGGGAGGAGTGGGGGGAGTGGGATCGGGGAGAGGGAGCAAAAACAAACTCCAGCCGAATCGGCCACTACAAATTAATTACAGGCCATATCATAGAAATATGTCTTTAAACGTGTCTTAAATGTTTCTACTGAGGGAGCAGTTCTAATATCCATTGGTAGGGCATTCCAGAGCTCTGGAGCCCGAATAGAAAATGCTCTAGACCCTGCAGACATTTTTTTGGCCCTCTGTGTCACTAAAAGACAAGCATTTTGGGAACGAAGGTTACGAGACAGAACATGTTAGGGTTTATAAACTATCTTGATCGTATGATTATGTTGGGATGTAGACTAGAATGAAGGTACAAAATCTGATATATATATATATATATATATATATATATATATATATCAGATTATATATATATAATAAGTCGCTCCAGAGTATAAGTCGCACCAGCCATAAAATGCACAATAAAGTGAAAAAAACCCATATATTAATCGCACCGGAGCTGTAAGTCGCACTTTTGGGGCAAATTTATTTGTCAAAATCCAACACCAAAAACAGACATGAACCAGCAACGACAGGCTAAACGATACGGTATGCTAACGTGACATATACACAAACGAGGAGCTGAGAACGGGCCTGACGTAACATTCAGAGTTATTCAAGTAGGTATTACATAAATAACACGTTTATCAAACCATCTGTGTCACTCCATTAAGTCTATCGATCTTCCTTTGTGTAAACAATGCCGTGTATGTGCGCCGTCGGACACGTCGTGATTTGCATTTCTAATTATTCCACAGACCCACATAACGATACATAAGTATATTTCAAATAAATATCATATTACAACGATATTATCAAACCATCTGTGTAACTCCAAATCATTCAATCGATCGATCAAATTCCTCGTTCTTTATGTCAACAACGCCGCGTGTGCGCTGCAGAGATCTAGTATATAACTATATTGTCGCGTTAACAAAGTACCAGGAAAGACGTGGGTTTGGTAAATGGCTCTTTACTGAACAAAACAAGAGTTCAATGAGCCAAGAACTACTGAACTTCCAGCCACGGAGGTGGAAGAGAGCTCCATAAAATAAGACCGGGCGGGCGTAAAAGCCATATCCGAGCCCCATCCACTTTCCCCAGACAGCCACCCAGCCGAGCGCCGGCCCCCGACTTCCATCCATGGAGGTAAAAGAAAGCTCCGTAGAGTATGACCGGGCATGCGTAAAAGCCATGTCCGAGCCCCATCCATCGTCCCCGGACAGCCATTCGGCCGAGCGCCGGCCCCCGACTTCCATCCACGGAGGTGAAAGAGAGCTCCCGTCGAGAAGGACCGGGCGTGCGTAAAAGCCATAGTAGTTTTTCAAACCTTGTGTGTCACTCCAAATCATTAAATCCTTCAAACTCTTCGTCCTCCGTGTCACTTACAAACAAAGCCACTAATGATGCCGGTAGTACGTGTGGCCCTTCGTCATCTTCGTCATCCCGTGATCGAATCCTTTGTCCTTTAGGTAAACAACCGCCGCGCGGCACGGGTGACGTCACTTGCAGTTCAAATGACAGTAATCCCTTGCTACATCGCGGTTCGTTTATCGCGGTTTCACTACATTGTGGATTTTTGAATTTTGAAAATTTGTGAAAAAAATCACATATAAATCGCTCCTGAGTATAAATCGCCCCCCCCACCCAAACTATGACAAAAAACGTGATTTATAGTCCGAAAATTACAATAGTCATGCTTACAACCAAATAGATAACAACATCAAATAAACATGACTTGTTTTCATTTAGGTTTGCTAGAAATGTACAGTTAATCATTATTTTAGAAGTATCAAATAACCACTCTGGAATACCAATACCTACTTTTTTAATCCCCCGAGTTAATTGTGATATGCTTTTAAATTTGCATCCAATTAATCAAATTCAGACAAAAGATTGCAATCCATGAAAAACACATTAAATGTCTTTACGCCAATCTCTCGAAATTGGTGTCATTTCAATATATTTTGCCCTTATTTCTAGCCCTGCTTTCAGTTCCTTACAACATTTTGGGTCCAACAATTTTATTTACAACCACAAACAATTGCATTTAGACCACTATAAAAACTATGCCCAGATTAGTAGAATGTATTGTTAAATGAAATGACATGATATCTTTGAAAATTTTCATTATTCAACTTTTGAGTCCATTATTCAGGTGGGGGGTTAAAGCTATTAGTCCTCTTTTTAAATAATTTTGTAACTTATTTTGTAAAATTAAAGATGGGCTACCGAATATCTTAAAATAATAGCATAACCTTTCCATGGGCTCTATTTAGGAGGGGCCAAAAGGGTCAGGTGCGGTGGGACTTCAGTGCTAACATTGCCAAATACATTGGGACCTGACATGTTGTGACTGGGAGGAATGCACTCCTGCCTCCTTTTGGTACGAAACATAGTTTTTGGTCAACTTTGTTGCTGTTTTATCAGATTTGCAGCCACATGTCTTGGATACTTGAGTGAAGAGGGAACTGAGCAACAAATAAATCATCAACACATTGATACATTGGCTCCAGTTGTGGGGTTGCTGGTCTGATCTGGCAGACGAAATATGAGGGTTTGCTTGGAAAGTCCACTAGCTCTCATAGATAAATCACTCTCTAAATCTAAAGGTAAAGCTAGAGAGGCACAAACTGAAGCTCTTCTACTGACACTGACCTCAACACAATGACAAGCAGCCACTAGACATGCTGTGGACTCACTTGATTTCAAGAGGAAAATATTACTCTCTTGCACTTACTATCTTTATCTTATTGCACTCTCCACCTACACATGCAGCCAAAATCTGATTGCAACAAATGTGTGCCTGTGTTCTGAGTGGCTGGCAATCGAGGAGCTTTACTGTGGTCATTGGAGAATGCATAGGAAAGCTGTACAATTGTGCAAGAGATTTGATTTCAGACTGTACAAGATTTCCGTTTGTATTTTTTTACTTTTTTGAATTTAGGATGGGTCATTCACCATATGCCGATAGCCAATTACCGTAATATTCGGACTATAAGTCGCTCCGGAGTATAAGTCACACCAGCCATAAAATACAGAATAAAGTAAAAAAAAAAACATATATAAGTCGCACCGGAGTATAAGTTGCACTTTTGGGGCAAATTTATTTGTCAAAATCCAACACCTAAAACAGACATGAACCAGCAACAACAGGCTAAATGATACGGTATGCTAACGTGACATATACACAAGCGAGGAGCTGAGAACGGGCCTGACGTAACATTCACACGTTTATCAAACCATCTGTGTCACTCCAATTCATTAAATCCATCGATCTTGCTTTATATAAACAATGCCGCGTATGCGCCGCATATGCTGACGTCTGACCCGTTGTAAGTTGCATTTCTAATTATTCCACAGACCCATATCACGATATATAAGTATATTTCAAATAACTATCATCTTACAATGATATTATCAAACCATCTGTGTAACTCCAAATCATTCAATCGATCGATCAAATTTCTCGTTCTTTATGTCAACAACGCCGCGTGTGCGCTGCAGAGATCTAGTATATAACTATATTGTCGCGTTAACAAAGTACCAGGAAAGACATGGGTTTGGTAAATGGCTCTTTACTTAACAAAACAAGAGTTCAATGAGCCAAGAACTACTGAACTTCCAGCCACGGAGGTGGAAGAGAGCTCCATAAAATAGGACCGGGCGTGCGTAAAAGCCATGTCTGAGTCTCATCCACCATCCCCATACAGCCACCCAGCCGAGCGCCGGCCCCCGACTTCCATCCACGGAGGTGAAAGAAAGCTCCGTAGAGTATGACCGGGCATGCGTAAAAGCCATGTCCGAGCCCCATCCACCGTCCCCGGACAGCCACCCGGCCGAGCGCCGGCCCCCGACTTCTATCCATGGAGGTGAAAGAGAGCTCTCATCGAGAAGGACAGGGCGTGCGTAAAAGCCATAATAGTTTTTCAAACCTTCTGTGTCACTCCAAATCATTCAAACTCTTCATCCTCCGTGTCACTTACAAACAAAGCCGCTAATGATGCCGGTAGTACGTGGGGCCCTTCGTCATCTTCGTCATCTTTGTCATCTTCGTCATCCCGTGATCGAATCGAAAATAGTTCCTAATAGCAAAGGATGGTTTCGATCCATCGACCTCTGGGTTATGGGCCCAGCACACTCCTGCTGCGCAACTCTGCTGCTCGTCACTATTCATTCAGGATGTCCTCTAATCGGCAAACGAGCATTAGGTTCCAACTCGCAACTGGATTCTGATTGTCACTCATATTGTTTCGCCTCTTTTGTGTACAGGCTTCATTACATTATGAACAAAGCTTAGTTGGGCAGCACTAACAATGCAGGTGGAGAAACCAACTATGTATCCTCTGATTTTGCACGAGTTTTAATGTCCACATTAATATTTACATTAATACATATTTCATATAATTGTCAACATGTTTCAGGGTAGTACGACCCAGCGGTCTAAGACGCTGCATGGAAGCTCCATGGGTTCAGATCTCACCACTTTCATTCAAGATTCAAGATTCAAGAAGAATTTATTCGCCATGTTTTGAGTGTGCCAAACATAGCAGTCGTTACATCACAGTCTCTGTTCAACATTTAGGTGACTAACAACACTCATGACATGTGAAAATGACAAATGACAATATTCTCAGCCATCCCCTGATCTTAAACTCCCAAGAGGGCAAGGAAAAACTCAAATCTCCGACTAGGGGAAGTGAGAAACCTTGAGAAGAGACCACAGATGGGAGGGTCCCACTTCCATGATGACCAGGCTGCAATGAATGCAGAGAAGACACATAGTGCAAACAGTGTAGACAATCCAAAAAGGTGTGGAGAGCAGGATGTTATTGCACAGATATGACTCTGAGACTCTAAGAGTGGTGTGAGTTCATCAGAGCAACAGCCTGGGGGAAGAAGCTGTTTCTGTGTCTGCTGGTTTGGTGTACAGAGCTATATAACGCCGTCCGGAGCGGAGTAGTTCAAACAGACTGTTACTTGGGTGAGAAGGGTCTGTAGAGATGTTTGAAACTGGGTTTAGTAATACCTTCTGCCAGAAATGGGGACTCGAGTCACTGTGACTTGGACTCGAGTCGACTCGAGTCGCTGTTTTGATGACTTGTGACTTGAGACTCGACTTGGACTTGGAAGTTAAAGACTCGGGACTTGACTTGAGACACGATGACTTGAATGACTTCAGTGTGATTTAGTTCATGTTTTCGGTTTGAAAATAAAATTAATAATACATTTAAAAAGATAATATCGATAACACGGTAGGAGCGCAGGCTGAGAATGTCGTTTTCATGATTGCATCACTACCCTGTCAATCAATCAGTCGTGCCCTCTCTACATACCTAACGTGATTATTGGAGAATCAAGCCCCTTTATATCAGACATATATCAAACATGTCAGCGGGAGCGGGCGCGGCACCGCGAGTCATCACCTTTGGCTATCATAATTACCTTTATGACGGCAAAAGACGGACAGCACAGTGCAAGATATGCAACAGAAACATTTCAGACACCCAGATGACAACTTCAAACTTTGTCCATTTGAAGTTTATAGAGCTCTGGTTTCTCCAGATGTTACAGATGAAACATAAAATGTTTCTAATGCTCTTTAATGTGTTCTTTCATTTTTTTCAGATTCTTTTTTCATATGTGCAACTCAAATGTGTCAGACACTGTCGGCAGACGTTAATTTGTTTAGATTGAGCTGTCAATAAATCATTGTATGAGGTAATTTCTTTGGTTGGTTCAAAATGCTGCTGCCCGCATCATCGCCAGAACCCCTGTCCATCATCACATCACTCCTGTTCTGCTCCAACTTCACTGGCTTCCTATAAAACACCGCATTAACTATAAAATCCTCCTCTATACATTTAAGGCCATCTATAACCTCGCCCGTTCATACCTGACTGACCTCCTCCACATTAACATTCCGCATCTACTATTACCCTCACCGTCCCCCCATTCCGTCTGTCCACTATGGGGGCTAGAGCCTTCACCTGCTCTGCCCCCCGTCTCTGGAACTCTCTCCCCCCTGACATTCGAAACATTGACTCCATTTTACAGTTTGCATCCCACCTAAAAACCCACCTCTTTAAGCAAGCATATACTTGAACTCCTCATTCTGCTGCAGATGTTTCCTTGCTTTTATACTGTTTTCATATTTGATTGTGTATGTTATTATATCTTTGAACGGCGTCCTTGAGTGCCATGAAAGGCACCTTACAAATAAAATGTATTCTTATTATGGTTATTATTTTGTTTGATTCCATGGTGTATTTTATTCAATATCAGTAATTACAGTGCAAATCCAAATTATTGTCATATTTTTTAAACAGGTTCGACACATAGGACAATGATGATTACTTAAAGTTACTTATATCTTGTCTTTTCACGTTACTAAGATCAGATTCTGCGGGTAAAATTGCAATAAGGTGACTTGACTTTGACTTGACCTGACCTATTTAAGGACTTGACCTGACTTAACATAATTTGTGACTTGACTTGCCCAAGAAAAAAAATAACTTAGGACTTACTCAAGACTTTAAGGCAGGGGTGCTCATTACGTCGATCGCGATCGAGGCAGTACTGGTCGATTGCAGCGTGACGTTAAAAGAAAAATTTGTCAGCCTATCATCACATAATTGGTCGTGTGCAGGCTGAGAGGTCAAATGCTCTGGATTTAGAGTCCAGTTTCTCACGAGGCATATGGCCAAATCCAGCTTCTTATATGCCAGCTTTCACAATACTTCGTGCTTTCTAAATGTGATCCATGGATCTTCTGCCACAAAGCGGAGCTGTTTGATTTTCTCTATTATGTTTAGTCCTTTTACCACTGGTTTGACAGAAACAACATAGATTCCATCCATCCATTTTCTGTACTGCTTATTCCTACGGGGGTCGCGCCATGCTGGAGCCTATCCCAGCCGTCATCGAGCAGTAGGCGGGGGACACCCTGAACTGGTCGCTAGCCAATCGCAGGGCACAAAGAGACAAACAACCATCCTCACTGGTGCCTACGGGCAATTTGGAGAGCTGAATCAGCCTACCATGCATGTTTTTGGGATGTGGGAGGAAACCGGAGTGTCTGGAGAAAACTGATGGAGGCACGGGGAGAACATGCAAACTCCACACGAGAGGGCCGGAGGTGGAATCAAACCCGCACCCTCTGAACTTTGAAGCGGACGTGCTAACTAGTGCTCCACCGAGCCACCCTCATAGTTTCCATTTAGTAGTCAAGTCTCAACTATCCAATATTACTTTTCAAGAACTAGACTCGAAAGGTGTTCTAAATACAGTGTTATTATAATGCAAAGCTTAAGTCAGTTGGAAAAAAGCTAAATATTTTCCATGTGAATTAAGGATCAGGGACTTCCTCTGTGCTACAGCCCAAATGTGGTTTTACACTACTAAATCGCTGCAGATACCAGATTATGGTTCTGATCCATTGATTTTTTGTCTTTGTGCCCAGCACACTGCCTCTGTGCCACTCTGCTGCTGAATTAAAGCAGTTTGTTTTGTTCTTACTTGTCCTTAATAAACATTAGGTCCCAAATCAATCACCACACACAATACAGTCAACTCTCAACTATCCAATATTTCTTTTCAAAAACTAGACTCAAAAGGTGTTCTAAATACAGTGTTATTATAATGCAAAGCTTAAGTCAGTTGGAAAAAAGCTACATATATTCCATGTGAATTAAGGATCAGGGACATCCTCTGTGCCACAGACAAAATGTGGTTTTACACTACTAAATCGCTGCAAATACCAGATCATGGTTCTGATCCATTGATCTTTGGTCTATTTGCCCAGCACACTGCCTCTGTGCCACTCTGCTGCTGAATTAAAGCAGTTTGTTTTGTTCTTACTTGTCCTTAAGAAACATTAGGTCCCAAATCAATTACCACACACAATACAGGTTCTTCATATTGAGAAACACTGAAAGACCATTTGAAAAAGAACCAAAAAATGAACTCTTTGGGCACAAGATACATTTGTGTTAGTTTTAATGGAAAATATACATTGAGCAGTAGGAGAGAAGTCTCTTGTATTTTTATTCCAGTATACCGTATTTAACAATCTTAAGCAAAGATGTTGGAGCCATCCACCCATTTTGTGAAACGACCATCCTTATTATAGGATCGTGGGCATGCTATCCTGTCTGTCATAGGGCGAAAGGAGGGGTGCACAACTGGTCGGCATCCAATTGCAGGGCACAAACAACCATTCACAGAAACGTTCACATCTATGTGTGACAACTACAACTAATAATATCCAATCAATCCATGATGTATACGTATTTTTGGAATGTAGGAGGAAACCCGAGTACCCCGAGGAAACTCATGCAGGCCAAGGGAGAACATGCAAATTTAGTAATGCTGGAATTCAAATTCACAACCTCAGAACTGTGAGGCGGGCATACCAATCGGTCAGCAACCATGCTGCCAACAATTCCAGATAATATTTATTTGGGAAGGGGGGCACTAAAACATTCAGGGATTAGAAGACTCACAATACTTCAGAACAGGGTCAAGCAAGCGCTGTACAGCTATGATAACGATCCTGATCATTTCAATTACTTGGTGTTTTGTATGGGGGACACCATGGGGTCAGGTGCCCTGGAAGGCCAGAGTTGGTGACTCCTGCTTTAGAATATTTTTTTTCTCAGAAACAACTATTGCCTATTAAATGATTACGATAAATTTAGATATGTCACGACTGTCATTTTGCTGGCCTCACAGAACGTCTAACATTTGTAAATAGTTGTAAATAGTTTTGTTTCTCAACATTCTAACAGTAATCTATCATTATTTATTGAAAAAATATATACTTAAAGGGAGTGCCATTTATGAATTTACTGTCAGATAAATTATCATCTCACTTCATGTACCAACTGTACTGCGATGATCCTCTCATTTTCTTAAAGAGGCCGCACACCATTAAAATAAACGCGTAAACGTAATGACCAAAACATTCTCCAAACTATCAACTACTGGAATAATAATACAAGGCAAAACAGTTATTGATCAGATTACATGTAAACTACTTAAGACATTCTGTACGTACGTATACTGTATTTATTCTGATGTTGAGGGTTCCAATTTCAAAGAGTGGTGGCTCCTTCCGTCTTTTACTCGAAGGGGTCACCACAGTGAAACACCAGTTTTTGTCCAGATGATTTGCATGAGAAGTCTTCGGCACAGTTTTTACGCCGGATGCCCTTCCTGACACAACCCTCTGCATTTACCCGGGATTGGGACCGGCACAGGGGAGACACTGACACGTGCCCCCTTATGGCTGCATATGGTTTCCTGACCGGGAATCGAACCCAAGCCTCGGGCGGTAAAAGTTCCGCATCCTAACCACTGGACCATCAGGGAGTTCCAATTTCAAAGAGTCACCAACAAAAAAACAAACTACAAACTATGAAATTCTTCACTGTGAACCAATCAACATGCAAAGAGATCCTGCTGCATTTGCTTTGTTCAGCGCGCAAGATGTGATTAATTACATTGATTATATTTTCAGAGGAGGATTCCACAATATATTTTTTAATGCTGTTGCAGTGGGTTTTTTTCATAGTTACTGTAGAATCACAATCACTTGAATAAGTTGTTTGGATAAAATTGTTTCACTACTACGTACACTTAAGGACCCCCTTCAATTCAATGGTAGCTCTTTATTTGTATAATTATCAGGTCTAAGCATCCTTAAAGAGAGTGAGCACCCTGCACATTTGACTATTGCTTTAAAGCGGCATCAGTAGAAGCCACAATATCAACCCAGGATTTCAGGCACAGCTGAATGAGGCACACGCATGTTGTGCTAATGTACGTATGTGCTCCTAATTATATCACTGGGTGGGTGTGTGGCCATACCGTTTGATAATATCACGTGTCTGAATTTGCATGTGTGTGTAGACCACAGCCAGTTATTTTTTCTTAACAAAATATTGGAAATAATTCTATGTTACAACTGAATTTAGCTGTCATATGCCAGTTTCTCTTTCATAAAGGGCATTTAGGGTGTTTAGTAGGGTTGGGAAGATTCACCGATATGCATCGGAAAATCGATACGACCTGTAAGATGCAGTTGCACTGGATCACATTGTTTTAATATTAAATCGTATTATATCGCAGGAGATGTCAGAATCGCATCTTATCGTTGGCAATTCCAAGAATCGGTAATGCATCGAAACGTTGGCAATGTATCGAGATGTGTATCGTATCGCTATGATGGTGAAGATTCCCATCCCTAGTATACACACTGTACTAGGGTTGGGAAGATTCACCGATATGCATCGAAAAATCGATACGACCTGTAAGATGCAGTTTCATCCTATCGAATCGCAGTGGATCGCATTGTTTTAAAATTAAATCGTACTGTATTCCACCGTATCGCAGGAGATGGGAGAATCGTATTGCATCTTGTCATCGGCAATTCCATGAATTGCGAATGCATCAAATCGTTGGCTGTGTATCGAGATGTGTATCGTATCGCTTTGATGGTGAAGATTCCCATCCCTAGTGTTCAGGTGTGAGAATTGGAAGCCTTTTGTAAAATTGGTTACTCTTACATAAAACAGTTCATACTACAGAACAATGGCAGCAGAAGATCTATTTGTGTGTGTTTAATACTTGTCCATATATATTTTCTTTTTTTTTCAAAAGACAATGTTGACTATTCAGGGTATCTGCGGGGTTGTGAAAATCACGGAATTTCATTTATTATACAAATTATATGTATGAGTAGGACCTGTGACCTACAGTATGTTGTAGTGTGCGGCGTTAATGCAATGCTGTGGGTGCCAACAACCATAAAAATAGAAGGTCCATGACGTCTATCAGTGTGCGTTCGCTTCTAACGCCATACCACTAGTCCCAACACTGTCAGTAAATAATAAATATTTTCATGAATTGTTGATTACCGTATTGGCCCGAATATAAGGAGACCCTGATTATAAGACGATCCCCTCTTTTTCAAGACTCAAGTTTGAAAAAAGACTTTTTGAACACCAAATTAAATTTTTATACAGAAAATAATTATAGTACATCTGAAACAAATGATTATAATAATATATTCGAGAAAGAAAAAGCACGTTATTTTGCCTCATTCAAATCATGCAAAAACGGTCTATTACTTCTTAATATCTGAACAGTTAGATATGTAAACTGAAGTGCAATCACATTTGTAAATGAATGGCTTCTGTTTTTTCCATTTTCTGTTATCTCTTCTCTTATTTTCTTCTCTTTTTTTCTTACCGCTATTTTTTATTTTTCTTCTTCGTGCTACCGCTATTTTTATTTTTATTCTTTGTGGCAGGGGTTTGCTTCGGCCTGGAGAGTTAAGTTCAGCATTCGCCTTAAAGATACCTGGCGCCAACTAGCGTTGTTAATGGGTATAATGTCTAGACCCCGAATGTAAGACGACCCCCACTTTTTCAGTCTTATTTCAATGCAAAAAACACTGTCTTATATTCGGGCCAATGCGGTATTTTAACGATTTAGCCTACTGTTGATCATCTGTAATAGGACCTATATCCATCCATCTATTATCTGTACGGCTTGTCCACATGGCGGTCACGGGGATAGTAGTTATAACATTGGCGAATCAATTTGATGAAAAAACATCTCTAACTGATTTTGTACTTATGGAAAATGTAATACCATAATTGTCGGCTAAGGTTGTTTGAATCCTCAATAAGATTGTGAAAGCGAGTGTAGCACTGCAAAAGTGGCGTGTGCTCTTTCTAACACGTAACAATGAAAAAATATTTTGTCCTTTCATTGCACTTACCTACTCAGAAAGTCGTGTGAGAAAATGACAGTAATCTGTAACTTTATTAACACAGAACTTTCAAAGGTTGTCATAGTTGCAGCTAGAATTCGTGTTGGTATTAAAAAATATTGCAACAGTATTAAAAAGGTATTTAAAAGTATTAAAGTACACTTAAGAGTTTATGTATATACCCGGATATTGTTCTATCTTCTATATTGTTACTATCAAAAGGGGTTGTTTTGATGTTCAAATGCAAAAAGAACCAGCTTATTCTGATGAAAAAGTAAATTGATGTATAAAAAGAGAACTACGTAGTTTGTACTGCTGCACTTTGTGTACTAATTAAAAGAGATATTAAGAGAATTAGCTTTTTCAGATATCATTGTGTGTTTTTTTACATTTTGAAATCAGCAAAACTGAATTACTTTTACATTATAACTACATTTTTTTTATTTTGACTTGTTTTTAATTAATATAGGTTTGTTTTTTAAGAAGCCAAAAGTACAGATAAATATATTCTGTTCTAAGTAAGAGAAGACTTTCGGAAGACAAATATTCTTCTCAGGTGAATAACTGCTCTCAAGCTTTGAGTTCATGTATTTCAATTTCTGAAGACAAAAATTGATAGCAGCAAAACCAAACAGAAATTGGCCACAGAAAAGGCCAGAAATAGCATCTCCAGGTAGTCAATCGCAATTTACTGTCCCTGTAAATTGGTGCATCGGAAGCATAACAATAGAGCTGTAATTTACGTATACATATGCCTGTTGCTTTCTGCCCAAATATACAGTACATTATGCACGTTGTGTCCTCTTATCCAACAGATTTTTAAAAAATCCAACAGTTCATCTTTACGTAAATATGGGTTCGAAAGTTTTCTAATTCAGCTCTTAAACAAAATATGCATGCAAAGTGCGCATTCTCACAACCATTGCCGATGATCAGTTGCAAACTGGGTTAAGAATATCAACATCAATTGATTTCCGCACATGGGCAGTGAGTATTAGGTTTTTAACATCATATCTGCTCTTGGATGGCAGTGTTCCTTCCACCTTTGATACTGCGTTATGAGCCAGAAAATTCCAGGATTGATTTCAACCCTGTATCCTGCATTTTTACCTTGTACAGAGAGCAATAAAAAGGCTGAAAGAAAACGCAGCCATTTTTAACGACTCTAATGCACATTGTGGAAGACAAGCAAAATTTGACCTCTATTTGATTTGCATAAAGGACAGTTGGAACCTCATCATAACAATAGACCATGGGAATGAATGCTCCTGCCATTACTAATTTACGAATTATATCATTAGGTGCTTACTCCCAGTTTGAACTCTTGATAGGATCTTTTGAACCAGAATGTTCCCACCAAATTTCCAATGTTCAACTCAGCTGCAAGTGCCCCACTATAATCCCGCTCATCCTTCCCTCCCCCAGCACTACATTTACTTCTGTTATACACAACCATATGTCTCCATGGCAACCAGAGAGGAACAGGAAAAGAATCAATGTGAGGGTGGTGATGATGGTCTTGGCAGTAGTGGTGGTGATGGTGGGTGGCGCAATGATAATGAACAATATATTGTGACTGTTTCCTGTTGCTTTTGTAGGTGATTTTGTTCTTGATTTTGCCTTGCGTCATCATTTAAAATGACCCCAGAAAGAATTCAAAGATGATGCCAAAAATATGCAATTTTCCATATAAATGAATACAGGCGTTCCCAGGCCAGCCGAGAGACATAGTCTCTCTAGCGCATCCTGGGTCGTCCCCGGGGTCTCCTACCAGTGGGACATGCCAGGAACACCTCCCCAGGGAGGCGTCCAGGAGCCATCCTGATGAGATGCCCGAGCCACCTCATCTGGCTCCTCTCAACGTGGAGGAGCAACGGCTCTACTTTTAGTCTCTCCCGGATGACCAAGCTCCTCACCCTATATCTTAGGGAGAGCCCGGACACCCTGCGGAGGAAACTCATTTCGGACACTTATATCCTGGATCTCATTCTTTTGGTCACGACCCATAGCGCGTGACCATAGGTGAGGGTAGGAGCATAGATCGACCGGTAAATTGAGAGCTTTGCCTTTTGGCTCAGCTCTCTCTTCACCACGACGGACCGGTACAGAGTCCGCATTACTGCCGACGCTAAACCGATCCGCCTGTCGATCTCGCGCTCCATCCTGTCCTCACTCGTGACCAAGACCCCAAGATACTTGAACTCCTCCACTTGGGGCAGGATCTCATCCCCGATCCGGAGAGGGCATTCTACCCTTTTCCGAACGAGGACCATGGACTCGGATTTGGAGCTGCTGACCCTCATCCCGACCACTTCACACTCGGCCGCGAACCGTTTCAGTGAGAGCTTGAGATCACGGCCTGAGGAAGCCAACATAACCACGTCATCTGCAAAAAGCAGAGCCGCGACGCTGAGGTCCCCAAACCGGACCCCCTCAACGCCTCGGCTGCACCTAGAAATTCTGTCCATAAAAATTATGAACAGAATCAGTGACAAAGGGCAGCCTTGGCAGTCCAACCCTCACTGGGAACGAATCAGACTTCCTGCTGGAAATGCGGACCAAATTCTGGCATCGGTGATACAGGGATCAAACCGCCCTTATCAGTTGGCTCGGCACCCCGTGCTTCCGAAGCACCCTCCACAGAATCTCCCGAGGGACACAGTCGAACGCCTTCTCCAAGTCCACAAAACACATGTGGACTGGTTGGGCGAATTCCCATGCACCTTCAAGGATCCTGCCGAGAGTGTAGAGCTGGTCCACTGTTCCACGGCCAGGACAAAAGCCACACTGCTCCTCCTGAATCCGAGGTTCGACCCCCCGACGGACCCTCCTCTACAGCACCCCTGAATAGACCTTACCAGGGAGGCTGAGGAGTGTGATTCCCCTGTAATTGGAACACACTCTCCGGGCCCCCTTCTTAAAGAGGGGAACCACCACCCCAGTCTGCCAATCCAGAGGCACCGTCCTCGATGTCCACCCAATGCTGTAGAGGCATGTCATCCATGACAGCCCCACAACATCCAGAGCCTTTAAGAACTCCGGGCACATCTCATCCACCCCCGGGGTCTTCGAAGTATTCTCCCTACCGACTCACGACGTTCCGAGTCGAGGTCAGCAGCACACCATCTCTACTGTAAAGTGTTGACCGTGCACTTCTTCCCCCTCCTGAGACACCGTATGGTGTGCCAGAATTTCCTCAAAGCCGTCCGGAAGTCATTCTCCATGGCGTCGCCAAACTCCTCCCACAGCCGGGTTTTTGCCGAAGCCGCGTTCTGCTTGGCCATCCGGAACCTGTCAGCTGCCATGGACAGATGGAGTCCCCAGAAGGAGCGCTCTCCAGCACCTCCTCCAGGGACTCCAAGAAGGGTGGGTACTCTGAGCTGCCATTTGGTGCTTAGACACAAACAACAGTCAGGACCCATCCCCCCCACCCGAAGGCGGAGGGAGGCCACCCTCTCGTTCACGGGGGTGAACCCCAATGTACAGGCGCCCAGCCGAGGAGCAATAAGTATGCCCAC